>NC_048548.1:10911582-11549095 GCF_902806685.2 Maniola hyperantus
CAGGCAAAATTATTTGATGTGCTACTTCTAAGATAAAAGGTATAATGATATATTTTTTAGGTAAATTCTGTCCTCATCATTGCTTTCCTTAAAGCATGATTGTCGTCAAGCGCAAGTCTTCCTACAACTAAAAAAAATTGGCAATGAAGATAATCTCATGCATCAATCTCTTTGCAGCTATGACACTTTTGAAATGTTGAGAGAGAATTTGGACACCGTTTTAAAAGATCTTTTAGAATTCAAGAAAAATGAACACGTAACAACTGTATATCCAGGACCACATTTAGATGCGAAGGACAACTTCTTGACTATGATGCACCATTCTACATGCCCTAGCAAACCACATAAAGAAGACTTTGATCTTATAATAATTAACACTGATGAATTTGATAATTCAACAGATTTCAGCCATAATCATGACTTTAATTATACAAAAGAGGTTAAGTCAGAAATAATAAACCGCATACGAAGATATTTGGATAAAAAGGCAAAAAAAGTAACTAAACCATTAAAGAAAAAACACAAACTGCACGAGTATTTATTAAAGAACGAACTCAAAACCAAACATAGAAAATACCTTATAAGTACTCATAAAAATAATAATAAAAGCTCTATTACAAAACGTTCTATTAGTTCAAGTAAAAGCAATAAAAATAACAAATCATTTTTCAAAAGATTGAAAAGAATAGAATCCGTAGGAACAATGATTTTAAAACTTCAGCAAACTAATGAAACACTTAAGGATGATCCAACGAATGACGCAGCATTAAAAGCGAGATTTCTCTTCAAATCCTGTATGAATCATGACATTTTGAAAAGAAGAGAACATCAACCACTTTTAGATTTATTAGACTTATTAGGTGGATGGCCAATTTTACAAAGTGGATGGACTGGGAAGGGTTTCGATTGGCTAGAACTTATGGCTAAGCTTAGATTATACAATAACGATATTTTGATATCAGAATGGGTGGGTCCTGATATCAAAAATTCTGATGAATTTGTCATTCAATTTGATCAAACGAGCTTAGGTAAATGTAGATTTTTCTAATTGGTGCCTTGTTTAAAGAAATTAGATTTTAATGATATCTATTTTTTAATTTAGGTTTACCAACTAGAGATTACTTTCTCCATGAATCTAACAAAGCTTATTTAGAAGCTTATAAAGAGTACTTAATAAAAATAGCTCTATTGCTCGGTGGTGAAATCGAACACGTAAAAGCAAGCGCGGATAAAATAATCAACTTTGAAATCCAGTAAGTTGAATTTTATGAGTATTTAATTTAATTGTTTCGTTTACGTCTCGTTTTTGTCTCCCACAGTTCACGCTCTGTCTAAAATCTGTTTTATTCTACTGTTTTATTCTATTACTTAGTTAATGACTGTACTCTTCAAACAGATTGGCCAAAATAACTTCAGCACCAGAAGACCGGCGAAATGTATCAGAACTCTATAGACGTATGAGTCTGACAAAGTTAGAAGGATTGGTCCCACAAATACATTGGAGAAGATATCTATGCATTGTTATGAATAGAACAGTACACTCTCGAGAAACTGTAGTGCTATTCGCACTGAATTATGTTAGAGTAAGTGCTTAGGTATATGACATCCTACGATATCATTCATAATGCTAATGTCGGCTAAAGTAATATTTTTCCAAAAAAAATAAGTTGATGTTCCAAATAAAAGGGTGGTGTTTTCTATATTTCGTATACCGCTTCTTGGTTTCGGGCTTTTAAAATCATGAGATTAATTTGACGATTTGAAAACACTTTGTTTACTGACTTGGTACAAAAATACTATTATATTCTATTATTTTTCGTTTACTCTAGCACTTAGTTCAATTGATAGAGAAGACGGATCACAACACTTTATCAAATTACCTGCTGTGGCGATTCGTGAGGCACCGAGCGAACAACCTGGACGATCGCTTCCAATCTGCCAAACAACAGTGAGCATAATGTCTGTACAATAAATAGTGCGCTAAAAATAAACCTATTTTTGCATTGAGTTCGAATAGGTATGTTAGGAATTTCAACAGAGTCCTACTTTTGTATAACTTCCACAATAAGTAATTAGCCCTCCAATACATATTTGGATTATCAGGTTTTTTAGGATGCTTTGAATAAGGTTGGCAGGGCCGGTAGCATAATACAACTAAGGAATAGTATTCGACAAATAGTTTTACGTCCAGCTTTTTGGCATAAAATATTTACTACATCGTAACTCTGCATAAAAAAGCAGAAGATTTATAGTTACTGTACAAAATATAAAGACTATAAACTAAATAAGACTTCATCACTTGCCAGCACGTCTGATTGCAGCCAAGCGCTGGTCTTTAAATGAAATAAAAAAGGACAAAATTTATTAAGACATTCGGCTCTAAGAGCATTCTGAGAACAATTTGTTTTCCCCAGATTCTATTACATTTTATTCGGTCGGGAACAAGCACCGCCCAGATGGAAGAACTGCATATCTCAAATAAATTCCAACATGGGAATGGCTTTAGGCTCGATGTTCGTGCGAAAATACTTCGACGAGATGAGCAAAAACGACACAATGACGATGACTACAGAAATACAACAAGCTTTCAGAGAACTGCTCCATATGACCACCTGGATAGACGACGAAACTAAAAAACTTGCGGCACATAAAGTGGATTCGATGATGTTAAGGATTGGCTACCCAGATTTTATATTGAACAAACATGAACTAGATGAGAGATACAACGAAGTGAGGATTCATCCCGATAAATATTTCGAGAACATATTGAATATTCTTCAGCACTTGACTAAAATAGAACAGTCGCGGTAAGTGAGTAGTAATGGAAATGTAAGGAAACTTAAAATAAATATGAATATAATGTAAAATAAAAAATTGTTTACACTTAAAAAAACACCATGACTGTCATGCGTGGCCATAAAACTTAATTAACTCAATAAAAAATAAATATTAAAATGTTTAAAATCTATTTTTCAGTATTGGCCAGCCCGTGAATAAAACTTTATGGAACACAGCACCAGCAGTCGTCAACGCCTACTACAGCCGTAACAAGAATCAGATCATGTTTCCAGCAGGCATTTTACAACCTCCTTTCTATCACAGGCATTTTCCTAGATCTTTGAACTTCGGAGGAATAGGCGTTGTCATTGGTAAGTTCATAAAATTAGTTTATATAGCCAGTAGCTACTGATGTAAAGAATACCTCTAGGAAAAGTTCTAACAAATGGCTAACTTTGGGAATAAGTATCGCAGAAAAAATTCCACACCCCATTTTCTATGAAATCACAGGAGTGTTCATTTCCGCTTGATAAAAAATAGCAAAGAGGTAGATTCGGTACAGCAAACGACGATAGTCTTCTCAAAATATACGAAGCAAGTGATTACATCGACAGCACAAAAACTTAAATTGGAAAAGAAAGCAACTAAAAGAAATCAGCCAAAATATAGTATTTCCCTCTCACTTTGTTATATCTTCTGGTTGATTGCGATTTTGGGATGCTTAATTTTTTTCAGGCCATGAAATCACGCACGGCTTTGATGACAAAGGTCGTCTGTTTGATTCTGAGGGCAACCTTCACCGCTGGTGGTCCGACGTCGCGATAGAGGCGTTTCACCACCGCGCCCAGTGCCTTATCGATCAATACGGGCAGTATATCGTACCTGAAGTCAATATGAAACTAGATGGGGTAAATACACAGGTAAGCTGGATGTAAAACTCATGGACCTATACCTGCTATTCTAATCTGAATCTATGGTAGAAGTATGAAAATGAAGAGGGCTAATTTGGCAAAGAAAGTTTTGTGTTTTTTGTGTATTTTAGTCACATTTTGAATTACTTGACTTTCAACCTGGTTATTATTATTAGTCTAGAGTAGATATTTTGGACTTTGGAGTTCTTTTAAAAAATCGATATATAAGTGTTAAGTATCTCCTATTTACTATTCCAAATGTGGCGCTAGGTAGCTCAAGGTAGTTACAAGTGGCAGGAATAATATTGCCAACACTATTCTATCAGTGACTGCATCAGAACTTTGTCTGAATTCTGATGCAATCAAAAATGGAACTTACTATCCTATATGAATCTGCAATTAGTTGTTTTGATTCAAAGCTGATAGTATAATATTAATGGATATTGATTATTGACCCATATTCGACATATTGTCAGAATAGACCAGCTGTACAGGTAAATAGTGATCAAGGATTATCTAATTAATTATTATTATGGTTGTGTGCCCACAATTTCCTTACTAATATTATTTATTGTTCACCACAATTTACTTTTAATTTAAAAAAAGAATATACATACACTTAGTAGGTAATATTTAAACCAGGGTGAAAACATAGCAGACAACGGCGGTGTGAAGCAAGCGTTTCACGCGTACCAGCAATGGCTGCTGCATCATAACGCAGCTGACGAGACTCTGCCGGGCCTTAACCATACCAATAAACAGCTGTTCTTCGTGAACTTCGCTCAGGTTAGTTGGCTCAGGGTGAAAACTTGCACACAAAGACAAAGTTAGCGTTGCACGCATTCCATTAATGGTACACCACGATACTATATTGGTCAGGCCTAAACCTTATAGCAGATGATATAGAGACATAATATCTTATAACAGATAGGCCGTGTAAATGCTCATTAGTTTAGAAATCTTCTGCTATATTCTCTATGCCATCTGATATCAGTTAAGGCTCGGTAATGTCTGACCAAAAAAGGCTCAATGAGCAGTTGGAATACAAAGAGTACAGACCAGGGTCTAAAGCTGGTCCCAGGAACTCGGCCTTATTAAAAGAATCTCAACCAAGTATTTGTTCTCGTTGGATTCGTCTCGACGAGTAGGTGACTAGGTGATCAAGGTCTGGTGTTAGAGTTAGAACGTGATGCGGGTAACACTACAAGATGACAGATTGATCATAATATTATGTGGACCAAGACACATTATATGTTAGAGTTGATTTAAATTTTTAATTTACATTATTTTAGGTATGGTGCGGTGCTATGCGACCGGAAGCGATGCGAAATAAACTAAAAACAGCCGTCCACTCTCCAGGCAGATTCAGAGTCATAGGAACTTTGTCCAATTCACTAGACTTTGCGAGGGAATTTCAGTGTCCACCAGGGTCCCCTATGAATCCTGTAAACAAATGTAGCGTTTGGTGACATTCCTAACCGTGAGTTTGCATGGCTCTATCTCCACGGATGAGAGAATCACGGCGATAGTCTTGCCGTGTGACAAAATACAGTACAAACTCTACAGGCCAATCTCCACAGCAGGCCAATACTATGGTGATACGACGAGTGACTCTGGACGAGTATAGCGTCACGGACTCGTCGCGTCTCGCGGCGATATCATTGAGGTTCGCGAGTCGCGACGAGGTACCGCCACGTGCTCGCTGCGAGCTGTGCTCTTCCAGCACAGTAATTGAGATGCGCAACGAGGCGTTGCGGTCACGTCATCGTTGCGTTTTGTTGAGTCGCGACGACACGCTAGCGGAATTATCGCTGTACCGTGGAGATTATGGGACGATAGTAGGACGGACTCGTTGCGATTCTCTCGTCCGTGGAGATGGCGCCTTGCGAAATATTTACATAAATTACCATGTTGAGAGCTCGAACTGCGTTTGCATTCTTTGTTGAACAGACACTTCATCCTAATAAAGTGGATCCGCCTTTTGGTGTTATGCTAATTTTATTTTAGGTAACGACTAACGAATAACGAGTATTTTTATTTTTAATGTTTTATTTTTAGTTATCAATTAATTTGTAAGAGTTTATTCTGTAAATATAATTTTAATTTTAACCTGGTTTTTAATTTCTTTTTTCGCAAATTATATAAATAAATAGGTACCTAAGTTTGTATAATATGTACTTACCCACCTAATTTGATAAACCGACTACGGATTAAGATACTTAAATAGATACTGAAAAAAGTTAAAACATGATTTTTCACATTTTATTTTCAAAATAACAGTCATATCTACACACCATAAATTTAATAACCACAGTAAAAAAGAAAAAGTACCTACCTAACTATCACAGAAATATCACAATAATTTCACAAAGCCTTTTATGACTTACTAAACTTATTCTTTTCAACAGTCATTCGGTATCACTTATTTTTAATATCGTTCTCTAAAAAAAATGAAAAAATCACAGAAATTGGGTCGGGGCCTGGGGGTTGGTCTAATAAACGTAATTCCTAACTTCCACGCTCTGCGCGTCATCGTTGCTCCAAAGAGTTTGAACTTCGTACTGGGAGTTGGGAGAGACCTCCAAATTTTCCCTTCTTTCCCAACGCATCCGTACCAGACGCACGATTTCAAGCCACAGACGAGCTTCTAGCACTGGAAAACGTTTATAATCAATAATCATCAAATAATAAAATATCCCTCTTCTTCCAACTCCCTTAGGTAGTGTTCCCATTAGATTTCGAATGGGGTTATTCAAGGTGTTGATCAACAGATTCCTAAAGGGCCGACAACGCATTGATGGTTCCACTGATGTTGCAAATGTTGTTTCAGCAGCGGTAATCATTTACCATCAGATGACCCACCGACTCGGTTGCTCGGTTGCTATTTTTATTTAAAAAATATTTTAGGAAAAACTTCATAGTTTTTGAGAAAATAGAGAAATACGAGTGGTTTTGCTAAATTAGTTAAATATGCAATGTGTGCGTTCCCGGTGCGTTGCGGCGCCGCACCGCTATATGGGTTCCAGAATATGGATGCCATATGGCACCCGTCCTCCCCGTCCCCCCGTCTCTGATCTCAAGACCATTGCGCGTGTGGTACGGGCCGCACAATGTGACGTAACGCATCGTGTGGCATGGTAGAGTGATTTCTATGTAAGATGACGCAGCGGCACCGTTCAGGCGCCGGACCGCCAACGGAACGCATCGTGTGGCTTCACTCTAAAAAGTCGATAATTAAAAAAATTACTAACGAAACAGCAAAGTGAAGGAGGTGAGGAAAAGGGGATTAACGCTTCCATTGATGACAGCGATGGTGTAAATCAGCGCCGCAGCGGTGGGCACCTGACGTAGGAACAGCCCACGCAGCGTCGCTCCCAGCCATGGTAGAAACAGGTACTCACTCAAAGGAGAACGCTGAAAAATTATCACTTTACTAGCTGATGCCCACGACTTCGACAACACGACACAGTTCGTTCGCGTGGATTTAGGTTTTTAAAAATCCCGTAAAAACTTTTTCATTTCCGAGATAAATAAAAATAGCTACTTTATAGCATAAAAAATCACGTCAATCGGGTGCTCCGTTGCAACGAGATTGCAGGACAAACCAACAAACAAACACACTTTTAGTAGTGGTAGTGATTACACAGACAGATAATGAGCTCTTTGGTCTTATAAGTTGAAAGTCCCAGATTCGATGCCCGACTGAGGCAATTGAGGAATCTGGGCTGGTGGGAGACTGCCAGTGTTGCTAGTCATCGGTGTAAAATCCTTATTATAGGTAATATTATTGTCCTTATAGGTAATTATTAATAGGTACTTACTACATACTTAATAATTCAATAGTAAAATCTGACACCGCTTCTTAGGCGCCATCTCCTCAGGCGAGGGAATTGCAACAAATCCGACCAATTATTATCGTCGGCAATAGTTACGCCCTGTGGAGATAGGTGAGAAAGGTATACGTTAGGTAGGTACTTGTATCGAATCTGCTGGCGAGACTATCGCCGCGATTCTCTCGTCCGTGGAGATTGCGCCTTCCCTCAGGTACGGTAAAAGGGCGTTTGAGCACTCATCCGTATTCGGTTTGTATCCGTGATTCTTCGAAGTGGCCGTCATACAAATACGTACACATTCGATACGTATTTTTACGGAATCCGTGATTTCACGGACGAGTGCACAAACGCCGTAACATGGTTCCACTATCGGGATTCGGCAAGTGATCTCGTGAATTGTGTTGTGTAGCCGCCGTCAATCGTATCGTTTTTGTTCGGCACATTTTCTCTCCCGAATAGTTGGCGCTAATATAGGTTTTTAAAAATCACGCGGGAGTTCTTGGTTTTTCCGGGATATAATATCTAATACATATATTATATATAATATAATGATATATATATATATATATACAATAATTCATCGAGTCCCGAATAGTGTGGCCAGTTGATTTGCCGAACGCTGAACTATTGGCCCCAACTTGAACAGTGGAGCCGTATATATTTCTACTCAGAGAAATCTACTGTCCGATCCCAAAGTCGACCGTTATCGGATAAAATTGGTCACAAATAGAAAAGAGCTCTATCAATTTATTTTGAAAATTGCGTTAATAAATTCGAGGATTCTTTCTAGTGGAAAAGGATAACGAAAAATGCAGAACTCCTGAGGTTTTGTATATAGCAAAGTTCAATATCAGTACTTAAAATCACAATAATATTATTATTATTATATGGTTATTAAATATTAATTATTATACCACAGTTTTACGAGATCGTAATACTGTGGTTACACCTACCACGTAAGATGAGATCCATATAAGCAGCGTGCTGAGCACAACGACGACAGTATCAGAAGCTTCGATGCACCATATTACTCCTGTAAGTGTCGTTGGAAAATATTCATAATATGGATTTAAGTTTCTTTTTAATCCCATGGAAACTCTGATTCTGCGAGACAAAAATGTCCATCTCCGGGATGCAAGCTATCTCAGTACTTAATTTCATCATAATCGGTTGAAACTTAAACGAATGGTCCGTGAAAAGCTATTATAGCAGACACACTTTCGCATTTATAATATTAAGTAGGTACCTATGGATAAAGTAACTGTAAGAGAAGGATATTAGCATTGTATGAGGATATTACATAGACCGTGTATTTTCTACAGAATAGGAAATCAGCATACCTACACGATAATATTAAACATGATGCATTCTTCATACATTTCAGAAAACGCAAGCTTCAGTGACTTAGCAATAATCGCTAAAATTTTGATAATCATGATCTGCATGGACCTATAAAACTCTTCATGATGAAATATTTTACAATAATAATAATTACCTAATTGGGCAGATTTTTATAGAAACCGGAACTCACTCGAAACATCAATGTCATCGGCATAAAGCTTATCCACCTTGCTCATCAGCATAAAGTGCAAGTCATTCGGTAGTGGTTGGTCTTGGAAGATCGCCACTTCAAACTTTACGTTGCAAACCAAGCCAAGTAAGAGACATACTGTGGCAACAAAAGTGGCTGATAGAGAAGCTTTAGTGGCTTTCATATGGAGTCTCTCTGCTCTTGCAGAGGTTTTCTGACGGAGGTATTCCAGACTTGTCTCCATATAATCAATAAGAGCACCTATTATGGGTACACTGGATTTAGCATAAGTCAAATGCCTTGGAACGTTGTTGGTGTCTCCTAAGCTGGCCATTGTCGTAATTTTGATTTAAAATTAAAGTAAACAAAATTCTTCTTGTAATAGGTCTTTTGACATTTTTTCAATTTGACAAAATGCGAATTAGACAATTTAAATTCTTCGTTTTTCAAGACGTTTTTGCCATCTTCTTTTCAGCAGTTTTCAGTAAGTAGATGGGTATTAGGTATTATCTATATATATAAAAGAAAAAGGTGACTGACTGACTGATTGACTGACTGACTGACTGACTGTCTGATCTATCAACGCACAGCTCAAACTACTGGACGGATCGGGCTGAAATTTGGCATGCATATAGCTATTATGACGTAGGCATCCGCTAAGAAAGGATTTTTGAAAATTCAACTCCAAAGGGGGTGAAAAAGGGGTTTGAAATTTGTGTAGTCCACGCGGACGAAGTCGCGAGCATAAGCTAGTACCGTATAATACACGACAGGTCGAGATGGCTCTTGGTTGGGGACTCCCCGTGCTAACCCGGTGCGGGCGAACGCGGGTAACGTCTGGGTGTGCGGGGCGTCCCCCCGCCTCATAACCCGATTGCTATCTCGACTTGTCGCAGACTGTTTTACGATCAAAACTCAGGTGCGAGTTGGATTCGCGCGGCGCGAGTCGCACCCTGACTTGGTTCCGTAGGTAGGTACTATTATGATATTAGCACAGCGACTAGACTAGCACGACGACTGGGGTTCTCGCAGCCAGGATGCAAACAGCGGTCTTGCTGGAGTCAGCTAGGATAGTCCGCCGATTTCTTAACCTGTCGCCCTGAGGCCTGACCCCCTTGGCTTTTACCTATATATATATTATTTATCTTGTAGGTACGCTGGCGTGAGAGTACAAATAGACTTAGTTACGATACGAAAAATAATAATATTGTAATTGCTATTAGGTAGTAAAAATCTAATCTATAATAACATAATGGTTTGAAACCGACGATTCTCAGATTGATTCTTGTCTACGACACTTGAGTTATGACTTATGAGTCAGACCTATAAATAATTTTATTTATTTATCGACCAACAACGCGTAGAACCTATGTTACCTATGTACTCGTACCAGTAGAATTACATAACGATTCGTTAGATGCTTGTAGCTGGTCAGTGGGATATAACATTGATTTAGATAAGGTAAATTACTTAAGTAGGTATCTCTTCTTTTATTAGGGTTCGAACCCCAAGGGTGCTTACGGGACCCTATTACTGAATAGGTACATTTTCCGTCCATCCGTCTAGCCGCTCTAGCGGTCAGTCCGTCTATCTGTCAGCGGGCTGTATCTGGTGAACCGTAATAGTTGAAATTTTCACAGAAAGTGTATTTCTATTGCGGCTATCAACAAAGATTTCCGATAACAATGATAAGATAAATTTGACGATACAGTCTGTTTGTATTATATTATACTAAGGTATACGAACTGCTGTGAGAATACCTACCAACCTACTTTTCGCATCTAGCCCGTAGTAGATCCTTATAGATGAATGCTGTCCGTAGCTTCATGTCAGGCATCCGATCTGATTGGGCATCTGCTATTACAGAATTGCCTACTCGAATACCCAGTCGTTTCTATTGTTGTTAGAATTCATCGCAAAAAACCGGCCAAGTGCAAGTCAGACTCGCGCACCGAGGGTTCCGTACTCGGGTATTTTTTTCGACATTTTGCACGATAAATCAAAAACTATTAGGTACCTATGCATAAAACTAAATAAAAATCTGTTTTAGAATATACAGGTAAAGCCCTCGCGTACGATACGATACTCCACTTGATATAGTTATCTTACTTTAAAAATTTAAAGTAATTTGTTCATTAACACATTTTAATTATTTTTTTGTGTGATGTGACCACAAATCCACGGTTTTCAGATTTATTCCTTTATTTGTGCTATAAGACTTAACTACCTGCCAAATTTTATGATTCTAGGTCAACGGGAAGTACCCGTTTTCGTGACAGACACGACAGACAGACGGACAGACAGACAACGAAGTGATCCTATAATGATTCCTTTTTTGCTTTTGAGGTACGGAGCCCTAAAACGGCAAGTCATGTCCAGTAGACATGCGAGTGGTTTCTTACAACGCCCACCTAGGTAGGCCTACCTATACCTACCTATATTAAACGATGAGGCGGTCGCTAGGCCACACTCCACAGTGGCGGTGTGAAGTGCGACAACACGTAGGTCTATTTTTGGATTTAAAGGTGAGAAAAATATACATTCAAGTGATAACTATACGTATTTTAAAGTGGTTTTTGATAAGGAGGACTGGAAAAATAGTGTGCAATGGTGATTTGTGTGTAACAATCGGAAATTCTGAATAGGTCCTACCTGTATAGTTACTCGTAGTTTATTGGTGTACAAAGCCATATTACTTAGAGCTCGATGTTTTTTTAACTTCTTAAGACGACCTTATTTGAATCTTATAAGTAAGTAATAAGTGTATCCAATATCCATCCAAACCATCTAAAGAAACAGATCAGACTCGCCGGGTTCCATTAAAAGGGCGCGGGCCTGCGCAGACGAGGGACTATTGTCCGACGAGGACAAAATTAAGTCTCTCATCTTTCCCTTACACAGAATATTATATATATTATATATATAATATAATAGTACTAACGTACAGAAGTTTCACTCTATTGTTAAATAATTACTTACTTGTGACGATTTAATAGCCTATAATGACTTGTGTGTAACAAATGAAAAATTCTGAACAGGTCCTACCTACCTACCTGTAGGTATAGTTAGTCGTTGTTTATTTGTTTACGAAGCCATATTAGTGCTCGATGTTTTTTACAAACTAAGACGACCTTATTTGAATCTTATAAGTATGGTACCTAAGTATAACTATTAGGGTGTCCCTTATATGGACGAAAAAATTTTTTTTGCAGTTATCAAAACGCATACCCTCCAATTTTGTTTATTATACTAAGCTTAACTTAAATACAAAATTTTAACTTCCTACGTTCATGTTAACCCGTGCCGACAGGGTCCCAAAGTTTATGTAAGATGGTGTCTTTGAGTACTTCTTAATAAATAGCTAGGTCGTCGTAAATATGAATGTTGTATGTAAATATTGATGAAAAGACAAATTTAAGTAACACTTTTATTTATTAAACAGTTAAAGTTACATAATTTATTCACAATACTTTCTTCTTTTTTACAGACTAGAATCATCTTTTTGTGTTCTTGAACACAGCGTAATAAAAACTGCTTTTGCTGAATTTTCAATCTCGAAAACAAATTTTGCGCTTGATGGATACGAAAGCACTCAATGATTCAGCTAAAACAATAAGTAAAATTATAGATAGTTCGATCAGTTCCCGATAATCATCACGCATAATACATTATTGGAGTTTATGCTTAAAAAAACGTCGCCAATGCGTTAATAGTTGCGTCATAAAGATATTGTTTTACAAAATCACTGCATGTTACGATAGAACTAAGGTCACTGTTTTTCCAGTTGTCTTTAAACTTTTAACTAGGTGGATTTTTGATTAAAATACACTTAAGAACCAATTCATAAACATAATAGCGGCAAAGAAGAGTATCATCTCTCTATGTAATTTTTGTTCCGAAAGTACACAAGTTCCATTCAAGCTGCCTGTATTGGATGATGTCGTATCCCAGCACATTATTTGTACCTAACTTATCATTGGGTTCTAGTCACAAAGTGCGTTTACAACTGTTTTAGCTTGATCTTTGTCAAATGAGATGTCCAGTTTTAGTACTGCAAGAAAGTACTGCTCCTTTTCTCCAAATGAAGTAAGGATTGGCAGTCATTCTTTTTTAGAACTTCTCACAGGCCAGGAAACAGTTTTCCATCCCAGTAAACAGTAACAAATTCGGGCACGTTATACTGAAAATTATTTTTTATGAAATCCGCTTTATCCTTTCCCATTTGTGTTCGAATTCGTTGAATAGAAGGTCCGTTGATTGGATAATCGTCGCAATTAAGACCTATTATTGGCAGGCATATCGTGTAGTTCTACTAGTTCTTGAGGTGGTATAATGCTGTGTAAAAGGACGTCAATTACCTCTGTGAAGACGTTTGCCTGAGCCACTTTTTTCTCTTCTTCAATCTTTCTCTGTCTTGCCCTTTCATCCTGTTCATGTAACTTTTCTCTACACCCAATAAACAACCTGGACATCACCACCACACCAGTGTGAATGATATCGAATAAATTATCCAAATCTTTTTGAAAACTCTCCTCGCAGCTTTTATAAGCATGTTGTGCTTTTTTGCACCCCTCGCCAGACTTGGTAAAGATCCACAAGCTTCTTTATACAGTTAGGAAGAGCTTTGGTGGGTATTTCAGCCTTTCCTCAGAATGTAATACACTCTTGAATGATAAGATTCGTGATTTCACTAACACTTTACTTGATTTCGCAAATGTTAAAACAGAACTGTGAGAACTTGACGGTTAGACGGTAATTTCGTATCAGTTATTTGGTGATTTACCTGAACAATTAAGAAAATACTTATTTACAACGCTTCTCCATTTCACTGACATCTTTAAAATATCAAACAATACGCGTTAATAATGATAGGTCGAGATAAATCGACAAATAGAGCGAGCGTGGGGCGGCACTTGCAGCGCAACTTGTATGAACATTTTTCCAACTCAAGTCGGCACGGGTTGCAGTTATCCAAATAAGGAAAAAATTGATATTAGAGTGTTTTAGGGTCAAATAAACAAAACTAGAGCCTATGCGTTAAAAAATTCAAACTTTGAAAAATAAGGGACACCCTAATAACTATCCAAACCATCTAGGTACCTACCTATAAAGATACCGGTCAGACACGCCGGGTTCCGCAGCTTAAACAGAACTTAAGGTCGCGGGCGTGGGCAGATGAGGGACTATTGTCCGCGGAGGACAAAATTAAGTCCCTCATCTTTTACTATGGTGTAACTTACGGAAACCGTAGTAATAGACCCATCCTGCATCCATCGTTATGCGATGCAGTTCAAGTTCAGTTAAGTGATACATTTTTGTCCTTCGCGGATAATAGTCCGTCGTCTACACAGATGTCTTACTTAATAGTTCTTTTGGATCAGAATCTACCGTCTCAAAGAACAAATCTCTTTTATTTAAGACCGCAAAACTAAGTTTGTTTAAGTAACTAATATTTTTTAAAGTAGACCCTCGAAATATCACCATGCGAGCGAAGCTATAGTCCGCGACAGGTCGAGATGGCCATCGGGGTGTGAGGCGGGGGATGTCCCGAACACCCTCACTTCACCTGCACTGGGTTACCGCGGGGGCGCGGGTCGTCCCCACCCTAAATGCCATCTCAACCTGTCAGGTACTAGTACGTACTAATTAGTTAGTCATAAAACGATCGTTACGTAGGAAGGTAGGTACCTATATTTATATTTAAACATGTTCAAGTACTTATACTTAGTACATACCTACCTAATATTATTTCAAGAATAATAATTCTGAATTAGGAAATTTGATTTTACTTTGAGGCTGAATTCGAAAAGGAATCGAAGCTGATTTCTAAAATATTACATACCTACCTAGGTAGTGTTAGACGGCATAAAAACTAGGTGATTGTATTATCTATGGCGTGCTCTGCGGAGTAGCGAATCTATGGGAAACGTCACGCTGAAATGGGGCGTAAAAAAGAGTAGTTTGTTCTTGTGCTGATATAACTAAGAATTACTATGTGAACAGTGAATAAAAGCCTTCTAAAGTATATCAAAGTGGTTTTCATTCTAATAGTAGCATATTGACTTTTATCTCCACCACGTAAAACACTTGCTCAAATGAAAAATTCGCGGAGTTAAGTATACCTACCTAGTTAGTTACTTATTATTAGGTAGGTACGTAGGTACCTAGGTACCCAATTAATTAGTCGAAACATATGATAACTTATCAGCTTCGGTTCAGATAGACGGTAGCGGGTACATGGAAGTAGGTATATACCTACATGTATTTTGATGTCACATTGCCGATAGGTATAACACGTTTACTAAAAGATTGGACCTGACGTCCATTAAAAATTTAAAAAAAATTATGTTATCATTTTTGAAGTCATACAAAACCGGTCAAGAGCGAGTCAGACTTGCACACGATGGGTTCCATAGTCCATACCATCGAATCTAGGTACAAGAAATAACACTTTTTGTTTTAGCATGGCGGCCATTACAAAGTTTTTAACAGGTATTTGTTGATATAACGACAATAGAAATACTTTCACTTTGTGAAAATTTCAACTGTCTACCTATAGGTACTGTTCTTGAGATACAGCCCGCTGACACACAGAAAGACAGACAGACAGACAAACGGAATAGCGGAGACTTCTTAATAGAGTCATGTAACCCGTTGGTACCCCCTGTAGAATAACAAAATCATTATTTTTTTCAGATCTACCTACTTACTACCCACTACAGCATTTAAGCAGTTGACATGGTTAAAGCCAAAAAATGGGTCGTTAAAAAATACTTCGACGGAGTTCCCATGAAATCAGACTTTGAAATCGTGGAGTATGAACTGCCACCTCTAAAAGACGGTGAGATTCTGCTGAAAACAGAATGGATCAGCGTGGACCCTTACCTGCGAGCTTACAACCGGAATTACCCATTACCGTACGATCAATTCAGTTTTCAAGTTGGAGTGGTGCAAGAGACCAAGAATCCAAATTACCCAGTAGGCACTAGAGTTGTCACCCACAAAGGTTGGTGCGACTACGTCATTGTAAAGGAAACGAAGATTGTGATAGGTGAGTTTCCCAAAGAGATTTTGTACAAGTTGCCCGATTTGCAAGGCCTGTCTCCATCATTAGGGGTAGGCGCAGTTGGAATGCCCGGAGTCACAGCTTATTTCGGATTTCTAGAGATTTGTCAACCTAAAGCTGGCGAAACGGTCGTCGTTACCGGTGCGGCAGGTGCCGTAGGATCCATCGTAGGTCAAATAGCAAAGATCAAGGGTTGCAAAGTCATCGGCTTCGCTGGTACGGACGCAAAATGCCAATGGTTGGAACAGGAGCTCGGTTTCACCAAAGCCTTGAATTATAAAAAGGTAGATGCACAATCAGCTTTGAAAGCTGCTGCTCCTCAAGGCGTAGACTGCTACTTCGACAATGTTGGTGGTGAACTGAGCAGTATAATCATTGGCCAAATGAATTTAAGAGGCAGAGTTGCAGTTTGCGGCAGCATCAGCGCTTACAACGAAGACCCAAAAAAGATGCCGAAAGCTACAATTTTACAACCGCCTATCATATTCAAAGAACTGAGGATTGAAGGTCTTGTGGTCTGGCGCTGGTTGGATCGTTGGTCTGAAGGATTCACACAACTAGTCTCTTGGATAAAGAGCGGTCAATTGAAAGCCGCGGAACATAAGACGGTGGGATTCGATAAACTGTATGATGCTTTTGTTGGAATGTTGGCGGGAGAGAACACGGGAAAAGCTGTCGTTAACGTTTGAAATTAATAAATAGGCGTTAATGTAATTAACTTAAGTATTTTTTTACAAAAAAAAGCGATCTTAAATAAAATATTGTTTGTGTCCAACTTAATTTGTAGAAAAATAGGAATAAACATTATTATATTATTTTCTGAACATAAATAACCATTTTATTTCATCGCACAAGAAATGGAGACCATCTTATAAAATAGGTAAACCTAAAAAAGATTTCCTAAAAAATAATTCCTCAGACAAAAGACGTTTGACGATTGAAAAATCAACCCTAATTCATATAAATATAGGTAACTAGCTTATGCTCGCGACTTCGTCCGCGTGGACTACAAAATTTCAAAACCCTATTTCACCCCCTTGGGATTTGAATTTTCAAAAATCCTTTCTTAGCGGATGCCTACGTCATAATAGCTATCTGCATGCCAAATTTCAGCTCGATCCGGCCAGTAGTTTGAGCTGTGCGTTGATAGATCAGTCAGTCAGTCAGTCAGTCACCTTTTCCTTTTATATATTCAGAAGATTAGAATAGGTAATCCAAGTTTGATTATTTAAGGCATAATAATATTGCGAGTCGATAAAATTTTGATAGTGGCGAATTTTATAATTATTGGGGAGATCCAAAACCATCAGTACCCATATTATAAATGTTTCGAAAAAATGATTATTGGTTTGTTGGTTTGTCCTTCAATCACGTCGCAACAGATCGACGTGAATTTTGCATGGGTATAGTTGAAGACCTGGAGAGTGACAGGCTACTTTTTATCCCACGAGATTTTTAAAAACCTGAATCCACGCGTACGAAGTAGCGGGCATCAGCTAGTATTATATTATACAGGGAAACTGTCTGAGAAACATTTTGACAGAAACCGTTAGGCCTTTTTTATGAAAACACCCATATTATAAATGTGAAAGTGTGTCTGTTTATTGGTTTGTACCTAAGGCCACTTAAAGTTAATAATTGTCTAGAAATAAAAAGAAAAACCGGCCAAGTGCGAGTCGTACGTATTTTTTTGACATTTTGCACAATAATTCAAAAAGTATGATGCATAAAAATAAATAAAAATCTGCTTTAGAATGTACAGGTAAAGACCTTTCATATGATACCCACTTGATATAGTCACTCACTTCGAAAGTTGAAAATACTAATTTTTAGTTCATGACCGCAATTTAACTTTTTTTGTGTGATCTAACCCTAAATTTACGGTTTTCAGATTTTTCCCCAAATGTCAGCTATAAGATCTACCTAGTACCTACCTGCCAAATTTAATGACTCTAGGCCTCTAGGTCAACGGGAAGTACCCTGTAGGTTTCTTGACAGACAGACAGACAGACAGACAGACAGACAGACAACAAAGTGATCCTATAAGGGTTCCGTTTTTCCTTTTGAGGTACGGAACCCTAAAAAAGGAAAAATCTTGAGCTATTTATTAAAAAAAAATCATAGTCATTGGGGTGTCAGAAAGCGAATGTACATGATGTGTGGGTCTTCTCCAATTGGTCATGGTCCCAAACGGAGGTACGGGCCTCGAGACTTGGCCTCCTTGCCCGGGTGTGGCGCAGGGCAACTTTGTGTCCTAGTATTGTTCTTTAAGCCGGGATTTCACCAGCTAGGGCCCGCCATCTTGGCTTATGGCCCTAGTGAACTTGTACTTCTTCCATTTGTTCTTTGGCTCAAGCCACTTCGCCGATCTTAGAAGATCCATGTGATTACGCGCCGTCATAACAGATGGCGTTGTCTGCTTTTACATCAAGCTCATAACTCGTGCGTTTACATCTGTATTATGGTCTCTAAGTTTATACAAATTAAAATAAATCACTAATTTCTGACACCAAATGATTACCATAGATATCATTTGAATTTTTGGAAAATGGTACGTTCTGTATCATTCATTATTATAAACCTACTTAACTAGGTACTTATGTTTATTACTTTTTGCTTATTTTATTGGTTTTAACTTATAACTTATTTTTAACCGACTTCAAAAAAAGGAGGATTTTCTCAATTCGGCTGTTTTTTTTTGTATGTTTGTTACGCGATTACTCCGTCAATTATGAACCGATTTTGATGATTCTTTTTCTGTTTTGTAGGTCATACTTCCAAGGTGGTCCCATTTTAATTTGGTAAAGATCTGATGAATATCTTCGGAGATGGAGAACAGAACTCCTTAATGGATAAAAGTAAATTGCTCGCGATCAGTGTAATAGCTTTGTAAACAGTAGGGTTTTGTGGCATAGCATATTTTTACCCGACTTCAAAAAAGGAGGAGGTTCTCAATTGAAATGTGTGTTTTTTTGTATGTTTGTTACGCGATTTCTCCGCCAAATATAAACTGATTTTGATTTTTTTTTTTAGTTTAGTAGGACATACTTGAGAAGTCTATTTTACTTCGGTGAAGATCTGATGAATATCTTCGGAGATGGAGAACAGAACTCCTCAGTGGATTGGAGTAAATTGCTCGCGATCAGTGTAATAGCTTAGTAAACAGTAGTTTTTTAACCAGGCATATCATATTTTTGTACAATGGGGCCACTAAAAATTGTGAAATAAAAAAGTTTCAAAAAAAAAAAAAACCGACTTCAATAACCACAAACACTAAAAAGTAAAAAATAATTTAATTCATTACCCAATATATTATGTGTACAAGACTTATTGTAGTTCTATAGTAATATTTTTTGGAGTCGGTGCCAATGAGGTGCCAATGTGGAGTCACAAAACAATATGAAGAGTAGATAGACGGTTCGTGCGGCTAATTGGAAACCCGAATGGGTCACCGGCTTCAAAAAATATTACTATAGAACTACAATAAGTCTTGTACACATAATATATTGGGTAATGAATTAAATTATTTTTTACTTTTTAGTGTTTGTGGTTATTGAAGTCGGTTTTTTTTTTGAAATTTTTTGTTAGTGTAAATTGAAATACTTACCAGTTACTACTTTATCTAGGTAGGAATATGTTATATGGTAGGGTAGAAATAGAATTAATGATTTTTATAATACTAGCTTATGGTCGCGACTTCGTCCACGTGGACTACACAAATTTCAAACCCCTATTTGATTGAATTTTTAAAAATCCTTTCTTAGCGGATGCCTATGTTATAATATGATAATACTAAAAAAATTACAAAAAAAATTAAAACCGACTTCAAACACTAAAATTAAAAAATAATTTAATTTATTACCGAATATATTATTATGTATACAAGAGTTAATACAGTTCCATAATAATACTTTATGGTATCGGTGCCAATTGGCTTTAGCTGCGCGAATTGTCTAGACTTCATATTTTTTGAGACTGCACAATAGCACCTCATTGGCACCGACTCCAAAAAATATTATCATGGAACTATTGTATACATAAGTCTTGTATACATAGTATATTCGGTAGTAAATTAAATTATTTTTTAATTTTAGTGTTTGTAGTGTTTTAATTTTTTTTGTAAAAAAAAATTTTTTCATAATTTTTAGTGGCCCCATGGTATTAAAATATGCTATGCCTGGTTAAAAATCTACTGTTTACTAAGCTATTACACTGATCGCGACCAATTTACTCTTATCCGTTGAGGAGTTCCATTATCAATCTTCGAAGATGTTCATCAGATCTTCACTAAATTTATATGGGACCACCTTTCAAACAAAAAAAGAATTTTTAAAATCGGTCCAGGCGTCTTCGAGTAATCGGGGTACATACATAAAACATAATAAAAAAAGATTCCGACAAATTGAGAACCTCCTCCTTTTTTGAAGTCGGTTAAAAATACATAATCTACCTAGTAGGTAAGTAAGTAAAAAACATGTAGTAGTTTTCCAAGAGTTGGTGTCTTTATTAAACAAAATACCACTTACTATCTAAATCAATTTCTTACAACTAAGGGCCAGCGCAGACGAGGAACTATTGTCCGCGGAGGACAAATGCATCGTGTGCGTTATGCAATGCAGTTTTTAGTGACCCATTTTTGTCCTCGTCGGACAATAGTCCCTCGTCTACGCAGGCCGTAAGCCTTTAGAAATATTCTTATGATTATTATAGTTAGGTACTTAAGTATATTTTAATGTATATAACGGGTACATACGACGATTAATTTTAGTTTTTATTTGTCGATATTTCAACCCAATTGCACGGGTCGTGGTCACGACGGGACTGCGGTGCTGCGAGAGATGAAGTTCGAGCTGTCAAGGGCAGTAGCGAACTACTCTCTTTCTTGTTCTTTTCGCTGGAACTTCACGAGCTGTCCGGCAAAATACACTCACAACGTCACTATTAACTTTCGATGTCGTACAATGCTGTCCTGGTTTGCATAATTCTACCACTGGATTCCACATACTTGCTAGTGTAAAATCATCCTCACGATTGAAATTCTGGTGTTTGCGAATTTCAATCGCTTCGCGCACTAGTATAGGCATATAGTGGCGGTCTGTGGAGAAAACTCGAGGATTGTGGAGTTCAATCCAATGTTTTGTGCCTGGCTGTAGGATATGCTCCGCGATCGCAGACTTCTGAGGATCGTTGTTTCGCACCGCTTTAATGTGTTCTGATACCCGAGTTGCTATGGGTCTCTTCGTTTGACCAATATAAGAGCTCCCACAACTGCAGTCGATGGCATGGCAGACGATCCTTCGGTGATCGCATCAAATGGGCAATCTTTTGTAAGGGAGTAAACACGGTCTTAATGTTATATTGTTTTTTCAACGATGTAATGTGTACCAGTGTCCGGGTGTGTATAAGATCGACTGCAGCTGTGGGAGCCCTTATATTGGTCAAACGAAGAGACCCATAGCAACTCGGGTATCAGAACACATTAAAGCGGTGCGAAACAACGATCCTCAGAAGTCTGCGATCGCGGAGCATATCCTACAGCCAGGCACAAAACATTGGATTGAACTCCACAATCCTCGAGTTTTCTCCACAGACCGCCACTATATGCCTATACTAGTGCGCGAAGCGATTGAAATTCGCAAACACCAGAATTTCAATCGTGAGGATGATTTTACACTAGCAAGTATGTGGAATCCAGTGGTAGAATTATGCAAACCAGGACAGCATCGTACGACATCGAAAGTTAATAGTGACGTTGTGAGTGTATTTTGCCGGACAGCTCGTGAAGTTCCAGCGAAAAGAACAAGAAAGAGAGTAGTTCGCTACTGCCCTTGACAGCTCGAACTTCATCTCTCGCAGCACCGCAGTCCCGTCGTGACCACGACCCGTGCAATTGGGTTGAAATATCGACAAATAAAATAAAAAAAATCGTGGTATTTACCCGTTATATACATTAAAATATGGCGTTAAACCACGAAATAAGCTTAAAATCATTACTTAAGTATAGTCCTAAATTAAACAACTTTCTATTTAAAGGACGTAGACACGATAAGAGTAGATAGATAACTTCGTAAAATAGTTTGTTCATTATCCAAAGCAAAGTAAAAAAAATCCTTAGTCATTCAGCGGCCAAAAAAATCAAAAAATGAAATACCTACTTAAAGCTGCAACTTGATAATCTATTAACACATACATAGTTAAATTCAAAATAAATTATTCTTATTCTTATTCTTCTTATTCTTATAGTTTAGTAAACATAGGACGCGAGGTCTTAGGCTGAAATCTATAGAGCGCACTTTGACTTTGTCTTTAGACAAGACTGAAGATTGAGTTAAAACGAGACTGATTTATGTGAGAGATATAGCTCCGTCTCGTTTTAACTCTATCTTAAGTCTAAGCAAAGTCAGAGTGCGCTCTATAGATCTCACCCTTAGGCCTATAGAGCGCACTTAGCCTTTGCTCAGACTTAAGATGAAATGAGACAGGGTTATATAGAGTCATAGCTGGCATAAATCTGACTCGTTTTAACTGAAGCTTAAGTCTGAGCAAATAAAGATAATAATATATGTATAGATTTCAGCCTAAGTTTGGAGTTTAAATAATTGTTTATTGCGTATTTAATAATAATTAAAACTCTTATCGTGTTACCACGGTACTTACTATCTATTTACTTCACTTCTACTTTCTCATTATCACTTATTTGTGTTAAGAAAATCTTAAGTTTACAAAAATATAAAACAATGATAAAAACTCAATACTTATCGCTTATTTCAATAAATTGGGGCAAAAAATTATGATCAGAACATGTTGGCACTTGCCGTTGGGGGATTGAATTCCCCCCGGGTTTAAGTTTTAACCCAGTGTATTACTTTATCTACGGTTTTAACAGAGGTTCTTAATTCACCACGTTTTTTTCTCGCGTTGAAAACACACGAGAAAAAAAACGAGAAGTTAAATTTATGTTTAAAAGAATAATGGTTCCGATTCTGAGCACAACTACATTTTAGAGTATTCGCATCCTCTTCTTACTAATGTAATATGAAAAGGATAGTCACAGTTTGACAGTTTAATTTAGAGCTGTCAAACCTCGTGACTTTTAGAGTCATTAAATGTAAAATTCATGTTCCGTCCTTTTTTAGCAATATTGTAAAGAAAAAGATGCAGATACTCTAAATTTAGTTTAGAGAAAAACAACAGAATCGGCGCCATTGTAGTGTACAGCTATGCCACAAAGTTTCGTAAATGCGTTTAGGGCCGATTACTACTCCGCTGTTCTTCTTTTTGATGGATGAAAAATCTCCGTGACAGCGGACTTGATTCTTGTAGTTGAGCCAGTATGAACTTGCGAACTGGGTCATAAATCATTACGATCATAGGATTGTGAGAATGCCGCAAAAGTATTTATCGATAAAGGGATGTCGTTCGGACGCAGGCAGCTGGTAGCTCATTTTGTATTGTATTCTCTCGCTCTTTATAACCTGTTATCGACTATCGACAAATCCTGTAAGTGAGAGCGAGAAGGTCTGATAAAAATTATTTATGAGCTAGTTCACACGTTCGTAACGGCCCAACTATAGCGAGCTTTTTATACGAATGTTTCTAAACTTTATATACAACGTTAGTTTTAGTATACGCAAAACCTGAAAGTAGCTTGTTCAGAATCAGTAACGGAATCGATTGCAATCATTTTTACTACGGGTTATATTTTGACCAAAAAAAATATTTAAAATTCCTGCAAGTTTGAACACCTAGTTCAGGGGTGTCAAACTGATTTTGCTAAAGGGCCATCTTTAAGATTTAGGGCGGTTAGCGGGCCAGGGTCAAAGGAAGTGGCCATCAGCTGAACCGGAACACGTTTTCAAACTTTTTATTGAAATATGGAAATGACTTTTAAAAACTAAAAACTATAAAAATACTTTTTTTATTGTGAATTAAATGCTATTTCACGGGTTTTCGCTACAAGTCATGAAATATTAATTTATTAGCAAAAATATTAAGTAACTCTTTTGGTTTTTATGTCCACCATTGTGATGGCATTCGATTACAGTTGAGAAATATCAACGGCATCGATATTCATAAATTGGATCTATAGTTACTACTTACTATCGAACTTTTCACAAAATAGTTTTATTTCACCAGCGAATGGCGTAGGGCTCGCAAGTCTCGCAAAACGTGCGCTATTTTCAGCATGCGTGGTTACATGGCGGGCCGTATTGAAATGGTCTGAGCGCTGGACCCGGCCCGCGGGCCGTATCTTTGACATGCCTAGTTGAATAACCGCATGTACCAGTTGATTCGAGCCGCGCGAGCGGGAGTGCACACGATCGACGCCAGCCATCCCGTTTGCTCACAGCCGCATGCTTGGGGTGACCATGTTTTTGCCGGATAACGACTCAACACAACAAGCTTATAACTTCGTAAGTTTTCATTAAATATTTTTGAAACTTTGTATATTTAGTCTTTAAATGTAAAAATATTCGACATGTTTCGGTTTTAGTGTATACACTAAAACTAACGTTGTATGTGTTTTAAAGTTGAATGAATGATCTATTATAAATAACTTAATGTTTCTAAATGTTTGACGTAACAGCAGATATGTATATAAGTCCCGCAAATTGTTAATGCGCGTGGTCGCCATTTTGTGACGTCCGCACTAGACTGAAGTTTCGAGCTGTTGGTATATTTTTATTTCGGCTGACGTCAAAATGACACAATTTCGACGTTAGTGAGACTTGGTTCCAGCGCAACATCAATTTGCGGGACTTATTCCTCATGTTATATATTCACGTGTTGGCACGTTTGGGCGCCGGTGCCTCCTCGCCGCTGGTCTTCCTCTTGCGCTTGATGAGATGGGAGATGTCTGCGGCGGCAGGCTTGGGTGCCGCCGCCGCACTGGAACTGGCTCCGCTGGCGCCGTTGGCTGATGACACCGTTGACTCGCCGTTGGACGGAAATAGAGCTTCGCGTACGCGTTTTATCGTCTGGAAATAAGTAGTTTGACGCCTTTAGTTTTTTAGGGTTTCGTACCTCAAAGGGGAAAAAGGAACCCTTACTTTGTTGTCTCTGTCCAGTCTGTCAAGACTCGTCAAGGGAATCAAAACATATAGGGTACTTTTCATTGAATTAGAATTATGAAATTTTGCAGGTTAATGTCTTATAGCTCAAGTAAAGGGAAAAATCCGAAAACCCTGAATTTGTGGTCATATTACAAAAAAATCAAATTAATTCAGTGTTATTTCTTGTACAATGGCACGGAACCCTTCGTGTGCGAGTCCAACTCGCCCTTGACCGGTTTTTTAGGGGCTTGCGCTGACTGACTTTTCGTACATATCACACCAAATAGCAGGTTATGATGCAGCCTAAGGTGGAGCGAAGCGTGCTTGCCTAGGTGCCTTTTCAGTTTGCACTCTTCTTTTGAAGGTACCAATATTATTGCCAGCCGAGAAAATGGAAGTCGGAAAGGTATTTCATATTCTAGCCGTGCATAGCACAGATATGTCCAGATATGCAACTAGCGTGGCCCCCTCAGTCCCTCTCGCTCAAGCAGAGGTACTTACTTGTGAAATGTTATTCCGTCTACTCTACGTTCGCTTCGGCTATTGTAGCCTAGTATTTACTGCAACCGACAATTGCACACTAACTTCGAAACAAAAAACAACAAAACGAATCAATTATTTATTTACAATACTTGAGTCAACATAACCTCACTTCAGGTTGTTTGCCAAAATCTCACGTACAAATACATTTTGGCAATCAAAAAAAAAGTGGCCACGGTGATAAGGACAAAACATAATCATTTTGTCACGTTCTAATAAGAGCTTAAATGCATTTAGCTATCTCGCTCTAACAGTATAAGTGTCATAATAGGGCTACTTCTAATAATCCTTGTTCTGAGGTGCATGTAACGAGATACAATGACATATTCACACGCGTAGGCAAAACTTAGCGCCTTTAGGTATTCCACCAGGCGATTTCCCAAAGCATTCGGTGATATAAGGAAATTGTGTAAAGCCGTTCGCAGGTTTTTAGGGTTCCGTACCGCCAGAGATAAAAAGGAATATAGAGCGTACAGTACGCAGCAGAAAATAATATACATCGGCCTTTAGAATGACATTTCGGATTTGTATTGTTGTCTTTGTTATTCCTTTCTCATGACGTTTTGTCAGTCTCAACGACAGAGACAATGCTTTACAAATCCGCTATCTCCTTCTAAAAGTCGATGTAAATTATTTTCTGCCGCGTACTGTACTCTGACTTTGCTAAGACTTAAGACAGAGTTAAAACGAGACATTTATAATTTCTACAACTTCTCGTCTCCTTTCAACTCTGAGCAAAGTCAAAGTGTCTCTAAGGGCCTGCGCACACTGGAGGACGGGACGGCAGGATTTTACCTTATTTCGATTGGATAAATATTAAATTCAATTTATAAATTCCTCTGCCATCCCGTCCTTCAGTGTGTGAGGCCCTAAATCTCGCTTTCAGCACTCTGCAGTCTGCAGGTGTGCGTTGAGCCTCAGATAAAATAAAATCAAGGGAACGTTACATCAATGGCCATTATAAAGAAAAACAACAATTTCCACCACATGGCCATTAATGTATGAAAGGGCATGTGAAAATAACACACAGATTTTAATTTTATTCAATTTTATTTTGAAAAAATGTAAAGCAATACAAAAATGGCCGTGTGGTAAAAATGGTTCTTATAACTAAAGGTCTCCACCCACTGTGACATCGGAAGAATATTAAAAATGGTACGATGTCAAAATCATAGAAAAGGACACACTTTTACTATTACTTTCCTCATAGCAAATATTGAAAAACAAAACCATCTATAATTTAACTATGATTTATGTTACTGAAATACTTAATTTTATTAATTGATACTGGTAGAAAAAAAATTCTCATGTACAGTGCCCGGCAAACAACTTGAACATTAACGTGATTGGAGGGTGGACGCGATTGGTTGATCAGTCGGCACGGGTACACACGATTGGTTGATAAGTCGACCCTTGCTTCCTAGATTCGCCAGTTTTCCCCCACTAGCCGCTTAAGGTTCAAGTTGTATATTGGACACTATAATATAATAGTAAATTTGGCTTTTAAAACCTTAACCCCAAAATATATACCGGGCTATTCTGTATCAGTTTTTCTGAGAGCAATCCAGTGATATCTCTTGACAAAACTCAACATTTTTCATGCATCGTTAATCATTGATTTTTGTATGGACTAACAAGTACCAATATTTTGTCTTCATAGACTATTATTTCTCACTTTCTCAGCAACAATAGTACAGTCAAGTGGGCGATAACCTTTAAGGGCATACAACTTACGAACTATGAGTATCATATTATTATTTAAATGCAACTTGAGATTCTATAAGGCACTTAATTCTAACAAATTTTAATACTGATTTTGACAGTCAAATTTCAATTTTATCACATAATCATTAGAGTTCAATTTGGCAACTTTAGAATTTAGGAACTAACGTTAAACACTAACGGCAGGTTTAGATTAAGACAGTGGTTACTGTAACTATCGCCAGGTACAAGCGTTATTAATCGAGTCGCTTACACGAAAAATGTTTAAATGAGGCTATATTAAACAGGGTTGGCATTGCTTCAAACAAACAGGTATTTTAAACATATTTTAACTAAAAACACCAGTTTTAATCATGTTTTTAATCCTGTTTTAAACAATAATGTTTTTAACTGTTCTTTCCAACATTGGGCTATAACTATGCTGCTAAAAAGCGGCTAACTGCAAAAAGTAGTTTAGTTATCACCAAAAACATGGGAATTTTCATAAACTGTTATGAATGCTACGTAGCAGGACCAAGGCTTTTAGTAAATTTTAATTCGAACCTACTACGTAGTAAACTTTTTTGAAAACATCAGTGTTTCTAATTTTCCATGATTTCGGCGACGCGACGATTCAAAAACTAGGTTTTGTAGTAGCATTTTAGAAAAAGGGCGGCAGCACACCAATGCTGACGCAAGTCACTGTCTCAGTCTAAACCCGCCTTTATTTCTAATTGGAATGGCTCGATTTTGCGTTTTAATTAATGTTTCACTACGGAATGTAAAGAACATACTTTTTAATAAAGTTTGGGGCTAAATTGGTTACAATTTATTGTCCTACGTCTCTACACGACATGCTATGATTTCTAAACTGGTATATTAAATTGGTATATTGTATGGTTTGTTGGTATGTTGTATTGGTATATTATATGTAATATTCAATGATTCCAAGTAATATTTAGCACATAAGTCTGTTTAATATACCAAAGTAAATAATTAACATGCTAGAATATTTTCTAAGAGGCTATAATCGACCTTTTTCGTTTGGTAACAGACAACAAACAGAACAGCTTTTTTGAGGTTGTCAACTTTTATCGAGTTGATTAATCTCATCAAAAAGTTTACCATTAAAGTCAAATATTAAATCTATGACAGATTGAAAGTTATATTTTTAGGGTACCGTACCTCAAAAGAAAAAACTGAACCCTTATAGGATCACTTTGTTGTCTGTCTGTCTGTCAAGAAACCTACAGGGTACTTCCCGTTGACCTAGAATCATGAAATTTGGCACGTAGGTAGGTCTTATAGCAGACATTCGGGGAAAAATCTGAAAACCGTAAATTTGTGGTTACATCACACAAAAAAAACTAAACTGAGGTCATGAACTAATAATTAGTATTTTCAATTTTTGAAGTAAGATAACTATGTCAAGTGGGGTATCATATGAAAGGTATTTGATACCTGTGCATTCTCAAACAGATTTTTTTTTTACGCATGATAGTTTTTGAATTATCGTCAAAATGTCGAAAAAATACGATTGTAGTACGGAACCCTCATTGCGCGAGTCTGACTCACACTTGGCCGATTTTTTACTTACTTTATGACCATCACAAATTAATTGACTTAATTAATAGCTTATCCATACTAATATTATAAATGCGAAAGTGTGTCTGTCTGTCTGTCTGTCTGCTAGCTTTTCACGGCTCAACCGTTCAACCGATTTTGACGAAATTTGGTACAGAGATAGGTGCATCCCAGGGAAGGACATAGGCTACTTTTTATCCCGGAAAATTGAAGCGTTCCCACAGGATTTTTAAAATCTTAACTCTACGAGGACGAAGTCGCGGGCATCATCTAGTAATTATTTAATTTTAAAAAATACTTAGCATGTTAACAATTCACTTTCACCCTCCGTAAAAAAGACCTAGACCTCAACATGGACGTTACACTGTTTCCTCTCTTTAAGAATCATACTCCGAAGCATATTCCTCGTCTCCTCAATACAGTCACACGGTCTTACCTCAGCTTTATAGTCCATCATATCCTGGATTTTCTCCTGGATCTCCGGCAATAGCTCCTTCAGCTGTTTGATCTCTCCTTCTACTGTATAGAAGGGGTCAGATGTGCTATACTGCTTGACAGTTGCATCATCTTTCACGCTGGTGGGGTTCTCCAAGGTCTTGATGCGTGTTTCGAGGATGTTGGCTGCGTTTTTGAAGTGAGTTATCGCGTCTTCGAAGTTAGATGCGAGGGAGTTTGCGATACCTGGAAATTAGGAAGTTGATTAGTCAAAAAAAAAACCAGCCAAGTGCGAGTCAGGCTCGCACACTGTGGGTTCCGTACTACAGTCGTATTTTTTCGACATTTTGCACGATAATTCAAAAACTATGATGCATAAAAATAAATAAAAATCTGTTTTAGAATGCACAGGTAAAGCCCTTTCATATGATACCCCATTTGATATAGTTATCTTACTTCAAATATTGAAAATACTAATTATTAGTTCATGACCACAATTTAATTTTTTTTGTGTGATCTAACCCTAAATTCACGGTTTTCAGATTTTTCCCCAAATGTCAGCTATAAGATCCAAATTTACCTGCCAAATTTCATGATTCTAGGTCAACGGGAAGTACCCTGTAGGTTTATTGACAGACAGATAGACAACAAAGTGATCCTATAAGGGTTCCGCTTTTCCTTTTGAGGTACGGAACCCTAAAAATATCCTGCCGTATGTTACAAGTAAACAAGGTTATTTTTTAACGAGTTATTATTCTAGCATCTTGGAACCCCAGCGTCTATCAGTTTTTCGAACTATGGCCATAGTCTACCACACTGGCCATGTGCGGATTGGTAGACTTCACACACCTTTGAGAACATTATGGAGAACTCTCAGGCATGCAGGTTTCCTCACGATGTTTTTCTTCACCGGTAAAGCAATTAATTAATTAATAAAAACGCACATAACTCCGAAAAGTTAGACGTGCATGCCCGGGTTCGAACCCCCGACCTCCGATTAGAAAGCGGACGTCCTAACCACTAGGCTATAACAGTTTCTTACCTATATGATAATGAGTCTCAGCAATGCGTCGGTCATCACTTCCGTACAGCTCTTTTTGTAAATCCAAGCAGGTCACTGCAAATAAAAGATTGAAAACAGGTGTTCATGACAAAGTCAATAATAGTCTTTTTTTTAATAGATATAGCGAGCAAACGAGCAGGCGGGTCACCTGATTTTAAGTGATTACCGCCGCCCATGAACATTTGCAGCACCAGAGGAGCCGCCGATGCGTTGCCGGCCTTTTAAGAATTTGTTGGTCCGCCCCTTGAATAACCCCATGTTATAATCTAGTGGGAACACCGCCGATGGGAGTTGGTTCCACAGTTTGCACGTGCGTGGAAAGAAGGATCTGGCGCAGCGGACGGTCGAAGTGCACCAGACACCCAGATGGTGAGGCTGAAATTCCTTACGGTGGCGCGCGGTGCGGTTGTAGAAAAAAAGAGGGTGGAATGAGGTCAAAAAGCTCTTCAGAGCATTCCCCATTATACAGGCGATAGAACAAGCATACAGACACAACGTCTCTGCGGTGCTCCAGGCTTTCCAATGAGCCGGTTAGTTTGGCATACAGTATTTTACATCAAGTGAGAAAAAATCTAAAAACGTATAAACAAGATAGTATTAGCAACTAGCTGACTCGGCGAACATCGTACCGCCTTACAGTCGATACTTAAATGTTTTTTAATACTTTAAATTTTTCTCTCCGTTCATACTTCAAGGAATATTATAAAAAAAGAATTAGCGAAATCGGTTCAGCTGTTCTCGAGATTTGCGATCTGCAACACATTTAGCGATTCATTTTTATATATAGAGATAAGCAATCGAAAAATGTTAATTTCTTTTTATAAAATTACTAGAGGATGCCCGCGACTGCGTCCGTGTGGATTTAGTTTTTAAAAATCCCGTGGGAACTCTGTATTTGTCCTGGATAAAAAGTAGCCTTTGTCCTTCCCCGGGATGCAAGCTATCTCGCTACCAAATTTCGTCAAAATCGGTTGAACGGTTGAGCCATGAAAAGCTAGCAGATAGACAGACAGACACACTTTCGCATTTATAATATTAGTATGGATATAATCTAAATATATATAAAAAAAAAAGGTGACTGACTGACTGATCTATCAACGCACAGCTCATACTACTGGACAGATCGGGCTGAAATTTGGCATGCAGATAGCTATTATGACATAGGCATCCGCTAAGAAAGGATTTTTGAAAATTTAACGCCTAAGGGGGTGAAATAGGGGTTTGAAATTTGTGTAGTCCACGCGGACAAAGTCGCGAGCATAAGCTAGTGAATTTTATAATTCATTTAAAAGATTTCACTTTCATCTGTTCTACAAATATCCAAAACGCACGATACTGTAGCCAAGCGCGAGGTGCACGTCGGCGAGCAACGCGCGCGCCGCCTTGCCGCCCGACTCGGCGCGCTTTTGAAGGAAGATCACCCATATCAATACGCACCCATGTCAATGACAGCCTTGTCATAGGTCTCGCTCTCCAGAGCCACTTCGCCGAGCGCGAGGTGCACGTCGGCGAGCAACGCGCGCGCCGCCTCGCCGCCCGACTCAGCGCGCTTCTGAAGGATGCTGCGCGACAAATCTAAATAGAAATAGAAAGTTTTTTTTTTCAAATAAATTTTTTCAAAAGTGGATCACTAAGTGAATCTACCGTTGGTTCAAAATGCCCTTCCTACTGAGAAGAACCAGTAGGAAACTCTCCAGTTACTCTTTTACAAAACTTCAATTTACAGAATTATGTCATGTACATAAGTAACTGAAATCCTGCACATTGCTGGAACAAATTAAATCCACGTTCTTTTAACAACATTTTACTTTCAATATTAATTAATAACTATTTTCCCATTGTATTTTTGTTAATTAATAATTTTAGTACTATTATGAAATAATTACATTGCATACTTCCAAAAATCTAGCTAGGATAGCCAGTTCTTGATCTTGCAACATTTTTTTAATGGAGATGATGATTATGTCAAAATTAAGTATTTCTCAGTAATTCCAAAATACGAAAAATCCATATTCACTGCTAGTTTTAAGTTTGCTGACCATTTCAAATTATCGATTTAACTAAAAATGTACGTCCAATTACGTCAAATGTTTATGACGTCACATCTACGTATTTCATACAAGCTCCTTTACTAAGCGAGCATTTTGAAGTTTGATAAAAAGTCGCTGCATTGACTAGTAGGCAACATCCCTATCCAATCTATCATCATCATCATCAACCAATAGACATCCACTGCTGAACATAGGTCTCTTGTAGGGACTTCCACACGCAACGGTCTTGCGCAGCCTGGATCCAGCGGCTCCCTGTGACTCGTCTGATGTTGTTCGTCCACCTAGTGGGGGGTCTTCCAACGCTGCGTCTTCCGGTGCGAAGTCGCATTTCCAGCACCTTGGGACCCCAATCTATGCTCATAAAATATTATATCACTCGTGGAGAATGTGGAACATACCAAGCATCTCCCAGGCTAGTTGTAAATTGTCAACATCATCGTCATTGTCCAAGTTCACCATAGATTCATCACCTTCCCCGTTTGATGTTCCCTGATTACAAAAAAGAGCTGACCTTAAAATAGTGTTTTCTACCAATGGGTAAGTTAATGTTTGAGATGTTTTTAGTTTAGTTAATATGTTTGAAAAAATAAGATTTCTTTATTATATTATTAATTGTTTCTTTATTCTCATGCGATCTTCATAAAACCTGTCAAAAAACATTACTTACAGGTTTATCATCAACCATTGACTCGTCAGGTTCAGCAGTGCTGCTCGCTGGTTCCTCGTCTTTGGTGGTAGACTCTGCTTCATTTGCTTCATTCTTCTCCACTTCTCCATTTTCTTTTGCCACTGCTTCTTTGTTTCCCTCTGCTGCATTTACACCATTCTCCTCTGCATTCTCTTCTACAATTCAGATTTATTTTTGATGTTTAGACTGTCTTTATTTTAACAAAATCTTTGACACAGAGAAAGCTTGCATCTCAGAGATGGACTACTAGAGACTAGGCTTTTTATCCCAAAAAATCTTGAATTTTTTTTAAAACAAAACATAAATGCTATGGGCATTGTATAATAATGTTATTTCATTATATTGATTTGCCAACAGATAATACACAAACAGAAAATACAATGAACAAAGACAAAATTTATGACTTATACATAAGGTTTTTGTCTTCAATCATAGTTTACCTTCATTGTCATCTTCGTCATTATTACCACCTGGCATGCCATCTCCAAGTACACCATTTTCTTCCCTTGAAAGCCCTAGTAAAGCTTTCCCATACCTAGAAAAGAAAATAAAGTAAATATAATAAGTAGGTATACAACTTTTTTAAACGACAACTTACAATCAAGACTTATATAAGTCGTTTAATTTAGATGATTTCTTTGATTCCTACTTATAAACATTTGATTTTTTTTAGACGTAGCACTGCCCCATTTACGTAGGGTCTATTAACCCATTTTTGAGGTCCGTAGCCGAAAGGTACCCTACAGGATCCATTACTAAGCCTGTAACTGTAATAGGTAGAGTTCAAATTTTATAATAGGATGCTGCTACAGTGTTTCCATGTATATGGTAATTACCGTAGATGCACCGTAATTCAGTCCTAATCTACTGTCAAGGTAATATGCCATTACCTTGACCATGTCACCGTGATACAAAAATCACGTTAAAAATTCATAATATACTGCGTAATACGAGTACGAATCTCAGTCACGTTAGCATATTTCGTAATGGCAACATTTCTCTTGGTCTTGGTTTAAGCATCAAATCTCAGCAATCTATTTTGGTCCTTATTCAAGCAATTAGGAAGGAGTGAAATGTAAAATTAATGAGATTTAACAAAATATTAATATGAATAAATCCGTTTATGAAAAAGATAATTGCTATGCTAGGAGAGTCAGATTCAGAATAATATTAATAATCGATTAAAAAGCAAATTCGTGACTTTTTTCTTTTTAAAAATGACACGGTAATTTACACGGTATTCTTTTAGCTAATCCACCGTAATTTAATCTAGAAACACCGTAATTGTAAGCCTTCAACACGGTAATTCTCGATTTACATATGGAAACACTGTGCCGCTATAACAACAAATAATAAAAATTTCAAAATAGCCACCATGAAAATTAAAAAAATTACAAGTGTTATTTCTTGTATGATAGTGTGCTTGTGAGAGTCCACCACTCATTTCACTGATATTTTGAGTGTACCGATAAGTACATGTACGTTTACCATAGAGTCAAGTTTTAACCTTGCAGTACAAAAAACGGCTACATCTGTATTCTGAACAATTATGTTAACCTACCATAAATAAGCCTCAGCACACTCGTCAGCGATATCTCCGTGTGTCTTAGCAAGATGCTCGCAGGCCTTTGCTAAACACTCCACCGCAGCATTGTAGTCTCTCACCGCGAGGTTTCTGCGGCCCTCTGCCAACAGCTCCTCAGGAGATTGCGGGACATCTTCTACTTCAGACATCTGATGGAAATGTGTAATTCTAAGTCGTCTAGTGTATTAGTCTTCTAGTGTAATTTTAAAGTCAAATGAAAGTTATGGATGGATATACATTAGCCCAATGCATTCGGCAAGTCCCGGCCCTTTAAACTATCTGCAAATTGCTGGCCAAGGTGATTTTTGTATGAAAAGTGCAAACCCACAAGTCGGCGAACCGCCCAACGCTAGCCGCATGCGGCAATGTAAACCAAGTGAGGCTGTACACGTTTGTAGAATGCATTCGCCGAATTCGTTGGGTCAGCGTGCACTAGGCCATTTATGTAAAATTCAACTAAAACTACAATGAACTTTACCTACAAGTCAATATTTTTAACGGTAAATTTTGACATAAGCAAATTTATTCGTAATTACCACGTGTGGATAGGTACCGAAAATTCTCCGGCAAAATGTGAATAACACATTTTCATAAACTGATTCACATTAATACGTATTGAATTCTACGATAATTTATCTGAAAATTCTAAAATGCACTTTTAAAATGCAACGTTGCAAATGCACGCTTGACTTGACAGGTGTACAAAGAAAAGAAAGACATTTTTACTTACTATGTCTGATTATTTTCCCGTTGAATTTATCACCAAATCGAAATTGGTAGTTATTAAATGATAAATATGCTTTTTAAATCAGTATTTTCTAATAAAAGCGTTGAATTTTTTAATAAATTATTATTTTTCTCTCAGCAGGAGTTAAGCAACCAAAACCAAACAAAGTACCACAAAGTACATGGTACAAACTGCCAAGTGCCAACTGCCAAGTGAAATCAATTTTTTTCTCTATGGTCAAAATCTAATTTATTTTAGTTTTAATTTAATGTTGTTTTTTTAGATTTAAGTTTATTAACAGTTTATTTAATAAATTTATTATATCTACTTAGTTTAAGTATTGCCAGTTACCAAAAATAAAATTCACGGTTACTTGTACCGTGTGTTTGCACCATGATTAAGGGCAGTGCTGTTAAGAGCTCCGTAAACGGTCAAACATGTTTGTCAAATTTTACGTTTTGTTTGATCAAGGTCATCAAACACAAGCGCACTTCATACTATGTTATTATTTATTTTGTTTTATTTAAACACAGTTCAAACAAGACACACCAAACAATTGAATCTGTCATTTTGCTATAGAAACTGGAACTGGCGCGTTTGCTTGACAAACGCAGCCGTACACCGTCAAGCATGTTTAGCAAACACGCCATCAATCAAATTTCTTCTTCTTCTTTTCTTGTCTATGGCTCTATGTACTGCGGTTTTGTTGTCCGCAATAATTCCGCCAATGTCAATTCAGGAGTCAATCAAATTTGCCAAACACCACAAACACGTAGTTTGTTTGACAAACACGTCAAACACGACCGCAAACTATTAAAAAAATTTCAAACACGTAATATTTGACCAACATGTTTGACCGTTTACGAGGCACTTTATATCACGTCATGTCAAACGTCAGTAGGCTTTAAAGCTATTGTAGAATCCAGAGCTGGGAAAACAGGTAGGTAGGTAATTAAAAAACTTATACCCGCGTTCTCATTTTGTTTTTACCAGTTTTTACTTTGGGCGGCAGTTTTAAACGTGGAAAATGTGTCAATTTCAGGTACCTATTTAGATCTCAGGTATTTCTAAAGTAGTTCTATGTCGATTCTGTAAGAAACTCTACAAAATTATATTATGCGTTGTATTGGTTGTGTTTAACAAGTTATTTATTTTGTGTTTTCTTTCGACCATGACATTTTAATTATCAATAATTGTACCTATCGTCTAGACAACAAAGTGATCCTATAAGTGTTCCTTTTTTACTTTTGAGTTCCTACGGAAACCTAAAAATTGTTATGTCTTATGCAATGGTACGGAATCCTTTGTGTGCGAGTCCGACTAGCATCTGACCGAGTTATACTATTACATACATACGGCGCAAATGACGCTAGGGGGTCTCACACCATACATCTTATTTATTGTACTAAGTACCTATACTATACTAGACAAAGAATTTTGTATTCTCTATTACTATTAATTACTGTGCAGTATGCATCGTGTAATGAACTAATGACACGAGTGGGTATCGACTTTTCCCCCGCCCAACCGGCGATTGACCGCCCAATATTGCTTTAGTGATGTCGAACTTTAGTCAGTTGGCGACATCAACTATATCTATCGATAGTTGTGGTAGTTAATACATATTTCCTTCATTGCTATTAAATAAAACGAAAAAATCAATGTCATGAATATTATGTAAGTATATCGATATATTATTAAATATATTGAAAGGATCATTAATAATAAGTACCTAATTATCGATATCTTGTACTGATCAATTTCATGTTGTATTTTAAACTTCTTTTTTAAGTAAGTAGGAAGCAAAATTGTTTTATCTATAAAAAAACTTTTGAGACAAGCGGTTTGCTACTTAAACATTTTACTAAAGGTGTTGCATTTTCACGATAGGCTACATTCAATATACCTACCATCCGTTCCATAGCTTAGGTATCTTTTTATTTCGTGGACACATATATTTTTCTGCAGCTACGCTCAAGTCACTACATAGTATGTTACAAACGATACAATACATTACGTGAATCCATTAGTAGGTGCCCGAAGCAAATATTAGGTACTGAAAACATGCTTTTCAGTTCCCCATTTCCCAACCCTACGTTCATTTTCTAGTTTTCCCTGCTCGCTCAGTTTGTGTTGAACCTTCGTGCTGTGCGGTCATGTGCTCCGCCTCCAAGTCTCACATCGCGAGTAAATTATCTTTAACCTTTCAGTACAATCACGCAATATAACTTCGAAGAGCTTGATATCATAAAACAAAAACATTGTCAAGGGAAAATGTGACGTGTGAACTATGTGTGTTTTAATGCAATAAGGCGTGGAATCGAATGAAATTGTAAGTCTGTTGTGGATATTACTTTGTGTAGGAATTATTGTAATTATTGTAACACTAATGACAATTGGATGGGTACATTATACCTATCCAGTGTTTAAATGTAATTGTTGGAATTATAGTCATGCCTGAAAGCTTTCGATTTTTGTAATGGAATTTATATTTAGGTTAAACAGAATATTAAGGCTTCGTAACTTTTTCTGAACGTACCTACTAAATTAAATAGATACTTACCTAGATAACAACAGAATAGATAGGTACCTATTTGGTTGCCGACAATCCGACATCCTGGCACAATAGTGACAGCAAGTGGTCCAGGGAACATATTTTGATGTGGTCTTATAAAACGGGAGGTCGTGGCTTCGACTCTAGGCAATTTGGGATTTATAATTTCAAAATTGTCTCTAGCTTCTGGTGGGAGGTTGTAGCCGATGGATAGTATCATCCTATTCACTACTGGCAAAGCCATTATATAAACCGGCCAAGTGCGTGGCGGGACACGCGCAGTGTAGGATTCCGTAGACACAATTAACCTCGAAAAACACATATAACTCCTTAACCTGTGAACCCTACTTAGCCATGATAGTTTTCCTTTAAAATTGATTATATATACTACTGCTGTGAATTTTTTCACGTTCCTATATACTACCATTTGGCTGATAGAGCGGGGGGGGGGGGGGGGCGGGGGGGGGGGGGGGGGGAAAGCACACTTGACTCTAATAAAAATTAGCACTCCAGAAATCGAAATGAAATCTAAATCGAATGATGTTCCCACTCCCACTGTATTTTTAAAAGACCTATTCAACGATAAGTACTCTATGGCGTAGACGAGAACACTTTACATGTAGGGGATCTACCCTAAAAAAAAATATCACAATTTTATTTCACCACTTTGTCGGCGTGATTAATATTTATACCCATGCCAAATTACAGATTTCTACGGACGGACAGACGGACGGTCATGGCGAAACTATAAGGGTTCCTTGTTTACTACGGAACCCTAATAAGAGATAAGATAAAAGCTTAGCGATACCTAAGTAACTATAGCGTTCCGATACGATGCAGCGTAGAAACCGTTGAAGGTTTAATCGAAACTGCCATACCCCTTCCGGGTTAGTCGGTTTACATCATCTATAATCATCAATTACCTCTATGAGATCATAACTGTACATATAACTGTATATAACGTGTTGTTGTGATGGACTAATAGTACGCGACAGGACGAGATGGCAATCGGGGAGGGAACGCCCGGTGCGGGCGACTGTGCGCGGCGTCCTCCCCCGCCTCATACCCCAATTGCTATCTCAACCTGACGCGTACTATACTTAGTTGAAAAAATAAAATAAAAAATTAAGTACCTAGGTAAGCAATCAACGTGACGAAGCATTCAGAGTCACACAGATCAGTCCATCACTAAAAAAAACCGGCCAAGTGCGAGTCAGGCTCGCGCAATGAGGGTTCCGACATTTTGCACAATAATTCAAAAAGTATGATGCATAAAAATAAATAAAAATCTGTTTTAGAATGTACAGGTAAAAACCTTTCATATGATACCCCACTTGATATAGTCACTCACTTCGAAAGTTGAAAATACTAATTTTTAGTTCATGACCGCAATTTAACTTTTTTTGTGTGATCTAACCCTAAATTCACGGTTTTCAGATTTTTCCCCAAATGTCAGCTATAAGATCTACCTACCTGCCAAATTTCATGGTTCTAGGTCAACAGGAAGTACCCTGTAGGTTTCTTGACAGACAGACGGACAGACAGACAGACAGACAGACAGACAGACAACTAAGTGATCTTATAAGGGTTCCGTTTTTCCTTTTGAGGTACGGAACCCTAAAAAATATTTAATATTTATAATGTTATGCTTTTAATAATATTCTCTATCAGACAATCGAACCTGTGATTCTTGCATAGCACTGGCAGTTGTATCAAGAAATAAGTATGAAAACCATAATTGACTCTTTATTTATTAAATCTTTCATTTAAGTATTTACCGGTCGAAAACTAAAAGCAGGCGGGTCAGCTGAGGCTAAGTGATTACCGCCGCCTAAACATTTACAGTACCAGAGGAACCGCCAATGCGCTGCCGGCTCTTCGAATTCATTTCTTAGTGGATTTCAATGCAGTTTTCACCAATTATACTATAGCAATTTACGAGTTTTAAAGTACCTAAGTAGATAAATAATTGAGTCTATAAAAACTCCATTCGAAGATGCGATGAGTTAGCTAGTTTTATTTGGTCTATGTGATAATGTGTTAATGAACTGTGAAGACCCGAGCGAATGCTTAGTTCGGTCGTTAAGATTCAAACACCCACTCTAGGGTTAATGGATTGGTAGAATACATTGTAGCTAGGTATTTATTTTAATCTAAGTACTGTATCGTTCGCATTTTGGTCTAAGTCCTTCCTTATTTTATAAAAGCTGAAAGTTTCTCTGCGTATTGTCCCCAGCACTGCGGGGAGGAACGTTTGTTCGGATGTTTGTTTGAATTTTATTTTTTTGTTGCAGGTAAGGGGCAGGGTCACAGCGACCAGATGAGCAGATTCAGTTGGCATAGAAGCAAAGTACGGCCACAAAAATTGCTCCACACGGCAGCCCGGCGCGCGCGTACATCGCCTACCACAAGCTCGGCGCAGGCATGGAGGCGCAGACTGCCACGCCGCAGCCTGAGTGCGAGTGCGGCGTGCACCCCTCCGTGTTCTACCTCCTGGCCACTCTGCTACTTACCAGGTAACATCTTCATCATAGCCAATTAATTCCCTAGTGTTGCAACTCACTTCACACGATTAACTTGCTCGTCTAAAAACCAGTGACAATATTTTATTCTTTATTAATTCTGCGACCTAGTTCCGGAGACCAAGACCGATCCTATAGACAGTCTCACTTACCAGATGATCATGAATTGAATCCATCCAACATCTCTGTATAGTGCAACTGCACTAAACCAGGGCGTGCGAGAGGCGCGGGGCGTCAGCCGACACCAGTGTACATTCGTGTCGTGCGTGCAGCGTTCGTGGTGCATTGGGCGCACAAATTGTACATGCCTAAGAATTTGTAATTAAGCCAATAAACCTGTGCCTAAAATTCCAGTCTTTTCTATGAATACTACATACAGTCCAATATGAACACATGAACCATTTTGGTCCTTCGAGCCGGACATCAAAACTAAGAAGGGAGTCATCACTCGCGGGCCTTCAACAACAGTCCCATACCAAGTTCACAAATAAACAGACTCTATCTATTGTATGCCTCTTCTACTTGGAATTCCAACTAACTAACCAGCCACTTACACCTGAATTACGCCGCGGAGTCTTATGTTTACGAGGCAATAAATCCGAGTGAACCCTCACAAGTAAAACTTGTTTCGCAGCGTTTATTTCAAAAGGGACCGAAACGAATTTTACTACGCAAATATTTGTCGCAAGTCCCCGTTCCTAATTACAACAAAGAGGGTTTATCTATGTTTATCACTGTCCAATCTAATAAATATCTTTTAGAACTATGAGAGCTCGTAAAAATTGTGCAAAATATGTTCCACCTCAGTATTCTAACAATTTGCTATACTATTTTGCTATAACTTATGAGTCTTCGATAAAAACACTTTATATTTTATCGAAACTACGAATAGGCGTTATTTTCACAACGATAGAACTTCCATTTTTCTAGGATTACCTAAGTAGGTACTTCACGTTAAATTATCTAAAATAATACACATTCTACTTAACTTCTCCTACTAATTAATAGGAGGACAAAAAGACCCAAATTCTTAGACCCTACAAACCTAGGTCTGAAAGCTTCCAATACTAGTAGGTACTTACCTACACTTAATATTTTCCAAGTCATCTCGCTATTGGAAGTTTAAATAGGTAGAGCAAATTCAACGCGATAAAATCGTTACATTTGTTTTTGGTAGGTCGTTGAATTTAGGCTACGAACAAAATAGTTCGTTGATTTAGGTAATGCGCAAAACAGCAATGCGGCAGCCGTATAGATAATCTAGGAGTAGGTACAATCCTTTCAAATTTCCTTGCTGCAGTCTATTTATTCGATGCTACGAGTATTTACTACTTAGTTACTTTAGGGCTGGTTGTGAAAGCAGAAGTAGTTTTTTGGTTGTGAAATGGTTTAATTGATCGGTTTACACGAAATTATAAGTACAAAATATGTAGAATTAAAAATTGTATGGTGTGTGTACCTGTGTGTTCGCACCGAGCGATGTTCGACACTAAAAAGAGGCGAGGATAGTTTTATTAGCAGCACATTTCGCTGAAGTCAGCGTAACAACTTGAAGCGTATTTTTTAAATTTATTGATTTTATAACAGTACCTACTTAGAGTAGCTTAATCGTTACTTAAGATTGAGTTAAACGAGACAGAGCTGGATCTCTCATATAAATCTGTCTCGTTTTAACTCAATCTTAAGTAACGATTAGCGACTCTGAGTACGGCGGTTATCAATTAATATTAACATCTGACCGACCGAGGTGTGAGTTGGGTTCGCACACGAAGGGTTCTAGATAACTTTGACGACCTCCCTGGCATAGTGGTGAGCGCTGTGGTCTTTCAGTGGGAGATCCCGGGATCGATTCCCGGTGGGAGAAATTTGGAATTTCAGATAAAATTTCTATATTTCCTCTAGTCAGGTCTGGTTGGAGGCTTCAGCTGTGGCTAGTTACCACTCTACTGGCAAAGCCGGCCACGCCGGTTTAGCGATCCGGTACGATACCGTGTAGAGACCAAAGGTTTAATGAAAACTGCCATACCTCTTCCAGGTTAGTCCCCATGCTTCCACCAGGTGAGATTGCAGTCAAATGTCGATGTGTACTTAACTTGTATCTGAATTTTTTTTTATACAAGCAGTGCTTTTATGCCTCTATTACCTGCCCGCCCTTGGTTATTTTTGACTCTGACTTGGATTCGCGGAATGGGCACAACACCCATGGAAAACTGTCAACATCGTACGACAACTGTTTGCGTAACCTTCATCGAGGGGCGCGGATAAGTAGGTATAGTACGCGTCAGGTTGAGATGGCAATCGGGGTATGAGGCGAGAGAACGCCCCGCACACTCGCACGTCACCCGCGCTCGCCTGTACCGGGTTAGCGCGGGGGCTGTGCGGGTGTGCGGGGCGTTTCCTCTCCGATTGCCAAGACCTGTCGCGTACTATACGACCACGCTATTTGCTTAGTCACAGCACTTTACGTTTACGTCTACAGATTGGGAAATGTTTGTTTGCGTTGACTAGTAGTTTACCATACGAAAGGGTTATTTTAAATATTTTTAACCGAATTCAAAAGAAGGCGGTTCTCAATAATTCCACAATAATTCAGCTTGCATATTTTCAGAACCAGTCATTTATATTGTCAGAAATATGGTAGGGACACGCAACAATATTTGGCTACAATTATTTTCGTAGGGATATCTAATTTTTTTGAAAATAAAATATAGCCTATGTGTTACTCAGGCATAATGGAGCTTTCTAATCATGAAAGAATTTTCGCAAAGAGATAGGTATACCCCCTACAAACAAACTTACAAACTTAACTCTTTGTCATACTTATTAGTATAGATTTACATAGGTCTTAATAATAAATACAAAATCTCCACAAAAGGATCACAAATCAAACATGACGTGCAAAAATATTTTCATCCCAATAGCTCAGAAAGGCTTTCTTTGCCGCTCGAAATCTACCTGGAAAAGTTCATTGTGTTCAGCAATGTAAATGGAATTTAACTGACCCCTTGATATTATACCAAACCAGGCCTTGTTATAAAAGCAGAAGATCTATTAGATCCATGTATTTAAATAGGCCTCGAGCAACAAAGGAATAGGTACTGAAATCTGAATAGTGGAATGGAAACAAAGTCTTTTGATACAAAAGAAAAACAGTGCGTGGGTCTAAAGTTTTGCCCACAATTATCTAAGTACATGTTGGTGCGCTGATTTGTTTTTATTATCACAAAAGAAGCAAGGCATTCATTAAACTGGGCCTAATCAAGTATCTACATACTTAGTATAAAACAAAGCCGCTTCCCGCTGTCTATCCATGCACTTACCTACTTGTATCTTTTAAACTCCCATCGGCGGTGTTCCCACTAGATCATAACATGGGGTTATTCAAGGGGCGGACCAACAAATTCCTAAAAGGCCGGCAACGCATCGGCGGCTCCTCTGGTGCTGCAAATGTTCATGGGCGGCGGTAATCACTTAACATCAGGTGACCCGCCTGCTCGTTTGCTCGCTATATCTATTAAAAAAAAAAAATTACTATTTTAAATTTTAAAAGTTAGATATCATATGAAATGAATGAAATGAAGTGGGATATCATATGAAAGGACTTTACTTTACTGTGCATTCTAAAACAGATTTTCATTTATTTTAATGCATAATAGTTTTTGATTTATCGTGCAAAATGTCAAAAAATACGACTGTAATACGGAACCCTCGGTGCACGAGCCTGACTTGCACTTGGCCGGTTTTTTACAACACAATTTAAACCCCATCGGTGTAACGAAATTCATTTTCGGTGTTAATTAAGGGAAAAGCGGCGGGAAATATACGTGGCAGCTTGTTTTATGGGTGTCATTAATTACGTTCATTAAAATGTAAAAATAAACTTGGTCAAGGAGGGGTTGAAACGCTAACGAGAATTATATTATGAAATTAATTTGTCACACCACTGAATGCTCGTGCAGTTATGCTATGGTCTAAGATCCCGCATTAGAAATATCTACCCCTCATCTTTTATTTAATCGTGATAAAGCATATTATAATTATGCTTAGATAATGTATAGATCGATACATCGCAAATAGGTTGCCTAGCAATATCACGTGCCAATTCTGTTAAACAGTAAAAAAACAGTAAAAAACACATGTAATCAATCAACTTCTCTGATTTAGTTATTAAGGAAAATCGAGCATCGAATTTTATATCAAATGAAAGATTATTTTATTCCCAATTCAACCGCATTAGGTTGCTTTATTAGAAAAGCAAAAAAAAAAGCCATCTTAAATCTGAGCAACTATGGAATCAAAAACTTTTTGATTAGACAACCTAGTACGGTTGGATTGGAAATAAAATAATCTTTGAGGGTAGATGAGGGTAGATATTCCTAATGCCGGATCTCTACCCTTTCTCTACAAAATATTTTAGGCAAAATGGAGGTAGGTATTTAAAACTAAATCCGACGTATTTCACAGACAAAGTAGGTAAACAAAACCATAACAATGCTCTTTCATTTTTAAGCTAAGTAACTACTACACCCAAATTCGGAACAAAAAATTTTCGTTACCTATAGTTACTCTTGTCAAAACGTGTTTGTTCGTATATTCCTATTATGTACCTACTCAACTCAACAAGAAAAATGTACAAATATATATATAGGTATTTTTTTATCCATATTTACATTTATCCATTTAGGTACTTACCTGAGTGAGTACCTACTCTTGTTTTTGATTAAGTTGCACTATTATAAATTTACCAGTAACTACTAGCAGTAGGTACCTACTTACTAGCAACTGTGGCGCTCGTTTTTTTAAATTGTTCTTTCTAATAATGAATTCTAGCCCCATAAGCTACGACTATACAAAAAATCACATCATTTGATTACTACAGTCAAAGACCTTATTCAGTCGGTTCCCTCGCTAATTGGATAATAATATAGTCGCAAACATCTACCAGTTTGCTACACCTACCTAGGTACGTCCTACGTATAGGATAGATCACTTTCATACTTGAGCATACCTACCTATAGATTGAAAGACCAACCCTCGTTAGATTATCCAGCGAGTCAAGCTCTCTTCATCATACCAAATGAGATCACGTTTGACCTCAATCATTTGATTTGCATTCTGAACCGCAGCCGGCAATCTGATTTAAAATCCATTTCAAAGAACTATGTTTTATTTTTAGGGTTCCGTACCCGAAAAATGCCAACGGGACCCTATTATATTACTAATTCCGTCCGACTATAATATTATGTCAGCGGGCTGTAATCTCATGAACCGTCAGGTAGAGTTGAAAATTTGAAATTTTCACATAGGTATGTGTAGGTATTTCTATTGCCACTAACTACAAATAATAACCAAGGTGGACAAATTTTAAAATGGCCGATATGCAATAAAATATATGTTGCAGGGTAAGCTGACAGCTGAAGGGATATGTTGTACGATGGTACGGAACCATGCGATGTGAGAGTCCGACTCGCGATCGGTGTTTCAGAGCCTCGACGCTAAAAAGGTCGGATTAAATCCGAAATGTCACATTGAGGTCGTACTACATGTGTTTCAGCGGGTCTTTACTAGGAATAATTTACGATTGACATTTAAAAAGCAATTTAGCCGTTTATTCTACAAAAAAGGAAAAGTAGTCTAGGTGTGTTCAGTCTAAGTATATTTCGCTATCAAGCGGTCTTCACGAAATTTCCAATTGAGGAAGTAAAATGCTTTGTATTTAGAGATGGGCCGAGTACTCATTTATTACTCGGTACTCGGCATACTCGGCAATACTCGTATTCGGCCGAATAATTCGGTTCAAAAGCCTAGTATCCTAGTAGGTTTTTTTTTCTCTTTATTTCGACCAAAATAATAAATGTACATTTATCCGCTTTACATCCAAAAACTCTCCAGAGTTTGTGTGGATGTTGCACATTCCTCTTATGATACTAAACTAAGCTAGAAATCGATGCAATCAAAGTGTGAGTAAAATGTAGGTCGGTAGGTATATATTATATTACTATATTTAAGTGACATAAAAATAGTAATATAATATATTAAACTATACAAAGCTCACAGCCTTCCTATTTGATTACGAAACTCTAATGGAACAAGTGTATTTAATAATTTTTACGATTCTCATCTCCGCTAATAAAAAAATAAATAATACTCATTAATCATGAACTCACTAAGGTACAAATTACAATAGATGGAACAGAAATTATAATCATATGTGCGGTATATACCGCACCGCAAACCCACCGCACCACGCCGCAGCACTCCGAAATTTAAATTCTGTGACAAATTCAACTCTCTACCTATTACGGTTCACGAGATACAGCCAACTGACGGACAGACGGATGAACTAAAAAAAACATTCTGCTTTCTGAATAAGTGAGCTCTTGTGAGAAACTGAAGTTCCGTCGAGACGATAAGACGCCCGACACCAATCGATGGCCGCTTCACAGTGAATTGTGTTGATAGAGCGTGCGATAGAATTAATTCAATGCTCTTATCGTTATTGCTACTTGAATACATCTGCTGATGTTTTATTGACATCAATTCTCTTGCTCTAACTGATGTCCTACCTAGAAAAACATTTTGTGGAATTTTGACTGTCAGGTAGTGTCAGGCTGTGAAAAGTTAGCAAACAGACAGACACGCTCTCGCATTTAAAATATTGAGTAGTTGGATTATAAACGTTTTATTTACATTAATTTCCTTTCAGTAATTTAAAAAAGAAAAACGAAATGTTTAGTTTATAAAAGGTACCTATCTAATACATTTTTATGCACTGACTACCTATCCGATGAAGTTTACAACAAAAGGAGTATCCATAGTACGCAACAAGTCGATACAGCAATCGGGGTAGGTATAAGGCGGGGGGACGCCCGCAGACCCGCACGTCACCTGCGCTCTCCCGCACCGGTTTAGCACGGGGGCTGTGCGGATATACTTGACGTCCTCACCCCGATTGCCATCTCGAGTCTCGACCTATCGCGTACTTTATCCCCTTTTCCACTTTATATTCTTGAAAACTTGCAAGTTTCATCATGTCTTGATATTCACAAGACGCCCGAGGGAGAAAAATGTGTCGTAGCGGCACCCACTTCCGCAAATTAGGTTTTTGCTCAGAAATAAAAAGTCCTTAATACTTTCTGAAAATTGAAAGTAGGTACTTATGGTACCTACCTTTGGTTTCTACACAGCATCGTACCTACCGGAACGCTAAAACGCTTAGCGGCATGGCTTTGCCAGTAGGTAGGGTGGTAAGTGTAACTAGCCACGGCTGAAGCCTTCTACCAGTATTCCTATGAATAATAAGAACTGGTTTATATGACACTTTTTACGACGCTTGAGAAGCAATGGACACAACGCAAGTCAAATGTGGGTACGAAAGAATCGAAACGAACAATTTGCAATCAATTGTTATTTGCCTACTGAATATTTTGATCATGCTGTTTATAAATGTTCCAATCAACCTAGTAACCCAGTTTCCGGATTCAGTTGTATGTCATTTTAGGAAGTTACATTTTCTAAATAAGCTTCTGATCTGATTATTTTGGGTAAAGTTTGACTGCGGCCATTTATCAATTAGCTGTATGTACTAACTCTGCCGGGAAGCTTACTTTAATATTTTACTTATTAGTATAGTAATCACTACCATTTTATAAATGCGAAAGTGTTTTTTTGTTGGTTTATTGGGTTGTCCTTCAATCACGGAGCAACGGAGCAACGGATTGACTCGATTTGCATGGGTATAGTTAAAGAGTTGGAGAGTGACATAGGCTACTTTTTATCCCGGAAAATGGGTATGGGATTAATAAAAACTGCCATACCCCTTCCAGGTTAGCCCGCTTCCATCTTAGATTATCATCACTTACCACCAACTGAGATTGCAATCAAGGGTTAACTTGTATCTGAATAAAAAAAAGTATTTTGTTGAAATTATTTGAGCAGACAGACAGACACACACTTTCACTTCGCACTTATGATATTATAAGAATGGATATGATTTCAGAACGTATACTCCGTCCGAATGATCAGATATGGGCATGGTGCCCAAAATGCTAGCGTTATTGCCTCTATGAATTATCGGGCTTAGCCGTTGGGCTTACATAAACCTTTTCGTATCAAGTTTTACATGAAAATGTTCTGGCTTATTCTATGAAATTGTATTTTATCTTTCAAAACTCACTTGGATGTAAGAGGTTTCACGAATTTGTAGACTTACGTAACAAGTATGCATTTATACAGTGGCGGATTTGCCCTTAGGCACAATAGGCCCGAGCCTAGAGCGGCCACATATTAGGGGCGGCCGCTCTGCAATGCATCGTATTAATACTTATAACTAACTTGAACTTATATAAATAATCAATAAGTTCAAGAAAAATCAGGAATAGAAAGTGCGTAAGCAACCAATAAAAGGACAATAGATCATTGTTTTTACGTGAACGAAACAATAGGTCAAGGATCGAAAAAGGCAAAAGCGTAAACACTTACAACCCATATTCACAAATGTTACTATGAGGTCTCATGTTGCGTTCGAACGCACATGGTACAGAAAACCTATTCATAAACAACAGGAGGGACGGACGACACCACCAAAACGAGACCATAAAACTTTACGCGATACATTTTGGCAAAACAATACAGATAGGGTATAGGGTGTATGTCCGAGTGTTTGTGTGATTTAAATAATTTCTGTTTGAAAAATCGCGATTAATAAAGCAAATCCTTGAGAAAACATATAAAGAGCGATCACTACAAAACTTATACCTACGTGATATAAAAAAAACGATTATTACGGTGCCGATGAATTTTAAAGATGCTAATGGATGCTATAGATTTTTTAGGGTTCCGTAGCCAAATAGCAAAAAACGGAACCCTTATAAATGTATAATATCATGTCTGTCTGTATGTCCGTCCGTATGTCACAGCCACTTTTTTCGAAACCATAAGAGCTATACTTTTGAAACTTGGTAAGTAGATGTATTCTGTGAACCGCATTAAGATTTTCACACAAAAATAGAAAAAAAAAAACAATAAATTTTGGGGGTTCCCTACTTAGAACTGAAACTCAAAAAATATTTTTTTTCATCAAACCTATACGTGTGGAGTATCTATGGATAGATCTTCAAAAATGATATTGAGGTTTCTGATGTAATTTTTTTCTAAACTGAATAGTTTGCGCGAGAGACACTTCCAAAGTGGTAAAATGTGTGTCTCCCCCTGTAACTTCTAAAATAAGAGAATGATAAAACTAAAAAAAATATATGATGTACATTACCATGCAAACTTCCACCGAAAATTGGTTTGAACGAGATCTAGTCAGTAATTTCTGATTTATCGTACAAAATGTCGATAAAATGCGATTGCAGTACGGAACCCTCAGTGCGCGATTCTGATTCGCACTTGGCCGATTTTTTAAAGATATTGTTATGAATCTACTTTTGTCATTAATAAATGCAGATCTTTTGACAGTTACCAGTAGAGGACATCCAGTGCCTCCTATTTTATTAGTTACTAGTGACTTTAAAATTTTATTCATTGGGGAGTTGAAAAAACATTAAAAACATTAAGAAAAAATATTAATTATTCAGTACATATTATTATGTGATTTGAAAAATATACGACTATTTAGTTGAATTCCGAATTTCCGAATGGTTCATCTATTGGTCCGAGTACCCTAATGACAATCTTAGTTTTGGGTTTTAAACGATGTTCTGCCATCTGGACACCATCTGGTAGTCACTCGAGTCTTCACTCTCGCGTATCCAAACTAAGTTGACCAATCCCTTAGCAGAGTCCTTTAAGTGCAGACGAGTTTTGTAACACACTATCTGATCTGCCCGGGCTTCACTCGGGTGGGATTTAGAATATCAGCGTGGGGGGTGAAAATATAGTGCTAGTGCAATTCAAAGAACACACGAACAAAGTGAAAGCATAGTGCTAGTGCAATTTAAAGAACACAAGAACAAAGTGTCTACCAATAAAGACTCAATAGACCGATTCTTAGGTATAGTAAGTACGTTTATAAGTTTAGGTTAATATAATATTACTTATTAGCCTCTCTCATAGGCTAGATTGTAATGATAGTAAAGTATTGTTGTCAGCACTTTACGATAGTAAAAAAAAGCATGGGGGTGGAATTTTCAAAAAACCTGAAACACGTATTTTTTCATTTACCTACATACTTACCAATTCTCATGGAAATAACTCGAAAAACAACGGACATTCATACAAACTTACACCCCCTATTTTACCCCCTTGGAAGTAAAATTTTCAAAAATCATGAAATACTTACATAATATTTTTATTTTTAACCGAAAGCCACATACATACTATTTGATATTACTTCGTATGGACAGGGCTTTTGAACAATCAAAATGGCACTGACTCAGTGGTGCTTTAGCACCAATGCAACCTCAGTGACGTCTGGATTTCAAACGAGTCGTTCATTAGTACCTATCTAAGAGGTGGCGCTGATTTATCTGGTTCCAAAACCGTGAAAAATTTTGTTTGCTTGACCATATCTTGTCATTTATATCGATGCTTATATAACAATTTTTATCGATGTAACTTTAAAAATAAATCACTTTCATACAAACTTCCATATCCTATTTAACCCCCTTAGGGGTTGAACTTTTAAAAATCCTTTCTTAGTGGGTGCCTACGTTAGAAAAGGAACTTACTGTCAATATTTCATGTTTCTAAACCCAGCAGTTTAGGCTGTGCGTTGATAGATCAGTTTGTCAGTCAGAACAAGTCTTTTTATATATATTTAAACTAGCTTATGCTCGCGACTTCATCCGCGTGGACTACACAAATTTCGAACCCGGAACGGATCGGGCTGAGATTTGGCATGCAGATATCTATTATGACGTAGGCATCCGCTAAGACAGGATTTTTGAAAATTTAACCTCTAAGAGGATGAAATAGGGGTATGAAATTCGTGTGGTCCACGCGGATGAAGTCGCGAGCATAAGTTAGTCTTTAATATGATGAGAGCTGGGAAAGGGGCGGCTCTGGCCTTGGGCCTAGAGCGGCTAAGACTGCAAATCCGCCTCTGCATTTATAGCATTCAAATCTCCAACATTAGAGCTGCAAACTCTTCAAAAGATAAATGTATGAGCATGTAGAACCCATAAATTGCGTTGACTTGACAATTTGATTTCCATTTTCCTTGAACAAGTTGTTTGCGAGCTGCAATGCATTCATGCATAGCTTATGCAAAATGTTTTGGGTTATATCATCACCACTACTATAGGTACCTACTCGTATATTATGTGTTTACTTTAGTCTGTCTGCTTTGTTTGTATGTTGAAAACTCTGATGTCAATATTGCTAGATAGATTTTACTAGTTTCAAACCTGTAAATTTTTCCTATATGTATATTGTATATATGAAGTTTCTCTAGCGCGTCCTTCCTCAGCGCTTTTCATACAAACGTGGTTTGGTTGTCATTTGAATACTGACCGATTAAGCAAAAAATTTTGTATGTGTGGTTTACCAGATTTCCGTAAAAATGTGTCTACCTATTTAATTTCAAAGTTACACATTTACATACAAAACTTTGAGCTCATGTAATTTTAAAACTATACACTTTTACAGAAAGGCGGAAAACCACAGATAAAAACTTTAATTTCTAGAACATGTTTACAAAATCTTATTCAGTTTATTTGATATTTAAATAAGAACCAAACTATGATTGTTTAGAGCGCGCTACGAACAAACTCCTCTTACGTGAAAAGCTGAAGTTCAACTAATTTTGATCTTACGGCCTAACCTAAAACCGCTTAGTTCTGGCTCTTCAGCATCACCTACGCCTAAAATCAGCCACTGAACCCTTGAAATATGGCTTCGTGTGACATGATAATTTTGTAGACAGCCTACGAATGTGCTACGACACGCTACGATAATATCATAATAATATGATGACACTACATACGTTAATAATAAATGGGGGCCATGGAGTCTAGAGTGCTAAAAAATTTTTACGAGACATTTCACCGCGATTAATAGCCTCATCTGGTGACAGAAGGGCTGGCTCATTTTTTGCGCAACGGATCAGCCTGGCTGTCCAGCGCGGAAATGCAGCCAGTATTCTTGGCACCATTCCACGCGGTCATGATTTATATAGTAATTAGATAAGGGTAGCTTTAAGTTTTATTGTAATAAAAAAAAATAAAAAAAAATTATTGTTTGGAGTTGTGATCATTTTTTGAAAAGTGAACACATTTTTTTATTCGATTACCATTCACCTGTGTATTTATGTGTTAAATCCGCCGGAATAATCCTCATTCATTCATTTTGAAGGTTTGTTTGTAAGGATTTTATGATTACGCGTCAACCGTACCTATCTGCTCCACAAACCTGGCAGGATTAAACTTAATAAAATTATTATATTTGCGTTCAAAACATGCTTTCTTTTAAAATAGTCAAATATAAATATGTAAATGTATCAGAATTCGTCCAAGGAATAAAGTGATGGATATGTTCAATTCACACCTAATAGAAAAACGGTACCTACTCACTTTGCTTTTAAAATGATGATCTAAAATAATTGTAACTGTATGAAAGAGTAGCGGACCTTGGTCTGCATCATCATTCATCAATTCATCACTAATTAGGAAGTTAATAACCGATGACCCCTGGCAAAAAACAAATTCGTATATCTAGATACGAGTACCTACCTACCTATATATGTATATATAAAATTCAAAGTCCTGACTGACTGACTTATACCTATATCAACGCACAGCCTAAACCGCTGGTCCTAGAGACATGAAATTTGGAGAGAGTGTTCTTTGTAAAGAGTAGGTAGGTATCCACTAAGAAAGGATTTTTCGAAAATCCATTCCTAAGTTGGTTAAATGGGGTTTGAAATGTATGTAGTCCACGCGGACGAAGTCGCGAGCATAAGCTAGTCTTTTCGAAACGTTTAAGTGCGTACAGCAGAATGGCTTTTGCTCTCTTATCTAATTTAATTGAATAGTTTAGTGCTGTCAAATTCAATTTAAGTAAGACCTGTCGTTTTAGTATGTTTAGTCTAATATAAGCGAATTTAAATTTAGATAAATGCCAAAAGAATCGATGCCTGTCTACTTTGGAAACTTAATTTTAATTTTTTTTCAGCTGTTCAACAGCAATGCTCTGCGCTGCCATCATGACAGAGCATTGGGAGCATGTGTCGTGGGAACGCGCCGCCCTCGCCGCTCTCGCCAACGCCTCCAACACGGCACTTCACTGGCTGCTTGATGAGAAAGTCGTGAAGGTAGGCACTAGATGTTAGTTCCAGCTGTTCAACAGCGATGCTCTGCGCTGCCATCATGACAGAGCATTGGGAGCATGTGTCGTGGGAACGAGTCGCCCTTACCACTCTCGCCAACGTCTCTAGCACGGTACTTCACTGGCTGCTTCCCGCGGGATTTTTACAACTTAAATCCACGCGGACGAAGTCGCGGGCATCATCTAAGTAGTATTAAATAAGTAGGTACAGTAGTTAAAATTCTTTTGTGGACATCCTGAAACTAAAATTCGGCAGCACTAAAATACAAGTCATCCTTGTCAAATAAAACGGTCAACTTTATTTTACTTTTCTTTTACTCGTAATTTAGTTAATGATAGACTGTATTATAATACTGACAGGTTCTAACCCTATTTTCCATTATTATTAGGCACTTTTTGTTTCCATCGTAAACCATAATATTATGGAAAATATTAGAAATGATAAGGCATAATATAACATTTTTGCTATTAGAATTTCATTATGGAGACAAAGCGATATTATTTTACGAATAATTAACCTTGACATATATTTTTCTTTACACGCAAAATAAAACTCGATACACACTAAATTTTACTGAAGACATTTATACACTTCTTTTTTTTCTTTTATATCATCAAGTGGTACCTACCTACTTAGCTACCTAAGTGGTAAAGTTTATAAGTTTGAGGTATAAGACAATCTCCGAAACTACTTATCCGATTTCAAAAGTACTTTCACTGATAGATAGCTACATTATCCCCGAGTGCTATATGGGCTATAAATTTTATATATATCGTGCACGAAGCCACGGGTATAAGCTAGCTACTTAATAAATAACTAATAATCAATTAGATACGAATTCAATTAACTACCTACTCCTCTAAGTTAAATATAAATCATAAAACAAAGATACGTTTGTTTTTTTAGACAAGAAAGTTTATAAAAATCTATTTGGAATTGCTCGTTGCTTTTTAAGCTTAAAATAGGTATTATTTCAAATGACCACTTTCTTTGTTGGGAAAATGAAAATAATTAGGAAATAGAACAAAGAAAAAATATTAGTATCTACTGTGGTATAATCACAGAATAGATATTATAATAGATTTCCAAGTTCAAGCTCAAGGTTAGATATACCCTGATTAAAGAAAGCATTTTGTTTTATATTGCTTCTGGCAGATTGCTCCCTTGGCCTTCACTTTAACAACGTACCTACCTACTTACTTTCTTTCTTTACGATATTTATCGTGCCATTGTGTTGTCTGAAACTTGAATTTTATGTGTTCATTTACTTATATTTAGTGGTTTATGTTACAGCGAAAGTAGTAAAGTAAAATGATTTTTTCGTTCCATGTTTTTTGCATAATATTTACATTATTGAATCTTAGCGAAATAAACTTAGCGCTATTATGTAGCCTTGAATATTCCTCGCTAAGCACGCGATATGACTTTAGGAATAATAAATTAGAAATCACGGAAAGTTCTTTATAAATTGAGTGATACAAACAGCAACCGGAAAGCAAGTTCATGGTCACTTAGTTAACGTTACTAAAGCGAAAATCCTAATTTTTTGTGTAAACATTTTTCACAAGATTTTATCTAGAATTGACATAGGTACAACATATTCCCAAAAATAGGTAGGTATGTTTACTTTAGCAAAAAACAGACCTATTACTACTGAGCCGGGCAGCATGGATGGGTTGATGATGTTGACGCTGAGTCTATCAGTTACCATAATTGGGCTTCCGCACCACCACCTTGCCTTTCAAATACAGAACTTTATAACATCTTTACTAACACCTACTAAATAAATCCTTAGTCTATTTTGTTAGTCTAATCGAGTCCTAAAAAAGGCGAATTCTTAACAAAACAAAAGAATAAAATGGCTCTATAATTTACATGACAAAAGCGCCGTCGAAAGAGCTTGGTAGCAACTGTATTACCGCAACGAAATATAAAATAGTCGCAAAGGCTGACATTTCGGCATATCCCCAAGAGATTCGGATCACGTGCGACAAAAAAACGATTTTTGCTACAATGTGTTCATTCTAGGAAAAAGCTAACACAATATTGTAGTTGCGGGTTGGAACGTTATTTAGCTACTTACTCTCTTTACTTACTGCTCTTTTTATTTTCCATATAAAGTGGCGTAATGAACGCCAAATTTTACTTTTCTTTCTTTCCTAGTCTGTGCTGTATGATTTATGTAATAGAGTCGAAATCGAACAGTCGAATTGCGTATTGTACCTACGATCATCATAATTTGACGCGCGAGTAATTATGTTGGCGCCATTGCAAATCACACAGTAATCAACCCTAAGGTCTAAGGAATAAAGAAACAAAGCTATGGTGCCAACTCATTAGATAACTGGATGCTAACTTCGCTTGATGGTATCCAAGTTAGAAAATCCTCAATCATTTAGATTTCATTTTTCAGACTTTCAGCAAAAGCTAGTTTTTAGTCAACTTTTTAAAAAAACTACCTAGGTAATCCCGTTGTTCTGTTACCAAGTTTGTCACTCGCAAAATACATACTAATCCAAGCATCTAAGCTTATAATCTTAAATCTATCAGAGGAAGTAGTACGTACCAAAGTACGTTCCTACTTTGATCCTATTTCCTATCGCTGGAATAAAAACGTTAAAACGAAAAAAGGCGTCTGGGGTGACGTGTGATACGACTTATCATTTATCAAAGTTAGGTAGGTAGGTACGTATTTTCTAAAGAAAGTCGTTCCAAAACTTGGTAACGCCCGAGTTTTTGTATCATTACATACCTACGTGCAGTGGCGTGCACAGGATTTCAAGCCAGGGTATGCATTTAGGTATGAACTTATTTTCCGGCAGGTTTTAATGAAAAATAAGCATTGATTTTTTACAACGCGGGTAAGCAGTGCGTTTATGCCTCTATGAGCTGCACGCCACTGCCTACGTGTTACTTTGTATCAGTAGGTACGGTTAAAGAAATAATCGGAGGAGAATCCTTATATGAAGCGGGATTACGCCGCAACCTATTTGTCATACTTACTACTTATTACGATGTATCTATCGACATAAATTGAAGATTTAAATGATTTCTCTTGTTATTTATATCTACATCTTTTAGATACACTTAAATATTTTCAATCGCATAGTTTTCCAAAAATAGAACTTTGCGAAAACCCCAAAAAATGTGATTATTCTCAATCATCAACGACTTAGGCTAAAATCCGTGGTCGTAGGTCCAAATCACCAGGTTTTGGTGTTATATTAAGTAGCATCCCTTTACTCCCTATCAATACCTCGTAAATTTTCCATAAATCAAGTAACAGCTGCTCTCCCATAAATTCTGACTAACAGACACTAAATTTCGCTTTTCAGATCGAAGATACGAACTCCAAGAAGGGTGGTGGTACCTTTTTGGTCCCAATGAACGGTGGTATTTGGACCATGTGCGTGTCTCTTGAAGGTATTTTTTTAAATTGACTTTTCGCTTTTTTTATTATTAATTACCTACCTACCTTTAATTGGATGTGACTAAATTAATGAATAATGTATCATAAGTATTAATAAACGCATCTCAGTAGTAAACTACTTTTTCAAAAGAAAAGTTCTGAATAACGGACCAAACGGCATATTATTCGTCCTAAACGACCACAGGCTTTATTTCTCATCACGTAAATGTCTTCGTTTTATAAAGGCCGTAGTCCCTACAAGATTAGCATATTAACTTCAGATTGTTGCTAATAAAATGTGTGGAATTGAGTACCTTATTTTCTTCTTCTAGTTTTAATCGTTAAAAAATGTTTTAGGCGAAGAATTATCATTATTGTCAAGAGCCGGATTTCCAAAGGAGCCGCTGTGCACAAATTATTTGGCTGACGACGAAGACGAGGAACAAAGGGGTGATTGGCAACATCGTGAGTAGTAATTTTTTAACTTGTACCTACTCAGGTACTAGAATTAGGTTCCTACTTCATTTATGCTAAAATTAAAGTCGCTAGCGTACATAGATATAATGATACCCTAATAACTAAATTATAAATTGACGGGACCTACCTGTTGTTAAGTAAAATGTTCTCGAAAGGAATGACTCTTATTTTAGTTAAGTTTAGTTTTTACGTTTATAAATTAATTTATGACTTAAATTTTTTTTTATTTGCGAGTCTCAATCAAATTATCTAGTGAGACATAATTTATAAGTCACATTTAGGTACTTACTTCACGTGAGCGCGAAGGGCTTCGAGAAAAAAATACATTTTGGAATTTTAGTGTAACGTCATTTTTCCTCGAATGGTTTTTGTCAAAATAGTTACTTAAGTTCAACTAGAAAAAATATAAATTTAAAGGATATTATTCCTGGCAAAAAAGTATTATTTTTTATTTGTAGGCATGCAGAATTTGTCCATTTCGTGCGCGCTGGTATGTCTCATCGTGTTGGGAAGCGCAGCGTTAGTCGGCGCGTTTGGTCTCTGCAAACACCAAATCAGCGCTGTTCTAGTCACTGGCGTTATGTATCTTTTAGCTGGTAAGATTTTTTTATTTTATTTTCGTTAATGTTCGTTATTAATTTTTTAATATTAATAGCGAAGAAACGTCCAGAACTGATTTAAATTCTTTACAACTACCTCCGAACAATTGTAGGAGCACCTACACCACACCGTGCGTTGAATGCTATTTTCCATTCATAGATATGAAATCCATGCTAGAAAATACGTGTCTGGAACTAAGTGCAGTGATTTTAAAATCTATACTCTCCTCCTACAATAATTGTAAAAAACTTTTTTAAGGATTATGTTCACAAAAACCAATAAATTAGTAACAGTCCATAGAACCGTCTAAAATCGTATTAAATTAGCGATTTAAGTTCGATTTCGCTAAATCGCATTAACGTGTTTACGTCTAAAATTCTTTGTACGAAATATTTTACGATTCAGTTCATAATTTGCGCCAATTTGAAACCTCAACAGCTATGTGGCTGTGGCTAGGTGGGCTAACACCCACTGATGAACTGAAATCTTAGCGCTTATAGGTTTGAACTGTCCGTTTGTCTTCTATTGTCATACGGACTGGTTACTCTCTACACAATTATTGTAACTTTAGTTGACCTATTTCTCTTATCTGCCTATATCGATTACTATGAATAAAATTGTTATCGATGCGATAATAAGCTCTCAAAATTGTATAGGTAAAATTTTCATCAATAAATATCAACCTATCTGTGTGTAGATGAGTCTGTTTAATTAACTTGAAAATTAATAATACTTAAAATAAGTATCAATTAAATTTTTCGAGATTTCTAGAGACCTGAAATCTTTTAAGAGCTTATAAGCTGCTCCATTGCCCACTTAATTAAATAACCAGATATGTAAGAAATAATATTATGTTGGTACTACAACAGTAAAAATAAAATAAATAAATTTTTGTTTCAGGTCTATTCGCAATGTTCACACTAATGATAATCCACTTTAAACGAGTCCAAAGAGTTTCAACCCGAGGAAGCCCGCACGTGGACGATACAGCCGACGGGGTCATAGGCCCGCGCTACCCCGCTCTACCCTTACTATCAGCGAGAGAGTTCACTACCTCATGGTCCTTGGATCTAGGGTGGGGCGGTGTGGCTTTGGCAACCACTACGTCACTCTTGTGGATATTGCTGTCAAAAATAATGAGATACAATCCTATATCATCTATGCTGTTGTGAATCTTTTATTTTTGCATTTCGATTAAAATGTCCATAGTTCATAAATCTTGGTATACTGATCTACCCTTACTATGGGAGTCAGTTTATTTCATTTTTGAATGAGGATGGGAGAATAAATGTTACATTCCAGAGATCACTACGTCATGGCTTACTATCAAAATAATGAATTATGTATAATACTATATCGTCTATACTTGTTTAATCGGCGTTTACACGGGGCGATTCCGAGTTATAATATATAACTATTTACTATAGATATACCTACTGTTTGAAATTCACTTGATAGATTCGTATTCACTTAATATACATTCATAATAATTGAAGCGGGGCAGAGGGTTCGATACCGGGCACACACTTTCAACTTTTCGGAGTTATGTGCGTTGAAAGCAATTAGGATTAGCGTGAGCAAATCTGCAAGACAGAGAGGTCTCCATATTATGTTTTCAAAGGTTTGTGAAGTCTACCAATCCACACTGGGCCAGCAAGGCGGGCCTAAACCCTTCTCTTTCTGAGAAGGGACCCGTGCTCAGTAGTAGGTCGGCGACGGGTTGATCATGATTATGATGATATAATTAAAAAACAGTAGATAGGTACTTATTTTGCTGAAAATAAAACATAAATTGAACTATATCAATTATTATTCATCAATCATTGATGGACGCTAATGCTCATGACTTGAATTTTAGTTTGACTAAAATTCAAGTAGGTACCTACTTATTCCATTTATCAAATATGTATATTACCTATTTTGACGGATATTTCTTGTCTGTCATTCTAAATTTTTCAAACCAACACCTGTAGGGCGATTGTCTAAAACCTGCATCAATCATTATTACAATCTCAATTGTTCTGATTGGCTGAATTTGTGCGATTCTTGTTGCAACAATGCATTGTGGCCAATAGTGAGCGAGCATTAACCAATCCGAGATGATTGCGATCGTGACATTGTAGCTGTCAAACAACCGCGGTAGAGCCACTGGTAAACGTCAAGTCAATTATCTACATACAGTTATGTGAATAGTACCTAAGTCATACCTATCCGGCGATTTTTACCGCGCCACCAAATTAATTAAGAAACATTAAAATGTTTCAACCTTATCTAAATTAATCAAAATAAGCCGCTGTAAATGGATACGCTAAAAAGCTAAAATTAAACTTAAAAAAACAATCCGAAACAACTATCGATATCTGGCAACATTTAATTTTGACGCCATAAAATATAGAATTTGAGAAATCCAATTATTATTTAATTTTTTTAAATAATAGGTATTAAAAATTAAAACCATTCACTCATTTTTAAACCACTTCACAATTTTTTTAAATTATTAAAATGCTTATAAATAATATTTTTTAATAGCTTATAGCCTTAATGCCAGGCTGGTTACCGTCCATTGCAAAATTTTACCCATGCACCATTACGCAAAAATGCCTGTCTTTTATCAAAAACGGATAAATGTACTATGTTTGAGCGTCTAATCTTACAATTTTGAATACTCGAGCTTTTAAAACACGTTAAATATTTTTTGATATATTGTGATGGCGGCTTGGATTATTGCGAAATATTTTTGCCTATACTTCCGTCACTTTGCGCCATTTATGAGCTTATAAAATTATATTTTAAGAAGCAATCGACCATTTTGTCTGTTTTGCATTATTACCTATATACTTACTTAGGTATCTACCTTCTACCATATTATCTACCTACTTAACTATAAAATAAAAATGTTTTAGAAATAAAGACCTAAGTAAATTATTCCCATTCTTACTTCCAAATTGCAATTATATAATTATTATACTCTGTTACGAGTAGTAAAATAGGCACTAGTTTACAAAAAAAATCAGCATACGATAGTTTTTTTCCTTGTCAAAGGTGTTTTACAAGCAAAAATCTTATTAGGAATATTGTCTTGATATGCTTGTAGATACACAATAGGTACTTACTAAAAAAACTAAATTTAACTAAACTAAAAGTCAAGTCGTACGTTTCCGTAAAGAAAAATTGTTTAAATAAAAGCACTACTTTTTAGTTTAGTTTTCCTAGCTTCTTACAATAAAATAGGTTAGATAAATATTTTAAGTGTTAATACATAAAATAAACAAATAAAAAAGTTGTGCGTTGTTTGAAAGTTGGTGCTGTGAGTTAAAAATTAGATTACGTCTTATATTCATAGTTTATGTTTATATATTTGACCTAGTAGTGTTAGCTAAAAGTTACAAAAGAAATATCAAATAGGTAGATAGTCCTTCCTACTTATCCATAGAATAAAATATTAATATAATACAAATAGAAATAGATATTACATAAACGCTTACAATGCATTTACTAACCGTTGACCACTAGTTACTGTTTAAAAAATGGACATAATTTAAAACTAACTATACTAAATTTCGAAAAGGAAAGCAATAGTTTTAGTCCTATTGTAGTTTAGTGTATGGTCAAAGTTTTTAGCACAATAAAATATATATGTCACATCAGTTTCAGCTAGATTTTTACTTAAAACAGTAGGTAACACCTACCTACCCTATTCCTAATTTAGTTAGGTTTAAGTTAAGTACTTATTTAATTTATTTAAGTACCTACCTACCTAATAAATATAAATATTTACTTAGTCACTTTTTGATATCAAATAATTTAAGTACTTAATTTCAATAGGTATAATATCCTTGCCTACTTATCATTTAACTTGGGAGATTTTTTTAAAAACTATTTATTTTACTTTTTTCTAATTTTTTGGAAACTAAAATAAAAAACTAAAAATAACATAAATTTAGGTTTTTTGTATTGTTTTTATTAAATTGTAAATTTAAGTTTAATCAATAGTACTAATAGTGAATAATTACCTGTGAAACAAAATAGAAGGAACCTCATTATTTTTACAAAGGTTACAAAAAATAAAATAATAATTAATTCAATGATACCAAAGCTCAAAATCCTAGTAATCTTGTTCTACTCAAGTGATGAAAGTGTATTACCTTGTTTGCCTTAAATTATGAACTAATACCGCCTTAGATTTTGTTTAAATGCACTGTAAGATTATTATTAATATCTTACGGACATGCCTACTGATTACTATATTATTGTGATTTATATAGACAATAAAAAATCCATGGAGGTATTCTGATAATATTCTTACATACAGTTTTCAAAAAAATTCAGCTTTGTCATTAACTTTGATAAATTACAATCAGCTTTTATGCACCTTTGGAAAAGGCATTGTTTAATGTTTATAATATTGTACGTGTATATTTTCTTACGATTAGTGTTGTTAATTGTGTTAAATAATTTTTGTAATGCATAAAGCAATATTAATTATTTTGTTTACATGGTCTTTTATTTACAACTTTCTTGAATCCACAAATTCCACAATTTAAAAAAATCTATGCGATTTTGATCTTCAAGCTTTTATACTAAACTAGGTTATGCTCGCGACTTCGTCTGTGTGGACTAGGTACACAATTTCAAAAATCCTTTTTTAGCGGATGCCTGTCATAATACCTATTTGCATGCCAAATTTCAGCACGATCCGTCCAATAGTTTGAGCTGTGCGTTGATAGATCAGTCAGTCAGTCAGCCACCTTTTCCTTTTATATATTTAGATGATATTCAAAAATATTTTGACGAACGTACCTACGTACGCGTCCAAACTGAAAACGTTTCCATATTTTGACGTCATAGCTCGAAATACATTTTGATTTATACACATACCTTCCTATATTTTCAATGTATTTTGTAAGAAGAACAAAGTTAGATTCTTCGAAACTCGATGACTCTAGAAAATATATTTAGGTACCTAGTTAAGTACCTAGTCAGAATATGTATATTTATTCAAAATAATATACCTATATTTTTAGCTAGAATATCACCATATGGCGGACACGATTTGACCTAGATGCGTTACGCAACGCACAGTTTCAGAACGAATTGGAGCTGATATTTTGACAACTAAAACTATGCTTTTTACTTTGGCATAAGCAGCGGTGACGCTCCCCTGCCGTCCGTCTCGTTTATATCTCCGCCATGTTATACTAATTTCAACCGTAACCCCAAACCTACATAAAGTTGAGTTTAAGTTAACATAATTTATATGCTCAATACTCAGAATAAATTAAAATAAAAACTATATTTATAATAATTTTTAATCATATTTATTTACAAAACAACATTGTCAATATACCTATGTATAAAACATTTGTAACAATTTATCAGGATCTTACAAGCTAAACCAGGCTACCTAATACCTAATAAATACCTAAATCCGATAAAACCGCTAACAAAAAGTAGCATTTATATACAACCGCCTGAACATTCGGGATCAAAAGGGTTAAATTTCAAACCCAGAGCCGTAAAACCCATTAGGTATTAGAAATAACCTGAACGCGTAAATGCGTGCACGCCACATATATTTTCCTTAAAATCCAAGGATCTGCCCTAGTTATAAATTGTTATTCTTCAGTATCTTTGAACAAGTCCTCTTCAAAATCTATATCCTCTGCTTTTCGTTTCTTAGCTCTGGGCCTCTTGCCGTGCATCATTTCTAGTTTTATTTTCTTAGCTTGTTTCTTCTTTTCTCTCACCTGTAGTTTCCGTTTGGCGGCTTTTTCGGGATTGTTGACCTTCTCTTGTAATAACATCTGAAAAAAGATTTAGGTTATAAAAAGTTTTATTATAATTTACAAGGTATTAAAAAAATGAAGTTTTCCATTATTAAACACGACCACGCCATTAAATTTATAGAAAATAGATCTAAATATTTGATGAAATCGTCTAAACTTCTTGACAAACCTTACCCTCTACTTAGTTTATTAAACTTAATTTATCAATTTCAAACACTTTTTTTTGCCTTTCTCTCTTATCCGTTTGAACTCAGCGGCCATCTTACTAGACTACTACTCAACTTACTATAGTACTTACTACTTATAGACTTTATAGACTTTACTATAGTAGGCATAGTAATGCCTACTCAATTTCCCCTATTTTCCATCTTGGCGTCTTACCTTTTACTTTATTTAATTTTATGATTCCGAAAACTTACCATTTTCCGCTCCGCTCTCTACATTAAGCTTCGTCAGTATTTTAGCGGCTCCCCTATTTTCCTTCCCAACTTCTTGTCAAGTCTCACCTTTGTTAAATTTAATTTATTAATTAAGAAAACTCACCTTTTTCCGTTCCGCTCTCTTGATATTAAGTTTCGTCTGTACTTCAGCGGCCATCTTGCCATACTCTATCTCCCCTATTTTCCTTCTCAGCTTCTTCCCAAGTCTCCCAGCCAACTGTTTGGCGGCGGAAGAAGGCCCGTCGCCGGTGGAAAGTTCTCGAACGATCGCAGGTAGAATGACATCGACTATTCTGTTTATATCAGTGGTATCCAGCGAACTTATTACGTGGAGCCACATTGTGAATATCGCTGTTCTCTGGAAAGTTAATTGAGGGCTTAAATACAAATATTATGAAAGAAAAATTGAAGCCAAATGGTTTAAAAACAGACTATAAACAATTGCATCCTTATTCACTAATTACAAAAAATAGACTGTAAATTGGCGGCTATACAACTATATTTTATGCTTACCAAAAAAAACTCTTAGCAAAATTAATTTACTATCTTAATGTGAATATTTTTCTTTGGGACAGTTGGGAGGGTTTGATTGGATAAAAAAACAATCTACGCGGATGGAGTCAAGATTAAAAGCTTGTATTACTTACAATAAACATAGAGTTTGGAGCTTTAGCAACCTCTACATTGATAGCTTTCCTCAATTTGAACAATATCCATCGAATATTGACTTTTGCATTTCTGTCTTCATCCCTATCTTCAGTCTGTAATTTGTTTGAAAGAGCAAAGCACGGTATAGCGTGTACTAGCTTCAAAATTTGGAATAGAACGGCAGTAACCTGTAAGTGCAAGTGCAGTTACAATTAAAGTTAAACTACGAACGATCCGGCTTGAAGGACCAAAAATAATGTTTGTTTAATCAACGAAAATTTGACTGAAATGGAAGCAACCTAACCAGAATATGGTAGTTTTATTAAGCCCATAACCTTAGTAAGTTTCTACGCGGCGTCATACAGGAACGCTTAATCGCTTGGCGCGTCGGCTTTGCAGGTAGGGTGGTAAGTAATCCACGGCCGAAGCGTTATATCAGACAAGATCTGAGCTGACATTCTGGAGTCAGCTTTTATTAGTCCCACAGGAAAATGGGAATAAAAATGGAACGGAATGGAATGAGACGGAGACAATAAAACATTTAGTGACTAAGTACAAACCTGGTCAGCCATATCTTTCGTCACATTTGGTGTGTACTGCGCACACAAATCCAAAATTAGACTCCTCAAAGAGTTTTCGGTATCATAATAAATAAAACCTCGATCACTGTCCTTTTCTTTCACATTTAATTCTTCGATATTAACTTGAGAGATAATTGTTCCTAAAATTTTCGCAGAACGTAACCTGACCCAAGCATGAGGGTATGCCAATAATACTTGACATTGCTGCGCCAGTTCATCATAATCGCTAACGAATTTCTTATTTTTCAAACTATCCAAGCAATGTATAGTGATTTTATCTATTAAATTCAATATCTGTATTAAACTATGGTCTTTTTCTTTCTGTTGCTCTTCGTCAGTCTTATCTCCGTGCTCGAGCTGTATTTTAACGAATCTACCCTCAGCTATGTCGTTATTGAGTAAGAGAATTTTTCCGCTGACTAAAGATAATATGTTGTTTAGACGGTTCTGGAATTCTTCTTGTTCGACGTTGACGAAACGTATGCTTAGCTGGGCTGCTAGTTCGAAATGAACGGGCTGGAAAAATTAAGTAGAATAACATTTAATTTAATAAGTATTAAAAATAATCCTGATCAAGTTTTTTATTATTAGACAGCCGATATCTCGAAACATGATGACAATTTTGGGACAGTAAAACAAAATCTTGAGACAACCGTTTATCATGATAAAAGTCCTATAGTTAAAGAGATACAAATCATTTCAGGACTTGTCAAGCATCTATTATAAATTGCGAAAAGTTTTGTGACACTACTCTGAAGATCTCATGATGTTTCAGATTAGATTAGATTGTACATATTATACTTATAATAAAACCTTTTCAGAGTACTGGTGCTAATAGCTAAATAACATAAATTCAGGCGTCAGTAGGGTCACCTCTTTCACAATGTTGCCTGCCGAATAGGGCAGCAGTACCTAGGGCAATTAGTCGGGGATTTGGCACCAATAGCTTACCTGTGTGTCGTTAAAGAAAGCAAGCACCAAATCAAACAGTTTGTTCCTCTCGAGAAGCGGGAATTTCTTCAACATAGCCTCTATACAGTTGGCCGCAGCTTCTCTGCATTCTGGTGCACTGTCGTTTATCATACATGCACCGAGTGATAGGAACAGATAGTCCCCGTGATTTTTCAACTGAGCCTAAAATTAAGGGAATCTGATTATTATTTATTGTTAATCTATTCTTAAATGTTAATTAAATCTTAATTGTCATTCAAGTGTATTAAAAAGTTTTTGATGCTGTGTTGGAATGTCAACAAAGTTTGTAAAAAAAGCCATAAAGTATCCTAATCCTAATATCCTAATAATATTATAAATGTGAAAGTGTAGATGTTTAGATGTTTGTTACTCAATCACGCAAAAACGGCTGATCGGATTTGGATGAAATTTGGAATAGAGATAGATTATACGAAAATCAAAGAGTTCCCGCGGGATTTTGATAAAGTAAATCCACGCGGACGGAGTCGCGGGCATCAGCTAGTAAATAAATAAAAATAAAACCAATCTTGGGAATGGTGATTAGATTGTTACTTACAACATTGAGCTTATTGATGATCATATCGAGGAACTTCAAGGACGATTCTCTTCCATGCTGCAGTTCATAGTTGAGCTGAGTCACGAAAAACTGTATGTGCTTCCCGAGCTGTTTGCCGGGCGAGTAGTGCGTGAGATAGCTCACGAATATCGCGCGAGCTTCGTCTCTGCATACGAAAAAATGTTTTCATACGCCAATGTTTAAAATGTTACAGTTCTTGCAATTCACGTAGGCGAGTGGCTCATGCTTGTGTTTAAGTCGTATCGGTATAAGTAATGTACACTGAATGTGTGCGTTTGTGAACTCTTGCTCGCGACTGATTGGTCCGACATGCATGCACACTTACGCAATGCCCGTGTATCCGACATAAGCACAAGTAAAGTCCACTCGCCTTCGTGAATTGCAAGAACTGTACTAATAGACATGCGTTTTTGGCATCTGTCAGTTACATACAAAATAATATTGTATGCCCTCTCGCACATGATATCTGACAACGTTATCTCTCGTTGGCTCTACAATAGTCTTTATTTCTCTTCCGAGCTAGGCAGCAATGTTCCGCTACATTGCTGCCGCGACATTGCTGCCTAGCTCGGAATGTAATGTCATATAAGCTTATAGAGATTGTATGGGGACTAGTAGTGCCGCGACAGGACTGTGACAGCTGGTGACAGCACTGTTGCGGCAGCGCTGCTGCGTGCAGCGTGGTTCGGAATCATACCTTTATCGTTACTTAAGGCATTCTTTATCCATACTAATTCATGATTAAGCGACTCTGAGTGCGGCTGTGAGAAACACTTCGAGCGAAAAAACGAAGAATCTTCATAACAAATATTGGCTCAAACTTAAAAAAAAATTGTTACCTTGATCTCGCTGATTCACTAAGAATGCAAATCCTAGAAACTTTCTCCATAACTTCGTGTAATTCCGGGGAAACTAATTTAGCGTCCAGTATAGCTTTGAGCAAGGAGAACGAGTTGGCTTGCTTCTCATCGTTCTGACAATCTTCCTCGGCGTAAAGGAGGAGCGTCTTCAATTGGTCTGCCTCTAAATTGTAGTACCTAACATTCCGTACTAATACTGTTACCGCCTGAAAAATAGTTTTGAAAGAGTTTGAATTTTTCTTATACACAAATGGATTATGAATTAAGCAGTCAATGATATCAAAATAAGTCTAATTTTTCACGTGGTTGCTTTAATTATTTTAGTACATATTTTTCGTGACATAACTTAAATATAATATGACGTCATACAAAATCCAACATGGCGGATGTAAACAAGACCAATGAAAAATATAAAAAAATCAGACAAATACAACCCTCAATCAATCCAAAAATGTTGCGACATAAATAAACTCTCGTTCTGTATGATTGTGATGGTAACTTATGATATTAGTAGTTAGTTTTAGTTTTTAACTAGATCATAATTTAATTTTTGAAAATTTTGGTGATTGGGTAGTAATTAACAATTACCTTAAACGCATTCCTCACTAGATGATAATTATCATTCTGTGTGCTGATCTCAAAAGTTGCATATTTATGCAGTATAGAAAATATAGTCTTAACAATGTCCTTAACCATTTCTTCCAAAGAAGGTGTACTAATTCTAACAGTCCACAGTGTAGCAATACATTTAAGAGCTACCGTCGATACTTTGATATGGTCGCTTTTTAAGGCATCTACCAAAAGCGGTATAATAGGGTCTACAAATGCTTTGCAATCCATCCTTGGAACCTTTTCTCTTTTAAGAATAACATACAAAATGTTCAAACTGAATTCTACTAACACATGAGCATTCGTTTTTGAAGATGTTTTAACATTTTTGGCTTGAGATTCTTTATTACGTTTCGGCGTTTCTGGTATTATAAAACAATCTGGTTTCGCTCGTAATATTTTCTCTCTTTGCGCTTCGGTTAGTTCTCGTTTCGGGGCGGTCAAAACAAATTCTGGGATACTCTCTGAAGCCAAACCGTGAAGAAACACAAATAAATCTTCTATAGCAATGAATTTATTTGTAACTAATCCACTTGATATGTGCATTAATGCTTCCTGAATCTTGAGAACGATTTTCTTGGAATGATGTTTTTGTAAAACCTCTTTGAAAGGCAAAAGAAGATTTATCAAACATTTCTCAGTTATATTCTGTGCTACTATCATTAATGTCACATAACTTTTCTTGCTTGGTTTCGCTTCAGGCGTTTTATAGTGAAGTTTATCTACTTCTTTCTCCTCGGATAATGAACCAAACAGATCATTTGCACAAACATTGAGTATGTAATGAAGGTTTTCGTTAATTTCCCCAGATTTAAAATCGGATTTCAAAGCATCTAACACTGTATGAATTGTGGCAACTAAAACATGAACTTGGAAACCTCTGGTAAGTAGAATAGTTAAATGCTCCAGTAAGATGCCTAAATATGATGTGCCAACTGTCAACATAATTTTTTTGACAATATCTCTCGCTGCACTTCTAATTTGTTTCAACGGTGATTTTAAAAATGAGCATAGTTTGATGATAATGCTGAAATATAAAAGAAAGTTGAAAGGCTAAGTACTAAAACGCAGCTTAATATTTATTAAGGGCAACTTAACAACATTAGGCAACAAAAGTATACTTGTATAAATGACGGATATTTAACATTTATACTTTTCAAAGTAGGAAGTGACTAAGATTTAAAATGTACTTAATAAAATTTAAGGTCTTTCAGTATTTTGATTAAGCGTTTCGGCTCCGGAATTCTCAGGGAACTATTAGGTAGTCACTAGTCACATAATAATTCTATCAAATAAGTACGAAATTTTGGCGAGTTTACAAAACTATTATTTCTGTATAAGTTTTACACAGAATTGCAAAATAACCACTATTTGGTATCATGACCTAAATAATTATCATTTGATTTTCAGCGCTGTTTGAGTGTAGTAATTTCCGAGTCACTTACCCTGGAAGCTGATGTTTTAATATATCTCCGGGCAATCTTTGAAGAAGTTTAACCAGCGCCAATGCTATGGGCACCCTTAACATGTCTTCCTCTAATCTCGCTACGCTTGTGGGACGACGGTTCAGTTTATGAGATCCTTCGTGTTCTGTTAGTTTTCCTATCGACCTTAAAATAATATTAAACAAGTACATTTACAAATAAATTTTGATACTAACATTGTTAACAATTACAGGACAATAATTATGACTAGGATCTGATATCATAATCAGATGCTGACAAAACATAGCTAAGAATTAATCCGAAATAACCAGCTTTGAAACAAAAAAATCACATTGGAAATTGAAATGATGATTTGTGTCCTTGCATTTTTTATGTATATCATTGACACGCATTATATAACTCAGTCAATAATCAAAGTGTCGCCTAAAGCCAAAAAAACTTATTATTTTGGGATTCAAAAATGGACTTACCTATTTAGCTGCGGCAGCAATCCAGAGGACAAAGATTTGATGATCCTATTAGCCACAGATGGAGACACACTTGTGATTCTTTCATAAGCTGGTAGATCAGCTACTTCTTTACTTGTCTGTTCTTCCACTACATCTTCAGCTGCCAACAATTCATTTTCCATTTCTTGAATTTGCTCCTCATTCTTTACTTTATTACTTATATCTTCTGGTTCTTCTTCGGAATCATCAGCCGAATCTGGATTATCTGTTTTAGTATCAACTGATTTCTCATCATTTTTCTCTTTTTTAGCAACATTTTTCTTTTCTTTCCTAATATTAGCAGTCAATAATTTCGGCAACTCAATATTTTTCGCTTTCGAAAAGTCAAAATGAAACGCATCCAAAATACCGATAAGTATGCGCGTCAGTTGTTTTTGGTGCTCAGAGGTATATCGTAATTTGTTTAAATACAGTTTAAGTATCACTTCATAATGATACCACGGCAGCAATCGACAACATGTAGAAATTACTTCTATACAAGCATCAATTAAGGTGTTTTTGTCAGAGTATTTATCATCGCAGATATAAATCGTCGCTAAAGGTAGTATGAAATTCGTGAGAGTTCTGGGCGTCGGACATTTTGTCATTTTCCTGGCTACTTTAGAAAACTTTAGCAGTGCTCTGACTCGTCTGTGAAGTTGAAGATGGCAAGAGTTATCGAAAAAGTCTACCTCTCTATCTTCTTTATTAGCTAGAGGCGCTAAATCAGATAACACTACGTCCGCATCACTACATTCTCTAACTAATTCTCCCAGCAACATGATACTTTCATTTCTTAGTAAGTCATTTTTACTATCTCTTATTCCTGTGGATATTAAAGAAAGAACGGTATCCCGAACTAGAAATTGCCCATCAGGAGTTGATCTATATTTTAGAAGTAATCTGGGCAAAATCTTTTTTAAACATAGTCCTGCACTGTCACGTAAGCCTATATCTTTTTCAGTGCGTATGAAGTAGAAACAGTTATTAACGATTAGAATCGCTAAGTCAACGTCGATTTCATCGGCATCCAACATTTGGTATATCAATTTATATGCGTCCAATCGACGATCAAAATCTGGTTGTTCGATCCATCTTTTGTTAAAAGCATTCATTTCAGCTATCACATGCGCTAATTTTCTTAATACCTCTTTATTTTTTTTAGCATTCTCAGCTATAGAGGACAATAATTTAATCAAAAGTTTTCTAACTTCAACTGGCCCCACTTTGTTGAACAAAACAGCTACATTTTTAACATAGTGTTGGGGATTTGTGCTATGGCCTAGTAAATTTATTATGGTGTGGACTGCATGTTCCATATTTTCTTCTGCCATATTCATACAAACTTTTTTAACCAATATTGGTAATAAGAGATTAAGTAAATCATCACACATCTCTGGAGTCGTGACCATTTCTGTTACTCTCGATAAGATCAGAAGATCCCTTCTATTAACAGTGTTAGATTTCGCTGAGTTAGCAATTCTTCTCTTCATTACTTCTAAAATACTTGGCAGATGTGGAATTAAGATCTTACTTCCGAAATTAATGTCGTTCCGATCATTCGCACTTATTTCTAGAGTACAATATGACTCTATTTTAGGAGTATCTTTTTCCTCTTCATCTTCTATCAGAGTTAAGAGCTTTTCAATCATATCCAAAATCATATTGACTACTCCTGAAGTAGTTTTAGGAGCTAATAAAAGTTTAAATATTGCTGGTAAGGCACTCACAGAATTGTCTTCTTCGGAACATGTTATAAGTAAAGCATAGTATCTTGGGTTCTGACACCAAATATTGAACAACTTTAGTAACGCTGTTGGAGAATGAATACCTTCAATGTGTAATCGAGTAACAAGTGGGAATATTAAGGTTTGGAATATCACGAATAACTCATCTTTGCTCCACTCATATTTTTCAAAATGATCGAATAATTTCGCTAAAATATTGATAGCCAGTACTCTTATATTTTTTATTGCCTTGACATAACCGACATGGACTTTTTCAATTTGCACCAGAACACTAGCCAAGTTACAACAGACAGCATAAAATATTTTAAAAAACTGAGAAAGCAATTCAGCTCCCATATAACCTCCAAAATATTCTCGTACAACATCGAACAAGTTTAGAATACTGTGTAGTTTTCCTGCACTTGTAACAGACTTGAGATTTACGTTGTTAAAGATTTCTGTATATAACTCTTTTGGTTCCATTGCCATAAAATCTTGTACATATGAAAATGCCATTTGAATGAACATTTTCTGTTCATTTTCATTGCAACCACTCAAATATCTCATAACTAGGGATCTTCTTGCCTGGCCTCCTCCCTTTTTATCAGCACCTAATTTCGATGTCATTTTGCCATATAAAACGCGTAATACTATAGGAATGACATGTTCTCTGTGCTCAGGCTGTATGGTTTGCGAATCCTCAGTTATTTTAAACTGAGTAAGTTCATCTTTAAATTTATTTTCATCAACTAAATTGTGTAAGTTCGCTTTGTATGGAGTAACACTTTTATTCTTATAATTTAGTACACAATCTAAAGCATACTTTTGTAGACCAGGATTCTTATTTTTTAAGAAATCCATATAAAGTTCCCAGAATACAGGTTCTTTGTGAAGAGCTCTCGGATTTTTAAATTGTGACAAAACTTGCATGATATTTATGAGTGTTTTGAATATCATTTTGCCTGAAACTGAATCTTTTGGGGTGTCCTCTTCAGGGATTTCTTCAATAAGTTCTTCTATAACTTCAGCAGGTTTTTCTTGTGTGTTTTCTATTTCCATTTGTGCTTTGTTATGTGCTTCAATGTCTACTTTAAGTGCACTACCAGTGTCATTCCTTCGATACTCTTCCTCTATGAACTTCAGGAAAAGAACGACAACATCTCTATTTTTTGCTTCACACACTTGAATGCAGTTTGTCATTGTTTTCAAAATTAAGTTTCTATAATTATGTACATCTGGTCTTTCAGCTATGCTTGTATACTCTATATAAAGGTCCTTCAAAATCTTACTGTCGGTTTCTATATCATCTTCAAATATAAATATCTTTAGATCATTCTTTGCATTAGCGAAAGAGGATTCCAGTGCTTTATAAAATGTTGGCCAAAAGTCGTCAGCATTGAGAGCATTGCCGTAACCCGCAATAAATTCGACTACAGGTTCCCAAAGAAGTTTGAAATTCACGTACAAAATTCCTAACATATAATTTAGAGCATAGAGATGAAAATCAGTGTCTTTTGCTAGTTCATACTGGATGGTGTTAAAAGCCATCTTTTGGAGTAGATTTAACTGTAATCTATATTCTTGTATAGAGGGTGATATTGATTCAACTGTGAAACATTTACTGAAAACTGAAAATCTCTCAGTTTCACCACCAACTTGTACAGTTTTATTGAGCTCCTCGACGTTTTCAAATAATTTGTAGATATGAGTCGTTAATAGTCGTACCTATAAAATAAGAATATTTTTAAAATATTAAACCACACAATATTTTTTTTATAAAGAAAAAATCCATTAAAAAGAATACTTACAATATGAAAAGGTGAGGACACATTTGGTGTTAGATAAGAATCTACTAATGACAAGAATGGGTAAGTCAAGCCATTTTCATGTTCATATGCAGTTAAATATAAATCAAGGAGATTCAATGCCACAATATAATTTGGATCTGCAGCACATGGCAATATTATTGGTAGCAAAGTTTCTATATCACATATAGCTTTTAATCTTGAACAGCTTGATATATGAATAGCACATTCTAAAGAGTTAGCTAGCAAGAACATAATTTTTCTTGCACACTTTGATAGAGGAGTAACATCACAGTGGAAAATGCTTTCATTTACTTCTCCTTCAAGATTATAACTAGTTAAGATCTTTAAAAATTTCGATACAAGCTCACTTAGTTTCTTAATACAAAAATCAACATCAAGTTTTTCAACATGTGGCAAACAAAAGAGCAAATTCATCAATTTATTTGGACCTTCTACGATGTCCTCTAAATCAGTATTGAGAACATTTTCAACATGTTCCATTAATTTGGGAAGGTCTTTACCGAAATCTATAGGGTATTTCACCCATTCGAATAATTTTAAACCGCTTTTTGATAAGGGTGACTTTGTAAGGCAGATTTTAGACAATGTTGTCATCGCATCACTATCAAAATCAGACTGGATTACAAATTTAATAAATGCAGGAAGAATGTGCATATCAAATTGTGAATAATGAATGACATTTTGCACGAAATTTATTAAAATGTTTGGATATGGCAAAGGTAGAAGTACTTTGACTATGATGCCAGCATGTTCTTGAGATAAAGAAATATTCTTTGAAAGTAGCATAAGAGCACCAATCTGCGAGCAAACTTCCAATACTGTTTCTGATGATTGCTCACAAATTATTCTTACTAATAGCAATGCAAACTGTGGGGGATTTGTTAAATACTTTCCATGCTGATGTTCAACAACTTGTCCAGCCAATCTCAAAATGTACTCGAGCCCTTTATTATTCTCATCCTCTTTTAATATTTCTTCCGTATATGTTTGGATACTTTTCCAGAATATACTAAACTCTTTAGCAGATATAGCTTGTAAGCAGTCTTCGAATGTCTGCGTTAGGACTTTGAATAAGATTTGTTGATGTTCTTTTTTTTCTTTAAGATGTTGCAATAAGACTGGCAGGGTGCTTTCTATGCAACTGTGAAATTTATTACTAACACCTCTTACTATTTCAAATATCAGATGTCCACAGCCTGTTATTGCCTAAAAATATATAGATTATAGAAGTTAAATTCAATTTTATAGTTTTAGATGTGAATCTAAATATGTAAAAGGACAAGGTGACTGACTGACTGATCGTTCGACACACGGCTGAAACTACTGGACGGATCGGGCTGAAATTTGGCATGCAGATAGCTATTATGATGTAGGCATCCGCTAAGAAAGGATTTTTAAAAATTCATTGCCTAAGGGGGTGAAATAGGGGTTGTAAAATTTGTGTAGTCCACGCAGACGAAGTCAAGAGCATAAGCTAGTTATAAATAGTGTTAACTTTTGTTTCAGATATTATACTTACATTATCATTGGTTTGCAGATAATTTAAAACAAGCTCAATAAATTTCTTTTTGTCTCTTATATCTCTTGCAACAAATGCAAAACTTTCGGCTGCAAAGTTATTAATATACTGTGGATGTGCATCACTTAATAACGGAATAATCCTTGTCAAAACAACTCCAATATCTTTTTTCAAAAAAGGTTTCAATGTCTTGAATAAAAAGGCAAGACATACTAAAGTCCACTCTAATCTTTCTGCATCTTTTGTGTTCAACAAATCTATTAGAATATCTAGAAATTTGGGAAAATGTGGATAAAAATCTATTCTTAAATCTTTTGCTAGAGACACCAGAATTCTGTAACAAAAAGTACAATGTTTTAATACACTTAACTACATTATTAATGCCTGAATAATATATTTTTTGGAGATTAGATTCTAACCTGTGTAAGTTTTGGTTTTTAAAAAATCTTAAGATAAAAAGTAACCTATATCCAGGATACAAACTTATCTCTACCTATAAAAGCTCCTTAAAAATACATATATATTAGATAAACAAAAAAAACTATCTCTGTACCAAATATTTGTTGTTTGTAATCATTGGTTAAAAGGATGGGTGTGAAAAGGTAACAGACAGGCAGAGACAGACACACTTTTACATTTAGTATATTACTATGGATGACAAATTTTTGATGGGATTTTTGATAGACCTAATGATATCCTTTACTTAATAATAAAGGTCAAGATGTTTAAAAACCTTAAATTAAAGAGTAAGTTCATAAAGCCTGTATTAAAAGAAAATTAAAGTGGTTATACATACTCTAACAATGGTTGCAGACACAACTGATCTTCCAGCTTTAAATACTTTTCCAATAATTGTAAAACCTCATCCTTCTTGTGTATCAGCTGTGGCACAGTCACTATGCCATAGACTTCTTTTTTAAATTTCTTAAAATTCTCTGTCAAGTTGAGGCCATGCCATTTCTGGAGCGCCAGGTGAAAGTGACTTTCGTTTTCATTTGGCTGATTTGCATAAACATGCTCAATGTGGTATAGTGCTGCATGTCGGATGTCGATTGCATTTATACGTTCAGCAAAGGAAACAAACTGAAATCAAAAGGTTTTTGATATTATTTCTTCTTATCATAATGTGGTTAACTCTGCTGTACACAGTCTCTAATCTATACATATATATGAAAGGAAAAGCTGACTGACTGATCTATCAACGCACAGCTTAAACTACTGGACAGATTGTGCTGAAATAGGATTTTTGAAAATTCAACCCCTAAGGGGGTAAAATAGGCATTTGAAATTTGTGTAGTCCACGCACACAAAGTCACGGGCATAGGCTAGTTAAAACTAAATTGATAATCTAGTGCTACTTTCCACATTAAAGATCCGGAGTGCGGGGGAGTGGAGCTACTTTTTAGCCCGGAAAATTAAAGTGCCCACGGGATTTCGAAAAACCTAAATCAACGCGGACGAAGCCGTGGACATAATAATATGTTATAGAGAAATACGTCAAACATTATGCGTTACTGCAAGTTGATAGTGAAAATTCAACGCAGCAACTTTCGAAAGAAAAATGTACCGATTACAAGTTAAATTAAGGTTTTTGGCTGCATACGACGATTAATCATAGAACCACACAAATAATACCGATAGTTGGCTGCGAAAAACCTATCCGTTACTTTATAAATTAGCCATAGATTAATTGAAATTAGCATTAGGTGCAGCTAACTTAGAAAAGTACTCACACGAAATGTGTTCGTCGTTTTGTGCTTTACGGGTTTACTTTTCATGATTAATTATTATTGACACGTACTTTCAATATTAATAATTAAAGTAAAGTACGTAATTTATGAAGAATTCGCATATTTTCTACAATCTTTACCGGACCACACACAAATCACGAACTTGAAGAACATAAACACGTGTGTTTGACATATGTAATATGTTTGACATTTGACATAGTGATTTAAATGACAGTAACATTTTTTTCATTTTCCGACAAGTCACCACTTGCCAGGTTAAAATAGTTAAATTCTAGTGTAATGGTGCTTATACATGGTGCACGAAGTCTACGCAGGACATCGCGGGAACAACACTAGCATCGTGACGCTAGAAGCCTCTAGGCTTCAGGCTAGGACCCAGAGCCCAAAATAATTATAAGTTTGAACTTGTTGATTGATTTTGATTTTCTCTTCTCTGTGAATTTTATTTGTATTTTCCTCAGGTATTCTGGTATTTTCATAGCAAGATAACACTTATTTCTGTTTAGTAGCAAGGATTTGTAGTATTCTGGCGAAGGATTATTTAAATCACTCTTCAACATTTAGATAAAAGAGTGAGAAATTGATTTTCCCCGGCTGTTCAATGCTGCAGTCGATGTTTGCAAGGTTTGTGAATTCCTTGCCATTGGGGCTATCGCAGCGTATCACAAAGTTTTACTTTCAGGGTAAGTAATCTTTTATCAAGTTAACGTAGGTACTTGATAAAAGATAATAAATACGTAATTTTTTTTTGTAATGTAAACATGCAATATAGCTGCCCCGGCGAACTTCGTACCGCTTATCAGTCGATTCTTTTTCAGGAATTTTTAAATTTTTCTCTCCGTAAGAACCATCCTCGTACTTCAAGCAATATTATAAAAAAAGAATTAGCAAAATCGGTTCAGCTGTTCTCGAGATTTGCGATCAGCAACACATTCAGCGATTCATTTTTATATGTAGAGATATACATAATAATATACTATAATAGGTACTATATTATTATTCTATTCTTTACAAAAGTTTGCAATGTAATGCTCAGCTTGATGTATTGCCATACTTCACAACAGTTATGAAACTTCTAACAAAACCTTGAGGCTTAACCTATACTGGCACACATCAAAATATTTAGGTAGGCTATGAAGGTTATTCATCCAAGCTATGAAGCGACTAGGTATGTGACATGGGCTGTTCACACTTTGTCGTCGCTGCAGCGACGACAAAGTGTTTTACATAATATATTTTTAAATCTTAGTTTTCACGACCCTCAAATACCTAATAATATATATTTAGACAGAACTCAATTCAGGATCAAACTGAGGACTCACTCACTCCAGTACACTTTGCTAACGCTCAAATCTGAGTTGTTACATTACAAGCGATTGCTCCTGGTCAGTTAACACCTTTAAATATTTCTGTTTACAGCTTTAGTTTGGAACCAACGAGGTTCACACAGTTCACAAGAGCACTTTGAGTATAAGACAATGGATGTAAAAATATTGCCAGCTCTGAAAGACAATTACATGTACCTGATTGTGGATAAAGCAACCAAGGAGGCAGCTATCGTGGATCCCGTGGAACCTAAGACTGTATTACAGGCTGTCAAAGATAATGGAGTCAACTTGACTACCGTGCTAACTACGCATCATCATTGGTAATACTTTTTTCCCAAAACCTGGTAGTGTATTGTAAAGTAACTTAAGGCAACCAAGGCGGCAGCTATCAAAAATCCTGTGGAATCTAAGACTGTATTACAGGCTGTCAAAGATAATGGAGTCAAGTTGACTACTGTGCTAACTACACATCATCATTGGTAATATTTTTCCCAAAACTTGGTAGTGTATTTAATTGTAAAGTAACTTAAGACAACCAAGGAGAATCCTGTGGAGTCTAAGACTGTTTTACAGGTTTTAAAAAGGTTATGATAATGGAGTCAAGTTGACTATTGTACTACATACAACTACAAGTAGAGGTCTACAAGGAACTAGGTAGCAGGATAATTAATATCTAAAATTATTTACTGTCTACAGGGATCATGCAGGTGGCAATGATGAGTTAGTGAAAATGCACCCAGGTTTAGAAGTGTATGGTGGAGACGACCGCATAGGGGCACTCACTACAAAGGTCCAGCACAACACAAAGTTTAACATTGGCCAACTGAATGTCCAATGTTTGTACACACCTTGCCACACTTCTGGACATATCTGTTACTTTATTACTACACCACATGAGGGGAATGATTCAGCTGTATTTACAGGTATGTACTCAGTTAATTTTTAACAGTTTGAGGTTTATCCATACAATTTTTTTTAAAATTAAATTATGTCTAACCTAACCAAGAAAATGTTGCACGGTACAAAAACTCCTTAAAAGGTAGATACAATAAATGTTGAAACCTGATGGAGTGCTTTCACATCCATATGAAAACCTGTGTTACGGGCAGGTAGGTATACTAATATTATAAACGTGAAAGCATGCTTATCTGTTATCTCTGCCTGTCCCATCTGTTTATATATAAGTCCCGCAAATTGCTATTGCGCTGGAACCACGTTCCATTAACCTCAAAATGACGTCATTTGACTATATTTAAGTAAAAATATACCATCAGCTCGAAACTTCAGTCTAGTGCTGACGTCACTAAAATGGGGGCGTCCTTCAATCACGTCGCAACGGTGCAACGGAGTGACGTGATTTTTTGCCTGAGATATAAAGACTTGGACAAAGAAGTGACATAGGCTACTTTTTATCCCGAATAATCTAAGAGTTCCCCGGGATTTTTGAAAAACCTAATTCGAAACAAAGCTATCCAGTTGTTCACTTCAGTACCAAATTTGTTACCTCTAAGTATTCAAAGAGCTTCAATAGCTCAACAGGTAAAGGAGTGGACTGATAACCGAAAGGTCGACGGTTCAAACCTCGCCCGTTGCACTATTGTCGTACCAACTGCTAACACAAGCTTGACGCTTAGTTGGAGAGGAAAGGAGAATATTAGTTATTTAACATGGCTAATATTCTTTTTTTTTAATTCTATTGTACATTTCAGGAGACACACTCTTCCTTGGTGGATGTGGAAGATTTTTTGAAGGCACAGCGGAACAAATGCACAAAGCACTAATCGAGATCCTCGGTAACCTGCCAGATCAAACCAAGGTGTTCTGTGGTCATGAATACACCTTGTCAAATCTGAAGTTTGCAGCTCATGTGGAACCAGAAAACGACGAGGTCAAGAAGAAAATACAGTGGTCAGAAAGTCGGAGGGAGGAAAAAAAGCCTACGGTATTTATAATTTTCTAATAGTTATTTTCATAATATTTTCAGTTGTTTTCATTAAATAACTCATCCCATGACTGTTTGAGGCCTATTTTAACGATTATAAAGCATAATTTCAGCGCGTGTCTGTCTATTGTGATGGTTAACAGTGGAGTCTTAGGCTAAAATTTTTACACACACTTTGTCGTTGCTCAGACAGTTTGAGTTAAAACGAGACAGATTTATGTGAGAAATATAGCTCTGTCTCGTTTTAACTATGTCATAAGTATAAGCAAAGTCAGAGTGCACTCTATAGATCTCACCCTTAGTAATAGTTTCGGGTACAGAACCCTAATGAGCTAGAATTAAGCAAATACGGACTTAAAGAAAAAATTATACATGTATGCAAACGCTTTTTACAGGTCCCTTCAACAATATCCGAAGAGAAACTCTACAATCCATTCATGCGGGTGACCGAGCCATCCGTTATGAAGCACGCAAAGAAAAACGAAGCGATAGAAACCATGAGGGCCATTAGACTCGAGAAAGACAATTTTAAAGGATAAAAATACTATGAAAAAACCAGTCAAATGTGTGTCGGACTCACACACGAAGGGAAGAAACAAGAAACACAAGAAATAACACTTTTTAATTTTCATGGCGGCCATTTTGAAATTTTTAATATTGATTGTTTTAGTGGCAAGAGAAATACACACATTCTGTGAAAATTTCAACTACTTTTCATGAGATTCAGCCCACTGACAGACAGAGACGGGCGGCCGGACGGACGGACAATCTTAGTAATTTTCCAGTCCAATTGGCACCCTTCGGGTACGAAACCCTAAAAACTAAATTATATCCAGCAATGCATTTGCAAAAAACTTAAACTATCCATTTTTTACTATTTAAATTGTTGACTGCCTATTTTTATGTTATTTGGATGTATATTGTTAATAAACATTTGTTTTACTTAACATCTATTTTTAAAAATATGATCAATATTTAATTCTTATGATATTGAAAGAGTATTTTGAAATTGCTGATTATGAACATTACCTCTTGGTTCAGGAATACTCTACCTCATGCAGTAAACAAAAGTTATGCTGGCTATTCTCAGTAGAACTTGCAACCAGTCTGAAATATCTGCGAACCCGGCTTAATGACGTCATGCAACGTGCTTGCGTTGACAAAGGTACTGGCAGTGATACTGGTAGAACGTAGTGTTTACATACTCTTTGGGTACTGGATAGGCGAAAATAGGTGAGCTGCGGGCAAGTGCGAGGAAGCGCATTCCAGCGAGGTGCACAGATATAGGTTGTATTTTTCGAAATTGAACTGGTAGTAGTCTTGATGTAAATAATGTAAGTTGGAGTTGTCTAACGAAAATTCGAATCTTAAAATATAAAAAATTCGCTGACAATATGCTAAGCTGTAAGCTGGTTGTAAGTATGGATGAGGTTGTAATTTTCACGATGCATCAGTAATAAAACAATAAAAATATAATAAGTACTTACGTTTAATAATTTCTATATTATATTAACTTAGTATTAAAGCTAGGGATCACAAAAGAATTAACTGGTACCATCCAAGGACTGTGAATGTCATTGTTCCTTCTTTATATTGTATGCTGTCAATTCTTCTGCATATTTTTCTTTTGACCTTTCAAACATTGCAACGTAAACCTGAGAACAAAATATAGTGTTAGTAAGATTTTCTTTAACAAAATCCAATTTTAGGAGGATTTCCACTGTAAAGCAAAAGCTACATTTTAAGTAAGTATATTCATTCAAAATAAGTTTAAAAAGTTTATTGTCATACCCTTTTTTCTTCATTAGTAAGTGCTCGCCATCGGGATGCCAACTGTCGTGTAACTTCCTGTTTGGTTGGTTCTGAGCCCATCTCTGTAGCCGTTTCTGCTACGACAATAGGCCTTTGCTCTTGGCAGAATTGGAAAAATGCATTGCAGGGTTTCTTAGGGGCATTTGGATCTCTTTCAGGCTAAAATAAAACATGACTAGATGAAATAATGTAACTAATATGATATAAAAAATTAATACATATTATGTATTAATCAGCTAGTTTGTCTTCTTATATATACAAATATGTAAAAGTAACAAGAGTACTAGTTAACAACATATTGCCAGTATGACTAACAAACTCTTATTAGAGGTCATATAATCTAAATGAAATTGCTGTTGTTGCTGTGTTTTCTGCAAGATATGCTGTTTAAAGCATAAATTACTTTGAAATCAGACCAGACCAGACACTCTTAGAGTAGATTAATTAAGTCACAGTGTTCTAAATATTCTTGAATCTTGTAGTATACCCAGGTTTAAATACTACAACAACCTTGGAAATATAAAATCTTACTTTATCTGCTTTACTTTTCCTCTTTGGCGCAGTTTTTTTAGCACCACCAGCATTTTGTTTGTCTGTTTGTTTACCACCTGACTGTGTCTTGGCGCCCTTTTGAGGAGGTTTCACGATAACCTCTTGTTTAACCTCCACATCGACTGCAGTTGATCTAAACGCGTCTCCATGTTTGTCCAGCCTCTCTATCAACAACTTTATATCCTTTTTATAACGCCTAGTTATTTTCTTCACTTCATGTATTCTGAAACGAAATTAACACCACTATCGCCCGATAACAATTACACATCAAATTAAGCCACATAATCTCTCAATAGCGTTATAAACAAGAAATAAACACACCTATTCACAATACGTTCGTTGTCTTGCTGTAGAACTTCACATCTTTCTAAAAGCAACTGGTATTTTCGCCTGTATATTTCTTCTTCTGATGGTAAACTAACCATATCATCCGAGTCGTCAGAAATATTCGAGTTGAGTTGTTGGACTGTCATTTTAATTTATTTCACGGCTTCGAAGTTCAACGCGACCAATTTTCTTTTTATTTGTCGATGTCGATTGTCGGCTGTCATTTTTGTTTTTGTGGGAATATTTTTGCTTGTTATGTTGGTAGCAAAGATCGGATGCACGTGTACAAAATGCTTTTAACTTCCCGAATGTAAAAATAATATTAAAATAAACTATCATTATAATATTTTTATCAAACTTAATAATTTAAGCATAAATAGTTAGTTATATATAAATTCTTTCCATCGTATATTTTATAGCAAAAGTTGTAAAACATAGGTAATCTATCCCGTGGTGTATCCAAATGAAAAGGCAATGTACGACAAAAGGTGTATTTCCGGAAAATGACAAAAATGCGCGCGCAACTGCAGAATATTCCTCTATTTATATTTGGCGCGAACCAAAGGAATGTGGAGCTGCTCCCAGATATTGTTTTCGCATTTCCTCCCGTTCTCCCCAGTCCTCTGTCCCCGTGTTCGAACTTCGAACGCGGTTGCGCAGTGCGTTTACTGATGCAGATCAGGTGTGCACTGTGCAGTAAATTTTCTTAAAATTAACCGCGTGGTGCTCGTGTTGATAATGTGTTATTTTTTTGTTATTTCCCAAACGATTATAAGAATGGCTGTTAGTGTAAATAATTTTGTGTAAAAGCAACAGTTAAGTATCTTATAATTAATTGCTGAACATGGTGAATACTTAACATAAAATAAAACATTTTATTAAATAGAAAATTGAATTCTATACAAATGAATTCCAAAAATAGCAATGAAATGGATTCCGGCTTTTTCGAAACGAACTATGTTTACATATTTCATATTATTATTTCTATTATATTTATTTTATGTTTTGAATACTTGTTTAGTTGACGAAAGAAAGGTTAGTACCCGTACAGTATATTTAATTAAGTAATTATTTATTAATCTAGTTAGTGTGAATCACAAATGCCTGAATAGCGTCCCGGTTTTTACTACTCATGATAAGAATAAATATAGTTTTCCTTAATAAAATAGGAAAATGATATCAATAACGTACCTAATAACCAGCTGACTATAAAATAAAATTATTGCTGCCACTTTATGCTGCATTAAAAAATAATTGTCATATTATCCGAATACAGTTGGTATTCACGGAAATTGTGCTCAACAAATTTTGATGAAACTTTTACTTTACGGCCTCTTTTTCTATTGTGTCCACAATATAATGTTATAAATGCGAAAGTGTGTGTCTGTCTGCTGGCCTTTCACGGCCCATCCGTTCAACCGATTTTGACGAAATTTGGTACAGAGATAACTTGGATCCCGGAAAATAAGGCTAGTTTTTATCCCGGAAAATCAAAGAGTTCCCACGGGATTTTTGAAAATCCACGCGGACGTAGTCGTGGGCATCATCTAGTCTAATCATATAAAACGAAAAGGTGACTGACTGACTGATTGATCTATCAACGCACAGCTCAAACTACCGGACGGATGATGCTGAAATTTGGCATGCAGATAGCTATTATAACGTAGACATGCGCTAAGAAAGAATTTTTGGAAATTCAACCCCTAAGAGGGTAAAATAGGGGTTTGAAATTTGTGTACTTAGACAACACGAACAAAGTCGCGGGGTTAGGCTAGTACAAAATAAAGCGAATAAAATGTGTACAATGTATTGCTATCGTAAGATATACCTCATCATCATGATGAACCCATCGCCGGCTCACTACAGATCACGGGTCTCCTATCAGAGTGGGAAGGGTTTTGGCCATAGTCTACTACGCTGGCCATGTACGGATTGGTAGACTTCACACACCTTTGAGAACTCTCAGGTATGCAGGTTTCCTCACGATGTTTTCCTTCACCGTTAAAGCAGGTGATATTTAATTAATTAAAACACATAACTCCGAAAAGTTAGAGGTGTATTGCGCCCGGGATCGAACTCCCGACCTCCGATTAGAAGGCCTATAAGATATACCTAAGTTTCTATATTAATAATAAGTATAAATTTCAGTTTTCCTTCAAATATTTTTCACTAAAGCATCACGTGTCCAACTATAAGAGCGTAAGTCGTCGATTTGCTGCGTTATTGGGCTACAGCTTCAACGGCCATACATACATGAGACTACAAAAACCAAACCACGTGCCAACGAAGAGACTGCCCGATGCATTGATTATAGGGGTTAAGAAATGCGGTACGAGGGCGCTTTTGGAGTTTCTAAGGTATATATTCCGGAATAGAAAAGCAATTATTGTGCTCTTGCTTTTAGGGGTTTTCGGCGTGGAATTTCTGATATTAGATCAGTTAAAGAACTTGCTTTTTTGGGTTCCGTACCTCAAAAGGAAATCCGGACATCCGGAATCTGTCCGGAGGCCGGACAGCTCGTGAAGTTCCAGCGAAAAGAACAAGAAAGAGGGTAGTTTGCTACTGCCTTTGACAGCTCAAACTTCATCTCTCGTAGCACCGCAGTCTATCTACATTAAAATATGTTTTCATGACGGAAATGGTATTTCAGGTTACATCCGGACGTAAGGGCCGCTGGATCAGAAGTACATTTTTTTGACAAGTTCTACCATAAAGGCTTCGAATGGTACAGGTACACATTTTCGTAAATATTTCTTGAACAGCAAGAGCTCAGTAAATTAAAGGAGGAAGAAAAACATTTATTAACATCATTGTACTTTACTTATCACACAACATTAGGTATATTAATAATATGAGTGACTAATGAGTTACCTACCCACTAGTACAACTACCTACAAAAGCATTGGTACAGCGCTGATTTTCAGCCGGAACCCCAGACTTACGTGAATTTGTATTTTTAGGGACAAAATGCCACCAACACTCGAGGGGCAGATAACGATGGAAAAAACTCCATCTTACTGGGTGACGAGGTCTGCACCGAGGCGGGTCTATGCTATGAACCCTTCAGTGAAGGTGCTAGTAGTGGTCCGTGATCCAGTCACCAGGGCTATAAGCGACTACACTCAATCTGCGAGGTTCGTTCCCCTTAAATATCTTTTTGGAAAATCTAAGTCATTCTCTAAATACTGGCAGCACATTGGCAGTTTTGCTGGTGCTGCACATGGTTATACGGTTGGTGGTAATCATATAACATCAGTTTTTTATATATTTATTCAGATACATGTTAGCCCTTGACTGCATTCTCGCCTGGTGGTAAGTTATGATGCAATCTAAGATGGAAGCGGGCTAACCTGGAAGGGGTATAGCATGGTTTTTATTAAACTCATGCCCCTTTGGTTTCTACACGGCATCGTGCCGGAACGCTAAATCGCTTTGTCGTTAGGGTGGTAACTATAGCCACGGCCAAAGCCTCTCCCCAGACCAGACCAGAAATTTAGAAATTATGAAATTCCAAACCCCTGCCAGGGACCTCCCACTAAACATAAAACTGGCGTTTTCTCACTAGGAAGGTATTTATGTGAAAAAAATATTGTGCAAATCGGTTCAGAAACCTCGAATAAATTGGGGCCCCTAATACATACATTAAAAAATAGGGTTGAATTAAGAGCCACCTCGTTTTTGGAAGTCGGTTAAAAAGTACTTAATCTTGAAATTGGTACACGAAATTCTACTCTCGCAGGTAGGTAATAAGGTCAAAGGTTTACACTCTCGGCTCTGCCAATGAATTGTGTAAGCTTAACCCATTTTTAGCGAAAAACTCATTCAGTGGCTTGAATAACAATACCTCAAGAACTCTTTCTTTTACGTGGCAAATGAATGTGCCATTGTTGTATTCACAATCAAAATATGGTGATTTTTGTCTGCAAGACTACCGTAAGATTATTTAAATCGTGGTACTGTGAGGTATTTACCTAAATAAGTACCTGAATACTTACCTACGATATTTTAAGGGTCAAGACGAAGTACGAAGATAACCAAAAGACAATCTGTCGTGCCTCATATTAGACCTACCTTCTCACCTAGTCTTGTGTTCAAGAAAAACTGTTGTAAAAGAGGCTACAAATCTGGCATTGCAAAAAGCACACAGTATTTTAGGTACCTTCATTTATTAAGCAAATCATTGAAAGACACCCGGCTCACTACTAGGTATAGCACCGGGCTCGCAACTAATCTAAAGCCGGCGTTCACCAGAACAGTCGTTCAACTAAGTATTTTAGTTTACAGCAAAAGACCAGAACAGAATGGTCGTTCAACCAAGTACTAGGGTCATTCATTAAGTAAAGAGACAAATGGCTATAGCTCAAAAACGGTTTAAATTGTTCTGAATGACATTGTGAACAGTTCCAACACTTACTTGAACTTCCTCAGCTATCATTTCAACAGTAATTTTTCTGTTATCACGAATAAGTCCGTCAACCCTGTTAAGTTTTATTATATCAAATCCTCGATTCCAACGAGGGATCAGAAACTTCCACTGGACGTCCACATCGGGGTTCATCACCTACACTTGTTCAGCCACTTTTAAACAGTACCCACTTGTGAAAATTCGCACGGTTCATAGGTACTACTTTTACCGTACTGTATCAACATTCTAGAAAAAATTTCACTTGGTTTTACACATTCTGCAACTAAAAATCTAATGACTGAGCGCTGCTCTTCTAAGGTGCAATCTTCTAGTGGACTTGCTATGGTGAACTAAAAATTTTGAGGTTATATTGACATAAAATGATGAAATAAATAGCTGATCAGAGCATATCCCAAGGTTGCTAACTAACACCTCTGAAAAGATTGTACACATTCATTGAATAGTTTTAAAATTATAGAATTTGTCTCTTTACTTATTGAATGACCCTCGTATTTTTGATTACAGCAAAAGACCCAGTCTTCCAAGGTTCGAAGACTTGGCTCTAGTCAACAGCACAGTGAACTGGGGCGGGGTGTGGTCGATAGTGGACTCATCGTGGCCTCCCGTCAGACTTGGCATCTATGCACGGCCGTTACGACGCTGGTTGCGACGGTTCCCAAGATCCAGACTCTTGCTGATCAGCGGGGAGCGATTGGTCGTGGACCCTGCTTTTGAGATGGCTAGAGTTCAGGTGCGTAAAATTTCACGGAAAAATGAAAATACTGCCACACACAAACACACTGTCAAGGGTCACTGGTAGAGATCACTCATAGAGATAAGTGCTTCCCTGTCCGCTTTTACTCTCTTGTTCTCTATAAATAAAAAAATAATAATAAAAAATAAAAATAAAAATAATAATAATAGTTTTTGATACAAATAAAAAAAAATAGGAAATTTTCGAGTCTTGGATCGGCTTCAGGAACGGAGTCAGACGAACAAATTAGGTTATTATTGAATAATGTGATAATTTTATCATAATATTATCATCTCCCAATAAGATGGTTGGTCGAAGACACGCATCTCCGCTTCAGTAAAAATAATCATCATCATGATCAACCCATCGCCGGCTCACTACAGAGCACGGGTCTCCTCGCAGAGTGAGAAGGGTTTTGGTCATAGTCTACCACGCTGGTCATGTGCGGATTGGTAGACTTCACACACCTTTGAGAACATTATGGAGAACTCTCAGGCATGCAGGTTTTCCTTCACCATTAAAGCGAGTGATGTTTAATTTCTTAAAACGCACAAAACTCCGAAAAGTTAGAGGTGCGTGCCCCGGATCGAACCCCTAACCTCCGACTAGAAGGTGGAGTGGACGTCCACGTACCCACTAGGCTATCACAGTAAAAATAATACTCTTAGGTTATTCACTAAAATTGCACCAAATTCTAGAGATAATGAATTTATAACTATATCTCATTTATTCGTTTAATAAACCAGTAAAAATATTCCAGTGCTGGACTGGGATGCTATTGGACGGATCATTTTAGTGCAGTACTTAGAAGTCGTGTGTAAGTATTCTAACGGTAAATCATTGTCATCCTTTTTCAGGATTTCCTCGGTCTCAAACTCGTGATAACAGAAAAACATTTCTATTTCAATTCAACGAAGGGCTTCCCATGTCTTCTGAAGTCGGAAAGTCGGCCCACACCACACTGTCTCGGAAAAACTAAAGGCAGAAACCATCCATACATTGATCCCGTGGCTATAGAGAGGTTGAGAGAATTTTACAGGCCATACAATGAAAAATTTTACGAACTCTCGGGTACAAATTTTGAATGGCCCTAACAATTATTAACAAAAGTATTGTAACTACTTACCTACTTTAAATAGGTAGTAGTTTAAAATAAAAAAAAACCTAATAAACCTTTTAAAAGTGTATTTGCTAACTTAATTTTGACAGTTTTTATTTAATCCTAAGTAGGGAAGAAATACCTACTGTGGATCACGCAAATATACTTCTTAGATGTAATTACTTTCTATATAGATGGGATCACGAGAATTCAATTTGACATTTTTTTTTTAATTTTTATTCAGATACAAGTTAGCCCTTGACTGCTATCTCACCTGGTGGTAAGTGATGATGCAGTCTAAGATGGTAGCGGGCTAACCTGGAAGGGGTATAACAGTTTTTTATTAAACCCATACCCCCGTTGGTTTCTACACGGCATCGACACGACATAATATTATAATCATGATAATCTTTGATAATATTTTGGAGTATTTTGGATTTTGGTATAATCTGAGTTCTGACCATGTTCTGACCTTGAATCTGACGGATGCAGATGTCAGTAACACCAACATTGATATAAAAAAAATTACATTTGATATTGATTATAGCGCCAAAGTTTCAACGATTAAAAAGGAAAAATACATAACTACTTAATTATAAAGAAATACGTACTTACATAGGTTGTAAGTATTTGAATTAAACATTGGTTGTGCATATTAACGATTAGCTCATAAGAAAGGATGATTATTTAATAAATATTACTTACTTTTAAAAATATTATTTGTCGCGCTAGCCTTAGAAATTCTTTGTACCAAACCAAACGTCAAAATTGGTTTAACTGATGGGCCGTGAAAAACTAGTAGGAAGACAGACAGACAAACTTTCGCATTTATAATATTAATATTACTATAAATATAAATTTTACTTATGTAGTTATAATTCGTATTTATCATAAATAAGTAGCTACAGTAGGCGGCAAGAAATATTGTAAATTGACCTTTAGAATGAGATTTCGTTTCGGGTTTGTGTTTGTAGAGCGTTGTCTCTGTCACTCCTACCTTTGTGGCTTTTTGTCGGGCTCAACGACAGAGGCAACGCTCGCGCTCTACGAAACCGCTCTCTTTGTAAAGGTCGATGTCCTGCCGGGTACAGTATAATTTTATTAAAATTATGTGAAATACATGCATTTTCTCATGGTGAACGATCTTTTGCAAATTATTAAGTTTTGTCCGTAACTTCTGAAAATATATTCAAAAGAAACTCCTCCGTTTTTGAAGTCACTTATTAATATTATTCTTTTGAATTTTTAAAGGAGTTTAGTAAACCGGTATTTTGTATAGGACCAGACCAAAATAATAATAAAGTCGCTTTTGCAGTCAAAAGGTATTTAACGTCTCAAAGTTTAAACAAGATTGTATTAGATAATAATTATTGTAAACTTTAGTAATAAGTATGCACTGTGCCATCCGTCAATCACATACCAATAGTTGCTTTAGAAAAGCTTTAAAAATATAATTAACTATGTTAACTGTAATTAAAAGTAAGAATATAAATAAAAAGACTTTACATAATATGATATTGTTTTATTTACTAAATTGATTAATTTATATTCTACACTTCTTTAACCGACCTCTTATAACCGTACCTATATACATATACATTATCATAGTCTACATATTTTTATATTACACTGTTTTAAGTTACACCCGCACAGCCCCCGCGCTAACCCGATGCGGGAGAGCGCGGGTGATGTGCGGTTGTGTGGGGCGTCCCCCCGCCTCATACCCCCGATTGCCATCTCGACCTGTGGCGTACTATACATAAGGTATTTACCTACTTCCAAAACACACATATTACACTTATTTTACATATTGATAGGTACCTCCGCACCTAGGCCTATACACAGTGGCGTGCTGGTCATAGAGGCATAAATGCACTGCTTACCCCAGTTATAATAGCTCAATGGATATTTTTCATTATGACCTGCCAGTAAACAGGTTCTCACCTAACTAATGCCTACTCTGGCTTCAAACCCTGTGCACGCCACTGCCTATACATGCCAATTAATAATTATTTTTTGTAATCACAAAAGATGTTATAACAAGGAATACAAATATAGTTTGAACTTATATTTTTTGATAATAGTCCAGTCTTCTTCTTCTTCTTTGTCGTATCACTCTTGGCAGAGCGGTCGTGGTCATCACGAAGCAACGTCTTTGAGGGCAGATGTTATATGCCTCACGAGCATTCGCCATTTCTCCCTGCTGGCTGACAGCCTGGTACACTCGTGCAAAGGACCGCCCACAGCAGACTTAATTTGGTCGGTCCATCGCATGGGTGACCTTCCTCGCCCTCTGGTGCCCTCCACCTTGCCCTGCACGACAAGACGCTCAATCGAGTCACTCTCACGCCGGGAGACGTGTCCGAAGAATTTTAATATGCGACTCTGTACTATCGACGAAAGTCGTTTTTTAATGCCGAGTTCTTGGAGTATAGAGATGTTGGTTCGAAATTCGGTCCATGAGACTCCTAGCATTCGCCTCCAGCACCACATCTCCAGAGCATCAATCTTCTTCTTCTCGACCAGTCGCAAAGTCCACGTCTCCGCAGCGTATAAAAATATGGGGAAAACAAGTGTTTGAACGAGCCGGATCTTCGTAGCTTTTGTAATGTTCCTGTTCTTCCATATTTTCTTCAGCTTGTCCATCGCAGTTCTTGCTATCGCCATACGTCGTTTTACTTCTTCTACGCAACCTCCATTGTTCGAAATTAAAGCACCAAGATATATGTAGGATTGGACGACCTCGCAGTTCGCAATCTGAGTGACTTCGGGCGAGTTATTGTTGGCTCGGTCTACAATCATCATCTTAGTTTTACTGCGGTTTATCTTTAATCCGAACTCTAGGCTCACGCGCTCCATTTTGAGAAGTAGTTCCTCCATATGACGAGCACTGGTTGCAAACAGGGTGGTATCGTCAGCGTAGCGCAGATTTGATAGCTTGTAGCCACCAATAGCAACACCGTCTGTCCAGTCTTCAAGAGTAATGCGCATTATGAGTTCGGTGTAAGCATTGAACAAAAGCGGTGATATTATGCATCCTTGGCGAACACCTGCACTGGGATGGAAGTCTTTTGACAAAACATCATCCGTCCGCACCGATGCAGTCCCATCTTCGTAAAGGCGTCTGAGAAGATGAACTAAGTGTTGCGGTGTACCCATGTCCAGCAAAACATTCCACAGTTTCGGCCATTTCACAGAGTCAAACGCCTTGGAGAAGTCAACAAAGCAAATATATGTTGGTTTGTTGAACTCTCGTATAATGATAAAATGAATAGTCCAGTACATGAATTCTTTTTTTTTACAAGCAAAAATATGTTTTGGTATTCTCTCAAAATTTCATGGAAATCAGTTATGTCATTTTAGCATGACTGACTAGAAAACTAAAGTTTTCATATTTATTATAACATTAGCTTGTGCCCGCGACCTCGTCCGCGTGGACTTCACAAATTTCAAACCCCTATTTTACCCCCTTAGGGGTCAAATTTTCAAAAATCCTTTCTTAGTGGATGTCTACATGATAATAGCCATCTGTATGCCAAATTTCAGCCAGACCCATCCCGTAGTTTGAGCAGTGCGCAAATAGATCAGTCAGTCAGTCAGCTTTTAATTTTATACAGGGTGTAACCAGAATGCTGGCAAAAATGAAGACGGGTAATAGTACCTACTGATGATTACTGATATTATGACACCACAAAAAAAAACGCAAAAGAAATACTATAATTTTGTACATAGTAGGAAGAGATAGTATAACTTGACTGACGCTAGAGGTCAACGAACGTTGCGTAAGGTAGGCCACTCGGATCAATGCCACGTCGTAGGCGGGGCATTGACCCAAGTTTTGCACACTCTACCTAAATTACTATAACTACAAAATGAGGCAAATGGTTATTAGTATTGGATTGTGTTTAGGTAGTATAACAAAAACGCCAAGTTTTTGCTAGCATTCTGGGTACACCCTGTATATTTAGATTAAAGTAGGTTTAAGTATTATTAGATATGTACACGGGTAAGTCGGTTGGGTTAATTTGAACATATGAAATGGAGTCTCTGCCTACAACAGCAAACACTATGGTCACTTGATCGCCGTATTTAGAATGGAGAGCTGCGATTTCGTTCCCAGGTGGTAAATTTACCGACTCACTGAAATAAAAAGAAAAGTATTTATCATCATCATCATGATCAACCCATCACCGGCTCACTACAGAGCGCGGGTCTCCTCTCAGAGTGAGAAGGGTTTTGGCCATAGTCTACCACGCTGGCCATGTGCGGATTGGTAGACTTCACACACCTTTGTGAACATTATGGAGAACTCTCAGGCATGCAGGTTTCCTCACAAAGTATTTATATCGACAAGAAATCAAAAACTTCCAACCGAGAAGAATCAGCAAGAAACTTGGCAGTTGCTCTTTTCAAAGATTTGATATACAATATTATGCCATGTAGGTATAAAAGTAATTGCAGTCCAGCGCATTGCTGCAGAGAGCTGCAAGTCAAATCCACGCTCTTTTATCATTTAATAATCTTCGATTGCGCTAGTTAAGCAACGTTGATTCAAGCCAGTAACTGGATGGGTTATCATCACCAACATCTTAGTTCAGTTGTATATGGAAGGAACTGGGTTCCTACTTCCTACCACATTATTATCCCAAAATCCCTACCATCAGTATTCAGTACCCATAATATTATAAATGCAAAAGCGTGTTTGTGGGTTTGTCCTTCAATCACGTCGCAACGGAGCAATGGATCTACGTGATTTTTTGCATGGGTATAGATAAAGACCTGGAGAGTGCCATAGGCTACTTTTTATCCCGGAAAATCAAAGAGTTCCCACGGAATTTTTAAAAACCTAAAACCACGCAGACGAAGTCGCGGGCATCATCTAGTTACTAATAAAGTATAAACTCAATTTCAACTTACTCAATGCATATTATTCGGAAGTGCGGCGTAGGTCGATTGGATTTTTTAAAATTTTGTACATCTCTATTGAAAACATCGAAATCTATGACAAGACTGCATTCATCTGTTATTCCTTTATCAGTCTTTATCACGCTTAATTTCTCTAAAACTGACGCCATATCAGCACAGTCTCCAGGTTTCACTATGGAATTTACTCCCATTTTATTCTTATTTGGCATGTTATTTTGAAATTCTACAATTGCTGCTTGAATACTATTAAAGAAAGACTTCTTAAGATCTAACCAGTTATCGAATTTGCACGTTTGTATCTTTATAAAATCATATAGAAATTCTTCCCTTTTTATATCTGTTACATCACTGTAGCAGTCATCATTGCTTATGATTTCTGCTCTACCAAAGTCATCTTCTCCTGGCAACCAACCTTTAGTAAAATTATTTAAAATTACTTCACTGTACTTTTTGTTTGTTACTGTTACTGTATTTTCATAACTTTTTGGCGTTACTTCAATCAGTGGAGTTTTTTGCATCTCAGATAATCGCTTCAGTATATTGAAAGGATTTTTTAATTTCTTCCCACTAACTGTAGGCGTTTCTTCTATGATACAATCTAAATCTGAATTGGAAGAATCGAGATCGATTTGATTACGACACGCAAGTTCATAATCCTCATTCAAATAGTAATCTTCATTATAAGATTCGTTAAATGTTTTGAGAAGTTTAGAAAACGCTCTTCGATGTTTTCCTGAAGATTTGTCGTTATATTCTAGGTCTTTTAGACGCAACCCAAACATTTTTAGATTATTTAGATTCTCTTCAAATAAAGGATCGGGTTTACGTCTCTTAGAACTAGGTCCTTCATCATCGTCATCTAGTGTTATTGTATCTACAATGGTTTCATCTACCACAATATCAAATCTCTCATTAAGTCTCACTTTAGTTTTGTATCTTGTGTTGTATGTTTGTATTAGTCGTTGTAGTGAATAAATGTTTTGTTCATGTGTATTGCCACTTATTATCAGCTGTTTTAATCTAGCAGCTAATTTTAATATTCCATCTAAATGCTGCTTTTTGGCATTTTTTCTTGTTCGCTTTGTGTTGTTATTTTTGTTAGTGTTATAAAAATTTGGTCGCCAAAGATTTGGGCGCCAGAGATTTGGTTGAGCTCTAGGGTAAAAGTAGAAGTTGGGAGCAAATTGCCAACTGGGTAAGAAAGGTCTTTGAAATAGCATATTGAAGTTGTAATAATTGAATGGCTGACGTGGTCTCCAATAAACATATGGTCTGTATTGTGGATTTTGGGTTGCAAATCCTGTATTTGTACTATGCGCCCATGCATTTGATGCAAATCCAGTATTTGTAGTATTAGATTCTGTTCTAATACTTGTGCTTCTTAGCCTCCTTATATGGCTGCCGTTAACTTCGTCATTAACACTGTAAATATTTGATTCATTTGAAGATGGTCTCACACTTTTTTCTTTCTTTTGTATGTTAAGAAGATTTACTTTATAAACTGGTCGTGTTAAATTAATTGTGTTAGGTAATAATTGCTTATCTGGTGCTTTAACAGTGACGATATTCTTTTCTAAAAGTTCTGGTACACTGTCAAAATATCTATGTATGACCTGGGTATTACATGGTTTTAATTGTCTATTTTTTAATTTTCGCAATTTTTCAAGGCCACACATTTTTTTGTGTTTTATTTTATTTGTAAGTTCTTCATGCATTATTTGTATGTTACTTGTTGAATCATCATTTAGTATCTCTTGTTTCATATCTATACAGTCTTCTTGTAATTCTTCTGTAGGGCTCAAGGTGCCAATATTTTTACCTTGTTCATGATTTTCATCATTATTTTTGTTTTCTGCTGGTTTGTCAATATCTTCTTCTTTATTTGCGCTTTTCACACCATTATCTACTTTCTGAGTATCATTTTTCTGTGTAGAAGTACTGGTTTCTGGTATAGTATGTCTGTAAACGCGATATCCTACGCGGCTAAGGGATGCGTACACTTTGTACTGCAGAAGTGTAATTTTATCTCTAAGCAACAAAGTATAGGCTTGCTGCAATGATACTTTCACATCATTGTGTTTGAGACATAGGCAGTTCTGTAAAATAACAAGTAAATCATAAATATTATAAGTAGAATTAAAAAATAATAATAACCAAAATTAATATCTTTTAATATCAAGACTAAACCTTATCAAGTTAGCTCATAGCTTAGTTTTAAGTTTACATAATTATCACCATTACGTCGGTTTATCTATACATTCAACAATTGACAATCAAAAAATGTACAACAGTGCCCAATTTAAATACAGTGCGACAAGGCTCTCTTGGCACTTGAATGACATTGACAGGGGGGCGCTGTTGGAGAACAAAGGCTTAGAATATTCAAACAAGAACAGGGGGACGGGAACGGGAACGTTAGATCCGAATTTCACCACGCCCCAAGTTAGCCTTGTCGCACTGTAAACAGCTTTTACTTTGACTATAAAGGTAAGTCGAAACATGGCACTTACACTTTCCAACAAAAACAGAGCTTCCTCAGGTTTGAGAAATAATTTCTTCCCTGCGTTGTGACCCAAGTATTGCCAGCAGCTCCCCACATTCTGCATTACTTCTGCCAACATTAGCTCTTCTCTCCATACCGCATGGCTCAAGGCTCCACTAAAAAGACATTAATTAAAATATTAGGTCAAATATTCAAAAAGTGAAGATCTGCCAAAAAAAAGCAGACTTGTCTAGGTGTTATACACCACTACTAAAATACATATAATAATATAAATTTATATGTATACACATATACAACAATATATTATTCTTTAACCACAAATGTATGATAATTTGTATGCATGCTGTGGTTGCCTATAATAAGCTTGTCATTTTGTGAATGTATTTTAAATAGTTAAAATTGTTTTTGTGACTGTTTTTGTGAATGACTAAGCTGTTGGTAAACCCAATAAAGAAAATGAAATAAAAAACAAGACAGATTTATATGAGAGATTTAGGTCTGTCTCGTTATAACTCTGTCTTCAGTCTAAGAAAAGTCAGAGTGTGCTCTTATAGATCTCACCCTTAGAGGCATAGAGGCTGATGAGAGATGGAGAGCACATTGTATGAATGCTCCATCTACAATATACCAATCGGAGGTACGTAAGCAGTCAGATGCAAACTATTAATTAACCTGTAAATGAAGTTACATGAGACCACTCAAGGCAAAAAAAGAAAAGCTGTGATAGCCTAGTGGTTTGGACGTCCGCCTTTTAATCGAAGGTCTGGGGTTCGATCCCAGGCACCCACCTCTAATTTCTGGGAGTTGTGCATTTTAATTAATTAAATATCACTTGCTTTAACGGTGAAGGAAAACATCGTGAGGAAACCTGCATGCCTGAGAAGTATCCATAATGTTCTCAAAGGTGTGTGAAGTCTACCAATCCGCACATGGCCAGCATGGTAGACTATGGCCAAAACCTTTCTTACTCTGAGAGGAGACCCATGCTCTGTAGGGAGCCCGCGATGGCTTGATCATGATGATGATGACTCAAGGCATATTATATGTAGTTTAAGTGTCTATTTATGTAAGCAAATAACAAATAAAAAATTTGCCTAGTGGATCCAAAGCCTTTAAAATTTCTTTATCCCAAATACCTTTTATCAATGCGTTCAACTTTAATAAGATGTTTTCTCGCCTCAATCGCCGCTTGGATCTGTTTATCTTCCAGCCAACTTTTGTTTGGGAACACTTCTTTTATGCCCAACTCTGGGAGAGTGGCCTCTATTTTTGTTGCTCCCTTGGCCACTATTTCATAGCCCCTATAAGAATAAGATCATTAAAAACAAGAATTAAGAAGAAATCATTATGTCTTCCAGCCAACGTTAGTTTGGGAACACTTCTTTACTGCTCAACTCGACAGTAGCCTCTATTTTTGTTGTTCCCTTGGCTACATCGATGCTTGGCCACTATTTCGTAGCCCCTTAGAATAAGAACATTAAAAACAAGAATTTAAATCATTAACTGCTTGACTAGATGAAACAATATTATTGTATTGACTAAGCAAATAATATTGTTATCACTTACGAAAGGGTCCTTCTCTTCATGTTCATTTTCTGACTAAATACATATTAATTTAAATTTTAAGTATAAACAAAGAAATTTTAAGTACTAAGTACCTAATATTCTTGATGTAATGTAATAAGAATTATTACTTTCAATAGCTATACCTATCGATGTTTTTTTATCGTAAAATTTATTTTTTTACTTAGTTTCTATGCAAATTCTTTGAGGTAGGTACCTTAGATACAAAAAGAGACAGACAGAGACAGATTCGATTTGCTTGTCTGAGCCGTAGACTGAATAAAAAAGCTAGACTAAAGTACTGTGTAATCGCGACTGAGATCGCGATAACCCTACGTAACGATGAATAACACGACAATTAGGTACCATTGTTTAATAGTCAATATTTTGTATTAACCGATCAACAATATTTGTATTAAGCGTTTTTTACGTAAAAACAAGTAATATAACTAGTGAGAAATACAATGACTCCACGAATTCTCAGTTTGTTTTGCAAATAAAGTTGTAGTCCTTGAAAAGAACGGTTACACGATAAGGGACAGAAAATAGGTTAGCTGCGTCTCTGTTTATCACATTAGTAACTTTATGTTCTGTGCTCTCTTTTTAGTGTGAATGAGAAAGCAAACGTCGACTAAACACGTGAGTACAGCTGGGATAGATATTATGTAGAATGAGAAAGCAAACGTTCCTTTGTCTAGATTTTTTACCACGGATCTATTTCTTACTCAGTCTACGGTATTTATTTGACACAGACCACTGACCAATAGGTAACACCGATTTGGTCCATAGACCTTACTGATTTTTTGAACTGACTTTACGGCTCCGGATTCCAGCATTTTTGAGCCTTTTTTATTAATTAGCTCAAAATAGCTAGAACCCAGAGCTGTAAAACTAGTTAAAAAAAAGCCAAGTGCTCGCGCCAGCTCGCGCGTTGAGGGCTCTTTATTAGTACCTATAATATAATATTATATTTATTATTATTATTTATATATTATTTATATACTTATTTTTTCAACATTTTGCACGATAATTCAAAAACTATAATGGCATAAAACTAAACAAAAATCTATTTTAGAATGTATAGGTAAAGCCGTTTCATATGTACCCCACTTAGTATATTATACTTACTTTGAAAGTTGAAAATACTACTTAGCTATTTGTTCATGAAAACACTTTAATTTTTTTTGTGATTTACGGTTTTCGGACCTAACTACCTACCTGCCAAATTTCATGATTCTAGGTAAACGGAAAGTAGGTACCTACCCTATAGGTTAATTTCTTGATAGACAGACAGACAACAAAGTGATCCTATAAGGGTTCCGTAATCCGTTTTTCCTTTTGATTAACGGAACCCTAAAAACGACAGCTACTACCTTTAAAGAAATAATAATTATTTTAACTGGGACAATTGTGGGGAAATCCAAAACCATCAGTACCTACCCTGTACTGCCATACCCCTTCCAGGTTAGCCCGCTATCATCTTAGACTGCATCACTTACCATCAGGTGAGAGTGCAGTCAAGGGCTAACTTGTATCTGAATTAAAAAAAAAACCCCATATTATCACAGCATATTATAAATGTGTAAAAAAATGTTTGTTGGTTTGTCCTTCAATCACGTCGCAACGGAGCAACAGATCGATGTGATTTTTTGCATGGGTACAATTGTTGAAGACTGGAGAGTGACATAGGCGACTTTTTATCCCGGGAAATCAATGAGTTCCCACGAGATTTTCAGAAACCTGAATCCACGCGTACTAAGCGCATCAGCGCATTTATAATAATACAGGGAATGTATTTGTTACAACGTTATAATATAATGTGAAAGAGTGTTTGTTTGTTGGTTTATTGGTTTGTCCTTCTTCCATTTAAAGTCAATAATTGTCTACAAATAAAAAGAAAAAAGGAAAATCTTGAGCTATTTATTGAAAAAAAATCATAGAAAAATTAGATATCTTTATTTGGGGTGTGTAAAGTGCTCGTACATGGCTCGTACAGTACGCGCGGCGAGAGTTTGGCTTTGACCGTTATTGCGCAGAAATCAGAAATTGGGTATCAACGGGCAATTAGTGGGGTGCGGGGCGGGTGTGTAGGCGCACGCGGTGCTCTGATTGGCGCTCCACTGCTCCAGTCGTTCCCTGCCTCTGTTTGTACAATCACGTTCACAAGTGAATTGCTATTTTCGTTAATTGTTTATTATATAAGAATCTGAATAGCACTGCTGCTAAGACTTTTTTTAATGTTAACTTTTGTATTTAATAATTATTTTAAGTTTTCTTTTGTTTGTATGTACCAATTTTACATGTATCTTGGAATAAATAATTTTATTAAAAAACAATTATTTAGAATTTTCATCGCTGTCTCTGTAAACTTTAAAAGGAAATAAACATTTTATATAAGTAAAATAACTATCAATAGTTTTAATAAATGCAGAAGTTTATCTATTTCGTATTATTTTCTAGCATTATTACCACTGTACATGAATTTTGACCCACTCAAATATCCAACCTGGTACATAAAAAAGGAAAAGTATTGTGTGCGTGACAGTACCCATGCGCAGTAATCCCCTCCACCCGAAGGTCAAAGCCAAACTCTCGCCGCGCGATCTGTACGGTCCATTTATATTCAATGTACTCTGTGGGTCCGTTCAATTATTGTCCGCGCGCGCAAACATACACCGCGCAATTATTCGAAGATCCTTGTGATTGCACGCCGTCATAACAGATGGCGTTGTCTGCTTTTATATCGAGCTCATAACTCGTGCGTTTACATCTGTATAATATAGTCTCTAAGTTTATGCAATTTACAATTACCAAATGATTACCATAGATTCATTTAAAATTTTTGGAAGATGGTACGTTCAGTATCATCTATAGTATACCTAGTACCTACCTAACTGCTTAATATGTTTGTGACGTTATGCTTATTTTATTGGTTTTAAGTTTTAACTTTATTTTGTAACTTTGTAAGTGAACTACTTTATCTAAGTAGGAATATGTTTATGTTATATGGTAGGAACTAGGAAATAGGAATAACTTATTAAGGCTGTGGGCATTCCTGAGGAATGCTTAGTTAGGCCAATCGCAATGTATCGGCCTTTCAACTTTGGACTATACATAATAAAAATTTAAGCATATACTACTAAACCTACTTAGGTGTTTGAGTATTAAGATCTCTATTTTCTACTGATCTCTATGTAGGTACTTACATAGTATGTAATTACTAAAGTAATTAGCTAGTGGGTTCATAGACCTACTGCTATGGCCTACACTTGACGTAACATTAGGTATGGAAATAGCAGACCTACATACCTACCTAATTATAACTAGATCTGTAGGTCTTGAATTTCCTAAGGTTTAGAGTAGGTTCCTAGGTAGGTAAAAATATTTTTAGACCTTTGGGACTATTGTCAAACCTAATGGATTCTTCTAATTAAATATATTAATTTAGTTTTCGGTTAATTCGTGAAATTCAGATGAACGTAGGCAAATAATTCTATTATCAAAGTTCGCCTAGCGCAAACTTAAAACATTGGGTAGCGCAATCTAATTGCGAAGTGTTTCAGCGAGACGTGAACTCAATTTCCAGATGTATTTGCTATCTTTGTATCAAGATTCAAGTCGCAGTCGACTCCACCTGAACATTGAAACAATTAACCCTGTATACTATACTTCCTAGATAGTGCAAATAGCACGCTCTTGCTAGCTGTTGTCGAGTCAAGTTCGACGACTTTTCAATTCTACCGGTTAATAATTGTAGCGTAAGCTCAGCGTACAGGCTACGATAGTCGCGTAGTAGCTACGTTTAGCGTAGCGGTAGCTCTAGCTTCCCTGACTATCGATTAGTCTTCGCCAGACCCGAGGACACCCGAAAATACCCGAATGTCCCCGACGCAGCCCGAACCTCGCCATACACGGCGGAAGCAATGAAATGTACAAAAGGATATGAACCGGAAAAATTGTCGCTCTCCTTTTTCTACGCGTCTTATGCCCGGCTAAAAGACTTCCCTTGTTAGGTTTTCTTTTCATCCCTTTCGCCTGAGGGTGACATAAAATGAAAATTATAGGTTAGAAATATTTCACTGTCTGTTTTGACGATAAATCCCTCCGCTCCGATAACCAATAATTTTCATAATTCTATAGTTACTTGACTGATATGTTTACGCGAATACCTATTTTTAACCGACTTCAAAAAAAGGAGGAGGTTCTCAATTCGTCGGAATTCTTTTTATAACTTTATTTATACTTAATCGTTTTATAGGTATTTTTGTACGTATATTTGTGTCTTTACTATATTTTAAGTAGGAAACTATATGCTCTAGATAATCTGGCAATTAAAATATGAGAGCGTCATTATAGTACCTAAAGGTTAATTTGTTGTATATGTAGGTTTTGAAGCCTGCTCGAGATGTAGCCAGACGTTTAAGCGCTACGAGGGCTGGAGGCGATTTAACGTATTGTATACAGCCCACTGCCCATACGAGTTTAAAAGAGGCGCCGCCCCCACGCCGCGACGTCTTGCCAGGCTTTACCGCTTAACTCAAAGTTAGAGTACGATAGTCGCCCGTTAACGCAGGCAAAAGCCGGCCGGCATCGATTTAATCTTTCAAGAATTAAAAATTTCATAATTTCGATTCACAGAAACGGGCCGCGTTGACGCCGCCGTCGATCGAATGCCGGGGGATGGGGTGGCGCCCCGGCCATACGTTTTTATTTATGGTATATTTTGACGTGCGCTCTCGTTGCTAACTTCAAGTCGCCCAGATAATGGGGTGATGAATAGTGTTATCGGTCGCTTTTCGCCGTGAACTGCGCTCGAACCGTGCAGTGAAACTCTTATGAATGCAGTGTTTCGCGGAAAAACCGCAGGCTTCGGCGATTCGCACGGGGCAATGTTCTTTCAGTGATTTATTCGTTGAACAACCGGCGTGCTGCTTGACACTAATTTTGCTGAATGCAGCAACTGTATTGGTTTGTGTTATTAAATGCTGCACACAATCGCATTTGGGATTGACAAAAGTGCTGTTTTGATGTTATTTTTATACCTGTATCCTGGATAAGTAAAAACCTGAAAAACAAGTTCAATTAACTGCAGTCACGTGCAAGGTAAGTTTCAAGTCTTAGTACAGTAGGTACGCTGAGAGCTTTCTATTTTAATATTAAAAAGAAAAAGTAGTAAAAGGGCTTAAGTACAGAACATTAATTTATAATACGTAGAATATAATTTTATTGGCCTACTCATTTTTATAAATACACTATGTTTATTAAATTATAGTTAGTTTCACGTATAGAAATAGTAAATTTTTTTTTTTTACATTATGTAAACTTTTATTTTCGTAGTAAAGCTAATTTTATTATTGCGTTAATTACTGTAGTGTAAACATGAACGGCTGGTGTTTGCTAGCAGCACCATCTATTTCCAAATCTGAGCGAACATTAGTTCTTTTTGTTGCCACGAGAACCAGCGCCAAAGTGTCAGCCGGCGGCACGCCTGCAGTCACGCGGCGTTGACGCGCGTCGCAACATGGTTGCGTGGGTGTAGATCGTTCAAGTGATAAACTATTCTTGTTTTCTTCCCTATCTACACTACTACTAGTGTTTTCATCGGACCCGCTGTTTATCAACGACCTGGATCTGGTTGTGGAATGTTTCAACTGAGTGTGCAGTGATATACATGAAAGTGTTGTATATGTGTGAGTGTTTTGTTATTGCCGCGACCGACAGGGGCAGGATTTTGGTGGTGCATTGAAGGTCTAGGGCCGACATGAGGAAAATAAACGGTAGGAATGCATTTCATAAAGATTTTAATATAAGAACTCATTCATGGATAAACTGTAAAGCCACTAAAATTGGAGATAAAAGCCCGTGTGAAAAAGTGACCGTTGTGGTCTGAGATAAGAGCAAAAAACCGTTGCAATCCAAGATCGAACTTAGGACGTAGCGAATAAAACCGATGATAACATTTGAATATGTAATGCGATAACCTCACGCAAAGTTATCCAGTCCACTGATATGACCGAATGTACGCAAATAGTTACTCTTATTAGAAATCAAATGAATTAACAAGAAAGTCGGCAAATATGATTTAAGCAAACCTTGTATTTTCTATTATGAGGTTTTATTGCTGACAAAATGTAAACTGTGACTGGAGAAACTTGTTTCTTATTTAAACTAACAATAAGTGGGCCTCAATAAAAAGTTATTACTTGCACACATCTCGAAATAGTGTTGCCCAAGTGAGGATTGACCGAAATCATTAAGCGTAGCAGATCCCATACAAATGGTCTATAAACGTAATCCGACAATGTTCGATGGGTTGAGTCGAGACGTGTTATGAAACAGACTTTCGGGTCACAAGCAAAAAGAATTGGAGGATTTCATTTTCCCTAGAGATTTTATTGTTACTTGTTCTTTTTGATGTCGTCGAATTAGTAGTGAAAACACTAATAAATTGAGCTAAATTGGATAGACTCCAGTCTTCAACATTATAATAGAGACAAAGAATTTGTATATGTAAATGATATTCAGCGTCATTATCAACTGTCCAAGGTTAGCATGTATTCCACCGCAGAAATATGAGACGTGGTAGAAACGCAGTAATACTATAGTCATTATGCACTTTATCTAGATACACGAGATTATCTTCCAATAATTTTCATGATACTAAAACGCGTTGGGAGGTCGCTATTACCGGCGACAGACAGAAGATTTATTGTTTAATGATTGCGAGTGACACGGTACAACGCAGAACACCTATTTGTTTTAATAACATGCCCGAATGAAGATATACCCGGCGCCAGCTGATGCAAACATGTCTCATTTTGTGATGCCATAAAAGATAGTTTGCGATTCAGACAGATATGAAATTAGTTTTGGCTCGTAATAGTTAATTATAAGTTTTAATGAGAGAGGCAACGACATTCAATTCTCATTTAGAACTTTGATCGTGGTCAGAACTTTCCTTACTATTCCTGAATTTCATTTAGCATTTCAATTTTTTTTAATGTTTTGATGACAAATCAACACAACAAAAGCAACTCTTGTTAATGTATAGACAGCAGTTCAAAGGATGATTCTTTGTTGAGACTTGAGAGACGAGCAGGGAATTCTACATCTTGAAAAGACGATGGCAATTTTCAAAGTTCAATGGTCGATGCTTAGTTAATATGCCTGCACGTAGCTGCAGAAAATCAAATAAACAGTCGCTTTCATCTCCGGTTTATCGGCGATGCACTTCGAAGCCTTGCACTTTACCGTGTGTTGAACACAACTGTTCATTCTCGCGACCATTACTCAAGCCACCGAGGTTGTCGACTTAATTCATTTTATCGATCCTGCATTCCGATAAAAACTGCTATGCATAAACTGTTAAGCTCCACCGTTTTACAAAAGCGATTTCGTCAGCGATTAAAACGAATTAATTTAAATTCAATTTTACTGTTATTTACTGTTATTATCCATAGAGTTAATGAATTCAGTGTTATTAAAGTTTAATCAAGATAAATCCATTGAGGATTAATTTACATTGCCCTCGCAACCAATCGGTTGTAGCAAATCTGAATGATGGAAACCCCAATATTGTCGTGTGTTCTCTGAACCAAAGTCGCTTGTTTGCTGTTCATTAAACATTAACGATTTCAAGTATTCGTATATCTGATATAGTAAGTCAGTTGATGCCTCTACTGATTTTACAGTGTTTCGAAATACTCCAATATTGACAATGAGCGGTAGTTTAGATGCTAGTACGTGCCTAGGGACTCGATGAGGAGTCTACGTGACTCCCAGTTCATTGCTCCAGTTTTTTGCCACTTGATCTCTTGAATGAGTTTGTGGACCTTGGCGCGAATATGGTGCTTTATAAGCAGAATTTATCGCTGCACAAAAAACGCTTAATTTGCATCTAGCTGGCCTTTGATAACAAACACGTTCGATTGTCGACTTAATTTGCCTTGTCAACGAGGAAACTCGTGATACATCGCAATTATACATGCACATGTTAAAAATAAATTTAAAATGTATTTTAATGAATTTTTTAGTAATTAAAATGATTTCAATGTTTTACCTTATTTGGAGTGATACTTATTGCTGCGAAATAAAATGTATCACATTGCCTCAATTTTTTGTCTGGTAAATTAATCATAATTTTTAGCTTTAGGCATCTTTCCGTGAGAAACATTGGATGTAACTCGGTGGTCGTTGCTGTGAATGCTGATTTTCAATAAATAGCACATTAGCACTGTATATGGTGGCGCCGCGCGTGATTACCATTTTGATTGAGATCACACGTCTGTCACAAATTTTAGCTCTAAATTGGACGTGGCGGCTATATATTTACTTACTCCTATTTTTATGATGCCATAAAATAATTAAATAAATGAGAATCTTCGGAACAAGAATTTATATTACGTATGCAATATATTTTTGCATCAAACTGTTTTTAAATATTCCTGGATTAACATTGGAAATAGAACTAAAGCCATAATACTGTAAGTTCTTCACAATTTGTACGCTATATTTAATAAAGCTTTCCTAACCATTTTATTTGGTGGACGCTAATAAAGATACCGTGATTTCCATCTTTAATCAAGAGCAGGTAAGAGAGTAGGTATCTACACGTTGTTCGCTCGTTTGCTCTGAGGGCGGTGTGATATATTCAGGCCCCATTTAAATATTCCCAGGGGTGATAAGGGGAAGGGATGCGAACCGGTTAATCAAGTAACGTGATCCATTTATCTGAAGCACTCTTGATACGTTGTCTCTGAGCTTTAAGAGTATTGAAGGCTCGTTTGGGATTGAGATTGGATGTAGAGATATGAAGTACTTAAATTATTTTTTTGCATTACATAATATTTACATTTCATTAAGGTAATTTACATTTGTGTTAGATAACATTGCGCAAATCAACCAGTTACATAAAACAATCGTCTTGATTGCCACTTCATTTAATGACTGAAAAAACTAATATTGTTAGCAATGAATAGACTTACTTTGAAAGTGGTAGTTTTATTTTCAGATATCTTAATTAATACAATGGTTACATAAAACCTCCTGTCTATGACTTATGTAATAAATTTCTATTATTTACTATAAAGTTCGCACCTACATCTGTAACCCATAAAGTTGTCGGGGAGACGACTAAAATACGAGTCATGAGATAGCCTACAAATACCTGATGACCTATTGGCAATGAATATTCAAACCAGAATTCTCGGTAAGCAATATCAACGATATTCTATTGAATACTTGTTACTGATGGATCGCTATGCAGTGAAATTGGAAAACGGACTTGCGTGAAACTGTAATATTTCCACGTTCTACTGTGCTGGATGTTTTGATTTGCACTTTCTGGTTCTATTGATAAAGTTTGTGGCGATTCATGAACAACTTCTAACAATAAATCTATGGATGCTTTATGCTTTCAATTGGTCTTTCCAAGTTTCTATTCGTAACTTCAACAACATTTTATTTTATTTGGCATGTGATGTATTGTGCTGCGTTATTTCGAGAGGTGTGTGAGTTTATTGTGTATTTATATTTAGTAGTTAAAGCGTCTGTTTACATTACGTTTGGGAAGTTCTTGCTTATACGGAATGTTTAATGGTTGTTGATAAGTCTGATCTTGGAAGGTTATACATATTCCAGATTCATTTTAAATCACCTGAATGATTATGGTACGATAACTATTTTATTTTATAGATTTGCTATCCATAAAGTTGTCAAGTAGGTAGACGGATATGCTCAGTGGATAGCTCGGAAATTTTCTCGACGTCATAAGCAATGAATATTCAATTTTGAGTTCTTGCATGCAGAGAAATTGGAAACAGGATTGCCGGAGCCTGAGAGCTGAATTTCTCAATTTGACTACGTTCGATTTCTTATCGTCCTTAAAAGTAGGTACCTAAACCGTAGCATTTTCATTAATATTGAATTCCATAAGCCAATTTATTTGAAAAATGTGGCTCATGTGTCTTTTTTACTTTAAAGAAATTTCTTATGTGGTTTTAATTTTATTAATAAGGTTTCATTAGGAATTTTTGACCTATGAAATGCTTTTTATCCCCCTTCTTTGTAGCATGTTTCCGATAGGTATATATTTTAACTGAACAGATATCGGAAAATCTTAGAAGGTTTTTTTTTGGAGGGTTTTTGGCTTCATGAAATTTAAAATCTCCAACATCAGGATCTAAAAAAATGAAGCACAAAAAGTTAGGTACAATTGACAAAAAGTTGGCAATATTAAAACGGTAAAAGCAATAGCAGATCAATTCATGATCAAAAGAATTGGAAAGACTCGCTGGGTTGCAGCATTGCTAGGCACATTTTATTCTCTTTGTATTTATTTACATGTTCTTAAATTTGAAGTGCACCGACCAGAGCTTCGGAAGATGTTGTTTGCATTTCAATTGGCTATTTGTTTGATGGTAATACCGCTGCGTTTAGTTGATTTTGTGTATGAAGTAATTCTTTTGTCGCATTGTTTTGAATCTAAATAATAATTTAGAAGATTTTTATCTTTCATGAGTAATGTTAGGTTATGGTGATTTTTATTCATATTCAGAATTCAGAATCAGTACCCTTATTATAAATGCGAAAGTGTGTTTGTTTGTTGGTTTGTTGGTTTATTGGTTTGTTAGTTCGTTGGTTTGTCCTTTAATCACGTCGCAACGGTGCAACGGATTGACGTGATTTTTTGCATGGGTATGAGAGTGACATAGACATAGTGATATAGACTCCTTTTTATCCCGGAAAATCAAAGAGTTCCCACGGGATTTTAAAAACCCTAATTCCACGCGGACGAAGTCGCGGGTACAGCTAGTTATTTAATACTTACAACATAATCTCGAAAAGTGAAGATTAAAACTTTAACTACTACCATTTTATATTTTTTATGATAATATAAAGGCCTTATGCACTTTTAGAGTAAATCGTAATATATTTTGTTTGAACCTGTTAGCCTAGGCAACTGTATTTTGGTATTTCTTTGGCTTCAATAAATATTTTAATTTATTCTTTAAAAAATATATAATAAATAAGTCAAATTAAGCAATACCTGAGTACAAAAATAAATAAATAATTCTTTTAGCAAATCTAGTGACATTTTCTGCACCAACATCGTGAGCTAAAAAGTTAGTGAAACTACTTGGAAAACATTGCCTTGTCCTGCCAAATGCTGATTTATCGGCAACCGAATACAATGTAGCAATCTTTTATCAGATGGGATTTCAAAGTAAATATTTGCCGAATTCGTATGCAAACTGGGTCCCGTTGGATCGATCTTATCGCCACTAGGTCTGGATTTAAGGTTTTAAAGATGTCTTCTGTCTAGGGCTATCGTTTATTGAACGTAACCTTGAGGGTAATTTTCGAGGCAAAATCTTTGCCACTTGAGTTAGTTTTATGTACGCAGTACGCGACAGGTCGAGATGGCAATCTGGGAGGGAACGCTCTGTACAACCGTACAGCCCCCACGCTAATCCGGTGGGGGGCGAGCGCGGGTAACCTACGGATTTGAGGGACATCTTCCGCCTCTTCGCCATCTTGACCTGTCGCGAACTATAGGTATTCTGATACTCACGATTTCGAACCTATCACCGGCACACTACTGAGCGTTGGTCTCCTCTCAGAATGAGAAGGGGTTAGCGTTAAGCCATAGGCTGCCAGGCTGGCCCAGAGCGGATTGGCAGTCTTCGCATACTTTAAGGAACATTATGGGGAATTCTCAGGCATTCAGGTTTCCTCACGCTGTTTTGCTCACCATTAAAGCAAGTGATTTTTAATTACTTAAAACGCAGTAGGTATTACCAACTCTGAAAAGTTAGAGGTGCATTCCCGGGAACGAACCCCCGACCTCCCGAACGCCGAACGTCTTAGCCGGATATTATTACAGACGCCTAGATAACATACTTAACTTCACATACATGGACGCGTAATTAACGCTACACATACACTGAACACACACACACGACTCACACACACACACACACACACACACACACTTTATATTTGTTTCATAATTTACTTGTTTTTTTTTTCCTTTTTAATCTAGGCTTCCAAGGATACTATGTTTTTATTTCCTTCATACACTTAGTTTTGATATAATGTCATGTACTTAGCCAATAATTGTTATTTTTTTTTTTTTTGTTCCTCTGTATGAAATAATTTTAACTCACTCTTATATATTGTTAATTTTTCGAGAAAATCTATAATTGGCCATACTTCTGTAATTAGCATTTAAGAAACTTATTGTATTATTTCGCTGTTGATTTTCCTATAATAAATAAAATAAATAAAAATAATAGATGCCGTTAGTACGTCAACATGTAATGCACAACCTTCATTAAAACTCTACCTATTTTTTAATTTTTTTTGGTTGGACCACTTTCAGGCGTGGGTGGCCCCAAATGAATTGAGATTAATTGAGACAGTTTTTTGTGTGTTCTATGTTATATAGATGATATCGTATCGTTATACATAGTTATACTTTATAAATTATAATATGTAGGTGTTTGTGAAATAAAGTCGGCTTGAACTTTTAATAATAAAATTTATGCGATAACATTGGACCTTTGCGTCCATAATAATAATCTGCCAATGGTCAAGACGTTCGAGTTGCTAAGTACTTTGGAGTTAAAATCCTATTTTATCTTCAATAATTAGCTTAAAATACAAATATGAAAGAAGTAGACCGTCAGCAATAAATCCTCAATAATAAAGGTCCAAACGCATCAGCGCTGCGCTGCGCGACGCGACGCAACGCGGCAGCGCCTTGCTACATATCTACACTATTTGCCGTGCCTATTTTTGAAAATTCAACCCTGATTGAAATTTGTGTAGTCCACGCGGACGAAGTCGCGAGCATAAGCTAGTCCTCAATAAAGGTCCAAACGCATTTGCGCTGCGCTGTGCGACTGTGGCAGTGCCTTGCTCAATACAAACTTTTATACCTAAACCATTTGCCGCACCGCGTCGCGTTGCGGTGCAAGTGCGTTTGGACCTTAAACCGAAATGTATCATTTAAAAGTCATAATGCGGTATCTGATAAAGAAATTATCACCGTTAATGCTGTTTGCTGTTAATCAAATAAGGAAATAAGCATTTCAACATTATGAGCAGTACTACAACATACCTCGTTCATCGGCCCAGGAAATGACGCCACGCCTCGCTTCCTGCCTTCTTGACCTTCACCTAAAGCCTCCCATGCCGTTGGATATTGCATGTTATAACATTTCCAAGTTGTTTAGTTTAATAGTGTTTGCGACAAGACCTCGAATTTAATGATCACGGTCTTGATTACAGACCATAGAATTATATTAGTTCCTGTGTAACTTAAAGTTTGAGGTAGGTCTATTTTTAACCGACTTCAAAAAAAGGAGGAGGTTCTCAATTCGTCGGAATCTTATTTTTTGTTTTCTTTTATTTTTTTTATTTTTTATGTATGTTCCCCGATTAGTCGAAGACGCCTGGACCGATTTTGAAAATTCTTTTTTTGTTTGAAAGGGTATACTTCAAAGTTGGTCCCATTTAAATTTGGTGAAGATCTGATGAACATCTTTGAAGATAGATACTGGAACTCCTCAACGGATAAGAGTAAATTGCTCGCAATCAGTGTAATAGCTTAGTAAACAGTAGATTTTTAACCAGTCATAGCATAATTCCATGGGACCACTAAAAATTGTGAAATAAAAATTTTTACAAAAAAAATAAAAACCGACTTCGATACACAAACACTAAAAATTGAAAAATAATTTAATTTATTACCGAATATGTTATGTATACAAGAGTTAATATAGTTCCATAATAATATTTTTTGGGGTCGGTGCCAATGAGGTGCCATTGTGGAGTCTCATAAAAATATGAAGTCTAGACGATTCGCGCAGCTAAAGCTAATTGGCACCGGCACCAAAAAGTATTATTATGGAACTATATTAACTCTTGTATACATAATATATTCGGTAATAAATTAAATTATTTTTCAATTTTTAGTGTTTGTGTATCGAAGTCGGTTTTTATTTTTTTTGTAAAAAATTTTTAACAGGTTGGTGACGAATTCTACCTGGGTAAGCAAGTAGGTATAAATATAAAAGCATTGGCTGCCTAACATATCAATGTACCTACAGATCTATAGTAGGGTAGGGCGGGGCTTAAAGGTCCGCGGGTATAAAGGTCCACCATAAGTATCTAAAAAACTAGCGGTATATCTTGCGTTCTAACTATGTACGCGGAAAGAAGAGAGCGCGGGAGGCGTAACGGGGCATCGCCGGCAGTCGAGCAGCGTCGCTAGCCGGAGATATACATCTAAATCATCATCATCATACATCTAAAAAATTTAACGTAAGTAAATTTTTTCATCATTTTACTTTTTAGTTTCGAGCAGTGGTTTTTCGTTTATCACACCTAAACATAATTTATTAGTATAAGTGATATATTTGTTTTTCACGATTTATTATTAGTTTTAGGCTCGGTTTAACGGTTATTTCGTTATAACCTCTAAAAATATTTACACGTGGTTGGGGCAAAAAGGTCCAATGTGGACCTTTTAGCCCCTCATTAATATGAGGGTTAATAAAGACTTTTTTGTTTCAGTATGCGCAACTATAAAAGAAAATCGGATCGTGGTACTAAATCTGTTGAGTTGATGCAACGGGCAGCAGATTTAGTTATCAATCAAAATAAAATTAAAATAATATAGAGATACCAAGACATGTTGATTATGTTAATTTGTTGAAGTTAATAATTAAAGAAGAGTTTAATTTTTGTGTTACGGTTAAAGAAGTATATTTTGTTTTATAAAAAATTGTTTGTTAAAAGTTTTTAAAAGATTATGTAAGATTAGTTATAAGATTTTAAATTCAGGCTATGTCAACATTCATAATGAATAGTGCTGTCTTGTTTAATTGTATTCTTCAATAGAGACTGATTAGTGATTAAACTATTATAAGCTCAACAAAGTTAGAAATTATTAGTTCGACTGTTACTGGTAAAATTATATTTTCTTTTAGAATAGAGACTTCTTAAATAATATGTATCTTGGAATTATAATAAAGTTTTTGGTTTGTTTAAAAATTAAAATATTTTTAACTTTTTGTTTTTGGAATAAAAATAAACGACTGAATTTTATTGAACCAAATATTGTTTTAGTTCCATAAAATCGATTTTAAATAAAAATTAAATACTGGACCTTTTTGCCTCCTGCCTGTCCCTTTGTACCCCTACTATGGGGCAAAAAGGGACAGACGACAAGGTCTAAAAAAGTTGTAGAAACACATATTTCTATTATAATAATTCAACTGAAAATTGAGTCAAACATACTCAGATAACTGTTTGTTTGATTAGTGTTATTTATAGTAGAGTCAGTTTTCACAGTATTATTCGAAATAGTCAAATTGGACCTTTAAGCCCCGCCCTACCCTACGCGACAGGTCGAGATGACAATCGGGGAGGGAACGCCCCGCAATGCCCCCGCACAAACCCGAAAAAAACTTCGCTTGGCTGTCCGACTTTGCGGATCAAAGCAATACAAAATACCTACAAATCAATTCTCGGATCAAGGTGTGTGCCAGCTGGGCACAAATTATAACCCCAGCCAATGTAAGTACAGTACGCGGCAGAAATTAATGTATATCGACCTTTAGAGAGAGGTGGCGGTTTTGTAGATCACTCTGTCTCTGTCGTTGAGACCGACAAAACGTTACATAGGTCTGAGTGACAGAGACAACGCTCTAAAATTCCAAAACGTCATTGTAAAGTCCGATGTACATTATTTTCAGCCGCGTACTGTACCTATGTACAGTGGCGTGCAGTTCATAGAGGCATAAATGCACTGCTTACCCCAGTTGTAATAGCTCAATGCATATTTTTCATAATGACCTGCCACTTGCCAGTGAACAGGCTCCTACTTAACTAATGCCTACCCTGGCTTCAAACTCTGTGCACGCCACTGCCTATGTACGCTGCTGAAAGTAATGTAGGTACATCGGCCTTTAGAATGATACTTCGGCTTTGTAGAGCGTTGTCTCTGTCACTCGTACCTATATGACGTTTTGGCGGTCTTAACGACAGGGGCAACGCTCTACAATTCTGCTATCTCCTTCTAAAGATCGATGTACATTACTTTCTGTCGCGTACTGTACCTATGTAAGTATGTAACTACAACCTACCTAGGAATGGCGAAGACGCCAAAGGTATTGTAGTGAAAGTCGTAATTCTAACAAATTAATTTTGATTATTAAGTAAATCCGAGAATACAAAATGTAGGAACTTTAGTGCTAACCTTTAACCTGACCCAACAACAAGACGTCATGATGAAATTGTTGGAATTACTTATTTATTTATCTACATACATCTACAAACCCATTTTGATTTGGTAGGTAGGTACAGATGATAGCAGCTCGCATCCCGAAACAACGTAGGCTAGTTTTTATTTTTATTTAATACCTAGGTATATGGAAAAATCCGTGGGAACCGTGGGTTTTTAAAAAACCTAAATCCACCCGGAATTTGCCCGGATAGTATAGTAATTAATCCACACTAATATTATAAATGCGAAAGTGTGTCTGTCTGTCTGTCTGCTAGCCTTTCACGGCACATCCGTTTAACCGATTTTGACGAAATTTGGTACAGCGATAGCTTGCATCCCGGGCCTTCCCCGGGATGCAAGCTATCATACTACATAGGCTAATTTTTATACCGGAAAATCAAAGAGTTCCTACAGGATTTTTAAAAACCTTTATCCACGCGGACGAAGTCGCGGGCATCATCTAGTACTTAAATAAATAAGTAAACAAATACGGTTTTTTTCTTCTTACTTTATGCATTATACAATGATGCACGTGCGTTGTTTGTTGTTACATTTAAGTATTAATTACTATACTTTATCCGGGCAAATTCCGCGTGGATTTAGATTTTTAAAAGGGTTATTCCCGTTGAGTCACACCCCCGTGTGTAACACTGTGACACAAGGTATCAAAAATTTCAAAACATTCCCGTTGAGTAACACTGTTACACAACGGGAATTTTTTGAACTTGTTGGCACCTTGTGTCACACCTACATAAATACATATTATTGCGCGTGTATCAAGTATTAACTGATTGTGCACTTTTCCGGGGTGTTATTTATTTATAAATCCAAGATGGCGGACATGATTTTTTTTTCAAAAAATTGACATGGGTGTCGTTTTCAGGGTTTTCGAGGGTGCTGAATTTGATGATGACATTTATTCTGAAATCCAAGATGGCGGACATGATTTTTTTTTTCAAAAAATTGACATGGGTGTCGTTTTCAGGGTTTTCGAGGGTGCTGAATTTGATGATGACATTTATTCTGAAATCCAAGATGGCGGACATGATTTTTTTTTCAAAAAATTGACATGGGTGTCGTTTTCAGGGTTTTCGAGGGTGCTGAATTTGATGATGACATTTATTCTGAAATCCAAGATGGCGGACATGATTTTTTTTTCAAAAAATTGACATGGGTGTCGTTTTCAGGGTTTTCGAGGGTGCTGAATTTGATGATGACATTTATTCTGAAATCCAAGATGGCGGACATGATTTTTTTTTCAAAAAATTGACATGGGTGTCGTTTTCAAGGTTTTCGAGGGTGCTGAATTTGATGATGACATTTATTCTGAAATCCAAGATGGCGGACATGATTTTTTTTTCAAAAAATTGACATGGGTGTCGTTTTCAGGGTTTTCGAGGGTGCTGAATTTGATGATGACATTTATTCTGAAATCCAAGATGGCGGACATGATTTTTTTTTCAAAAAATTGACATGGGTGTCGTTTTCAGGGTTTTCGAGGGTGCTGAATTTGATGATGACATTTATTCTGAAATCCAAGATGGCGGACATGATTTTTTTTTCAAAAAATTGACATGGGTGTCGTTTTCAAGGTTTTCGAGGGTGCTGAATTTGATGATGACATTTATTCTGAAATCCAAGATGGCGGACATGATTTTTTTTTCAAAAAATTGACATGGGTGTCGTTTTCAGGGTTTTCGAGGGTGCTGAATTTGATGATGACATTTATTCTGAAATCCAAGATGGCGAACATGATTTTTTTTTCAAAAAATTGACATGGGTGTCGTTTTCAGGGTTTTCGAGGGTGCTGAATTTGATGATGACATTTATTCTGAAATTCAAGATGGCGGACATGATTTTCTTTTTTTAAAAAATTGACATGGGTGTCGTTTTCAGGGTTTTCGAGGGTGCTGAATTTGATGATGACATTTATTCTGAAATCCAAGATGGCGGACATGAATTTTTTTTTCAAAAAATTGACATGGGTGTCGTTTTCAGGGTTTTCGAGGGTGCTGAATTTGATGATGACATTTATTCTGAAATCCAAGATGGCGGACATGATTTTTTTTTTCAAAAAATTTACTTGGGTGTTGTTTTCAGGGTTTTCGAGGGTGCTGAATTTGATGATGACATTTATTCTGAAATCCAAGATGGCGGACATGATTTTTTTTTTCAAAATATTGACATGGGTGTCGTTTTCAGGGTTTTCGAGGGTGCTGAATTTGATGATGACATTTATTCTGAAATCCAAGATGGCGGACATGATTTTTTTTTTTCAAAAAATTGACATGGGTGTCGTTTTCAGGGTTTTCGAGGGTGCTGAATTTGATGATGACATTTATTCTGAAATCCAAGATGGCGGACATGATTTTTTTTTTCAAAAAATTGACATGGGTGTCGGTTTCAGGGTTTTCGAGGGTGCTGAATTTGATGATGACATTTATTCTGAAATCCAAGATGGCGGACATGTTTTTTTTTTTTAAAAAAATTGACATGGGTGTCGTTTTCAGGGTTTTTGAGGGGGCTGAATTTGATGATGACATTTATTCTGAAATCCAAGATGGCGGACATGATTTTTTTTTTTCAAAAAATTGACATGGGTGTCGTTTTCAGGGTTTTCGAGGGTGCTGAATTTGATGGTGACATTTATTCTGAAATCCAAGATGGCGGACATGATTTTTTTTTCAAAAAATTGACATGGGTGCCGTTTTCAGGGTTTTCGAGGGTGCTGAATTTGATGATGACATGTATTCTGAAATCCAAGATGACGGACATGAATTTTTTTTTCAAAAAATTGACATGGGTGCCGTTTTCAGGGTTTTCAAGGGTGCTGAATTTGATGATGACATTTATTCTGAAATCCAAGATGGCGGACATGAATTTTTTTTTCAAGAAATTGACGTAGGTGCCGTTTTCAGGGTTTTCGAGGGTGCTGAATTGATGATGACATTTATTCTGAAATCCAAGATGGCGGACATGATTTTTTTTGACCCTGAAAACGACACCCATGTCAATTTTTTAAAAAAAATCATGTCCGCCATCTTGGATTTATAAATAAATAACTTCCCGGAAAAGTGCACAATCAGTTAATACTTGATACACGCGCAATAATATGTATTTATGTAGGTGTGACACAAGGTGTCATGTCCGCCATCTTGGATTTCAGAATAAATGTCATCATCAAATTCAGCACCCTCGAAAACCCTGAAAACGACACCCATGTCAATTTTTTGAAAAAAAAAATCATGTCCGCCATCTTGGATTTCAGAATAAATGTCATCATCAAATTCAGCACCCTCGAAAACCCTGAAAACGACACCCATGTCAATTTTTTGAAAAAAAAATCATGTCCGCCATCTTGGATTTCAGAATAAATGTCATCATCAAATTCAGCACCCTCGAAAACCCTGAAAACGACACCCATGTCAATTTTTTGAAAAAAAAATCATGTCCGCCATCTTGGATTTCAGAATAAATGTCATCATCAAATTCAGCACCCTCGAAAACCCTGAAAACGACACCCATGTCAATTTTTTGAAAAAAAAATCATGTCCGCCATCTTGGATTTCAGAATAAATGTCATCATCAAATTCAGCACCCTCGAAAACCCTGAAAACGACACCCATGTCAATTTTTGAAAAAAAAATCATGTCCGCCATCTTGGATTTCAGAATAAATGTCATCATCAAATTCAGCACCCTCGAAAACCCTGAAAACGACACCCATGTCAATTTTTTGAAAAAAAAATCATGTCCGCCATCTTGGATTTCAGAATAAATGTCATCATCAAATTCAGCACCCTCGAAAACCCTGAAAACGACACCCATGTCAATTTTTTGAAAAAAAAAATCATGTCCGCCATCTTGGATTTCAGAATAAATGTCATCATCAAATTCAGCACCCTCGAAAACCCTGAAAACGACACCCATGTCAATTTTTTGAAAAAAAAATCATGTCCGCCATCTTGGATTTCAGAATAAATGTCATCATCAAATTCAGCACCCTCGAAAACCCTGAAAACGACACCCATGTCAATTTTTTGAAAAAAAAATCATGTCCGCCATCTTGGATTTCAGAATAAATGTCATCATCAAATTCAGCACCCTCGAAAACCCTGAAAACGACACCCATGTCAATTTTTTGAAAAAAAAATCATGTCCGCCATCTTGGATTTCAGAATAAATGTCATCATCAAATTCAGCACCCTCGAAAACCCTGAAAACGACACCCATGTCAATTTTTTGAAAAAAAAATCATGTCCGCCATCTTGGATTTCAGAATAAATGTCATCATCAAATTCAGCACCCTCGAAAACCCTGAAAACGACACCCATGTCAATTTTTTGAAAAAAAAATCATGTCCGCCATCTTGGATTTCAGAATAAATGTCATCATCAAATTCAGCACCCTCGAAAACCCTAAAAACGACACCCATGTCAATTTTTTGAAAAAAAAATCATGTCCGCCATCTTGGATTTCAGAATAAATGTCATCATCAAATTCAGCACCCTCGAAAACCCTGAAAACGACACCCATGTCAATTTTTTGAAAAAAAAATCATGTCCGCCATCTTTTTTTTTTTAAAACCCTAATTCCGCGCGGACGAAGTTGCGGGCATCGGGCATCAGCTAGTAGGCAGACCTATATTTAAAAATTATTTACCTACTTTTTTTTTTTTTTTTTTTTTTTTTTTTTTTAATACAATAAAACTTAAAGCTAGCCTTATCTAATTACTATATAAATCATGACCGCGTGGAATGGTGCCAAGAATACTGGCTGCATTTCCGCGCTGGACAGCTAGGCTGATCCGCTGCGCAAAAAATGAGCCAGCCCTTCTGTCACCAGTTGAGGCTATTAATCGCGGTGAAATGTCTCGTAAAAATTTTTAGCACTAAGACTCCATGGCCCCAGGGTCTCCACGGCAAACGGCACAAAAATGTAACTCTCTATAAGAGAGGCATACTTGCGCCGCTTGCCGTTTTCAGCTGTTTCTGCTGCGGCTCCCGGTCTTGATGCTGTCTTCCTGATATGACACGGGGCCAATGTGTCAACGCAAGTTGCGTCCCACATTAGCGCCCGTCCCCGTTCCCAGGGAACCAGCGTCAATCCATCAGGTCTCTTGCCATCATCCCGACTAATCCCTGCCGGCTCAATGAGCGCAGGAATATTTATGGTGGCAAGAGCTCTTTTAATTGTATCGTTAAGATATGAAATCCGCCATCTTGGATTTCAGAATAAATGTCATCATCAAATTCAGCACCCTCGAAAACCCTGAAAACGACACCCATGTCAATTTTTTGAAAAAAAAATCATGTCCGCCATCTTGGATTTCAGAATAAATGTCATCATCAACTTCAGCACCCTCGAAAACCCTGAAAACGACACCCATGTCAATTTTTTGAAAAAAAAATCATGTCCGCCATCTTGGATTTCAGAATAAATGTCATCATCAAATTCAGCACCCTCGAAAACCCTGAAAACGACACCCATGTCAATTTTTTGAAAAAAAAATCATGTCCGCCATCTTGGATTTCAGAATAAATGTCATCATCAAATTCAGCACCCTCGAAAACCCTGAAACGACACCCATGTCAATTTTTTGAAAAAAAAAAATCATGTCCGCCATCTTGGATTTCAGAATAAATGTCATCATCAAATTCAGCACCCTCGAAAACCCTGAAAACGACACCCATGTCAATTTTTGAAAAAAAAATCATGTCCGCCATCTTGGATTTATAAATAAATAACACCCCGGAAAAGTGCACAATCAGTTAATACTTGATACACGCGCAATAATATGTATTTATGTAGGTGTGACACAAGGTGCCAACAAGTTCAAAAAATTCCCGTTGTGTAACAGTGTTACTCAACGGGAATGTTTTGAAATTTGTGATACCTTGTGTCACAGTGTTACACACGGGGGTGTGACTCAACGGGAATAACCCCTTAAATGTAACAACAAACAACGCACGTGCATCATTGTATAATGCATAAAGTAAGAAGAACCCATTCCAATTATGATTCCAATTCCTCACTTTTCAAAGTGGTCATGTTCGACAAATAAATAAGCATTCCGTCTGATTTACCTCGGGTCGTGAGTCACGAGGTTGTCGAAATAGTGGAAAGCCATCTTGCTACCATTGCTACCGTGTAACAATGCTGTGTTTACTGCAACAAAGCGGAGGAAATCCTGCCGATCAGGTTAGCTTTTCAATGAATCGATGCATAATATAATACCGATACGTTTAGTTAGATAATTAGGTACATTTATAGCGCCTTTATAAAATGTAGGCAGATAGGCACAGTATATTCTGTGGCGACAGGTTTCTTTGGTTTCTACACATCGTACCGGAATGCTAAATCGCTTGGCGGCACGGCTTTGCCGGTAGGGTGGTAACTAGCCACGGCCGAAGCCTTCCACCAGACCAAATAATATTAAAAATTACAGAAATAAATACCTACTCGGGTAACTTATTGCATATCACAACTTAAATATAAAGGAAAACTATATATTTATATTTACAAAAAATATAAAATATACCTACGTAGGTAATTACTCGGTGTTTATTTCTGTGAGCCAAGACATCGTAACATAACTTTACTTACAAAGACTTATCGTTACGACAAATACCGTAAACTCCGCGATACTCTTTCTCGATTTCATTCGCGATTGAACTCGACTTCAATACGGTACAAAACAACATAAGTGACGTAACGTAACGGACACTGACAGTGACTACGTGTGGTGATCGATAACAATGCAAAATATTGTTCACTCGAGCCCACACACTGCTCAGTTCAAGATCACGACCGGCCGTTAGTATTTTAAAACTTCTGATATCCTAAATAGTTCTCAACATGTTAGAGCTAGCACGCACCATGGTGTGGTGAATTGCGCGTTCAAATTTACGGATTTTCAAGCACGGTACGTTTGAAAATCCGTAAGTTTGAATTTAAAATTATCAAAATCAGGTGCGGAATTCATTCCGCCCCTCTATGAAGTACTATAGATCACAGATTGCGGGGAAAAAACATACGGCAAACCGTTGTGCGCATTAGCTCTTTTAATTCTCTTGTACGTAATCTCAAACTAAATAACCTATAGTCCGTACAAAATGACTCCTCACGCGCCATTTTAACTCTATTGGTCAATTGTCATGCCAAAAGTACGGTTCATCTTTATTGACTGGTCTAAACTTAATCTAATGCTATCCTTTTGTACAGGGAGCATTATGAAAGAGACAGCAATATATTTAGACCTGTCATTTTAGTTTACTTTAGGTATGTGTACAAATTCTATGGCCTATGGCATAAGCTCTGATTCTGAAAGAAGACCTGAAGATGGGTTTAATATAGGAAAATAATCGTTCTGATTATTTTCTTGATTAAAAAATATTAATAGTTATTATATCTAAGTATAATTCTCATTTAAAGTAGGTACCTACCTAGGTATATTATAAAGGATGTCGTTCAAAGCGATACGCAATTTTTTCGCCATTCCAATTCTTGGAGAGTCATCGTGCTTTAAAATCGGGTCAAGTGTGACTCGGGACGCACAAGGGCTTTCACCACTTATCCCTACATTAGAAGTATCATTCAGATTTTTCTAATAAACCCTCGAGATTTCATTTAAAGTATGAAAAAACCGGTGAACCCTATTGGCAACGCTTGTCAAACACACAATGTTTTTAATAACCTTTGGGATGTTAGAAGTTTAGTCATTCGATAGTAGAGATGTATAATTAGGTACCCGTATTTCCCTATTCAAACGCTAATTGGCACAGTTTGACAGCTTCTCCGTACTTAACTCTCAAGTTCGTTAAGTTAGCAACAAGTCTATCATAGCACCTTTGTTGTACGATACAATTATTGTGAATATCTATAGTTAACAAAACTCTACTTATTGTTAGCATTTGAATGGGGTAAAAGTTTGCTTTTCTGTGTAGGTTACCCTAGAGTGTTCCCGTAATCAGAGTCAACGTAGGTATTCAAAAGCCATATTTAGAGAACAATAATTTATACTTATTGTTGCATGTTTGGCAATTTTTTTTATTATAGAGACTCGTTTACAAAATAGTCCTTCGTTGCCATGAGACATGAGTGTTTTTGACAATTTCTTGATGCAACTGAGTCGCTGAAAGAAAATCTATTGTTCGGTTATACTTATTATCAGCAATATTAATAGTTTCAGAAGAACAAAAACGACTTGCATATCGAATTAAATTGTCCATATCTAGACCAAGAGTATCCTGAGACTCCCATTAGAAAACGTTTATCAAAATGTCATCGTAAATTATATTCGTACGCGTTTTATTGCACTGTACGCATGTCAAAGGACAATAGTCTTTAAATGCATGTAGTTAAGGCCATTAAATTCTAATGATTTGCAATTTATGACAGCAGAATGACCCTGGTATCAACAAAGGTATTGTTTTGTTCGTGACTCACGACTTGAAAGTGACAACTTTCAAGGATAGTCACCGATAAAAATGCTGAGTATCCTGTTTATGCAAAAAAAATATGCCTATCTATCGAAAGTGTGTCTGCCTGTCTGTTTGTCAGTTATTTTACCTTTTCACGACCCATCATTTAAGACGATTTAGACTAAATTGCGGGATGCACGAACATAGGCTATTTTTAGGGTTCCGTACCTCAAAGGGAAAAGGAACCCTTATAGGATCGATTTGTTGTTTGTCTGTCTGTCCGTCTGTCCGTCGTGTCTGTCAAGAAAACCTATAGGGTAGGTACTTCCCGTTTACCTAGAATCATGAAATTTGTTGGGTAAGTAGGTCTTATAGCACAAGTAAAGGAATAAATCCGAAAATCGTGAATTTGTAACCACAAATTCACGGTTTTCGGATTTATACATAACAAAGAAAAAATTTAAATGTGTTCATGAACAAATAATTAGTGTTTTCAATTTTAAAAGTAAGATATTATGTGGTATCCAAGTGGGGTACTTACATCATAATTATGAAAAGGCTTTAGCTGTACATTCTAAAACAGATTTTGATACATTTTTATGAATAACTAGCTGAAACGCCCCGGCTTCGGTCGGGTGGAGTTTAGAAAATTGAGGGGGAGGTTGAATTAAATTTTTCTCTCCGTAAGAACCATTCTCGTACTTCAAGGAATATAAAAAGAACTAGCTTCTGCTCGCGACACATTTAGCGATTCATTTTTATATTATAGATAGTTTTTGATTTATCGTGCAAAATGTTGGAAAATACGTCTGTAGTAGATACGGAACCCTCGGTGCCCAAGTCTGACTCGCACTTGGCCGGTTTTTCTTAATTCAGGGAACTCAAAGAGTTCAAACGGGGTTATAAAAAAAACAAATCCACGTGGACGAAAACGGAGGCATCATCTAGTTTTAAATGATTAAACCTAAGCCTAAGTAGGTAGTACTTACCACATAAATTGCTTAAAGATTTTTCACTTATTTTTCTATTTATTAACTAAATTAAATTGATCCAACAAGATTTAGTAACTCTTTCTGTTCTACATTTTCCGCGATTGAGGTTTCAATATGAAAATTAGAAAAAATCCGCTGAACAAACTGAAAGTCCGATAAAATGCAATCTAGGCCCGTGTTCGCGTCAAAACGTTGTTTGTCCAAGAGTGCGACTTACAAAACTTTCGCAATCAGACGACGAAAGATGCCTTCTTTGCGAGAAAAATAGGACTACGAAAATAAATTCCCATCTAAATTCTATAATTTGACTACATAATCTTCTTTTTATGATGTCTCAAAATCAACTTAATGGTTACAATGTTAAAGTATATTTTGCTTTGCAGGGCCACTGAGAATCTGTAAAGTACTTAATGTTTTCAATTCTCTATAATCGGTTTAGAATTTTCAGAGTTTCGGGCCAGTAATTGGATTGGAAGTTGTACGTCCCGGGCGCTCCCGGGGCGGTTTTTTCCGGGACTTTACGGGGGCTTTACGAATCGATTGGCTTAATCAATACAACGTGTACCTAACTAACCATACCCCTTTTGTTTACTTTTAACGGTTATACGCTTGATTTGGATATCGAGTTACAGTTTATGTAGCTATCAATATTACATCGTATAGTACGCAACGTACGCACACTTGCACAGCCCGCGCGCTAATCCGGTGCGGGCGAGCTCGGGTGACGTGCGGGTGAACAGGGTGTCCCCCCGCCTCATACCCCGATTGCCATCTCAACCTGTCGCGGACTATAGGTACAATATTTGTTGATACTTACCTATCTATAATAATAATTAATATACGTAGGTATCTATCTGATTTGTGTACGGTATATTTTTTGTATTCTTGATTTATTTAGTAAATGTCGATTACATTATCTTACAAAAAAAATCTGTAACATGACATTAGGTGCCAATGTTGAGCATAGTGTTTGTAGAGCAGCACTAAAAATGCACTAAAATTTTCAGTTATTGATTCAAAATTTCTTTTCCGTTCTCTTTTAGCAATATTAAAAAGGAAAAATGTAGAAAAGTTTCTCTAAAATGTAGTTTAGAGACAGGAGAAAGAAATCAGAATCAACGCCAATATGGCTAATTCTGTTATACACAAGCTCTAAACTAAATTATTAGATCTGTTATTTTGGTTTAGTTTAGAGAATGTGTGCAGCAAGAATTAGCCATATTAATCGAATTCATCAAATAATCGCAATTTAATTTAAAGATTGATTGACGATTTGAGCAAATACTCATTAAGTTTAACGCAACTTATTTTCGGTCCATTTCAGATATTCGTTTTTAACGAACCGAGGATCTGAATTTCCGTGGATAGTTGAATTTAAATCGCGCGTTTATGTAAACTACGCGCTGCAATGAGTCTTTTGTGTACTGGCGTATCTTATAAACTCATTAAATTTTACTGGAGGGTTGGTTAAGTTTGCTAAAAGCCAGGCGTTTCCTCTAGCACAGCTTTTGAGGAAAAACAAAATTGTAAATTAGATTTTGATTATGTTTCGCAACTCTGTCTGGATTGGAGTCTTTTAGTTTTCAAAACCCTCGGTTTCAACTACACCGATTTACTTATTTTAATTTTTTTTCTCGACATTGTTATAAAGTTTTTATTTAGTACAGTTATAATGTATGAAGAGAAAGTACTCTCTATAATTGCTCTATGTGTCAAAAGTACGATTTATGGAAAACCCTACTTTTGACATGACAGTCTAAAACTATCTTCGCATTATTGCCTTTCTAATGAAACCGGTTTATGGCATATCGGTTGGATGGTTTCAAAGTCTACATATAATAAAACATAGGTAGAAACAATAGATAGATTTACACGCCATTGCATGGCAAAATGTGATGTTGCTTTTTAAACTTGACTGATTATAAAAAATATATATATTTGGAATCCTCAGAAGGCATAAAAACATTTTAAACGAACTGCCTGAACATAATATTATTAAGTACAGATAAATCGTAATGAAATTCAGTTTGTTCAATCGCAGTCTGCATTTCATTTCAACTGAAATGATTTTTATTGGAAGGCAGTACTATTATGCTCTGATTTTTATATGCTAACTCCACGGCAAATTGGATTCGTATACAATGTTATAGGTACGCAACCGCACAGACGAAAGAAATATTCCTTCGTCTGTGCCCGCGACTTCATCCGTGTGGACTACACCATCTATTTTCCCACCTTACAGCGATCACGCACTCATCCCATCCGAATCCGTGAAAATACGGATACAAAAAATATCTACGACGTAATGTTATAAGCTACCATGCAAAACAAAAAGGAACGTCTTTTTTACGGATTCGGATCGGATAAGCCGCCTTTAGGGGTTGAATTTTCAAAAATCCTTTCTTACCGGGTGTCTACGTCATAATAGTTATCTGCGTGCCAAACAACCCGATCCTTCCAGAAGGTAGTTTGAGCTGTGCGTCTGTCCTTTTCCTTTCATATTTAGAGGATTGATATTCATGCAGTAGAAAAATTCCTACAATTCCATGAAACGTTATCGGATGATAGTTTCGTGCTCGTACACAAAAAGTGCTGAAACAAAGGCGACACAGCGTAGCTTTAGCGAAGTTATAAGGGCTTTGTGACTTTTGTGAATTCCGGAACGACTGCGAGCGGCAGCCAGCGGCGCTTTGTGAAGGAATGAAATTCTTCTGATGTATCTTTGACGAGGACTTTAGTAGCTTTTAGCTTTTACATGGTATGTTTCACGTAAAGAAATCGCACATTGGAAACAAGAATGGCAGAAAGAACAGAGTAGTAGTAAAGTTTGTAAGTTTGTTTGTAGGAAGTAATCTCTGGAACTACTGAACCGATTTTGAAAATTCTTTCAATGTAATCACCAACATTACACACTTGTACGATAATGTACTATTCTAGAACGTGTCGACAAAATTACATTGAGTTTGATTATGCAAAAGAGAACCAAATTACATTTGTATGTAGCAAGTAACGGAGGGACTGCCGTTAAAATTTGATTTACTATGACCGTCACTATCAGGCAGTTCTCCCCTGAGTTATAATATAACCTGCAGCGATGTCGACCTGTCGCAGGCTATTTCCTCTCCCAATCCACTCCACAAGCTTACCCATTGTTTATGATGTATTTCGGCTTCCCTCCCGCTTTCGGGAAGAGTTTACACGAGTGAGTGGCTTTATACTATTTTATCGAGATTTTAGGAAAGCAGAGATATTATGAAATACTAACCGCTGCCTATGACTTTCTTCGCGTTAATTTATGTTTGTTAAACTCCCGTGGTTTTTAAAAACTCTTTAATTTTCCGCGATAAAAGTACTTACTTGGTCTATGTCCGTCTCCAGGATGCAAGCCATCTCTGTATCAATAAGATGAAGGCAGACTGCAATTTGGTCCATGCATTTTCCAAAAATCCCGTGGAAACTTCCATTTTCCGGGACCATTGTATTTTGTGTAGGTACTTATACTATTACCAAACGATTACTTATAGTATACGGTGCGCACGGTGTTCTTACAGTACGCGACAGGTCGAGACTCGAGATGGCAATCGGGGTATGAGGCGGGGGGACGCCCGCACACCCGCACGTCACCCGCGCTAACCAGTTGCTGCTGGAGCTGTGTGGGTGTGCGGGGCGTCCCCACCCCGATTGCCATCTCGACCTGTCGCGTACTATACGTGTGCTATCACTATCATTATACTCCAGAGCATGACGTTTAACATCTCACCTCAGGTGCTACAAATTCGTCAATTTGCACTCTACACAGTACATGGCAGACATGACAGGTGTTTTGTAAAATATATCCGCTCCCGAACAGGGTTCACCCTGAATTATATAGCAGGGGTACTGACGCTATCATGAGCTGGGGGTGCAAATTATGTAACTGAGAAGCATATTTGAGTTTTTACGGTTTGTGATATTTCTTTTAGATATTTAGTGAGGAAGATTCTGTTAAATATTGAGTTAGAATAGTTTTTTAGTCACCTGAGTCTCAAAGGTCATGTTTAAATATGCTAATATGATCATATTATATATAATATAATATGATGCTCACGACTTAGTCCTCGTAAGTCATGATTACTTAAACACCTTTAGGTCCAAAATGTTGAATTTGCCAAATGTTGAATTTTGGAGTCGCAAAATGTAAAATTTCAAATTTCCAAAATGTTGAATCCCAAAATGTTCAATTCGCAAAATGTTGAATTTCAATTAATAAAATGTTGAATCCCAAAAAAATTCCGTCCGTAAATCTCCGGAATGGAAACTACCTCTGTACAAAATGGATGACGTCTGCTACTTTTGCGATGTGATTTCGCTCGGCGAAAATATAAATAAATCCACTTTATTCCCTATCCCGTTGGAATTTCGAAAAATCAGGCCTTTCTTTTTGTCCACATTATAAAAGAAATCTCTGTACAAAATTTCAGCATTCTGGGTTCAAGGGTTTGGGCTGGGCGTTGATGTTGCAGATGCCACAGGCGATATTTGTCACAATAAAATATGAGTCTGCTAGTCAGTCCGTTTGAACTATAAAAAAAAACAATGAGCGCCGGTCGATGTTTGCACAAGAATTAGCATATTTGTGTTTCTCATGCCACCCGGTGATGTTTGCTCTGGCGAAAAGCTTAGGAAAATAAACGGTTGTTTATGCTGACGGTACTCGTTTATTGTTGAATTGAGAGACTGAAATTATTTGCTTCTCTTTCATCTAGGTGAATAAATGCGTTTATTTTATTTTCTATTTCATAGCAGTTATGATAAGGTAGACTTATAAAAGATTAGGTACCTACGGTGATATTTTAGGAGTCCTAATAGTTTAAAAATATAAAAAATTAATACTAATATCATAAAATAACGAAAGTTCTGTTTGTTCGGGCCGTGAAAAGCTAACAATGCTAGCTGTTCACGGCCAGTGGCGTGCACAGGAGTTTAAGCCAGGGTATGCATTTAGGTATGAACTTATTTTACGGCAGGTTAAAATGAAAAATAAGCATTGATTTATTACAATGAGGGTAAGCAGTGCGTTTATGCCTCTATGAGCTGCACGCCACTGTTCACGGCCCATCCGTTCAACCGATTCTGATGATTTTTAGTACTCAGTTAGCTTATATCCCGGGGACGGACCTAAGCTATTTTTTGTCCACAAAAATTTCCCATGGGTTTTTAAGAATGTTGTATAGAAGCAGGCGTTACCTTGCGGAAGTCCATGATATACAATGAACCAAAAGCTTAATTTGCTGTAATTTGTGCGGATTACAGCAAATTAAGCTTTTGGTTTGTTGGTTTATAAGAAACCTTAATCCACGCAGACTAAAGTCGCGGGCATCAATAAAGAAAGTTTAAACAAAGATACCTTAGTGACAAACTTATTCTCAAAATAAGGGGTAGTATTTTTAAAAACCCAAATCCACGCGGACCAAGGCGCGGGCATGATCTAGTACAATATAAAATTGCACCCAGCAGTAATACTAAGGATGGTGTACAGAATTATCTCTAAACTTAGTTTTGTTCTTTGAAAATTGCAGCGTTCTATCAAGCGCAGCAATAAGCTCAAAAATCGATAATTTTATAAAATGAAAATGAAAATCTTTTTTATTCGTATAAACTTTTACAAGTGCTTACGAATAGTCGGATGCATCTACCACTGGTTCGGAATGCCTTTTCTGCCGAGAAGAACCAGCAAGAAACTCGGCGGTTGCTCTTTTCAAATATTTGATATAGGTACAAAATTATGCCATGTATAAAATAGTATTTGCAGTCTTGTGCGTTGCTGGAACGAGCTGCAGGTCAAATCCACGCTCTTTTATCATTTAGATAATCTTCAATTGTGTAATATGCTTTTTTCAGGAGCATATTTTTAATAGATTTTTTAAACTTGTGCAAAGGTAAGTCCAAAATAGTTTGCGGGATTTTATTATAAAAGGTAATACCAATACCCACAAATGACTTTTGGACTTTCCTGAGGCGGAAGGCAGGAGCTGCAAGTTTGTCTCTGTTTCTAGTTAGCCTATTGTGTAGATCACCAATTTTCTTGTAACTAAAGGTACGTACGCACCTGAGCGGCGCGGCGCGGCGCTTCAGCGAGCTGCACGTCGCGGCACAGAGCTTCAAAATATCATTTCTATCATTTTGTATGGCGCATATCGCACTAGAGCGGCGCTGCACAGCGCTTCACCGCGCGTTGCCGCGCGGCACGGTTGGAGAGAATATTTTGAAGCGCAGCGAAGCGACGCGCAGTGCAGTGACGCTAGTGCGACATACCCAGCGGCGCGGCGCGGCGCTTCGCGCTCGTACGCGAACGGGTATAAAAGTGACGCGCAAGTGACGCGAGGTGCCGCGTACTGAAGTTGTAGTGCGGTAGGCACCGTCGAGCGGCCTGAGGTGACGCGTTCTGCAGTCGGACTGAAGCGCCGCGCCGCGCCGCTCAGGTGCGTACGAACCTTAAGAATATTTTGTCTTACAAAAATTATGTTATTATAAATATATTGAGAGGCTACAGTAAGGATATCTATTTCCTTAAATTTCTCTCGAAGGGAATCGCGAATATACTTAGAGACCTATTGATTTTAAAGCCACATTCGCACTGTGGCTACATACACTACAACTTATTAATGCCTTTCCAGCATAATCTTTGAACTCCATCCTACAGCACGTCAGCGATTGTCGATAGTGGATAGGATATCGTCGACGCTCGATAAGAAGTGAGACGAGTGTCCTGTCTTATGTAACTGCACCGCGTAGATAATTGCAGGTTGGATGGATAGCGTGAAGTTTATCTTTGTGGTAATGAAGTTTAATCTTAACTACTCGTGGTTGTACTTGTAGCTGAAGACCGCGAAAAGTACACGAGACATTTTTAAACGCATTTATATTATTGAACTTATTGACTTCAATCGCGTGGATTTACGTTTTTAATGGATCCCATTGAAATTTTTCAATACCCTTCCTTAGTGCACCTCTAGGGTACTTACTCGAGGAATTTGTTCTCCTTTCAAGTGTCTAGGTGCACTGGGCTGCGTACAATATAGTACGCGACAGGTTGACATAGCAATCGGGGTGGAGACACCCCGTACACCTGTATATCCCCCATGCTAACCCGTAGGTTGATTATTTCGTAAAACCTGCATCAATCCTCCTTACTTATTGACGGCCTCCCTGGCGCAGTCGTGAGCGCTGTGGTCTTATTAGTGGGAGGTCCCGGGTTCGATTCCTGGCAGGGGTTTGGAATTTTATAATTTCTAAATTTCTGGTCTGGTTTGGTGGAAGGCTTCGGCCGTGGCTAGTTACCACCCTACCGGCAAAGCCGTGCCGTCAAGCGATTTAGCGTTCCGGTACGATGCCGTGTAGAAACCAAAGGGGTACGGGTTTAATAAAAACTGCCATATCCCTTCCAGGTTAGCCCGCTATCATCTTAGACTGCATCATCACTTACCATCAGGTGAGATTGCAGTCAAGGGCTAACATGTATCTGAGTAAAAAAAAAAAAAAAATCATTATTACAATCTTAAATGTCGTGATTGGCTGAATCTGTGCGATTCTTGTTGCAACAATGCATTGTGGCCAATAGTGAGCGGGCATCAAACAATCAGAGGTGATTGCAATCGTGACATTCGTGGAATAGCGCGGGTGACGTGCAGGTGTACGGGGCGTCCTCTCGCCTCATACCCCGAATGCCATGTCGACCTGTCGCGAATGCGTACCTATGACATAGTTATGTAAATTGTAAACACTATAAAATGTAATTATTATTATTGTCTACTGGACCGTATGTGAAATGCTATTAAGCATATCAATTTCAATGTTAACCGAACCGAACCAAACTACATTTACCTACGCAATAATAGGTACGTTACGTTATTCTACAGGGTTAGCAGGCTTTACGTAAGGTAGTTAAAATAAGGTAGGTAAGTACCTACCTATAATAAATAATATTTGACCATGCAAACAGCTTGTAAGAGATTACTTACTTGAATAAATCCTTTATAGTGAAGTTAGAATTGCTTCAAGTTATTAGTCCCGAAAATTGCTAATGCGCCGCCATTTTAGCGACTGAAGTTTCAAGCTGATGGTATATTTTTACTTAAATATACGTCAAATGACGTCATTTCGATGTTAATGAGACATGGTTCCAGCACAATAGCAATTTGCGGGACGTATACTAAAAGATTTTCCTTCTTGGTACTTAGCTATTTACTAGAACCGACGAGAACCTTAAAATGCGTCCCGGCTCCTAAGAAATCGTAAACCATGTCGAATCAGTGTGCCCTAAGAAAACGATTAAAATTCTACGCGATAGATGAACAAGCCTTTGAATTCCTGCCCATAAAACGGCAGAAAGTTGTACAAAAACCAAGTAGATGTGCGTTCCCGTTTTCCGCAAGCCGACGTTCTGGGAAGGTAAGGTGCCGGTGTCGCCCAAAATGGCGACTAGGCAAGGGTAAAAAGTATCGATATATTTAGTGTCTATCGGTTTCGAACACATTTTTTTTTGGATATTTCTAGACCATCTGCAATAAGCCATTGCTATGAACTATTAGTGTTATGAGTGTGTTTTGGGTTGGGAGAAGGTCACTCCATCGAGAAACTTTTCTCAAAGGCTCTTTCGCTGGTTTTAGTGTCCACAAAACAGTTCTTCTATCTTATCTTATATTTTAATTTTTGTAATGCAAGCCCAGTATGAATCGCTTTTTAAGTTTGTAAAACAGGTTTGTACTTAGATCTTATTTTTAAAATGTACACTGACAATGATGATATTTTGTTTCTCTTTTTATCTCATTTAGTTCAGGTTCAGTTTTGGTTTGTAATCCTTGAAAAAGATGTCAAGTGCTGTTTGCGTATTTAAATAAGGCAGTAATGAACCTGCTGAAAGAACCGATGGAGAAGTTTACTTGACCAAGTTAAGGTCCACCAAGGACTGTAGCGTGTTGATGATGATGAATCTACTTGTAGATTTTCAACTTGTCTGAAAAACGGATAAACTTGCGAAAGCACTAGGCTAGTCTAGTTTTTTTTTTGATATTTTTAGGCGAAAAATATCGTTACGATAAACATCGATATATTTTAATTTGTCCATCCCTAAAGGCGATGGCGCGACCGCACTGAACGGTCGACACCGGCTGCAGCACTAGCGGTCACGGTCTTGAAATCCGTTCCGTGTTAGGAGCAACTTTGTAACTAGCTGTTAACGGAAAAAGTCGTGTCTGTGTAGTTTAGTTTATTTCAGGTACTTAGGTACCTATTAAGGCTTCGACAGACAAAGCGCGACAGAGTAATGGGAAGACACCAGCGTCGTCGGTAGGACGTCATTCAAACTGGCCGCATGTTTTATTTGTAAAATTGCAGAATTGTAATACAAGGAACGGTATGTAGCGCGTCACACTGCACTTCTTAGTTCACGGCAGCATCACCTTTCTACACAGTTCCTTGTCTTACATTGACATTGTCTTACAATACATGGGCAACCGGTAAAGAGATAGCTTGCATCCCGGAGACGCATATAGGCTACTTTTTATCTTGGCAAATCAAAGAGTTCCAACAGGAATTTTGAAACACCTAAACCCACGATTTCGCGGGCATCATCTAAGTAGTCTATATGAAGTCCTCAATTTCTTGACCTCAAATAATAAAATTCGTTTACTCAATATTGTCAACGATCAAGGACATTTCATATTGGACATCACAATAATGAGAATGTTCAACTGTACTTACCTTCATTGTTTGGTCTCAGCAGATATTATAATGATGTTTACATTCAATTATTATCGATGCTTGTATTCAATCTTGATATCGTCACCAAGACAATATCAAGATTCAATTGAATATTGATCGGGAATAAGTTGTCTTATTAAAAACAAAAGGGCAACGGAACCTTTTCGAAGTGTCTACTGTCTGACGTAACGGTATTTTTACAAGTTTGCAAGAATGAAATGTCGGGCAACCGCGTCAGTTACCTGATCTCACACAAAATCAGATCCGGGTTCGATTGTAATAAGAATATCCTTTCGAGATTGTAGAGTGCTCAACTTTATGTTTTTGACAATAATCCATTACTTTTGTTGATGAACCAAGTCTAATGAAAAAACGCGCGCAGAATGTTTGAGGAGTTGGCGGGCAATACGGTGATTTTGCATGAAATACAATTTTACAGGCGGAGCAAAAACTGAATAAAAGCTGTTGAAACTTTACTGTAAATTGTAACGTTTTGATCATAATCACAAACTTTGGACTGAATTTTAGCACAGTTTTATGTTGCTTTGTTTGGAAATGAGTTCAAGCTTGTATTCAGTGATTGAGATTATGATCTTTCGACTCAATTTCAGTACAGTTTTAGACTTTTTTGCTTGGAAATGAATTCAGATTTGTGTTCAGTGGGTTAAAAACGTCCTGAGTAAAGAAAAAAGTCTTTTGATCAAATGTGCTCATCATTTCTTCGGCGTCTTGTACGCTTCACTAATATTTCAATATATGTTTCATATTGTAAGTAGCTTACATATAGCTTCGAAGCGCGGATTTCAGCCTGTTTTGTTCTTAGTCATATTTTATTTCTTTTCATCACTGATATTCGACGTTAACTTCTGTGACGGTTTTCTAACCGTGGAGCACTCGATTCTATGAATAGCCTCGTAGCTTTAGCTTTAAGTTCACGTAATTAATTATTATCATCATCATTACCATCATAATTATCTTAAAATTCTACAGTTGACAATCAAAACGTGTACTTGCCTCTTTATAGTAAATGCTTTAATTTTGACTTTGAATACAGGCAGGCAGGATAATATTAAGACTGTGACTGGCTACTCATACTGGCGTGCCAGCGACGACTCTGATCTGATGACGAAAATTCAGACTGTCAGCGTTGTATTGTATGTCTGGACTGGCACGAAAATACCACCTGCCCACAAGCATACCAGTGCTGGAGAGCCAGCGACGCAGCCAGTCACATTCACATTGCTATAGTAAAGAGTGTAATAAAATTTTCGGAAAACAAAATCCGGTTCCTGAACGCACACCCTTGAATCCCTCATACGGTATGCAAAGCGAATAAATTCAAATCGTGCGTGTCGTTTCACCATCATATTGTTTCGCCGCGTCGGTGATAGGTATCATTGCCAGTGCCGGCACACGTTGTTTTGTCACAAAAAGTAGGTATATTTTACGTTATTTTTCACAATTTGACGCCATGCTTCCTTGTGCTCGACGAATTTACGACCATTTTCTTTTATGTTTGTACAGAAGGTGATTCGACGTAGGGCGCTAAGATCACCATGACTTTAAGATTTCCAGGACTGTGTTAAGTTCATTATATTAGGCACCTATAACGTGACGTAATTATAATAACAATGCGTTTATCCTGACTGAATTATTTCTTTTCTACTCTTCGTTCTACTCGTTCTTACTAAGGTATTAATAAGAAATCTTGTTTTATGAGCTCTATCTTTTGTTGAAACTTAATCTGTATTCTGTACCTACATCGCATGTTTTAATCGCTTATTTATCGCACTAATAATCGCATGTTTTATTAAATTATTTGGTATTTACTATGTATATTTTTTAATTTGTATCCTAACTAGATAATTTTTTACATTGAAAATGTCCAAAAGCCCTCATTAATAATATATCTGATTTCAAGTGCTAAAATTTTTTTACGAGACATTTCACTGCGATTAATTGCCTCATCTGGCGACAGACCGACCTCGTTCTATAGTTCCGAACCGGAATAGGACAGAAGGGTTGGCTCATTTTTTGCGCAACGGATCAGCCTGGCTGTCCAGCGCGGAAATGCAGCCAGTATTCTAGGCACCATTCCACGAGGGCATGATTTGTACGCTTTAAGTTTTATTGTAATATTAAAAAAAGAACTATTTCTGAAATGCGATTTATCATGGTAACCCTAAAAGGTGGCTGTCGGTAAAACAGACACGATGTTAATGAACTTGCAGCTGCATTTCAACTGTATTTTTAGTTTTAATTTCTCGTTAATGTGGATTCTGGGCCGGCTGGTTCTGCTAGTCATCTCAGCTTAATCTACATTCCCGGGAAAAGTATGATGGGTCTCTTTCCTCGGACTGTTTTTAATAAATTTAAATACTGAATACGAAATTTCATTTAATGTAAAAAATGCTTTTGCTAAGTAAATATTTAAATCTTATTTTAGTCCAATAAGATTATGAAGAGCGTTTCTCGGCTCATTTGGTATAGTAACACTGGATTGACCACGTGTCTGTTAGTAATTTCTTGATTCTCCACTAGTAGTTAATACCTCCTTGAAAAATTATCGAAATTTTTGATAGCACTAAATGTGGTAGATAATAATACTGCCTTCTTAATTGATAATTTTCAAAAGTACCTATAGTATAAAAAAGCGGTGACAACCTAGTAGTTAAAATTTCTGCCTCCTATTCAGGCGGTCCGGGATTCGGTCCCAGGCACGTACGTCTAACTTTTCAAAGCCATGTTCGTTTCAAGCAGTATCACTTTGCCATGAAAACATCGTGCATTGTCCGACAGTCGCCGTAATGTTCTCAATCAGAACTTGGTGGATTAAGACCTAAACACTTCTCATAAAGAGAGGAGACCCGCGCGCAGTATCCAGGAAACGCAAAAAGTTCCCACGGGATTTTTGAAAAACGGACGCAGTCGCGAACCTGATGTTCGCTAGTGTGGAATATATTGCAAAACTAGAAACCCAAATTTTTCCAAACTACCTAATTTATTACTTAGACTGGACTTTCTGGAATTTTAATATAAAAAGAATACTTACACACAATGAGTGAGAAGATTCGTGCGAATCTTTTTTTTATTAATATAAACGGTTCTAGGTCACTTAGATGCAGTATCATAACAAAGGTGAGGTCTTGACACGGTTCCACTGAGTGACCTTGCGGAGAGTCGTCTTGACACGGCCATCCATCCAAAAATGTCGCTTTTCTATTTATTTTTGAACGTTTTAATTGGGCGTTACATTTTAGTGACTTTTCGTAAAAAAAATATTTTTCTAATCCTTCAAAGCATAATGAAAAACAAACTGCTTTAGTTACATTTGATTACAATTTTAACCATGATTGTGGCTATATTGCTATAATTGTAATAACGCGAATGCCTCATTGTCTGCTACTAGAAATGGACATCCACCTTAAGAAAAAACTTTATTGGCCCATGTAATAATCTCGTGAATTAACTTTAGTTTTATGGTCATGCTGTATGTTTTCTTTTCGTTATAAAAATAAATAAATAATTGGTAGTCTAAATAGTACATCGAGGTACTTGGTCAAAAGTTTTTTGTCAAACATCTACGATCTTTTCTTTCTACGACATTTTTTCGAAAATTACGACGTTCGTAAATTGGTAGTTTTTGAGTAAAATATTTAGGAGTAGGAGACATTGATGAATAACTAAATTATGAATTACTTACTAGAATTTAGTACCTAATTTTTAATTTTGATACCAGCGACGTCGTCCGAGTAGATTTAGGTTTTTGAAAAATCACGTGGAACCATTGACTTATATATGTAGGCTCGCCGCCATTTAATTGTAAAGACTTTGCTCATTGAACATCGCGTCATCGTCCCCACCGTCATTGTGAGATTATAAAATGAGATGCGCAGTGTGTCTCGAGACATTATTCGTTTGGCATTGGCCAGAGTCGCTTCTCAGTGGATACTATGTGTGTCGTACTGTAGGTTTTATTATTATCATTGTCGTTGTGACCTAATGTGGTTTCAGTTGTTTGAGGTTATACTACTAGGTTGTGAAAGGTTGCTATGAGTGTGTTTTGGCGATCTAGACAGGTTGTTTATCGGGTGAGTCCTTTTGTATCGTTCCAATTTGTATTAGACAAACGTGATCGTTGTAGTTGATGTTAATTGAACTAATTCTGGTGTGCTAGGTTAGCTGGTTGGTCTGGGGCCGGTATGGGGACATGGTGGAGCCGGTCGCTAGGTAGGGTTAGGTTTAGCTACGTTACGTTACGCTAGTGGTTTTCACGTGTGATAAGTGAGTATTAAAATGATTGTAATTGAAATTACTACCTTCTGATGTCGGCCATTCCCCTTGTTCTCCGACATCAGAAGTGGGATACACGATCTATGCCCACATTTTTGAAAATTATTCACACACTAGCTTCGATTAAAAAAAAAAAAAGGGGGTTGTCTAAAAGGCGAGGTGGCCATTTAGATGATAAAAGGCGAGGTGGCCATTTTAGATGATAAAAGGCGAGGTGGCCATTTAGATGATAAAAGGCGAGGTGGCCATTTAGATGATAAACGGCGAGGTGGCTGTTTTGATGAGAAAAAGTTATGCGAAAAGTGTTCAATGACGATTAGTAGTTAGTCAGGATGAGCGAGCGGTAAAATGATTTTGTGGTTATGGTTTTGTCCTCACATACTTTGTAATACTTGGCGTACGAGGACGTACGCATGTCAGAATGGCCGTGTAGGCTCGCCGCCATTTAATTGTAAAGACTTTGCTCATTGAACATCGCGTCATCGTCCCCACCGTCATTGTGAGATTATAAAATGAGATGCGCAGTGTGTCTCGAGACATTATTCGTTTGGCTTTGGCCAGAGTCGCTTCTCAGTGGATATTATGTGTGTCGTACTGTAGGTTTTATTATTATCATTGTCGTTGTGACCTAATGTGGTTTCAGTTGTTTTAGGTTATACTACTAGGTTGTGAAAGGTTGCTGTGAGTGTGTTTTGGCGATCTAGACAGGTTGTTTATCGGGTGAGTCCTTTTGTATCGTTCCAATTTGTATTAGACAAACGTGATCGTTGTAGTTGATGTTAATTGAACTAATTCTGGTGTGCTAGGTTAGCTGGTTGGTCTGAGGCCGGTATGGGGACATGGTGGAGCCGGTCGCTAGGTAGGGTTAGGTTTAGCTACGTTACGTTACGCTAGTGGTTTTCACGTGTGATAAGTGAGTATTAAAATGATTGTAATTGAAATTACTACCTTCTGATGTCGGCCATCCCCCTTGTTCTCCGACATATATTACTTCGTAAAGACAGGGCCATTGAACAAACAAAATGGCACCGATTCAGTGGTGCTAATAGCACCAATGCCACCTCAGTGACGTCTGGATTTCAAACGGGTCGTTCATTAGTATCTAAGAGGTGGCACTGATTTATTTGGTTCCAAAACCGTGAAAAATTTTGTTCGCTTGGGCATAGCATTTATATCGATGCGTGGAACTTATTAATATATATACTTATTAATAGGTTAAATTTTTTTAAATTTGACGTAGAGGGTAAGTAGAGAACCTTCTTCTTAGTCTTTTTTTTAAAGAAAACTAAATTAACTTGGTCACCGCCATTTATATATTGTGCTTGTTGCACACATCTCGTCTACAATTTAAATAAGTGTCTGCGAAACATAGGTATTTGCGTTAATCTCAGCAACTAGCGGACAGATTACAATGCAAACAGTTAGCCGGATCGCACATTAACATAAAAGGTACCGAGTAAATAAGAGATGCTAAGATCTAGACGTTTACGTATGATTTCTATTCAGTCCGTGTTCTTATGGTTTGCAAACTTATAATCTCCATCTCGAGTCGTTACCACCGCTTAAAGTTGATCGCATACAATGGTTTACTGTTTCTGAGCGCAACTAAAATTTAAAGTGTTCACATCTTTTTCTTACCAATGTAATAAGAAAAGGACAGACACACCTAATGTAATTTATAACTGTCAAACCTCATGACTTTAGGTGCCAGACGTGAGCCTATTGTTTGTAGAGTGAACTAAAATTTTGAATCTTTAAATTTAAAATTCGTTTTCCGTCCTTTTTTAGCAATAAAAAGATGCAGATACTCTAAATTTAGTTTAGAGAAAGTCAACAGAACTGCCATCTTCTACCATCACCAAACCGTCTGGCCAGGCGTGGTGATTATGTGCAATATGTGTGTGTGTCCTCCCGTTGGGAGAGGACTTTAGTCCAGCAGTGGACTGTTATATGCTTTTAATGATTGATGAATCGCATTAGAATAATGCTGATGACGCTAGCGGCTAGTAGAAACGTTTGTCAGCACTATTATCTGCTAATATTGAAAACCATTTTTTGATCGATGCGGCCGCATGTTTTATTTGCATACTTAGTGCAGTCCTGGAAACTGCACCTTCAGCGGCTGTGACGGCTTTTGCAAATGCTGAGAGTCTTGCCGCCGTATGGGATCTCCTTTATAAAAAGCTTTAAGTTTTGTATAAAATCCAAAAAATCTATTCTTCAATAACTATAGGTAGGTAGTTGAATAAAGCAATCTAAATACATACGTTTGCAAATAACATAAAAACTTACTCATAATATTTTAACCTACTTAAATTATTATGATGAGCAGCAACACGATGCACATTAATTGATAAATAAGCAGATATAAACTATGTAAATGTGTGGTAAATCCATACTTCCATACTATTAATATTATAAATGCAAAAGCGTGGCTGTCTGTCTGTCTGTCTGCTAGCCTTTTACGGCCCAACCGTTCAACCGATTCCGACGAAATTTGGTACAGAGATAGCTTGCATCCCGGGTAAGGACAAATGCTACTTTTTATCCCGGAAAATCAAAGAGTTCCCACGGGATTTTCAAAAATTTAAATCCACGCGAACGAAGTCGCGGGCGTCATCTAGTTATTGATAAAGTAATAGAATGTAGTTTTCTACTTTGTAGCTACTTCTAGCCGGATCCCTTAATTTATTACGTACTTATCTACTTACTAAGTTATAGGTACTTATTGCTATTAAGTATCATAAAAAGTTTCCTCCCATCCTTGGAGAGTTTATACCAAAAGTTTTTCATGAAAATCGTTTTATCACCTAACACAACAGAAAGTACTTTGTGATCTTTAAGTACCTACTAAGCATGGCTTGCTTCACAACCGCCAGATAAAAGTTAAAAAACAAATAGATCATTTTAATATTAGGTTCTTAGTAGATGTAGGTAAGCTGTTAGTTAGGACGTCCGCCTAGTTAAAATAAAATTCTAATCGGAGGTCGGGGGTTTAATTAAATATCACTTGCTTTAACGGTGAAGGAAAACATCGTAGGAAACCTGCGAGCCTGAGAGTTCTCCATAATGTTCTCAAAGGTGTGTGAAGTCTACAAATCTGCACATGGCCAGCGTGGTAGACTATGGTCAAAAGCAAAACTCTTCTCACTCTGAGAGGAGACTCGTGCTCTGTAGTGAGCCGGTGATGGGTTAATCATGATGATGATGATGATCTCATCTGTAGGTAGATAAAAAAACAAAACAAATGATAATGATAATAACTCTGATGATAACTGTGATGTCTACCAGAATTTTATTCTTGCAGTAAGTCCAGTCCAGTCCTGTTCTGTAGAACAAAGTAGAAGGTGAATGTCATTACAGCACCTACGCACCTTAGCGATTCTGAATAAATTCCAACAAAACCAAAAGCAGGCAACGGAAATTGGCAAAACAATCAAAGACACCATTCGTATTCTCTCCGTGGATCACGCCCTTCCCATCATCTAGAGAGGTTCACCAAAACGGTGTTAGCATGCCGGTCAGTGATGGCGCTTCTCTTGCGTAGCGCAGATGTGCTCTGAATTAAACATTAACTAGTTGTATATGTGTGAACCGAGCTTAAACGAAAAGTTTAAAATTGCATCATTGGGTTAAAGACCTATTTCAGTGCCTACAGTATCTATCTATCTATCTATCTATCTATCTATCAGACATTATGCTGAGCTGTACCCATTTGGGGTGGTGTCACAGATGAAAATGGTACATTTTGTACTTTGTTTTTATCTGTGACACCAACAACAAATAAATGCATTTTCTTTCTTCTTTCTTCTTTCTATGCAAGTTAAATTGTCGTTAGTGATGATGAACGCAACAACTTGTGGCCACAAGATAAAATAAATAAATAAATAAATAAATAGCCATTTATTTCCAAAATACATAATTACAATTGTTATCTAAGTAGGTACATTATTAGATTATTTGTTATCTGTCTTAGTCATTGCTTCAATTAAATTATTATACAAAGTTGGTAAATTATTTATTAAAAATTAAATTAAGTTATTTCATTGTTATTATTATTACTTTCCATTAATAGTTATTAAAAAAAATTTAAAAGATATAACATATTATTTAAAACAAAGGATGCACCTATTATTTAGTTTGGTTGTATTAGTTTATATTTTGGGTACCCATCTTTGGGTGTAGGCCTCCTCCATATTGCTCCACTGTGATCTCTCCGTGGCGAGTCTCGTCCATGTCGGTCCTGCTACATCCTCGATGTCGTCCCTCCAGCGAGCGCGCGGTCGCCCACGCGGCCGGGTGTGGTCGCGCGGCCACCAGTGTAGTACCATCTCACTCCACCGACCGTCTCTTGCCCGAGCCACATGGCCCGCCCATCTCCATTTAAGTTTACATGCGAGCTCCGCAGCGTCAGTAACCTGTGTTCTTTTTCGAATATCCAGGTTTCTCTGGCGGTCGCTTAGTTTTATGCCCAACATGCTTCTTTCGGTCGCCCGTTGAAATATTTGTATTTTCCCTATTATTCGTTTTGTTAGCGCCCAGGTTTGACATCCATATAACAATGTCGGGAGGATTGTAGAGTCCATTGCCTTCTTCTTCAAAGATAGTGGAATTTTAGACTTAAATATATGTTTCATCGACCAATATTTTCCCCAAGCAATCTTAATTCTTCTTTCTACTTCTTTTACAGAATGGTCAACGAAAGATATGCTTTGACCGAGATAAATGTACCTTTCCACGTAATTAATCATTTGTCCTTGGATTACCGTGGGGATCTCTGCGCAGTTAGTCAATATGCATGTTTTGCTCGGGTTCATTTCTAGACCACATTTTTGACTCTCGTGGTCTAAAGTTTTGAGCATGTAGTAGAGATCCTCGTGGTTTTCACTTATCAACACTATATCATCAGCAAATCTTAAATGATTTAGGCACTCTCCATTTATTTTTATTCCCAAATATTCCCACTTTAATTTTGAAAAAATGTGCTCTAGTAGGGCCGTAAACAAGTTCGGTGAGATCGGGTCCCCTTGTCTAACGCCTCTCTTTATGGGGAATGAGGTGCCCATCCGATCCAATTTTACAGTAGCTCTACTATTTTGATATATGGCCTGTAACAGATCTATGTATTTCGTCTCTATCCCTTGCTGTTTTAGCGCTCTCCAGAGGTCCTCGTGTGAGATAGAGTCAAAAGCTTTCGAGTAATCAATGAACGCTATGTAGAGTGGCAGTTTATATTCATTGTAGCGTTCTATTATTTGAGATATCGTAAATATATGATCTATAGTACTGTACTTTGGTCTAAAACCGGCCTGTTCTCTAGGTTGATGGGAATTTAGAGTTGGTCTTAATCTCCTCAAGATGATACTTGTAAATAATTTGTAGATAGTTTGTAGTAGACTTATTGGTCTATAATTTCCAATCTCTGAGGGGTCACCTTTTTTATATATTAGAGTGATAATAGCGTTTTCCCAGTCTTTCGGAATACAGCATGAACTCATTATTTCTTCAAAGAGAGGCGTAAGTATGGGGGTCAAGGGATCGATAATCGCTTTTAAGATGTCATTAGTGACTCTATCCTGGCCAGGGCTTTTTGAGGATTTTAAGGAAGCGATGCTCGCTCTTACTTCACTTTGTAACAGTGGTAGAGGGTTTTCACTATTTTCTGAGTGTACATCTGTGATTTCTGAGGAGCTTGCTCTATATTGTAGGTTGTACAGGTTTTTGTAGTAGGCGGATGCGATCTCTATCATTTTATTTCTGTTAGTAACTTTATTACCATCTTTACTTTTAGCTGAAGGCATCCATTCTTTGTTCTTCTTTAGGCGTTTGTCAGACCGTTTTATTGAACTTTTTTGTAGCAGTTCCTCTTCAATTATTTTATATTTGTAATTAATTTTATTTAAATTTATCCTTTTTCTAATTTTTTTATAGAGTTTAGTTAGTTGTTTTCTTTCATCTTTAGTTCTGTACTTTTTATTTTTTAATTCTTCTCTTTCTTTTATCAAATTTTTGAGCCGCGTTGTAAATATAAAATTATTTTCGGCTATATTTTTCTTCTTAGGTATTTGTTCGGTACTTTTTAATATCTGTTGAATCAAATCTGAGTATTTTTGTTGCATGCTTTTATTCTCCGTAGCATAATAATTTCTTATTTCTTCAAAGCACTTCCTTAATTTTTCTCTTTTTGTAGGCGTTATATTCGATACAGTTTGTCCAAAAGATGTTCTACTCTTTTTTAAGTTGGCTGATATGTTATAACTTGCTCTGAGTAGTCTATGATCCGTAGAGTATGTAGTCCCTATTACTTGAATATTGCATATTGCTTTTAGATTTTTTGTCAAGATATAGTCTATCTCATTTCGGATTTTTCCATCTGGGGAGAGCCACGTCCAACGTTGTTTAGCCTTCTTCTTAAAAAAGGTACTTGTGATGTAGAGCTGGTTTTGTAGACAATATTGTATAAGAAATTCGCCTCTATCATTCCTTTTACCATATCCCCATTTTCCAACGACTCTGCCGTCTTCTAAAATCGGTTGTCCGATTTTGGCATTAAAATCGCCTAAGATTAGGGTATTGAAAGGGGTATTTTCAAGACTTTTGCTTAGGTCGTCATAAAATTTCTGTAACTCTTCTTCTGAGGCTTTTTCAGTAGGTGCGTACACTTGGATACAGGTTATATTCATGCTTTCTATTATCATATCGTGGCCACAAGATACGTGGACCAAAATACGTAAGAACGAATGTAGGTACATCTAAATATATAAAAGAAAAAAAGGTGACTGACTGGCTAACTGACCGACTGACCGACTGACTGACTGATCTATCAACGGACAGCTTAAGCTACTGGGCGGATCGAGCTGAAATTTGGCATGCAGATATAGCCATTACGACATAGGCATCCGCTAAGAAAGGATTTTTGAAAATTCAACCCCTAAAGGGGTGCAATAGGGGTTTGAAATCTCATTGTTCCACGCGGACGAAGTCACGAGTATATTAAGCTAGTTGATTCATATTATGTGATAGCCTATTGGTTATAAGACGACGACCTTCTTTATTCATGGGGTCCGGGATACGATCACGAGGTTTTCGGAGTTAAGTGCATTTTAAGCAATTGAATAATCACTTTCACTATTGCCCGTTGCGTGCCCGGGATCAAACACCCCGGGGGAGATTACGTATCTCGCGACAGACTTGCGACAGGCGCTTAAACTCGCGATCATTGCTGTCAAACGTCCGGCTAGAGAGAGACAGCAATAGCCACAAAGCAAAATAAGAAGAAGAAGAAGAGAAACAGCAAATGAACTGTCGCATTGCTACTACTGTCACGTTGCTGTCGCTACTGCAACGTTTTACGTAATCACCCCGCCGCCGATCTCCTGAATAGGCGGATGTCTTGACAACTAGCAGGCTATCACGATTCTCATGGAATTTGGTTACTAGCTCTTTTGTACTGCGAAAATTTAATTTAAAGAACTGTGAAAGAAGAAGCAGTAGAGAAGATCAAAATTGTTCGCTTACATAATCGGTTATTAGTCTGTTATCAGCCATGACACATTTCGACGGCCGGCCGGCGCCCGCATTCGTCAATTAACGCCCAATAGAACGTCGATAACTGTTACGCATCTCTCAGCTCTCTTGATCTAAAACTGACACTACAGCAAGATCTACCCACTTGTTTGTATACAGATGATTTAACGTGGAGAGCTACGCTTGCGCATATTCTATCTGGTAGACATCATGGTAGGTATCATGATCAACCCATCGTTGGCTCACTTTTGATCACGGGTGTCCTCTTGAGAAGGACTTAGGCCATAATCCGCCATGTAAACCAAGTGCGGTATCACTTGCTTCAACGGTGAAGGAAAACGTCGTGACAAAACCTGCATGCCTGAGAGTTTTAAGGTGTGTGAAGTCTACCAATCCGCACATGGCCAGCGTGGTAGCCTATGGCCAAACCCTTCTCCCTCTGAGAGGAGACCAGTGCTCTGCAGTGAGCCGGCGATGGGTTGATCATGTTGATGATGATGAACCAAGTGCGGATTGGCAGACTTCATATCTACACCTTTGAGAATATTATGGAAAACACTGAGACATGCAGGTTTCCACACGATGTGATATTTAATTGCTATTTGCACATTATCCAGTAAATATTACTGTACAGTTATTGTTCTTTTTTTCATTAAACGAAAGAAAAAAACCTTTTGACACCATTGCATCTATTGGATCTAGTTCCACCGACTGAAGTTATTTATCTTCGCTACCCTTTAACTTCAATATCTGGAACAAAGTTCAAGCAAACAACTTTCTTCTCATATTACGAACTCTAAATAAATATGCCCAGAAAACCCTTGATCAGAACAGCCTGCTAATTCCGAATCCCTTTCATTAATAAACCGCCACCTTTGCCCTACGCTGGGACATTAATTGGCTGTTGATTCAGATTACAACCCAGCAAAATTACGGTGACACCTCCTAACGGCGAGGATTTATGTAACTTGACATCTATTCACGCAATTCGATTTATTTCACCGCTCCCTTTATTTAGTTAAATGGGGGTAGTTTTGGAAACTATTTACTGAGTACGGTACGGTCGGACCGTTCGAAGTTTCCTGCGGTCTGTGTCTCCGAATGTTATTAACTTTGCAGTTCCAGTGGAGGTTGACTTTGGCACATGTTGCAAACTAGGATTAAAAAGTTGGAAATAGTTTGGTGAAAGGTTATGGCTTTTGCATAACTATGTTTTCGTATCAAAGGGGATTTAGAAGCTATGTTAGTATCTAAGTAATAATATATTCAAACTGTTTAGTGATTAAATCATTTTATGAAACCACAACAGACATACGATTCAGATCAACTTAGGACAAGTTCAAATGCCCTAGCCTTTTCCAAAATATTTGCATATGGTTTCTCAAAAAAAAATTTTTTTGTGTATTTTTGTGATTATAATTTACAAGTAGATTTACTTGATTTTAATGTAGAGTTCAAAATACCTAATACTATTAGAATACACAGGTAAAGTCTAACTTTGTAATTTCAACAGAATAATTTACTTTTTATCTCAATGCTTAATTACGTGTTTCGCTTTAACGCGAATTAAATTTTAAACAAAAGACCGTCAGGATTATAATTTAAAAGAACTTAATCGTGCACTTCCCATTTATAACAAGCCCCTTTTCATGTGAAAATATAACAATGAAAGAAAACAACACAACATTGTTGCTGCTCAAATGTAGACACACTCAGCAAAACGTGCACGTTGCATTTTTTATAGCAACGCGAATGTTTTTACGTTTTTTAGGGTTCCGTTACCAGAAAAGGAAAAATGGAACCCTTATAGGATCTCTTCGTGGTCTGTCTGTATGTCTGTCTCTCTGTCTGTCCGTTCTTACCTGTTATCTCCCAGAGCTACCATGATCCGATCTTCATAGTCGCTGATCGTTCCTTCCTGTGTTGGGGGTAATACGCGGAAAAACTTTCAGTTTTTATAAAATAACGAAGGTCTGGCTCGCGCTGGCTCTTCGTACATTACTCTATATGCTGATATAATAATAATAAAATAGTCATTTATATAGGCAACTTGAACCCATTTTACATTAAAGTAAATACAAATATAAATACAAATGTACAATTGTTAAAAAAATAAAATAATGAAATGAAGTTAGTTTAATAAAATTAATAATTAGGTAATTTTGAGAACTATGCGAAAATTTTGATTAGGTAAATAGTTTGGACCGTTTGGACTGAAACGGTATCTACTTATTTCGTGGTTCCGGTTTTTAACACCAAAAAAAGATTTAAAAAAGCAAATTAAAAAAAAAGTACCTAAATGAAAATAATAAAGTTACAAAATATACAATAATAAAATTAAAATTAGAGATTGCCCCTAAATAGGAGGTTCGTACTTTATTTACGGTTATTGTCACGATGTACGGCAAGCCAGTACTTCAGTATGGGATTCTCAGGGCACTCAGAGCATACCCTGACGATATAAGATATAAGAGTGTTTAGGTATATCATATAAGAGTGTTTAGGTATGTAGAAGCATTGCCACGCGTGTTTGGCGCCGCAGCTTCGTCAACCGCGTTGCCCGCAGCATACTAAATCTTAGCGTGGTAGAGGAACATGCGGCGTGGCGTGGTTGTGGCACATGAGTAAATATGTCTTTACTCTGTGGTTGTGGTTGCTCGTGTCAGGCACCGCCACGTATCGCTTCGGGCGCCCCATCCGCTTAGTTCATAGGTCGCGCGACGCATAATTTGCCACGCAACGGCCAGCGCCTTCCTGAACGAGGCCGAAAAGGCGACAACCGACAAAACCCACCCGTCGTACCTACTCATAATAATATATTTGCTGTATATAAAGCAAATATAGCGGTTCAGAATGCTGATCCATTTAAAGGAAAGAATACCTAGTTCCTTATTCAAAAGGCCTGTTCTTTTGAACCGTCTATCTGTTAGTAACTAGGTCTATTACTATGACTACTTAGTTCCGAGTAAAGAAGAAAGTAGGTAGGTACCTACCTACTTTGAAAATTATGTTGCTGGAAATCATGTTGATATTTGAACACTAGAAAAGTAAAATTCGCATATGGTTTACGCATATAGAGAAAAATGGTAGGTAACTACTTAAATTTTTATAGAGTTTAGTATCAAGTTCAAGACGGTTTTTTATTTTTTTTAAATTTTTTATTTAAAAGGACAATCGACAGGTTACAAAAAAAACTTAAAACTACACAAAAATAAAGAAATACGTATAAATACTGTTTCTTCCAACACGACGCCTCAACAAAAACTAGTTAAAGCCCGACATGACCTTTACGTCCAGAATGTTCTGGTTTTCTCTCTTCAATGGAACACGACAGCAGCAACTGACGAGCGTAACATTGACATTTGCAAGGCACCGGAACGAGCGCTATCATGTCCGGCCATATACCCTACTTGCAGTACTTGGTGCAGTACACGGGAATCCAATTAAGTAATCGGCAAAATTTATCAGTAACCCGATTGTTACAGAGAAACATGCTTGTTTTATTGTTCCCGTGGTTTGTTAGGGTATCAACTTACCTACTAGATTAGACAGAATGATTTACTAACAAAGTAAAGTGAAAAGAAACAAAAGTTGCGTACACCTACTGTCTGGTGTATGTAGAGCACGTGAACGAAGTGAAACTTCTTTAGAATTCTTTGGGTTGCACGCCCAAAAATAGGTATTGCTCGCATGTAAATATGTGCGTTTCAAAATCATATTTTTTTGTACTTTACTTAAGGTGGTGAATTCAAAATTTAAAATTCAAATAATTTATTCAAAATAGGCAATAAATTACTCTTTTTGATTGTCAGTTGTTGCATTTGTAAGATATAGTGGTGATAATTATTACGCAAACTTAAAACTAAAGCTACGAATTACGAATCATAAGTATTTAATATACTTATTTACCTACTCGTATACTACTAGTCAATGTAAAACTAAAGTAATGTTAACTAAGGTTATTAAACGTGTTCAGTGAGAAATGAACTTGACTGGCTATTCTGTTGTAATATAATATCATTACTTAGTCATTAGGTATTACCATATTATAGTGTAGAATATGCCTTATGGACGTAAGATACTACCATAATAAAAAAAAATGTCATTTTTTTATAGCATCTTGTCCAAAAACTCGTACAAGCTTACTATCATTGATAGTATTGATCGTGACTAGAATAGAGGTATGTTAGTTCATGAATATTCATTATTGGAATTATGGTAGTACCTACCTAACATTACTAAACACTTCCCATAGTATTAAATATCTGATTATGTGAAGATAATTATTATTACGTAAGTAAGTGTTGATATTAATAACATGTCAAAACATATTAATTTGTAAAATTTATTAAAGTCTCATATTACACTGATAAAGTGAGGTTTTCTGATACAGCGATGTTTAGTTCTGATTAGGCAATAAAATGATAATAAAGTGCATGAAATTAAAATCCTGATTATAGTGGCCGATAGTTCACTTTTTATTTCACCCTTTGAAATTCTACACAGTTTATTAGTTATGTTAATCTAAATCTGTATTGAAACTAGAAGCATTAAAATAATATACAAGTAGCCTATAAAGTTTTTATTGATGACAAAATAGCTCTTAGTTTTTTCATACTTAATTTCAAAACTAAAGATGACTAAATCCAAATCCTTTTACTAAAGGTGGTCTGTATTAATATATATTCTTATTAGATTACTTTAGCAATAAGACCGTCTTTGCACTATTTTGTATAGTTTCCTCTTATCTGCCAAAGTTTTCCTCTATACTTAATATGTGCGCATTGCGCAACCGTAATAAAGATTTATAAATAAATAAATTCTAAATTTTAAAAAATCGTGGCAGAGCTCATTAGAACTTTTTGTAATTATCTTAAACTTAATGTTGTTTTCTCTTTTGTTTCAGGTCAGTATGACAAACAATGGAAGTATACCAAGAAACCGGAATTAACTGCAAGCAGGAAAAACGCTTTAGATATTATTTTAACAAATAAATACTGTGTGCCACTGTCGGCACTGGGGCGTTAAATCATCAAACCTTTAGAAAAACTTTACACAATGTTATTCTATACAACGCCGTTTTCGTCGTTGAAATCATACTTGAACAAATTGATATAGATAGGATTTAACAGACAGCATTCAGAACTCTTAAATGCAACAACTCCTAGTAGGTAACTCCCATAACTGTTCCTACCTGTAGCTTTGTTTGTGAATGCCCAAAACTAACTTTTTGCATGTGTGGGAGACTCAATAGAACATTAAGTAGGCCATTTCAAAAGATGTCTTGACCGAAAAAAATTGAAAGATGAACACCAACTCCAGTGACGAGTTACTAACTTACACTTGAGACTCTATTACATTTTTGAAACTATCCATGCACAATAGTTTACGTAAAGTGTCAATTACTCGTTTCGTCGCTGTGATAGCTTTGAAAACGAGATTGTTAAATTATTTTAGAGAATAGCATACCTAAGCAAAAACGGTGGATCGTGAACGAGATATTTTTACAGACAATTGATTGGCGGTGCAAAAATAGGGTCGTCTAAAATTTGTTTCAACTTTCAACATTGTCTACAATAAGCGACGTTTCGCCTTTGTCTGGCGTTTCGGTCTGAAGCGTTTTACTTCAGAATTGGTAGGTAAATAGTTTCCTAGACTTTTAATGCAGTTCGTTAAAGAAAATAGATGAAGATAAGAGAAATTCCTATTCGTAAAATAACGTTTTATATCGTCCCGTCGTTGTACTCGTCTACTAGTGTGATAATTTTAAACGGGTCATATTTTATTTATTTCTGTGACTTCGGATTATTAATGTGGGCCGTTTAGATTATATCGGAATAAAGATTTTTCGAATTTATTTTCTAAAGCTAGGATTTTATTTTAAAAAGTTGGTTTTCTTTTTAAAGAAGAACCAATCGCGATTTGCTGCTACCCCGAATTTAGAATAAAACATTTAGAGTAAAACTTTAAGAACAAAATATTTCTCGTACCGTAAGGTGTTATTCACATAAAAATAGGACCTCTAACTCTAGAATATTGTATTTAAATATTGTACAAAGGCTAAGGAAAAAATATGTGTAACTTTGTCGCGTGACGAAGGTCCGGTAGTTACCAAATTGACAAATGCGTCAATTGTTGGCTGCGGATGTGGGGTCACGAGGGTAGATCAGGGCAGATCTTATGGAGACAAATCTATGCCGCAGTACACTCAGCTAAATCTACGGCGGTAAAAGTAAAAAGTTTAAAAAGAACTCTTACCATTAAGTAAATCATTAAGACTAAATAATTATAAGGTAATAGATCCTAGGGTTTTTACCGCAGTTCGAGCTTTTACAATATAAAGTGGTGTACATTCACTCATATTATGAACTCATAATATTATACAATCTCGAGCCAACGAGGTGCATTCGTTCGTTTCACTTTTTTCGTTATAACCGGAGTCGGAAAAGAGGTGGTGAAAATAAGATAAACATTTGGAATCTTTAAATAATTTAACGACCTGTTTTGGCGGAGTCCAAAATTGGGAATTGCGAAAAATAAGTAGAGTTACTTCCAAGATCCAGACTTAACTGATTTAACTGTAAGATAACATTTACAAATAATATAATTGTGATCTAGTCGATATGTCGGATATGATGCTGACAAAGACATGAAAGACGAATTAGTACACGAATCTTTGACGCGGTACAATCAGTCACAAAAACCTTATAAATGTTTGAATTACATTTTCATCCGAACACCACATAGTCCCAAAAGTTACGAATACCAAAATAACGTCTCTTTGTCGCGTGACGAAGGACCGACAGTTCCCAAATTGTTATACATATTATGTGTTAATATGGGATCAAAGAGGGAGAAAACGAATCGCAGTTTTAACTAAGATATTGGGTAAATCTTCACGAAATTTCACTACATATTGCCGTGGAATAATATAACAATAACCTAATTTATGCTAACTTAGATTAACTATAAAATATATTATGATCACTGGTAATACCTATTATATTTGTAGATTGTAATTGAAATTAGTCTTCTCTATCTCATAAACTACCTACTTACCAAAACTAGCGGAATAGGGTCTTGGACTGTAGTAATAAAATGATGTGATGTTTTGTGTAGCAGTAGCTTATGGGGCTAGAATTAATTACTAAAGAGAATAATTTTAAAAAAATAGAATTTTCGTTATTTTGACAAGTTTTGATTATTTCATCTCATGATATCATTATCACGATCAACCCATCGCTGGCTCACTGCAAAGCACGGGTCCCCTCTCAGAATGAGAAGTGTTTTGGCCATAGTCTACTATGCTGGCTAAGTGCGGATTGGCAGACTTAACATACCTTTGAGAACATTATGGAGAATTCTCAGGCGTGCAGGTTTCCTCAAGTGATATTTAATTGCTTGAAACACACATAACTAGTAAAGTTACAGGTGTGTACCCGGGATCAACCCCCTAACCTCCCGAATAGGAGGCGGACGTCTTAACCACTAGACTATCACCACTTCTCGATTTCAATAGGCTCAATTTAATCAATACCCATATTTTGAATGAAATATTAAGAAAATCTTCAATAGAAAGTATCGAAGGGATCCACAGTGGTCCGGGTGATAAATGTGTCAATTGTTGGCACCGGACGTAGGGTCAGGCGTGTACGTGTTAGACAAATCGTGGGACAGGCCTGCCGCTCCACGCGTTTGGGTGTACACGATAATCATCGACTACATTGTTCAATCCATAAACTTAAACTATTACATACTTACCACAGCAACTGTTGCGCTAGATGCACACTTAGAACATGCCACTTAAGCCTAAGCTACGCTATACTTGTTGCGTAGTATTTTCTATAAACATGTTACAGCTGTACAGAAATAGGCGTTATGAATATTCGTTCGTTATGCGTCTTAATAAACATTACTGATTAGGTAAGGTATACGATCTTAAAATATTGCCAGTCAACTGGTGCCTGTGTTTTCATCCACATGGATTTAGGTTTTTGAGAATCCTGAGGAACTTTTTGATTTTTCGGGATAAACTATGGCCTAAGTCCATCTCCAAGATACAAGCTATTTTTGTACCAAATTTCATCTAGATCGGTTAATCTGATGGGCCGTGAAAAAGGTTATAAGTAGACAATCAGATAGATACGCTTTCGAATTTTACGGATAGTGGGTCCGGCTACCTGAAGATCGTAAGTTGGGTTATTCCTAGGAATGAAAATTGGGCTTAAATTAAAATTCAAATACTTTTATTTCATGTAAGAAACATAGCAATATTTGCGAAGAACCGGTAGTAGAGCTTTACTCTATCATAAACGTCTACTAAATAAAATATAATCTATGTCATATGATTTGAAATATTCCAATATAAACAACATTCCAAATGATAACTACCCAAAAATTGTGAAGGTTCCGGTCCAATCAACTTGCTTTTTGAATGAAATTCGAAGGTGATTCCAATTTAAAATATACTCGTGAATGAACCAGGCCAATCAACGAACTTTTTAATAAAATCGCAATATAAAACATTTAGAACTTTTGCCGTTGACTGTATGTGAATTTATTATAGGGTCCGGATAGGAAGGCAGGTTATAATACCCGTCCGTCTTCTAAATCGAAGACCGTAAATCTAGTAAAGCTTAGAGAGTTCTGTTTTGCTTTAAAGCCCTGATCCTAATGCCAAGGTCCAGCGTTCTGCGATCCGTATTCAACATAACTATAGTCCGTACAAAATGACTTCTCACGCGCCATTTTAACTCTATGGATCAACTGTCAAGTCAAAAGTACGGTTCACCTTTAAAATATGGACTAAAATCGGACTTATAACATGACAATCGACACATAAAGTTAAATAGACAGTTAAAAAGACACATAATATACGAGATTTGTACTTCGGATCTCTACACATGCGCTCAAGCTAGTATTTGACGTATTTAGTTGGACAGTTTTGACCATAGAATTATTAAGTATTAGTACCTTTTTGTACGAAGTACTTCCTAATTTCATGGTTTGGTTGAGTGGAATACAAAACTCGGACGAATCCTACCTAATTTTTCAATCAAATGCATAACTTTATTAAAATCTACAGAAACCATAACACCTCCCATAACCACTACACAATAATAAAAGAAACTAAGCGCAAATATAGGTTTTTCTTAGATTTTCCCATACAACTCTTTTATACCTCCTCACCTCGTTTCAACAAAATGTTGTTGGCACGAGCCAATTTATTAAAGTCTATACCTATACCCAGTATAAGTATTACAAAAGTTCCTTTGTTAAGTTAAAGAAGGTAGTCTCGGTTAAAAATTTAAAGTCTCGAATTTTTTACCACGTCTCAACATACTTAGATTTTTCTTTTAACAATGAACTTTACTTGAAACTGAAACTTATAAAGCTTATTCTTAAAACGGGAACTCTTGCTTCAGACTTTGGAAAGTTATACTGTTGTTAAACTACCTGCAGTTTTTAACTTCTTGTTTAAAAATTGATAACTGGTTTTTGCGTGAATAAGCAGCTTTTTATAGTTAGTAATACTGAAAAAAATAACCAAATTAAAGCATCAGAAAAGAGAACATTTTACGATTTAATTTTAGAGATATTTAAAACTAGCTTATGCCTGCGACTTCATCCGCGTGGATTTAGGTGTGAAATAAATCCTGTGGGAGCTTTTTGATTTTCCGGGATAAAAAGTACCTAGTTATTTCACTCTGGAGAGTATGAGTATGGAGTGAATGGATATAGTTAAACACATCCAGGTCTTTAGCTCAAAATATCCATTGCTCTGTTTCATCGTGATTGAAGAACAAACCAACAAACAAACAGTTTCGCATATTTTATAATATGTAGCAGGTATTATTAGCGTTACGTAATGTGAGATATTAATTATGATATGAGTCTGAGGGTAAGATCTATAGAGTGCACTTTGACTTTGCTCAGACTTAAGATTGAGTTAAAACGAAACAGATTTATGTGAGAGATATAACTCTGTCTCGTTTTAACTCTGTCTTAAGTCTAAGCTAAGTCACAGTGCGCTCTATAGATCTCATCCTATGAGACAAGTAGGTAAGTACATAAAGTTCTACAATCTTTCTTGGAATCCTAACTTGCAGTTGCATCTGAAACTTGGCATACCTTATTTACATGACTACATACTCGTGTGCCTTAATGACATAATCAACGAAAAGATTTTGGCCTACCTGATACAGTTCTTGCAATTCACGAAGGCGAGTGGACTTTACTTGTGGTTACGTCGGATACACGGGCATTGCGTAAGTGTGCGTGCATGTCGGACCAATCAGTCGCGTGCAAGCGCTCGCAAACGCACACATTCAGAGTACCAACCTTATACCGATACGACTTAACCCAACCATGAGCCACTCGCCTTCGTGAATTGCAAGAACTGTGCCCACCATAAAAACAACGCTCGCAACTTTATTATTATTATTATTATTTATTATTTAATTAGAACGGCCATAAAGCCAATTACACTAATTAAAATACGAGTACAAACTAACATAAACATACTTACAAAAATTAACAACTTAAAATTATAAATTTTAAAAAGCAAAATTATAAATTTTCACAAAAGTGCAAGATCTGACCCATGAGGTCAGCCCATTTGTCAGCAAATATGTCACAGCGAGGGGACTCCTTCAGCAGTGCGTTGAGCGCAGCCAAAGTGCGCGGTATGGGTGACCTGGAACGTATATATATATATATATATATCTTAGTTATAAGTTGGTAGGTATAACTAAGATACCTTTAAGTATTATTGCCGTTAGGTATTGAAGTGGGTTGTCGGAAGTGCAAACCGTTTGTGTGTCGAAGCACTTGTTAGCCTCAATAAGGGTCGCGAGTCACATTAAACTTGTTTCTTTGTGTTCTCACGCACTGAGGCCCTTCCTCTCTTAACACGACTCCCTACACTTATCTTACCAATAATCTTATACTTAAAACGTACGACACCCATTACGTTAAAAAAGCTTGGTAAATGTGAGAACATCCATCGATTTTATACAGGACCTACTTATCAATTTTCTGGGTTCCGTACCCGCTGGGTGCTAACGGGACCCTTTAGTATGCCTCTGCTGTCCGTCCGTCCGTCCGTGCAAATGTCTGTCAGTGGGCTGTACCTCATGAACCGCAATAGATAGGTACCTAAAGAGTTGAAATTTTCACAGAATGTGTACCTATTTTTATTTGATCTTTTAAATTCACTCACATGTATTAATTACTAGCTGATCCGCCCCGGCTTCGCTCGGGTGGAGTTTAGAAAATTGAGGGGAGGTCGAATTAAATTTTTCTCTCCGTAAGAACCATCCTTGTGCTTCAAGGAATATTATGAAAAAAGAATTAGCGAAATCGGTTTAGCTGTTTTCAAGATTTGCGATGAGCAACACATTTAGTGTTACAATGTTCCAGAATTTTCCACAACATTCGAAAATGTTCTGGAATGTTCGACAATGATCTGGGGAATTCCTGAACATTCCAGACTATTCCCGAATTCTCCAAAACATTCCAGAATGTTGTAGAACGTTCGAACCCACGACAGATCTTTCAACCCTTATATCTTCAAAAGCACACCCTTTAGGTAAAAACGAGATAGAGAGCTATCACACCATATAACTACCTTGATCGTACCGGGACTCATTTCTGAGTTTTAGCGGCACGCACATTGTACACTTTCTTTTATTATATATATTGATTATAAGCCATACGTTTTGCACGTCTGGAGCACAGAGTAAGGATTTTTACTCATGTGTCTGCGTCGTTCCAAGTGCCTGAATGTACCTACATGCCATGTAATGGATTTTGCTCTATTGAGCCGACGCGCGTAAATAAACCCGTATCACTCAACAGGCGACTAGTAAGTACGAACGTAATTGATCCCTTTATTCGATCCCATACGGATAAAAAAACGTCTCTACCACCACACAACATTCAAACTCATTTCAACTTATACCGTCATAAAATAAAGTTGAATTTACCCTGGCAGAGATTGGAATTCGGAAACTGGAAACTTATGAACCATCTCCCTGAATTTAATATTGAAACGTATGAAACGCTTTTTTCCGTCAAAGTGAATTCCTTTATTACCAAAGGGAGTGGATTATTTTGTAAGGTCTCATTTGTAATTTAATATAAATTCCCCTTTCGTAAGCGAGAAATTGGAAGTTTGATTCCAGGTTGAGTTAATTTACGAAATGAGTTTTTCAAGTTTCACTCAGAGTAGACTTTTTACGTGATATGAGATATTTGGTCACTGGTGATATAACGTCAGAAAATGGATTTTTTATAAGACAAAATATCATAAGTAGTAGGTAAAGTTCGTCACAGGTTGAGATGGCAATCGGGGTATGAGGCGGACGGGCGCCACCCGCGCTCGCCCGCACTGGGTTAGTTAAAATAGGCAAAGATTTTTTATCGGTTACAAGAAGCGGGCTAATTTGAAATGGTATGGAAGTTTTTATTAAACCTACTTTGGTTTCTACACGTCAATGTACCTGAACGGTAAATCGCTTGGCAGCACGGCTTTGCCGGTACGATAACCAGACCAGAGATATTTAGAAATCATTAATTTCCAAATTGCCCTTCTGGGAATCCCCGAACCACCCACTTCTGCTCCGGACAGCCCTCAGCATTGTGCCAGAAAGAAATCGCTAAATAATACAAGACAAAGTAAAAGGATGATATAAAACCATGAAATAGATTCGGCCTGACGCGCGACGCGGCGACACTAAAGTCAGTAGTCACATGAATATCAGATAAGTGGTAAAATAGGATACAGTTATAAACAATGAAGGTGTTAGGTACATTTCCATTATATTTATTGAATAGTTGAATAGGTGGGTATTTGAATAAAGGCCGGCGTGAAGGAATAAATCTGTCGTGTAACAGCTTATCTCATTCACAATTATGTGTTAATGCGGCCATTTTATCAATGCACCGTTGTCTCGATGGCTTCCATTGTTATGAATTATTGTGATAGCATTACAGATTTTATAGGAGGTAGATTCCCAATGTGTGTATTTCCTATAATAAATTTGTGGTTTCGGTCAGCTTTATGCCCTGACGTACAAATGTAGGTAGATATTGTAACGGGCCCAGCAGTGACCCTTGGTCTCCTTAACATCACGGCTCATTCCAGAAGACCTACCAGCATAGATTTCCAGATAGACCAACAAAGCCGATAGCTTAGGGATCACGGTTCATCCCAAAACCCGATAGACCCGTACCGCTTCAGAAAATGTGAACCTTCGTCAGAATTTTAATAATTAGTTGGTTACCCACTAAGTACTCCAGTCTCACGTGAGGTATTATTATGACCCATATGGACGCCCCTCAATCCGTACCTTTAAGTCAAAAGTGAACTGAACTGACTGGAAAAGACTGGATAGTTTTACCCTAAGCCCAGTGCGTAGAAAACATATTCAGAATTTTACCAACCTATCCGTTACTCTTTGGTAGTGGGTCACCCATAGTGACATGCACCCTACAGTCCTCTAAGCGTCTATCTAGACCGCACTTTCCTATCTCAATAGCAATGTATTTGCGTGTCGTGCCACATAATTGTAATACTCTGTGACACTAGTTACCCTGTATTACCCTGCAGTCACGAGCTGTCACTTGCAGCTCAAGCCAATTGCATGTGACATAATGATATATTTTTTGCAGCTATACATTTCCTTGGGTTCTATGTAATTCTAGCTATTTCCTGGGGTCTAAGTTATAAGCATTTCTGTTGTATAGAAAGTGGCGTTATTTTGCGGAAATCCATGATATACAATGAACCAAAAGCTTAATATGATATAATCCACTGAAACAGATCAAATCTGTATGGTGAAATATACAGCTTGCGACATGCATCGCCCGCCCTCACACTGCTAAACTTGCAGGAGATACCAGCCACCAGGCAAGTAATACGCACCACCACCAGGCAGCATCACCCAAATTCCAAAACACACTCGTCGCACGTTTCGCCCCGACATCTACGTCTCCTTAGGATGCTCCGGTGGTCCAGACCACCACGTCCTGACTCCTATACTGGAGGCAGGAATGTGATGCATGTGATATGGTTGGTCTGGGACAGCCTGGTCACTGAAAGTGACTTGAGCTATGTATTTAAGATATATGAGTATTAACTGACCGGGCCTTGTTTTGTGAAGTGGTTGATTGATTTTGGTACCACACACGCCACGCTTCTTATTTTGAGTGGTTAATCTAAACCTATACCATCTGCGGTACCAAGTACACCCCTTTCTTTCTATCTTAACTATTCTGAGGGAATATTTTTAAGGGGAAGAGATAGAGAACTAAAATTATGAGCGTTGATGGCGTAAGAAATATTTAAGACCGTACTAACTCAACGTTTGCGTCAAACTAGCGTTCAGGAGAAGCAAGGATAATTTGCGATTTGCCTGACCGACCGCCACGCTTTCACCGGGATGGCATACATCGTTAGATGTACCTAACTTTCATATTGTAGCACCCTACCACAGTATAAAGAGAGACACAGTAGATATAAGTAAAGGTTATTCCATTTATACTCACGTATTTAGTCGACGTAAGCCCAACTACTTAGTTGCGAACCCTTACTCCAACGCGTAGCGAGCTGAGTCCCTGTGAAAAAGGACCCTGGATGGGTCCGAAACTAGTCGGGCTTACGTCGACTAAATACGTGAGTGTAGCTGGTGTAATAAGCAATAATTAAAATGGAAATCACTGTACCTGCAGTACGCAGCTGAAAATAATGTACATCAACCTTTAGAATGAGATTTCGGCCGTTGTCTCTATCATCATACCTATGTGAGACAATGCTCTACAAAAGCGCAATCTCTTTCTAAAGGTCGATGTACATTATTTCTGCCGCGAACTGTAAGTTCGGATCGCTCCTTCGTCCCACACTTACTGCACGATTGCCCTGTCTAGACGGGGTTGCCCTTTCAACATCAATGGTCTAGACTCTAGACGACTTCGTCAAACCTCTGTATGTCATATCCTTACTCTATGGTACAGTTCTTGCAATTCACGAAGGCGAGTGAACTTTACTTGTCGTTACGTCATATACATGGACATTGCGTAAGGGTGCGTGCATGTCGGACCAATCAGTCGCGAGCAAGCGCTCGCAAACGCACACATTTACTATACCTTACTTATACACAAGCATGAGCCACTCGCCCTCCTGAAATGCAAGAACTATAGTACCCTACGTTTACGGTTTCTTTATGTATTCATGAAATCTTGTTGGCGGATTTATGTTCCGCAATATTGTTGCTAATGCGACGACGTGTTGACTGCAATGCGGTTGATTTTAATGGAGTTATGGAGTCGGTAATAGAAAAATTATAAAAACCTTAAAGGTTAGTGAATCGGCATCTTTTAGGTAGAATCGCCTAATATAATAATAATAATATACCTACTCTATAGTCCATCATCCTCCATCCACCACCATCATCATCATCATCTCAAGCCATCGCAGGTCACTTCGATAAGCTTGCGTTTGGCTATTGAGTAAACTCTGTACTTTTCAAAATCGTAAGGAAACCTGCATGCTTGATAGTTCTCTACAATGTTATAAAGGGGTTTGAAGTCTGCCATGCGCCAGTTAGCCAGCGTGGTGGACTATGGCCTAACCCTTTTCTCTCGAGGACCTGCCTTCTCAGTAGTGAGCCAAACAGCCCGATCCGTCCAGCAGTTTGAGCTGTGCGTTGATAGATCAGTGAGTCAGTCACATCTTCCTGTTATGTTTAGACAACCACTAGCCGTGTTGGACTTATTTCCGACGCAAGTCGCTGCCGTCACGCGTTTCATGTGTTCAAGCCCTTAAAACAATTTACAACTTTTACTGACTAAAGCCTTATCGGTAACCATATTTTTTGGTTTCAACTTTCAAGGGTCACTGTACCTTTGATATTCCATTTTATATATACATTTTTACTATAATATAAATATATTATGTTGAAGTCATAAAATTTTAATTACTCGCTTTTTAGGTATTAAGTAAGTGATTTCGGTGATTTCTGCATAATTATTATATTAATTTGTCTCGAATTTGTCTCTGCAATATTTCTTAATTTTTCGCAATGCTGTTCCAACAGTGATATCAGTACCCTTATCATAAATGCGAAAGTGTGTTTGTTTGTTGGTTTGTTGGTTTGTCTGTCAATCACGTCGCAACGGTGCAACGGATTGACGTGATTTTTTGCATGGGTATAGATCAAGACCTGGAGAGTGACATAGGCTACTTTTTATTCCGGAAAATCAAAGAGTTCCCACGGGATTTTTAAAAACTAAATCCACGCGGACGAAGTCGCGGGCATTCTCTAGTGATAATAATATATGTTCCAACTTCCAAGACTGTTTTTGGTAGTTACTATATAAATCTACTAATTGTGTTACTTTAAATCTTATTCGGTGTTTTTTTAATGCTTTTAATGATCCATTTTGAGAATGTTCTTTTACTAGGCAATTAGGTACTTTTGAAGCAAAGGCAGGCAGCCTCTAGGTGCAATCAGTCTCGATTATGGTCAAGAGTAAAAAAATCCATAGGTACTAATAATACAAATGCGAAAGGTGATCTGTCTGTCTTGTACATTTTCACGGCATAATCCGTTAACCGATTTTGACGACACACATATAAGTAGGTAGGTACCTACCTACAAAAGTAGCTTGCGTCCAGGGCACAGGCTGGCTTTTGTCCCGGAAAATCAATGAATTCAAAATCCAGCGGCTTCCTGCGACCCATCTAATGTCATCCGTCCACCTAGTGGGGGGGTCTTCCAACACTGCGTCTTCCGGTGCGAGATCGCCATTCCAGCACCTTGGGACCCCAACGTCTATCAGTTTTACGAACTATGTGCCCTGCCCATTGCCACTTCAGCTTCGCAACCCATTGAGCCATGTATGTCGGTTACTCTAGGTTTCCTACGGATCTCGTCATTTCTGATTTGATCACGTAGAGTACTCCAAGCATAGCTCTCTCCATCGCCTACTGCACTCACCTAAGCCTATTTCCCAAAGTTCTAATATAGAAATCTTACTCGTAAAATATAACACTACTTCGTTTGTATGGGTTCTCGTTTCCCCGATAGATAGAGACTAATTTCACCTAATATATTCTAACACGCTCTCTAAAACAAGTAGCAGAACTATTTAGATACTAGATACATAAACTACATTTTAACCTGACCGCATACTACGGGTTTTTGGGGTTCCGCCATAACTACTAGTCCTACCAGTGCCTACCAGAAAAGCTGTATAGCAAGCGCCAGCCTACCAGCAAAGCCGTGCAGGCAAGCGATTCAGCGTTCCAATACGATGCCGTGTAGAAAGTTAGAAACCAATATTTAAGTTATTTGATAAACTTATGGCTCTTTCAGGTTAGTACGTCAAAAGAACTCTAGCCTGGAACCTGCGCTTAACGATCGATCGTTTATCTATTTTATCTATTTACACGTTGATATCGTAGTCAAGGGCGAATGTAAAAAAACAGTTAAACTGATAACACCGTTTTTTGCTTTAAAGAGTTGTCTCAAAAATGCATTGCGTGCTGCTCATGCACTTCGTTAGGGTCTAAATATGTCTTGCGGCGGTGATAGCCAATCAATCCTATCCATGAGCAATATCGGTCGGGGGTCGGGGTATCACACCTCTAACTTTTCGTGTGAAGTCTGTCAATCCGCACTTGTCTATGACTCAACCCTTTTCAATCTGAGAGGAGTAGTGAGCCGGCGATGGGTTGCTGATGATGATCATGTCTTGTGGCATTTACGCCTTTTTGTCTGATACGCCTTTCGCGTCTGACTCGTTTTTCGGCGGTCTGCGATTAGTTTTAGAGCTACGCCGCCTCTGGGCCGGGGCTTTTAATTATCACCATAAATCAAACTGACCTAGTATAAACAACTTAACCTCCAATCCGGGTTTATTAGTCTTGGGATGACCCTAATATGAATCAAACGCAGTTCCGATGTCCACAGTCTTATATTCAGGTACACTTGTAACATCCACTTAGTTTATATCTAGCTTAATTAATCACCTAGTACTTATATCTCGCTTAATTACTTTTATCTCGTCCATCTTTTTCTCTCGCTGCGTCCGTCCGACGCCGCTACCACTGTCACACCTCCACTCACGGGTGACAGATGGCAGGTTTTCTGTGTTGCCTACAGTCGTCCATCCTGCTCCAGATATGTCCTCATATCTGACCACTCGGCCTTCCAACCGAGGGTAATGCCCTCATACCCATAACTCAATAGGAGCAACATAGAATACCTTAACAGTCCTATATTATAATTAATATGATTAGTATAATAATTCCTCTAACAGATCAAAGCTAACATTGTTAGATTTAACAAGTGCACAAAACAAGTGCCAATGAGACCTACAAAATACTGGTATCAATAATCATTATGTACATTGCAATCAACATCTTTAAGTCTAATTCTTATAAATACACAACAAATCACACTGAGATAAGTAAATAGTAAATACTATAAGTCATTCTGATTTAAGCTTGATATTAAGAAAATTGTATGATCTAGTTATTGTTAGTGATATACGTATACAACCAATTCACAATAGTATAATCAAATATTGAAATCAACACAATTTATGTTAATACTTAATACAAGGAAATTATAGTGAAATCAATAATTTTATTTTTAAATATTATTATGAACTACATATTCTTCAAGTTTGTATTTGTATTTAGTAATACGTGAATAAATATTTGCATGGCAAATGTGGCAATACTAATTATGAGAATTATAAAACATCTTTGGTAATTTGCATTTAAAGCGAATAAAATATAATCAACCTTAAACAAAACAACAACGAGGAAAGAAAAGAAGGATAGTGAATTATCACCAACTTGAATTCTGAGTGCTAAGTACTCTATGATTTTAAACAATGTCACTATCAGTTTTCAATTAAAGTAAGTTTGTTTGCCCTTTCCTTCTTACCACTGTAATGACATGAATTCTAATCCTACATAATGCTCTAATGCAACACAAATTACAATATTTTCACTAGTATATACATTTTAAGAGATATGGTAAGAGTTGTTGGATCCCATTGACCATTACTAACACTTTATACAAAATTAATCACAAAGTTTTACAATATACTAATGAACCTAACTACTTCTGTAGACTTCATAATTTCTTTAAACTTAAACATAAATTAAAAGAATATCTTATAATCCAATGTTCTCATACAATTGATGAATATTTGATATGAGTTGACCTTGATTATAATGTCTTTGTAGTGTTTCATGCATTACCAATTTGACTATCGTGAATTGACATTTAATTATTCTCAAGTGGTACCTACTGATTGACACCGTTGAAAAAAAAAAATATATATATATATATATATATATATTACAATATAAGTATGTAACGTAAAACAAATAATAAGAAAACAATATGCCAATCTTTAATTGCATATATGTAGTATTATACTAAGCAATATCGGTAAGTATATGAATAATGATTGTAAAATAATTTTGCAGACCAGAAAGGCAGAGATGTCGGCACAGATATTATGTGACCATATTTTGTACTCTACTTGAATAACAATAAAAGATAATTACCTATCAAATTGAGTTATTGAATATTGAACCTATGTCTACGAAGTCAAGATAAATAATATGGTTAAATGTAGTTGTTATTATTAATAAGTACTAAGATCGAAACAAACCACAATGTATTCTAAGGAGACCCCAATAATCATATTATTCCAGAAATTTAAAGAAACATGAATCCACTAATTGATAATGATACACACAGTACAGATCACTATGAGATCTACAATGTGTAAAATGTAATCCTATATTTTCAAATAACTGAGACGACTGCCTCTGACTGTATCTCGATTGTAGCACAACAAATACTATTATTAATATAACAAAATAAGTCACAATGATGTTAGCCAAGGTATTATTGTATTATTATAAACTCGTTACCTGTGATGCCCCATATCATCCTTGCACTAGGGGCAGATGCATGCATAACTGTGTCTACCATAAGCCCCGTAAGTGCGATAGAGAGCGCAACAGACGGCGTTTTGTTGCCCCATTTTATTGTCTCGCAAGCAACGAGTCCTTCATGGCACTATAGACTTAATTGATGTAACATACAATAAAATCTGATTTCTGGAAACTTCCATTCTTGTACATTCTTGAGCGCGTAAGGACGAACGATGCCAGAGACCCTCGTCCTCTTATGATAATATGGTTAACTTGAACACGGTGATTGAGGACAAACAGCACCAAACGCTGCACCAACCCAGCGTCATGCTGAGCCGTGAATTGCCGCATCGGTCACCGTTGCTTGTCTCGTGTCAGTGTGTAACAAATGAATGACAAAGATGTAGGAATTATTTCGTGATACATTGGTGTACTTATACGCTTTAATAACATATCAGCGATCCATACATTAATACCTAGCGAGTGAAGTAAGCAAGCCTTCGTGCGCGAACTGCTTATATAGTCTATTGGAATAGATGTTACTTGAAATAGTATTTAAGAATTTGCTCTTTACTGTGCTGTTTCCACCAAACATCAACGTAATACAATGAGTGACTGCGAAGATGTACATTAACATGAACCGATATTTAGCATTTACAATCAGCATGTCATTTTAGATCTACTTTAAAGGGTCTATACAACTTCTAGCTACTACGTACCGAATTCAGCAAGACATAATTAATATATCATTACGGAATACGTCAATTATAAGAACTTTAATTTGAATTTAAGTAACCCTTGAACATTAGTGAGTATCTGCTAGAACAGGTAAAGTGATTTCCAACCATGATATCTACTTCTGTACCTCTATTCTGTAGATAAATCTATTATTATTAATAAAAAGGATACACCCTTTCCACTTGCCGACCCCGAATTAGTCTGCTTGTTTTCCATCAAATTAACTAGACTCCCTCTTGTCACCATCGCGACCCGATCAGTTGCTGAAGTTCATACTGAAGATCACCGTCCACTCGCATCGGGATTATCGAATCAGGTTTTACCAGACTATTATTGTTCGTCATTTTTCAGACGCTTCGTCAGCCGTTTTCCAATTCGTTTGTTGGTTCTTACTAGGACCAGCTTTTGTCACCGGAATACGATCCATTGTTTACGTCAGTATTGCCACCTTCCATTTGTCATTCTTGATTCCTTATTCTTAGGTCTATATTATAGTCAATGCTGCCCTCCTTTGGCACGATTGCTACAAAATCAAAAATTTCCACTTGCTGTATGTCACAATTGGGACATGAATTAAATTTTCCAATAACAATATGTCTCATTTGGAACATATAAAATAGACAACCTTTGACACAATTGGGACAAGTTATATTACATAAACTATTCTCAGTAATTACCGCTTATCACACCAGGAATAAGTCCATACATAAGTCGGTATTCTTTTCTCCCATTTGCCACTTGGTTCATCATAAAATATTCTCAGGAATCACCGCTTATCACACGAGGAATAAGTCCATACATAAGTCGGTATTCGTTTCCCCTATTTGCTTGTTGGCTTATCATAAACTATTCTCAAGAATCACCGCTTATCTCACCAGGAATAAGTCCATACATAAGTCGGTATTCTTTTCTCTCATTTGCCGGTTGGTTCATCATAAAATATTCTCAGGAATCACCGCTTATCACACCAGGAATAAATCCATACATAAGTCGGTATTCTTTTCAACTATTCTCAGGAATCACCGCTTATCGCACCAGGAATAAGTCCATACATAAGTCGGTATTCGTTTCCCTTATTTGCTTGTTAGGTTATCATAAAATACTCTCAAGAATCGCCGCTTATCACACCAGGAATAAGTCCATACATAAGTCGGTATTCTTCTCTCTTATTTGCTCGTTAGGTTATCATAAAATACTCTCAAGAATCACCGCTTATCACACCAGGAATAAATCCATACATAAGTCGGTATTCTTTTCAACTATTCTCAGGAATCACCGCTTATCGCACCAGGAATAAGTCCATACATAAGTCGGTATTCGTTTCCCTTATTTGCTTGTTAGGTTATCATAAAATACTCTCAAGAATCACCGCTTATCACACCAGGAATAAGTCCATACATAAGTCGGTATTCTTCTCTCTTATTTGCTCGTTAGGTTATCATAAAATACTCTCAAGAATCACCGCTTATCACACTAGGAATAAGTCCATACATAAGTCGGTATTCTTTTCAGATATTCTCAGGAATCACCGCTTATCGCACCAGGAGTAAGTCCATACATAAGTCGGTATTCGTTTCTAATATTCTCAGGGATCACCGCTTATCGCACCAGGACTAAGTCCATACATAAGTCGGTATCCTTTTCTCTTATTCACTGGTTGTCAGTTCGTTTAGAGTCTAAAAATAATAATCACATTCATAACAATGACACGTTATATCATAACAATATTAAACACCATTTTTTTTATTAGCTTCCCCAAGACAGCCACCAGAAGCGATTATTTGTGTACAGTCAATAGAATGAATATTATAGTGTCAACGTTTATGGCAAACCCGCTAAGTGTTTGCTCCCTTAATATCTCATTTGATTAATCTTCTTCTTAATTTGCTTTATGGCTTTCAGTAATTTGATTAATGATTTGAAAGACTAGTTATCGAGACTATTGATTTCAACACTCAAATCGATATTCTCAACTATTTGTGGAGTATCTACAGTAGTAAACATCTTTAGTTCACCGTGGGCTCTACCGCGGTTGTTTGACAGCTACAATGTCACGATCGCAATCATCTCTGATTGGTTAATGCTCGCTCACTATTGGCCACAATGCATTGTTGCAACAAGAATCGCACAAATTCAGCCAATCAGAACAATAATGATTGATGCAGGTTTTAGACAATCGCCCTACGTGTAATGTCTGCAGGTGATAATAATTGTGCAACTCGTTTGAAATTTTAATATAATTTAAGGGCACACACACAAGAGACAAATCCGTCTTTTGTTTATAATAATTATATTAATAATTTATTTATTTAGTAAAAATATGCATCTCATAAGCTCCTTTTTCCAAAGTCAAATAGCTAGTCAAAATTTGGGCAGTAAAGGTAGGGAATCCGTTTCTCCACTATTTATCCGATGGGGCTTGCAAGGTTAAGATTTACACTTCTCTGTATACTGACAATTTCATTTCTTATTTCAGATCTAAACCTAAGTCAGAGATCGAATTATTCGTGCATTATTTATACCCGAGAAACAACGATATGATAAAATTATGTGTTAGTAGGCTATATAAAGAAATACAACAATCCAGACCCTGTTATACATAACATTGCCACAGTCATTGCCGCTTCATTTAATAACACCTTCGTAACTCTCTTTTGTTATTAGAGACACATGTTTTAAAGTTTCCTTTACTCGTACATAAAAATTGAACTTCGTAACTTAGTATTTCTTTCTAATTTCTATTATTACAGCAGATAGTATCATCTATTAAGTTGGTAAGCCAATCCAATAATAACAACAGTAAATATGATGTACTTGGTAGTTAACCTGTTGTTCAGTGTGTGTTTTTCCGAGGTAGTAAGTACCTAAAGGCTTTGATTTATGAAAGCAGATTGTACAACAAGGGCACCAAACAAGCCACTTGAGCCGAGTTATAAACACTGATTTTCACTTCGATTGCGAGGAAATGTAACAATATAATATTACTATAAGTACATATCTATAGATTGACCGAAAAGAGTAGGGATTAAATGAGGGTGCTGTAATGAGTTTGTAGGTAGGTATAGGTCGCAACCTCAATACAAGTGCAAAAGTTCACTGGCACCATAGAAATTACATAAATTCTTTCTCATCCATATGTCATTCAGAGAGACTGTTGTTTACCTCTAAATACCTTGTGTATAACAGCATGAAACGCACTTTAGTCCTCTTATAGCCTGCGTAAAATAGAACCTTACGAGCATGAGAAGTGGAAACGTGTTTTTATTTTATTATTATTTTTATTTTCCAAATTCTAAAAATCACGAATGCATGTCATCTATTAGTATAAGAGGATGTCAGCTACTAGTGACTTTATATGAATGTGATAGCTCACATAATTTTACCTTTTTTAATTATAAAACTCTAAGAACATTTGAAAGAACCACTGTTATGCTGATAAATAAATATTTTAATTCAAGTCCATTTATTTATTTTCATCTGATCTGATCAGTTAAATTCACTTTAGGTTAATATAATAATGATTCAATTCATTTTCCTTTCATAACCTCACCTCTCCTTAAATGGTGGTTGCAGCAAATGTAATTTATAATTTCCACAAGGGTGAGCAAACGGAACAAAAGTACATACTAGCACTTAATATAAATTTTATTGGTATAAGAATCAAATAAAATTCCAACATCCACATGGCTACTTTCGTGAGCATGAGTGTTGTATGTCTTTCTGTTTCTGGTATGTACATAGTTAGATTAATTCAAACCTGATATTTCATACCCTATACTTACTAGGTATTCAAAGTAATCTAATAACTCTAATTTGGTCGAATAAGTAAACCTACAGATTCAAAATAGGTTCAATGTTACCTACTTTATCTAGTGGACCAATTAATTATTTATTAGCTGATCCACCCCAGGTCTAATTTTCCAAAATCTTTTCTTTATGTCCAGTAGTAGCTTAGTAGAGAACTCAAATCATATTTGATTATGCAGGGCCTGCGGGTTGATCTATGTCTGTCAGTACATAATACAGACTATTCAGTCGGTAGATAGGTATTCAATGGGTGCATCTGGCAATCGACTCTATTAGTCTCCCTATCACTGTCTATCATTCTCACAACCATACCATGCCTACCATAGACCCAAATCCAAAAATCTTACATTAAATGGTAGGTAATGAAAACACATGCACCTGACACATATTTCAGGCATTCTATCCTTAAATTGTACTAAAATATTACTATGTGTATAGTTAAGTATGTAATTATTTAATTAAAGAAGAATAACTACTCATATTGAGACTATTCAATTCAAAGTTTTAAGACTTTATTTTAGTTACTAGGTAAACTAGATTTGCCTCAATTAACCATAGTAGTATTCAGATGTTTCTTACCTTCTTATTACTGTATTACATAACAATACCTTGAGGTTACAGCCTCCATCATAATGAGGCAGGCCGGGATGGCTTTTTTTTTCTTTTGTATCATTACAACAGGCCTCACACCAAGAGTTACTGTGTTCTTATCCGATCCATGCAGGTACATGACTGCTTCCAATCACAACTTGAAGGTTATGTGCACTTCTCCACCACAGATGCAGGCCAAAACCACTTGTTCATCTCACATTCGTCGACCTCATCGTCAAGTCGGGGTCACAGGGTCGTGGACATCATCAGAAAAGTTGTCAAAACATGAAAAAAAATGGTAACAGTTGAATAATCTCGGAAATATTTCATTTAAGTGACACCAGTATCAAGTACATACCTACTTGATTATATCAGACCCCTGTATATAACCCAAATTTTGCACTAAAACCATTGATTGACCCATTGATGTAGATATGACCGTTGTTATTGTAAGATTATTATTTCTATTTTTAACTAAAGCACATGTACATATTTCTTTTTTTAAAATGATTGTTGAATGATTTAAATTAAGACTTGAATAAAATTATATTGTTAACATTACTTCCTAGATAGATAAAGTTAAGTAGATATTCATTCTAAATTTTCACATTTTATTATGCTATGATAATGTACTATAGGTAATAATTTGCACACTCAGTTATTGGTTGAATGTGTTAGATCAAAACAGATTTAAGACCAAATTGTACCACATTCTAGCAAATAAACTCTATTTTTTATATTTCTACACTAGCTCATGTATCAAGTACTTACCTACATAATAATCTAATTGTTTTCTTGATTCTACTTTAATATAGGTAGGTGCCTATTTGGTTTAAAGTATTTCATATCACTTATTACCTTATTTCGATTTTAAAATACAAGGTGTTAGTACTACGGTGCGTTGCATCCAGTCTTGAAATTAATACTAATACTACTTATAACTTCATAGATCAAATCTTGGGCTAGGTATGTCCCTACATAATAATCCATTAAAGCGGTCAGAACAAAACTATAATCCCTTACTTTGAACTCTCAAATAAGTCATAATGCTGATATCTACTTACTATTAATAATTATAGCCTTCACTTACTCTGTTCTAAAAGTATCAATTGGTAATATTGTAACTTATCAAATACCTACTTAGGTATTTTGATGCAGTAATCTAACATTAGGCACTCTTAATATTCACCCATGCTTTAATGAACATCCACTGTAAGAAGGTAAGTACACAGATTCACCGCTTTCAATACAACCAATGGATGCATTGGACCCATCGACCTACGTACTTCTGCTTGTTCCAGACAGTGCAAGGTGCTTTCCTCAAACCAATCTCTTGAGTAGTTGCGTTGGAGACAAGTCCTCCAACTCGACACAGGTCTACTCAAGTACTCCCAAAGTAATAGTGTAGCACCATTGCAGTTTGTATATATTTCATATTCACTTTGTTATTCGTTCAGGTAGGTTTCTTCATATAATTTCCGATATAAGTACCTAATAAATATGTTGCTATGCGTCTTGTACAGGCACTTTTAACATCTTCCAGGATAGACCCGCATTTTTGGGCATGAATCACATCCAATCTTCTGATATAAACAACTTAACCTCCAATCCGGGTTTATTAGTCTTGGGATGACCCTAATATGAATCAAACGCAGTTCCGATGTCCACAGTCTTATATTCAGGTACACTTGTAACATCCACTTAGTTTATATCTAGCTTAATTAATCACCTAGTACTTATATCTCGCTTAATTACTTTTATCTCGTCCATCTTTTTCTCTCGCTGCGTCCGTCCGACGCCGCTACCACTGTCACACCTCCACTCACGGGTGACAGATGGCAGGTTTTCTGTGTTGCCTACACTAGGGTCACAGATAAATGTTTGTACATATTGATTGTGTAGATTCTAATATGCGTTATCATATTTCATTACTGTTCGGACCACATGTTTTGGTTGTACCTTATCTGTGTAAAATATTACTAGCTGTGTCGGATTTAAATAAATTATTGCGTACCACCTGTTTGAAAGAATTGATTTATGTATGTAAACTATGGACTCATAAAAATACTAATGCACTGAATTTGTAATATAAATATTCCTATTGTTGTTATTTAATAAATCGGTGTCAATAGGAAAAAAGTGTTAATCGGACGGAAATGTGACCATTCAGTGATAGAGCACATGGTTTTATATTTCTACATCGTTTAAAAAAATAGATGTTTTCAAATCAAATATTGCAATAGGCATACAAAATTTTAACTAGGTTGGCTATAGTACGCGTCAGGTAAAGACGGCAATCGGGTAAGGCAAAGCCCCCACGCTAACCTGGTGCGGGCGAGCGCAGGTGACGTACGGATGTGCGGGGCGTCCTCCCGCCTCATACCCCGATTGCCATCTCGACCTGTCGCGGACTATAGGTATGTACTCATTTATTGACTTCGACATTTAGGTATTTATTTTTAAAACGATGACACAAAATGCAAAATACCTTGCTGTAGCCGCTAACGTTAATAACAGTAACTTCAGTATAGCAAATTAATAGGATAGGTACTTTAAATCAATAATTCTTACTCTACAAATCTATTCTATAAACTATAGTATGTATTTTGTTGGTGTTAAATTTCAAACACAACATTTTCAACTTACTTTGAACATAATAATATGATACTTATAGGTTTACCAAAGCTGTCGTGATGTTTTGGCAATCTTATTTACTTACTTATGAAATTTGGAATAGCTGTTCTTAGCTAAAAGTAAGGCGGAGGTGGTGCGGATTTTCCACAAGGCTTTAAAAGGTGGCACGGGAAATAAGAGGCTTACACTCACTCACTTATAGCGGATTCCACTGATGGCGGCCAAATCTTTGCAGATCCAATTCGTGCCAGACAGAATTGTGAAATAACATGTCTTTTATATTGCGAAGTGCTTTATATTTTTATCAAGAGAAATGCGCCACTTTATTTTATAGACCACTAGCTTATGTACCCGCTATTTCGTCCGCGTGGACTACTCAAGTTTCGACCCCCCCTTTTTACCCCTTTAGGGCCTTAGTGCACTCATCCGCGATTTGACGGATCCGTGAAACAAATACGAATCGAATGTACATATTTGTATAACGGCCACTTCGAAGAATCACGGATACGAACCGAATACGGATGAGTGCACAAATGCCCTTAGGGGTTGAATTTTTAAAAATCTTTGCGGATGTCTATGTTATTATAACTACCTGCATGTCGAATTTCAGCCCGATCTGTCCAGTAGTTTGCGCTGTGCGTTGATAGATCAGTCAGTCACCTTTTCTTTTTATATATTTAGATATTTTAAGTACGGCTTTAGCTTATATTTTGATACGTCATATTATTTTTACTTATTAAATCAATATTATAAGAGATCCATTGCTTGTATCTAACAAGCAATGTATCTTGGATCTTAATTGTTATGAGGTTCCCACCTCACATAATATTATCATCATCGTCAACGTATACTTAGACATCCACTGTTGGACATAGGTTTCTTGTAGGGACTTCCACACACCACGATCTTGCGCCACGCGGCCTGAGAAGGGGGGTTTCTAACGCCATCAAGCGACATCGCCATTGTAGCAAATTGCTAGTAGCAAATAACAAAAGTACTTATTAGATTATTTGAAATTGAAGTTCGAACCCAAATTCGGAAGCACGCACTGAATTGATTAGGTATCTGATAAACTGATAAGAAGTGTTCTGATAAAATAATCGATACAGTAAAAATGTGCTTATCGAAGTGTTGTTGAAAGGGAGTGTCGTATGGAATATTGATCTTAATCCGTCATCCAAATTGTAACCGGAGACTGTGACATGCTTTGCCTCACGTACGCAGTGAGGAGTTTCATATGATACCTACTTAAAAAAGAATGTGCTGATGACTTATTTACGGATAATATTGACCAATCGCTTTATGTAGGTACAATTTTGGCTGCAGATAAAGTGAGTAAAAGCCAAAAGCCTGAAAAGTAAAAAGTACCTAACATTCGAAAATAATTCAGCCGCCATATAGATTTTTTTCCAAAAAAATTATAGCCAACTAGATGATGCCCGCGACATCGTCCGCGTCGATGTAGGTTTTTAAAAATGCCAAGGGAACTCTTTAATTTTCCGGGATAAAAAGTATCCTATTTCCTTCCCCAGGATGCTAGCTATCTCTGTATCAACATTAAAATCAGTTGAACGGATGGGCCGTGAAAAGCTAGCAGACAGTCAGTTAGATAGACACACTTTCGCATTTATAATATTAGCATGAATTTAAATCAAATAGCAGCTTTGGCAATTTCACTTTCTAGTGCTATCTGTCCAATCTTCAACATTACCGGTAGTAACTTTGACCTTCTCAATTGTATAAGTTATTTCGTATTCCTTAAACAATTCACCGAACACGATAAAACGACACAGTATGGTGCCGTCGACAACGCTGTTTAGCAACCAAGCAACCGTGCTGTAATATTGTTAAGCCGTGTTATTATATAAAACGTAGTGGTCATCTTAAAGCTCGCCGTTGAAACATGTTTGATTTTTTCTGCCCCATAAATGTCGTTATACTTATTTCAACTTACTGAGAAAAGCCGAACTTTGGTACCAATTTTTGAGACAATCATCGTGATAATCTCAATAAAATTATTATTAGATAATAATATGGTTGGTTGGCATTGTTTCGTTATAAGTAAGTAAATAGAGAAATATACAGTTTAACTTTCTTTAAACTTTTATGGATATCACTTGTTAAACTATTATATGTAAGTAGCGGTAAAAACAATATATTTTCTTTTCTCTTAAATCGATACTACGCCTAATAGCTTCGATGCTGACGATTTCATAAATTTAGAGTAAGTAAAATAAGCAATGAAAAACAATATTTCTTTTCTCTCGAATCACAGTTACGGATAATAGTGTCCATCACGTCGCAATAGAGCAATGGATCAACGTGATTTTTGCATAGGTATAGTTGAAGACCTGGATAGTGACATAGGTTACTTTTTATCCCGGAAAATAAAATAATTCCCACGAGATTTTAAAAAACTTAATTCCACGTGAATGAAGTCGTGGACATCAGCTAGTATTAAAGATTTAATAAATCTCACCACGGGTACCTACCTAGTATAGACTATTAGGTATCAAATTATATTATGTAGTAATCCTTCAACGTTGTGACAGCGTTGAAAGCGATGTGGTTGGAGAATAGGACTCTTGGTATGATGTCCGATGCAACGTCCCCCACGGCGAGTGATTTGCAGACAATGCAATGATTCCTCGTAGGGCTTCTACTAGTTAGCGATTGTTCGATAAGTTCAGATTTACTTTTCCTCCCGTTTGGCATAACCATGTTTGTTTGTTGTTGAAGACATGTTGAAGATACGTGTTTCGTGTCATCTGAATGTATTGGAACTTGATGTTGTGTGTTGCTGGGTGCTGGGTGCATCTTCAGTTCTATATTTTCTATACGTTGACGCATTGTATTATTCCGATTCAAACAATGATTGTTAGATTTTCTTTATCTCAACAGTAGATGATGCCCGCGACATCGTACGCGTGGATTAGGGTTTTTAAAAATTCCGTGGGAACTCTTTGATTTTCCGGGATATAAAGTAGCCAATGTCCTTCCCCGGGGTGCTAGGTGTCTCTAGGTATACCGTATTTCATTAAAATCGGTTGAACGGATGGACCTTGAAAAGCTAGCAGACAGACAGACAGAGAGACGGACAGACAGACAGACACACACTTTCGCATTTACAAGATAATAATAATATATCAATATAATGATATAATAATTTATAATATAATATATGGATAATATGGATCCACATCTAGACATATTACTTTAGGTCTCTTGAAAAAATGTGGTTTGTGCTACGAATATTCAGCGGCTCTACGTTTTATATCTTTTGCCCAGGACTAATTCTGTGTTATTTTACCTACTTAAATTTTTATTATGCAGTGAATAAGTTATAGATTTTTCCCTGTCAAATATTTTCATGTGGTCACTATTGATTAAATGCTATATGTATCGTCCAATTTACAATTTTTATTATTTTCTGTTTAAAAACATAATATTTATATGTCTAACCGCGGTACTCAGAGTCGCTAATCGTTACTTAATATTGAGTTAAAACGAGACAGATTTATGTGAGAGATATAGCTTCTGTCTCGTTTTAAATAAATTTAAGTTTTTTTGTTTTCACTCTTATAATTTCATATTTACAGGTTTATTTAATCTATGTTTGCATTTAGACTTTAGGAGGAATATTTCGATAATAGTAGATTATACGCCGCTGGTTAAAAAAGATTCATGTTTTCAAATAATATTAGTATTTCGTATAGAATAGAATAGAATAGAACGTTTTTTTATTCATGTAAACTTTTTACAAGTACTTATGAATGTATGTTATGTTTGATCAGGAACCCTGTGAAACTATCGACCGGACCGGAGTCAAATTATTTTAATATTGATAATAATGATATGATAACAATGTACCATTTGGGGCCGGCCACTAATAGTAGTCGTGATAGTGCAAGTTGCGTCAACTGGACCATAATGTGGCCAATTTATCGGCTCATTGGAATAATCATCAGTTCAGACGGAATACTGATGGCGGTAATGGCGTAACGCCTATTTTAAGTGCACTGATGTAGAAAATGCAAGATATAATGGACCTATGATAAAGTATTGCGTAAAAAAGTGGCCAAAAAAGAGAACCAAGATTGAGAGCCTGAGAGATAGTTTTCACACAAAAAATTATCTTTGTTTTGCGTGAACACTATTACTTACGCCTTTTGTATTGATACTAATTTTCTCTAAACCTGGATTTACATATTAGTTATTACACACATGGGTTTGATGAATAAGAAATTTTTGAGTTTCAGTTCTAAGTATGGGGAACCCCAAAATTTATAGCTCTTATAGTTTCGGATAAAAGTGGCTGTGACATACGGACGGACAGACGGACAGACAGACATGACGAATCTATAAGGGTTCCGTTTTTTATCATTCGGCTACGGAACCCTAAAAAGCATGGCTCTTTGTCCAAGGCCGATCATATTTTGGTATTTTGTTAACATAAATAACATTGAAAGTACAAGAATATGGGCGAGTTGGGTTTTTAGGAATTACATTTCTACGGAACTGCGTATCTTTGTTTTTTTTTTATATCGTTGGACCCATAACAATCATTTGGATGGTGCGTTCATATTTGTAATAACTTTTCATCGGTTAATGTAATCGAGATATGGAATGTGGACGCCGACTGATATGTGGCGAACACAAAACTTTCTCATCTTTATGAGTATCTTCCAATTTACGAAAACGATTCGAAATACGGAGGAAATTTTGTACAGAGTGGTGATAAAAAAAGTGTAGGACTTATGTTATTATTGTAGGTGCCATAAATGAAATAAACTGAACCTCGAGCAAAGAGCTTAACCTTACGAAATAATTGTTTTTGAAGGACTAGGTATATTATGGAAAAGCAGAGTCGGTATTTTTTTAATCATTAAACAGTTTTAAACATGTTTAAATCAAATTGTTTTTTTTTCAACCCTGGGGGGAAAATGATCGTATGTATCCGCCTTTAGAGTAAGTACTAAACAATTATTATTTAAATGCACACGTCTACACATTTTCTTCTGAGTCGAAATGTTTTCCCAATCTCGGCGCAAATTCAACAAAACATTTCGGGCATACCTTTCCTAAACTTCAAATGCGTGAAAGTAGAAAAGGCTGGCCCTTAGGGGATATGAGCTTAAGGGAACCCTGATCAAAGGGCGGGCGTGATTTACACCGGCTCTCGCGTATAAACTATAAACCACACGCCCGGAACCGCTTGCTTTGATGAAAGGGAAACGCAAATCGTGTGAGACATTTCGTGTTTTTAGTGGTGATAAAATTAAAAAGGAATTAGCTATCGATAGACGCACTGACTTAGTCGGCGGTGCCCAATTGATGTACCTATTATCTAGACGTGACTACTAAAATGGATGTACCTACTTCTTTGGTTGGGGCCACCAACATAGGACACTGATTGAACAATTATTAAGCTAATCCAGTTGTAACTATACAATTTTAGGGTTCCGTACCTCAAAAGGAAAAACGGAACCCTTATAGGATCAGTTTGTTGTATTTCTGTCTGTCCGTCTGTCCGTCTGTCCGTCTGTCCGTCTTTCCGTCTGTCCGTCTGTCCGTCTGTCCGCCTGTCCGTCTGTCCGTCTGTCCGTCTGTCCGTCCGTCCGTCCGTCCGTCCGTCCGTCCGTCCCCCCATGACCCCCGTCTTCCCGTTGACCTAGAATCATGAAATTTGGCAGGTAGTAAGATCTTATAGCTGACATTTAGGGAAAAATCTGAAAACCGTGAATTTAGGGTTAGATCACACAAAAAAAAATTAAATTGTGGTCATGAACTAATAATTAGTATTTTGAACTTTCGAAGTGAGTGACTATATCAAGTGGGGTATTATATGAAAGGTCTTCACCTGTACATTCTAAAACAGATTTTTATTTATTTTTATTCATCATAGCTTTTGAATTATCGTGCAAAATGTCGAAAAAATACGACTGTAGTACGGAACCCTCATTGCGCGAACCTGACTCGCACTTGGCCGGTTTTTTAATTAAAACTAAATTGACAGGTCTATATCTAGTGCTATACTTTTCTGCTGATAGCATTATGAAGGGGAAAATATTACTGTCATTTTAGTTAAGTTTAGAGATTGTGTACCTACTATAATAAACAACTAATACAACTATCAATAATAACTATCTACAATTTCAACGAATATAAAGTATGAAAAAATATGTCAATATTAGTGCCAACCGATTTAGCAAGACGTGAGTTAATAGTTATCTTAATCTATATAATATAAAAGGAAAAGGTGATTGACTGACTGATTTATCAACGCACAACTCAAACTATTATGCCGTAGGCATCCGCTAAGAAAGGATTTTTCAAAATTCAACCCCTAAAGGGATAAAATAGGGGTTTGAAATTTGTGTAGTCCACGCGGACGAAGTCGCGGGCATAAACTACTTCCTAATATGGTAATTTCAGGTTATAATTATGTCTGTGTGATCTGTTTTCCATCCTAAAATAGATCATCTAACATAGTAGGTCTGACCATTAAACAACCATTCGCGTTAATGTTGGACTGAATCCCATTAGGTGTTTACAGCCTTCATAGCTTTTATCGGATAGTCAGTGTCTACCAAGTTGGTACGTCTATTAACATCAATAATTACCATCATCGTTGAACTCGTTCCCATTAGCATTCGTAACACTGTTTCTAATCTCAGAAGCTGCTTGAGATGTAATAATTCCATTGCTCGTAAAGTTAATTTAGTGCAGATTTTCCTAGATCACGTTTCATATAGGTGAAATGTGAGTTTCTCTCCGGGCGGTACAAAGATCAGATTCTGTAGTAGATAGGCGTGAAGATGAAAAATCTAAAGATGAATTCGTGCCTCTAGTCTCTGCCTACATAATAATTATCATCATCATTATTAACGGATAGACGTCCAACACTGGACATTAATCTCATTGTAGGGACTTCCACACACCGCGGTCTTGCGCTGCCTGAATCCAGCGGCTCCCTGCGACTCGTTTGATGTCGTCTGTCCACCTAATGGGTGTTCTTCTAACACATGCGCTTTCCGGTGTGAGGTGGCCAATCTAGCACTGCAGGATCCCAAATTCTATCGTGTTTTCGAACTATGTGCCCTGCGTATTGCGACTTAAGTTTCGCAACCCGTTTAGCTATGTCAGTAACAGTTACTCTGATTCTCCTACGGATCTCCTCATTTCTCAGATAAACTCCAAGCATAGCTCTCTCCATCGCCCACAGAGTGACTCCGAGCTTTTCTATGATTAATTTTAATTAAATAGTTAATATCCCAGTTTCCATGGGATTTTTCAAAATATAAATCTATTTTAAGGCTCTGTCTCAAAAAAAATCGATCAAAATATTCGAACAGTTATACAGCAAAAAAAAAAAAAAATACGGTTTGCGCAATTTCATCTTCAGTTTATTCGTGGCGTTTCATTAAAAATTGATTCAATACTGTCCGAAGCAAAAACGTCCCGTGCTCGATCGCCAAACAGACAGACAGCTGCAATTTATGACTCTGCTCTGATTGATGCTCTTTAGGTATATGAATGAAACTCACAGTTTACACTGTTGCTTTTCATCGGTGAATGGTCGGATTTTCCCCCTTACGTGTGCTATCAGACCTACCTACCTGATTTCATGATTCTAGGTCAACGGAAAGTACCCTATAGGTCTCTTGACAGACACGACAGACAGACAGGCAACAAAGTAAAGGTTCCTTTTTTCCTTTTGTGGTACGGAACCCTAAAAAATTTTAAAAAATCGTGTTGCTATAAAAAATGCAACGTGCACGTTTTGGTGAGTGTGTCTACATTTGAGCAGCAACAATGTTGTGTTGTTTTGTTTCATTGTTATATTTTCAGATAAAAAGCACAATTGTTAAATGGGAAGTGCGTGATTAAGTTCTTTTTAATAAATCTTTATAATCCTGATTCCTGACGGTCTTTTGTATCAAATTTAATTCGCGTTAAAGCGAAACACGTAATTAAAAACTGAGATAAAAAAGTAAATTATTCTATTGAACATTGCGAACTCTATACCTGCGTATACTAATAATATTAGTTATTTTGGACTCTACATTACAACCTCAAGTAAATGTACTTTTTCTTTTGAGGAACCCTAACAAGTAGGTAGGTATATAGGTAACTAGATGATGCCCGCGACTTCGTCCGCGTGGATTTAGGTTTTATAAAATCCCGTGGGAACTTTTCAATTTTCCAAGATTAAAAGTACCCTATGTCCTTCCCCGGGATATAAGCTAACTCTGTACCAAATTTCATCCAAATCGGTTGAACGATTGGGCCGTGAAAAGCTAGCAGACAGACAGACACACTTTCGCATTTATAATATTAGTATGGAGTATGGATAGTGAAATGTACAAAAAATTCAGTCTATAATTAGACTGCATTAATTTAACGACTGTGGGTAATTATTAAGCAAATTGCATTCTAATATTTTATTTCTCAATCTTGTGATTAACAATAATTACAAGTAGGTAAATAGTTCCATTAGTACATAATTGATTAATTTCACTGGGACCTTTAAAAGCAATGCATCCTATTGAATCGATATCAGTTTGAAAACTGCAATTATTGCAAACACATCTTCATCGCTGTACTAGCCCTGCACCTACTTAAAATGAATCTGGTGAGTATTATTATAATTAATTTTCTTTTATTTTGAATATTTGATTTTTTAAATTCGAAAATATTTCAACAATAAAACTTAAAACTAGCCTTATCTAATTACTATACAAATCATGCCGCGTGGAATGGTACCAAGAATAAGTACTGGCTGCATTTCTGCGCACTTCTCGCGCATTTCTCATTTTTTCCGCACTGGTTGCGCAAAAAATGAGCCAAGGCCCTTCTGTCGCCAGATGACGCTATTAATCGGGGTGAAATGTTTCGTAATTTTTTTAGCACTAAGACTCCATGGCCCCAGGGTCTCCACGGCAAACGGAACAAAAATGTAACTCTCGACAAGAGATGCATATTTGCGCCGCTTGCCGTTTTCAGCTGTATCTGATTAATTACTATACAGAATATGAAGTCAATTATGCAAAACTTCCTCTTTGCGTGTTTGTTATTAAAATGTAGGTTTTCAAAGTTATAACTTTTTGCATTTTCTAAACATAATATAGGAAAAATAATATTAAACTAGATGATGCTCGAGACTTCGTTTGCTGGATATATTATTAAGTTAAATCCTGCGGGAACCATGGATTTATACGGGATGAAAAGTAGCTATAATAATCTATCTCCATTCCCAGGCAAATCCGTCCAGTAGTTATTGCGTGAAACAGTAAAAAACATAATATGCATTTTGAGAACTTAGGTACTCGCCATATTTCCTCTATGTGTCAACTGTCATGTCAACAGTATTACCCTTAGATTAAGGACTAAAATCGTACTTTTGACATGATAGTTGATACATAGAGCAAGAATGGCTAGTGAGTTCTAAAAATGTAGGTATCTATGCACTATACACACACACACACACACACAAAAACTTTTGCCTTATAATATTAGTGTGATTAGTTAGTGTGTGCAAAATGACCATAATGAGTAATCTAATGTTGTTTTTATTTTCAGCTTTTGGTAAGCCTTTGCTTAATCGCTGTGGCATCAGCCGCTCCATCTGAAAGTAGTGATAAATTAGCTGCGATCCGTGCTCTACCGGCGCTTGAGCACATGGAAGTCCATGATGAATTCGGGCAGTACGAGTTACGGTACGTAACAGCGGAAGGAACCATCGTTCAGGAACGCGGACGTCTCGTACCCTCACCTGATGGCGAAGGACAAGTGCTGATCACTGAAGGGGAAGTGTCATACGTCGGCGATGACGGCAAGACTTATGTCACAAAGTACAGCGCTGGGCTACAAGGTGCTAAAATGGAGGGAGCCCACCTTCCCGTCGCTCCTGAGCCGGTTCCGGTTGAAGTTGTTGCAAAACTTTGAAATATAGCTATAAATTACTATAACATTTTTTATTAACACCTACATGTACCCACATTCCAGCGAATAAACGTTTATTTATTTATTACTAGCTGATCCCCGCGGCTTCGCCCGCGTAGATTTAGGTTTTTAAAGATCCCGTATAGCCTATGTCACTCAGGAATAATGTAGCTTTCTACTGGTGAAAGAATTTTTAAAATCGGTTCAGTAGTTCTAAAGATTACCCCCTACAAACAAACTTAACGACATTACCTCTTTATATAATACAACGGGCCGTGCAGCAGAAATCGTAATATTTTAATTTCGCCATAACTTCAAAACCAAACGTCCAATTTTAATCATTCAAAGACCAAATATTATCTCCATAAACTGTTCTTAGTGATGAAATCATTTATTTTGATAAGTATTAATAGCATGAGTAAAATAAACGCGTTTAAATGTAGTCCAAAAAAAATTCAAGATTTTTAAATAAAAAAATGGTTGCTGTGCCTCACTCGACATAGATGGGTATAGTGTGTCGCGGACTTTTTTGTAGATATTTATAAGATCTACAATTAATTAGAACATTTTATGGTTCTATCTTTTATAGTTTAGGCAGCGTACGCAAAATAAGTAACTTTTCTGGTTGATTTTTTACACCTTGTGTCCGAAAAACCCAAATATCTTACGGAACCCTATTTTTTTCCAAAATAAAATATAGCCTATGTTACTCGTGGATAATGTAGCTTTCGAATGGTGAAAGAATTTTTAAAATCGGTCCAGTAGTTTTTGAGCCTATTCAGTACAAACAAACAAACAAACAAACAAACAAACAAACAAACAAACAAACAAAGTTTTCCTCTTTATAATATTAGTGTAGATATGTAGATATGTAGATATGTAGATATGTAGATATATGTAGATTTATTTATTTATTTATTTATTTATTCATTGTTATCTCAACCCATCGCCTGTCCACTATTGAGTACGGGTCTCTCTTAGAATCATCATCATCATCAGCGCATGCCTTCTTCGAAACGATGTTTGGAGGTCATCAATCATCATGCGAAAAGCTTCTCTATTTAAAGCCGCCTCTTTTAACATTGGGTAACTAATGCCCTGTCCACCCCCTTATATCTTCCAACTATTTACATCATTGGCGATCTGGAGCCCTTTTGCCTTCAATTCTTCCTTCCACAACTAGTCTTGCAAATGAGAATTTGGGCTCCTCTTTGTAAATGTCCAAAGAAAGCGAGCTTCCTTCGCATGATAGTGGACATGAGTTCTCTGCCTTTGTGGACCATTTCCAGTACCTTAGTGTTCGATGTAAAGCTGTTCCAGGTTATCTTGAGCATTCTCTTAAAATGAGAAGGTTTTACACCGTAGTCCACCACACTGCCCAAGTAGCAAACTTCAAAATCAAAATCATTTATTCAAAGTAGGCACTGTTGTACTTATTATTTTTGATAGTCAGTTGTTTTACCAAACAAAACATGGAACCAAGTTGAAAGTTCATTCATTCCTATATTTTTTTTAAATTTTTAACTGTACCAAAAGCATTTACAGTATGTACCTAAAGAGAAAAAGAGAGTAAAAGTGGACAAAATTAGGTTTTTTTAGTGTTTTTAAATGTATTGAAATAATATGTTAGTATAATGAAATACTGAATAGGATTCTTAAATTGGATATCCGTTATTTTTAAACGTATATGTTGACACATTGATGGCCCAGGATATCCTAGCGGTGGACGTTTTACAATGCGCTTATGCTTTTAAAATATTCAGATAGAATAACAAATATTCGGAAACCTATATGTAAGTTTTCACATCTGATTGTACAAAGAAATTTTTCAATTCATATCACCATTCCTCCTACATCAATGGTTCATAGTTTCAGTTTACATATAAATTCATGTAACCTCGGGCAAAATAATTCTCCTCTTGGTCGTTCCACTTGTAGGCATAAATCATAAGAACGTTGACTTGACATCCATCCGAAACCGTTTAACGCGTAATATGTAGAACAGAGCCCTATAAGGGAACTGATCGCTGACGCTTCGAAAAAGGTGTTTGGAGGAACAATCAATAACCGTCCCACTTTCCTTGACCTTTCTCTCCCCTCAATATCAGCTTCGCAAAGGGCAATAGAAACGGATTCCTTTGAAAGCTACAGCTCAGCTTATTCTGGTCTAGCATAAGTTCCAAGCTCCACACGTCAGTAAATATAATCCGGTCAATAACATAAATTTTTTCGAGGCAAGGTTCTTTATTGGATTCGGCGTCCGAAAGCTATTGACCCCACTCGAATGGAACCTTACAAATAATTGAAAAGTTTCAATGTACTACCTCGCAGCTTTTCGCAGCAAACCGAAAAAACGAGAACGAGAGTGATATCCAATATCCGTGTTATGCTGATTGCACACCAATCAACATTTCTTTTATGAAATCTGCTTTGAGTACGACCTTACTGAATAATATGTAATTAATCAATACCTACGTGCTAAATGCCAAATGCGGAGAGGAGACTTCTTAGGTTGGGTTGGAGTCGACTGCTTATAAGCTGTGGCCAATTATATCTTCTGTGCTGTGGCATACATCGTTCCAAGAAGGCCGCCATCGTCATCGTCTGTAAAAAGTGACACCTTTTAAATTTTCAACAAGTAGGTAAGTACCATAAAATGCGTGCTGATAAGTAGACGATCAGCTTTACGAAGAACGCGAATAAAATTTGAAATTGTAAATTTTTCGCATTTGTCAAACTTGGTTGTTGCATTCGACGTGTTTGACAAATTGCATGCAATACGCGCCGGGAGATGAGGGAATATTTCAACACTTGTCAGGAGACGTAACGCGAAACACCTCTTTTGCACTTGGGGGAACTTGAGACAAATGCTCGGGCAGAGAGACAGTATACTAATGCTATTGGAAGAGCAAATCTTATACCTATGTCAGGTGTTAAATGCGCCATCACAAAATGTTGACAACGAACTTGTAACCGAAATAACTTAACAGATAAGCTTATTGACAAAAATGGTGTTAAAGCAGAAAAGAAAAGAATTATAGTAAAACCATTAATCAATTAATAGTGGCAGGAAGTTTCTTGTTATTATAATACGCGAGAATACTGCTCAATCTAAATGGTCCTTTCATAAGTTGAACCAACGCAATTGTTTTTATTTTATTTATTTATTTTTATTCAGATACAAGTTAGCCCTTGACTGCAATCTCACCTGATGGTAAGTGATGATGCAGTCTAAGATGATAGCGGGCTAACCTGGAAGGCGTATGGCAGTTTTTATTAAACCCATACCCCTTTGGTTTCTACACGGCATCGTACCGGAACGCTAAATCGCTTGGCGGCACGGCTTTGCCGGTAGGGTGGTAACTAGCCACGGCCGAAGCCTCCCACCAGACCAGACCATAAATTTAGAAATTATAAAATTCCAAACCCCTGCCAGGAATCGAACCCGGGACCTCCCACTAATAAGACCACAGCGCTCACCACTGCGCCAGGGAGGTCGTCAAATGTTTGCTCGATAATGCACTTTTAGAACTCGTAGTGCCAATGTACGGTCAAAATTATTAATAAATCCATCTATATTCAATAAGTTATTAGCAGCCTTGTTATTTGTCAAAAAACTATAGGTACATTCTTTCGTTGCCAAGTAATTAATTTACCAATTACAGATGGATTAAGTAATTATATCATTAATATCGGTCGTTAGATACTGATTGACAAAAGCATAACTTTCGTAACGACAAAGGTCCTTCTATCTGATGTCCTTCTATAGTTAGCCAGGTTGCGGCCATTTTGGGGATCATTGCACGCTCTAGAAAATGACATCTCTCTGTGCTCAAGTATGAAAGGCGAAACATTTTGTTCCGTCGACGTCGGGCAAAGTTCCGACGGCTTTGCGATGAGACGAGAACTAGAAATACCTTCGAGAAAAGAAGCAAACTTCACAGACTGACGTGACAAATTTATATACGGTCTAACACGCTTACGTTTTAATAACATTGGAAAGAACATACATGATTGGGAACCCACTGCATTATTATCTCAAGAGAAGTCCTAGCATTATATATAGGTTAGTGGAAAGGGGCCACGACCCTCAGCAATCACTACTAATATCATAAATGTGAAAGTGTGTTCCTTGTTTCTGTTGTTGTTGTTTGTTAAGTTGTGAAACCTAAATCCATAAAGTCATATTGAAAAGATAGTTTTATCTTTTTAATTTCTGTATTTCTGATGACCTTTTTATAGGCTTGGGATGTAACATCACAAACTCTCCTGCTCCGGGCTGCTACTGAAAATTTGTAGACCAAAAACCTCAATAAGTACTCGAACTCGGGACTTCATGATTCGTAGCTGAATTAGCTACACACTAGACCAACGAGGCAGTCAAATACAAGAGCCATTAGACTATTTCACATGACCACTCTGCTGCTGAAATAGTGACCTCGCACCGTAAGACGCAGTGTTGGAAGACACACACCCCCCCCCCCCCCCCCCCTCTCACTATGTGGACGGACGATATCAGACGAGTCGCAGGGAGCCGCTGGATTCAGGCGGCGCAAGATCGTGGCGTGTGGAAGTCCCTACGATGATGATGACTCTGCCAAGAGTGAACGAATGAATGGAAGTATACCTACTGCACTGTAGTAATCGTTATTATTATCACCTACGATACGAGTCAGATAACCCAACGCAAAGCTTTTTCATTAAAAAAAAATCAATAATTTTATCAACGAAATAAAGAGTATCAGGATAAATTAACTTTCTTTATTACATTTGGCAAAACCGCTGGCAAGTTCGAAGGTATCATCCGAGCCGGGTTGCCGTAAAAGGAGCGTCAGCATTTTTGTTTCAAAGAGAAAGTTTTTGTATGCAAGCCGGAGTCTCGGACAACCCCGCAGCTCAAGTATTTGCATTTCTTTAGCACGTAGCGTGGATCCGACCCATTCTTCGTGCAATTCTTTGCATGCCACTGTTGTCTCGCGTATTCTTTCTGACTTAGCTCTATGCGTATTCTAGGAAAATATTTTCTTTTTAGGAACAACGTCTTTATAATATCATCATTGTTTTGTTTATTATCTTGATGTAGAGTTTCGTTGTCATAGTTGAAGTTAAACCACAGACATATTATATACAATACTATGTCTGTGAGTTACACATTAGAAAATAGATTGCATAAGTAGTATGAAGTTTTGAAAACACACCAGTTGAAGTATCACAGTTGAAAATAGATCGTTTCGGAGATACATTGTTTAGCTTTATGTAAGTGGCAATGGTACTGTTTAGTAAAATGTAGGATTTAGTAAAATAGGTACCTACTTAATAAAAATTCGAAATGAATTTCGGAAATAAGTAAGTGGCTAGGTTTGCTTATGGTCACAAAACTTTCAAGACGTAAATTCATAAAAATGTAACTTACTAAACACATACTTACAGTACTGAAAACATATTAAAATAAAAGTAAAAATATACTTAAATAAATTTTAATTTAATGTTTTTTTAAGTAGATTTAAGTTTACTTAAATAAATAAATGCTTGCTCCAAGTGCCTACAAAATATTTACACCATTCATTCAGTAATTAATCAATTTTATAGGTTTAGATAATCACGATCTCGCGCATCTAATCTAACCTACGCAATTAAGATTTATTATATTGTAATGAGAGCTACACTGTGCCTCTACGTTCTCATCTTCCCACCCGCAAGACAAATAAGCGAAGACAACCAACAGACTAATGAATGCACAGATTAGTCACAGTGTTCAATATGCAAGTATTCGGTTCACCTTCGTTCAAAAGGCTGTATTTATCATCTGCCACATGATTTACGGGTTAAGTGAACTCGATTGGAGTCTTACGGGTGTAACGCAGTTTGTCATTATAATTGCAATGGCTGAGTTCACAATTACACTAACTATACAATTGTCGATTTTACAGGAGAACTGTTTAAATTTCAGATAATATGGCTGGCACAACAATAGAAGATCATATTTTTAATACAGTTTCGCATCTGGTCAAGAGTTGATCAGTTGCTAAATTGTATTAAAATGATCTACCTACTATTTTTGTTCTGGTCATATTCTGTGCTTTAAATAAGTAGATCTCCTGTAAAATCGTCTTATTATGTAAGTGCAATTGAGAACTAAGCCATCGCTATTGATTTTGTTATTGAAAATCGATTGTTTTGTACTTTGAACTTGAATAAATCTTTCGTTATTTTGTTGATTTTAAGTTTTTATTCAAAATTTTGTATTGAGGGTTGACAGTGCTTTCCGGACTCTTGTGAAACGGAATGAATCTAATTCAGACGAGCTCAAACAAACAAAGAAAAATAATGAATGCACAGATTGGTCATACTGTTCAGTATTCAAGAAATATGGTGCACCGTTCAAAGGGCTGTATTTTTTATCTCGCGTGATACCTATATGGGCGCGGTAAGACATCTCTATCGTATACATTAATTCAATATGTAATTTAATTCTTAAATTTTTAGTATTACTAGGTTAAGTCATGCGTGTATCATATGCATGCCACAGATAGTTTCTCTACCTTACTTAATCTGTTTCTGTTAAATGAACGAATGTCATTTATCTGAATCCAGGTTTTATTCTCAATATACCTAGGTCTTCGTACCTGGATGCACCTACATATGTACATATTCCCAAACAAACAAAGAAAACTAATGGATGCACAGATTGGCCACACTGTTCAGTATTCAAGAAATCGGTACACCGCCGTTCAAAAGGCTGTATTTTTCATCTCGCGTGTTATACGGGCGCGGGGGTGATGACCCCGTAAGGCATCTCTATCGTTTATATCAATTCAATATGTAATTTAATTCTTAAATTTTTAGTATTACCTACTAGCTAAAATCATGCCTCTATGGTGTGCATGCCACAGATAGTTTCTCTACCTTACATTATGGTTTCTGTTAAATGAACGAATGACATTTATCTCAATCCAGGTTTTTTTCTCAATAGACATAAGTATATATTCCCAAACAAACAAAGAAAACTAATGAATAAGCAGATTGGTCATACTGTTCAGTATTCAAGAAATGGGTACACCGCCGTTCAAAAGGCTGTATTTTAAATCTCGCGTGGTATACGGGGGTGATACTTATTTGTATTTTTATTTTTTTCAGTATTACTAGGTAAAGCAATGCTTTACTACTTCTATGATGTATACGCTACTACATGAATATGTATCTATCTACACGCTAAATAAACGAATTTCATGTATATACGAATCCAGGTTTTATTCTCAGTACATAATCCCAAACAAACAAAGAAAACTAATAATTGCACAGATTGGCCACACTGTTCAGTATTCAAGAAATTGGTACGCCGCCATTCAAAAGGCTGTATTTTTCATCTCGCGTGATATACGGGGGTGATGACCCCGTAAGGCGTCTCTATCGTTTATCTGCGCGTACCAGTGCTTGGTTTATTGAAATTTATGGCAAAAGGGGTTTCTATAAAGGATAGCCGTTTTAAATTTTTTCGAACTGACACATTAGTAATAGAGAGAGCCAGCGCGTGCCAGACCTTCGTTATTTTATAAAAGCTGATGAAAGTTTCTCTGCGTATTGTACCCAAGACAGGGAGGAACGATCAGCAACTATGAGGTTTGTGTCATGGTGGCTTTGGGAGATAACTGGTAATAAAGATGTAAAAAAATCTTACGTCAAAGTTTAAAGTCTATTTTTTATATTTTCTTCGGAATAGTATTAGAAATCACATCATGCATTGCCAGATACTGTGTCGTGGGAACAATCTTTAAACTTTAAAGCTGAAAACAGCTTTTATAAAATAACGAAGATCTAACACGCTCCTAGTCCATAAGTATCTCTATTGTGAGATTTAGTCCGTAGATAAAATATTTTTAGATAATTTTAATCCATGATTTTCACTTTTAAAGATTTTCTTTCACAGAGGATAAAAGAAAAAGCTGTCTTTTAACTAAAATTTTAATCCAACTATTTATTTCAATTCAATTCAGATTACGATATAAAATTGCAGAGATAAGCATTTCACTAAGAGATGTTTTAAATTAAAATTGCGGCATCGTACCCAGTGGCGTGCAATTCATAGAGGCATAAAAGTACTGCTTACCCTAGTTGAAATGACCAGTGCTCATTTTTCTTTATGACCTGCCATTTAGCAGGTCTCTACAAGGTGTATCTAAGGCCTATCTTACTAATGCTTACCCTGGCTTCAAACTCTGTGCACGCCACTGATCGTACCCCTAACTTTATCTAAGGAGGGCAATTTGTTAGGCATAAAACAAAATTACCTACATCAAGTTAATTGATAAGATAAAGAAATTAGATTAAAGCCAGTAGGAGGTAGTAAATTAGATATATCTAAACTTACCTACGCGTAGGTACATGTATAAGAAGTTACTTTCAGGAAGACTTACAAGTAATCAGTATTATGTAATTAAAGTTTGTTCAACTCCATGCAGATTACTACTTTACTTCTATTAAAAACGATGTTAGATTCTACCTATAGTCCGCGACAGGTCGAGATATGTATTTAGAAATCTGTGAACAAATCATGAACAAATCTACTTAGGTTTATTAGGTGCATCGGTTTTTCTAAGCAAGCTCAGCTCTTATGTAATATGTCTTGTAGTTTGTTAGATAATAAGCATTACTTACGTTGTTCGATATTAATCTTATTTTTCCACTTACAGTTTATTGAAAATTGAATCGCTTCATGAAAATGGGATTTGGCTAAATGGCTATCACCTTGCACCGTAAAATTTAGAGCGTAGGTCGTAAACATAGAGAAAGGAATGCAATAATAGCGTCACCACAAAATCCATTTTTCCGACACAGATCTCGGCATTAAGAGGAAATATGGAAATTGGAAGTCAAAGCGAGAGAATATGAGTCTTTTGAATAAAGTTGATGTGATCGCATTGCGACTTTTAGCCGGCGATTGCCAAGTTCTTATAACACCCACTCCTTTATTAGCTTTTCGACTAATACCAACGCTTTAAAAAGAGGTTTTCTGACGTGAAAATTATCATTACCTACCTAAGCACTGCGATTTCAATGCGTAGTTTCAATATTTTATTTCGTACTAGATGATGCCTGCGGCTTCATCTGCCTGGATTTAGGTTTTTAAAAATGCCGTGGGAACTCTTTGATTTTTCGGGATAAAAAGTGGTTTTTATCCGTCTCCGAGATGCAAGCTATCTATGTACCAAATAGATTCTGCCCGCAACTTTGTCCACTTGGGTTCAGGTTTCTTAAAAGTCCCGTGTGAGCTCTCTGTTTTCTGGAATAAAAGTAACCTATGTCCTTCCCCGGTGTGCAAGCTATATCTTTACCTATATCGAATTTAATCCAAACCGACGAAACAGGTGGACAGTAAAAAACTAGCAGACAGTCCGGCACATTTTCGCATTTATGATATTGATAGTATGGATTCGTAACTAACAGATAAAATTAAAAATTGATAAAAAAATTACGAAGCCTGAAAATCAAGGAGGTATAGGTTCCGAAAGGCATTTCATTTGGTCAAAAAAAATGTGTGGTAAAGAAAGTTGATCTTTCTTTGCAAACGTCTAACATCCATTAGATAAATCCTTATGTATTGAGGTCATTGTAACAAAGCTTGGAGAGCAAAAACCTATTTGTTATCAGAACCAAAATACCGGGGTAAGCCAACTCCTCTGTTGAGCGGCCATCGATTTTCTCCTTCTGGCTCCAATCCAATATATTTCTTTGCTTAATTTATTAGTGAATAAAATACAGAGCCATGTTTCGTAACAAAAAAACGTTCAAGTGCGAGTCGGCCTCGTACACGGAAGGTTCCGTACCATCGTAAGAGAAATAACATGGAAATAGCACTTTTTATTTGTTTTCATGGCGGCCATTTTTAAATTTTCATTATTTGTTATTATAGCTGCAATAGAAATACACATTCTGTAAAATATCAACTCTACCAATTATGGTTCATGAGATACAGACCGTTGAAGAGAGACGGACGGAGACGGACAGCGGAGGTATTAGCACAGTTTTACGATGTAATAGGAGGGTCCCGTCGGTACTCTTTGTGCACGGAACCCTAAATATAAGTGTACACGTGTCAATTTCACGTCATACCACGGCGGGAAATATATTATAATATTGTTTGCGCAAAACTTGCGATGAATGATTTATTTTATCGGAAAAATAAAATTTATGAAGGAAAGAATGATGTGGAGAACTATTGATATGATAATTTTGTTTTGAGATGACTGCCAGCGAAGTTATAAAAGGCATTTTTTTCATTTGTTTGTTTATTAGACATTCAAAAGTCTACAAAACTAATAAGTATGGTACCATAGATTAATTTTATTGGTCTCGCTCCGCTCTATGGTACTTTGACCTGTGTGGACCTCTGTTGGCAATTTGTGTAAACGGGAAGGTCTTTTTCAACCAGTTTTAATCACAAACGTGCTATATGTGAAAACTGCATAAGCTGACTGGCTGATCTAACACACAGCTAAAACTACTGGACGGGTCGGGGTGAAATGATTGTGCATGCAGATAGAGAAAGATAGCTAATTATGACGTAGACACCCGCTAAGAAAAGATTTTTGAAAATTATTCATCCCCTAAGGTGGTAAAATAGGACTTTATTTGTGTGGTCGCGGATGAAATCGCGGGCTTAAACTAATATTTATATAAAGTAATGACTCTAAATCGCAACACTACATATTATCAGGCAAGAAAAAATATAGAGTAGAGTATTTAAACAATTTGAGTTTACTTACACATTGGATTTTGGTAAGTAAGAAAGAAAGAAAAGACGTTTATTTATACAATTGTGCCACACATCACAACTTAAAGCTAAGAGCTGGTTATTCCGGCGCTTCTTCAACCTGAGAACAAGCAAAAGAAGCGCCGGAACAAACTGTCATATTGTGTGGCACAACCCGAAAAAAGGGTCCCAGCTCAGCATTATGCTGTATGCCTGGTTGCACAAGAACATACAGCGCTGATTTTCAGCCTGGTACCCTGAACCGGGTGACGCCACGGAATCACAAACTAATGATAACTAAACTAATGATAACTAAACATAACTAATAAAATACACGGAAACAAAAAAAAAATCACTAACAAATAAGTAAGTATAATACTTTAATTACCTATTCGAATATTCGGCAATTTGCATGGAAAACTTTGCTTAAAGGAGCGCCTAACAAAACAAAAACGAAGTTCTGAAAAGTACGGTCAAGTCATGGCCCCTGTGGAGTGATAGTTCGATTAAACTTTTCCTATCGAATCATGAAAGATGTACGGTCTCTTATTTAGCGGGAATAGTGCTTAGTACACGGGGTTTTTTCTTACGTATCTAGTGGTTATTGACTGTTTATGGTCCGAGTACTTATGTACACGTCTTTTCTCTTCTCTACTGTATCTAAATTGTGAAAGTTTGTTACGCATAACGAATAAATGGCTAGACCGATTGAGATGAAACTTTTTCATTTTAAAAACAGCTCAGTATTTGCCCACACGCGGGCAACATGGCTATTTCTATTATGAATACGAAAGTGTCTGTCACAGACAGACAGATGTCTGTCTGTTATATTTTCACGGCTCAGCTAATGAACTTATTTTGATGAAATTAAGTATCTAGAGATATTTGACCAAATAGTTCCCATGGGACTTTTAAAAACCTTAATTCACGCGAACTTTAACGCTGGCATCAGCTAGGCTAGAAAGTAGAAACTAATAATGTTATAGTACACTTCAAAATAGAATTACGTAAAATCATACCGGTCTGTACTAAAAATACAAATAAATCATACCGATGATGTAAGAAAAATGTGAATAATGAAACGGCCAGTTTCTTGCACGCTGCCTGTTAGAAGAGAGTAGAGACCCACCTCAATACCCTATTCAAAATAATTGAGCTGTAAACGGCTGATAAGTACCCATTGGAAGTTTTGAATAGTGACAAATATAAATTCTTAAATTTTCTATTCAATAGTCGTGAATAGATCATAAAATAGTGAACGGAAAAACTACCTAAGCACAATAATATTATGTTCATAGTTTGCTTTCATTGAAATGGTATAAAAACATCATTTAAAATGCTTTTTTCCCAAGATTTCCGACCGTCTACATTACACTAGTCGGTTTTGGTATATTTTTTGTCTGATAAGTTGTAACCTACCTACCATTCTTGTTTTCGTATTCTGCTTTAAAATGAGTCATTAATTTTTAGGAGAGTGCTGTCGCCTAAAACACAGGTATATACCTAGCTTAGGGACAGTCGGTATTTCTGTATACTTAACAAAATTGGTATGTTATTATAAACATGTATTTTGTACTTTTAAATATGCAGATGTACTTGTAACCTATGTATGTTTTTGAACAATAAATAATTTATTATTATTATTAAATGCTATACTTACCCAATTATTTAATTGTAGGCGTATGATTATGTAAAAGGTGCTAATGTTTCATCGGAGACAATTATCATAAATCTGTATTACCTATCATTTAAGTATAAGTACCTAAATGTTTCCATTAAAAAAGAGATAATTCCAGTCTTTACCACTTCACTTAAATAAATTATTATAACACTACGTGATGCCCACGACTTCGTCCGCGTGGGTCTAGTTTTCCCGTGGGAACTCTTTGATTTACCGGGATAAAAAGTAGTCTAAGTTACTCTCCGTCCTTTCAAATATAGATATCTATGCCAAAAATCAAGTCGATTGGTTGGTTAGCTTAGGGCACGAAGGAAGGACAAACAAACAAATACACTTTCGCGTTTATAATATTGGTATAGATAGGTATACCATAGAATTTTATGTTACATCGTTCTCGCTTATAAGTAAGACAGAAGATACAAAACGCCATCGCCAACGCCATGCATAGCTATCTGCATGCCAAATTTTAGCCCGATCCGTCCAGTAGTTTGAGCTGTGCGTTGATAGATCAGTCAGTCACCTTTTCCTTTTATGTTTCTTAATTTCACAAATCTCAGTTAAATTATAGGTCGCAATTTCATCTAAAAGAAAACTGGATACATTTCATTCCTTTAAGAAATTCCCCAAAGACACAAGAACCTTATTCCCGGAGCACTTTCGCAGATATTCGAGATGAAATTCCGAAATTAAAGCCCGACAGCTGCACGAGAGGCGCAGATATTCGAAAATTTCAACAAGATTAATATTTTTTCACGCAGACAATAGGTACCGGTACCAAATTGATTTTAATTAAATGTCTCTAAAGGGGTTTGAATATTTTAGTATGGTGCCTGGTCTGTCCACAGTTTTCTTTTTTTCAAAACCGCTACTAGCACAGAATATATATAACAGTAGGTACGTACTAGGTAGGTCAAAATCTTCAAAACCTTTATTAGCGGAGTGTTGTTTTAAACCTTTACAAAGTAATTGTAATTTTTATCTTTATTTGGTAAATTGATTGGTTGATACATCCCTAGTGCCGGGTTATTTTTGATACGCACCAGCGAATTATGAAACCGGCTGATCGATTCCGTAAAACCTGCATCAATAATTATTACAGTCGCAATTGTTGTGATTGGCTGAATTTATGGTATTCTTGTTGCAACAATGAATTGTAGCCTATAGTGAGCGAGCGTCAACCAATCAGAGGTGATTGCGATCGGGACATTGTAGCTGTCATTCTACCGCAATCGCGCAGCATCCACCTGTTCCCAGAGCTTTCAGCTGTGTTCGCCCAAATTACGGGACTATTCAAGAATAGGCTCAAAGTATTTGTTGCATTCGAAAACACGACAAACGTGGGGCGTCGTTGGGGTCCCAAGGTGAATGAAGAGATGAAGAATGGCGACCTCACTACCACTTGGTGCCCCTGGTGGTTAATGATAGTGATTTAGTGATCTAAAATATAAACGGACTATCCTGGAAGCGGTATCTACACAGGGTGTAACCAGGAACGCTAGCAAAACTCAGCGTTATTGTTATACTACCTAAACACAATCCAATGCCAATAACCGTTTGCCTCATTTTAAAAGTTTTAGTGATTTAGTATTTTTCAAACCCGCAATCTAGCGTCAGTCAATTTTATTTACAATATATCGTAAACTTTTACAAAATTATAGGATTTTTTTATATATTTTTTTCGCGTTGTTTGTGGTATCATTGCAGGAATCATCAGTACTATCACTTGTCTTCGTTTTTGCCAGCGTTCTGGTTACACTATGTATAAAATAGAAGTTGTTATTGGACCTATAAAATATGTCTGCCCCTAAATTTGTTTATACGCAGCAGCGTACCACAAAGCTAAATCACTTGGCCAGTTTTCTCGAAAATATTTTTTAAATTATCATTTTTCTGTCCTCAGGTAAAAACAACCTTTTGTCTGGCGTCAATGAGATGCAGTAAGTGAAATACAAGTAGGTGAGCGGGTTTCGAATAAAGTGGATCACGCATAATAAGATCTCGAATCGTTATGACCGTAAACAACTGTGAATGTCTTTACGTAAGTAAATATTTTATTGATTTTTGGAGTGATTGGCTGATTCTTTTATTTTTTACTAGCTGATGCCCGCGACTTCGTCCGCGTGGATTAAGATTTTCAAAAATCCCGTGGAAACTCTTTGATTTTCCGGGATAAAAAGTAGCCTATGTCACTCTCCAGGACTTTCACTATACCCATGCAAAAAGTCACGTCGATCTGTTGCTCCATTGTGACGTGATTGAAGGACAAACCAACAAACAAACATACTTTCGCATTTATAATATGGGTACTGACTAGCTGATGCCCGCGACTTCGTCCGCGTGGATTAAGATTCTTAAAAATCTCGTGGGAACTCTTTGATTTTCCGGGATAAAAAGCCTATGTCACTCTCCAGGTCTTTCACTATACCCATGCAAAAAATTACATCGATCTGTTGCTCTGTCGCGACGTGATTGAAAGACAAACCAACAAAACAATAACACACACATAGAGTTATGGTTAGTGATGCTTTCTGCGACCAAAATTGTTTCGCAGATCGAGTAAATGCATAGGGATTATGATAATAAATAATAATATAGTATCCTAGATACAGAAATGATACAGAAAAAAAAACCTAAGATGTTAAATTAATGCAGAGTTTTCTGTCTGTTAAACGGTTGAGGTTAGGTACTGCACATAAATACTGTAAAATATAACTTTATCTAATAACTGGTTAGTTTTCTACAGTTTATGCTGTCTCTTAGTACCGGTTTACCAGGGGAGGATAATAGTTAATTTCCTACGATTTTACGGTTAATTCCCAAGATGATCTTGTCGGTTAATACTCACAGATAGTTACTTTAATGTCTATTACTTAATTAAATCTTTGAATATTAGCTACCATCCTGCTGGCGTAGCCTTGTGTACGATGTCGTATTTTCACTTAGGTTCCTTTCGATATGACTGTGAGATCGTAGTTGACTACTATTTTCGTCGTCTTCGTCATCAACTGATAGGCATCTACGGTTGGATAGGTCTTTTGTTTGGCACGTCCACACGCTACGGTCTTGCGCCGCCTGGATACAGTGGCTCCGTGTGACTCATCTGATGCGCAAGCGAAGTAGATGTAAGACAATAAAAATGATTAGGTACCTATATCTCAAAGTCGACTGAACAAATTTTATTAATTTTCACTGATCACGCAACATGCGAAGACCGCCGCAATTCGACGCAACGCTTTGCAACTAACTAACTATTTAACGCGGACGTGTACGATTTTTACAAGAAAGGAAGTAAGTAGACGTACGAAAAAAGTCAGTACAAAGTGCGTGCGACTCTATGAGCCCTGTTAAAACGTCACTTCGTCTTAGCGTAACGGTTCATTTTATTACAAGTTACAACTTCTAGGAGCTACTTGGGACTCTGGCACCTCATTTTTCCACATGTCGACTGATGATACGATATTGTCTGTTAGTACAGACATAATATCGTCAGGGGGCTGTACAGATTCAGTACATAGTTGTTTAATTTTAATATCTTCATTATCTCCCATTCTCATTGGGCCGACAAAAACTCATATTACATGTAAGGCAATAAAAACTCTGGCACCGAAGCCCGTGTTCGGAAGTCATTCCTTCTGCGGTTCGGCTGAATGCGGTGCGCTCACATTTTGCGGTCACAGTGGCAAGTTTCTCAACTTGGCACGGGAATTTTATTAGTCTGTTTGCACACTTGAGTCAGGTCAGTGTTAGTTTTCTTTAGTTTGTTTTGTATTTGTAGCTGGAGGCCCTGTCTTCCAAGACACAGTTTTTACTAGTTCGGAAAACAGGTGCACAGTAAACTCTGGTTCTCCTACGGCTCTTCTCATTTCCGATTAGATCACGCAGAGAAACTCCAAGCATAGCTCTTTCCATCACCCGCTGAATGACTCTGAGCTTTCTTATGAGGCTTAGGTCTATTAAACACTATTTATTTGTCTCCGATGTACGCGCATCTTTACAGAAGATGTTATTGAACGAACGCGGAAGCCTACTGCCGCTTAAGGAACAGCCCATCTCTTTCATGGTTTATACAATCGTCAGAGATAATAAGGCATTATGCGGAACATCATTATATCGGACAGTCTGACTCTGGGCTGTAACTTTTTACATTTGTTACCAAGAACGTCTGACATTGAATATGTATGAATATACACTATACAATCTGTGTTTTACGCGCCTGCGGAATTTTCTTTGAGTTTTCCAAAACTGCGTTTATAAGCTGTGCCAACGTATGAGTATTTTTATGAATATTGGGCACTAGCTGACGCCCGCAGCTTTGTCCGCGTGGATTTAGATTTTTAAAAATTCCATTGGAATTATTTTTATTTTTCGGAATGAAAATTACATAGTCTATGTCTGTCTCCAGGATGCAAGGTTGTCTCTGTACCAAGTAGATACCCGCAACTTCGTCCACATTGATCCTTAGAATTTTATGAATAAATCTAAACTTAAACTAGACGATTCATAGCTTAGGAGTTGCCTAGTGGAAATCGTTTGGTGAAAAGTAAATTAAACCTAAGGAATCTCCTTACATCTTAGGCGTTACCTAGTTAGGCGCTGCCTTGTTCGTCCATGTGCTGGAATGTCAATAGGTACTAATAATAACTAATAGAGCTGCATTATTCGACCCGACGCGGTACGATGAAGAAAATTGACAACCATCTTTGTTACCTTTCGTGAGGTCGCGACCTGCAACAAACTATTGTCACAGTCCAACAATCATACAGTGGTTTTATTGCATTCAACATGTAACCTGTTTTATTTTTTTACGTAAGTTCTCTTACAGTTCTATAGTGACATCGCTTTTAATGTTTAACTTTATAGTGGGTATGGTACGCGACAGGTCGAGATGGCAATCGGGGTGGAGACGCCCCGTACACCCGCACAGTCCTGCGCGAGATAGCGCGGGTGGCGTGTTGGTGTGCGACCTGTCGCGTACTATACACATAGCAATTATTGCTTTTCTAGCAGGGTAGTTAAAACTTCGCTGATAATTAAACGTTAAAATGCGCCCAACTTTGTCGTTCACAATCTGTAAATTAAATTAACAAGTCTATCCTTTTCCGCAGGGAGCATTATGAAAGGGGTAGCAATAAATTAAGACCTGTCATTTTAGTTTACTTGTGTTTTGCGATTGTGTACAACGGAATAGTCACAATATGTGAGATGAGGTAAAACGTAAATGCAGTCTTAGCGAACAATGTTCCGCTTCGCACGACTCAAACTTGCGTTAGTAATAATAATTTGTGGTGGGAAGTATGGTGTAGTGTGTTCCTACTATTGTTACTGTACTGTTAGTCTAAGCAAGCGATTTTGTGCCCAACTGTATGCTATTTAAACTATGGTATTATGAAGAGGTTCTTTAACCATGTATAGGAGTCAAGATCGAATAGAAACGTTTTCTATCAGAACCAGGCGTTCGGAGATCACTTTCATTATTATTTACGGCGTCGCGAGTGACTATAAAATACCCAATGTCAGATCGTGGTGATAGCGACAGGAATATGCTGCCGTTGAGTGTCGTTTCTCTACTTTGTTGCTGCAAGGTATTTTATACCAACTAGCTTATGCTCGCGACTTCGTCCGCGTGGACTACAATTGCAAACCCCTATTTTACCCTCTTAGGGGTTGAATTTTCAAAAATCCTTTCTTAGTTGATGCCTACGTCATAATAGCTATCTGCATACCAAATTTAAGCCCGATCCGTCCAGTAGTTTGAGCTGTGCGTTGATAGATCAGTCAGTCAGTCGGTCAGTCACATTTTCCTTTTATACATTTAGACTATAGTCCGCGACAGGTCGAGATAGCAATTGGGGCATGAGGCGGGGAGACCCCACCCGCTCGTCATCCGTGCTCGCCCGCAGCGGGTTAGTGTGGGGGCTATGGGGCTGTGCTGGGCGTTCCCTCCCCGATTGCTATCTCGACCTGTATATACGTAGCCTTATGTCCGCGACGACGGTCCGCGTGGAGTACACAAATTTCAAACAACTGTTTTACTTCCTTAGGGGTTGAATTTTCAAAAACCCTTTCTTAGCGGGTGTCTACGTCAAATTAATAAATAGTTCTATGCATACCTTTCAGCCCGATCCGTCCACTAAAACCTACCTGTACCTGTACCTGTACCGGTACCTGTGCGGTGATCAGCGTTGATAGCGTTGATAGATCAGTCAGTCAGCCACCTTTTCCTCATATTTATTTTTTGCCCCCGACATCGTTCAAATGGCATTTACGTATTTTCCCCAAACGATTAAAATGATTTTGTTTTATTTTGTGCTCTAAGATAGCAAATTATAATAGGCACAATAAATTTATTTTATTCATTTGAGACCTAGAGACAAACAAATGCATTCGAATTGGCTTTAATTTAAAACAGCATAAATGGCATAAACCCGTGTTCTCTCGCTTTGCGTTGTAAATTGGTTATTCGCAGCGGTCAAGATCTCGATAGCGGTGACTCTCAATTAATCGGTCGGCTTCCATTCCGGGCACCCCCCTGCTGGTTAATGGTCCCGCGGGACTAAACAATGGCACAGAGTAAGAACAAGTATGACGGACCAACAGAGGTTCGACGGAGCTGTCTAGTTGCTCTAGACAGAGCAATAGTGCGGTAAGATCTCGTCGTGGTCGTCGAGATAGAAGGCGTCGGACTACTGTGTTCTCTCCTCATACTGTAACAATGCAATAGACGTGACTTTTGTTTACGCCTAGCGCTTTAGATATAGATTTGGTTTTGCTTGCTTTGGATGATCAATGAGGAACTTTCCAGGGCATACTCCGTAAAAGCCTCATTTCATCATTATAAAAGGTTATACATAGGACTCCGAACTATACATAAGTACTTACCTAGTGCGTCTTCGTCAGGATATAAGGCAAGTTAAAACAATTAACTACTGTGTTCTACGTTGCTGCATTGGAGAAAACCTCAAGTTTATTTCACTACATTTTAATAATTTACCGTTACTTTATTTAAACACAATTTCAATCGAACCTACCCTACCTCTACGCGATGCGCATATGAATCGATTTCCGAATAGGTTAAATTCTTTCAGACCCTTTTTGCCAACCCTGATTATTTTATTATCGTTACATACCCTTATCAGAGTGGAAAAAATCTAAAAGCACTTTCGAACTCTCATTTTATTTTCATGTCGCTTAACCGTTTCACTTTTCTTTTGTATTCGCCTTTCCAATAAACCTGCCACAGACATATTCTAAGATTTAATTAAGGATATTCAATATTTATCCAATAAAAAATATCTAGTTTATTTTTCCCTTGACAACCTTTTCCAATATGATATTATGTACAATGACCATCTGAATTATTTTCCTTCGTGGCACTATTAGGTCGCATTTGGAAAACCGCGATTTTATCCCTCTTCGTTTATTTAATAAATTTATTTATGTGTTCCACTAAATAAACCCTCAATAGCTCAACGAAATACTTACACAGGGTATACTGAAATCAATATTAAGGTTTTATTAAAATCCTCACCAGTTGTTGAACCTATTTTGTCATACACGTAAGCTTTAATGATTATTAGAAGAGAGAAAGAAATCACGTATTACGTATTAAGTAGGTACCTATATATATTAGAAAATATAATATTTGTCATTAGATTTAAAAAGCTATTCAAAAAATTAACAATGTGATCAACTATAAACCCATTTATAATACGATTTTCTACTTTCCATTAATTCAACTAATGTTAGCAGTCCACGTTCTATATCAAGTGCCAATAAGTGTCAGTAAAACTGCTCCATATACCTACTGTCCAGATAATAAATTTAATTTTAATTGAACACTGATCAGACGTTTAGACGTATTGTCGCTGTTTCGTATTTATTAGATTAATGTTCTAATGCTAAATTGATACGATCTTTAGCCTGCGTTTCAATGTGACTTGTCTTTACTTGCGTAGTTAATCTGAGGTGCTAATAAATGTCACTGAGTGACATTGAAATTAATTAACGTTGCTTCTAGCGGTGCCTACTCCATTCCTTTGTCATTGGTAAAGTTAAACTGGCATCAACATTGTGATATAAGTACACCTAAATAAAACGCCAAATACTAATTAAATACACGGTATTAATTCAATATGACACTTATATTCTTTTTCCATTGCCTATAGTACAATTTTTACACTCGACCCTTTTCACGGTGTCCATCGTCTGACGCCATGTTTTTTTTTACCTACCTACCTGCCAAATTTAATGATTCTATGGCAACGGGAAGTACCCTATAGATTTGATTTCCTTGACGGGTCTTGACAGACAGACAGACAATTAAACTTATAAAAATAGTACCTAATTGACTTTGAACTGATTTTCGTTTATTTCATTTCATGATATAGGTAGAATGTAGATAGCATGGGCGTGCATTGAGTACATATTCGAATTGTCTAAGATGCAGTATAGGGGTTAGAAAGTGATAAAAGAAGTTCACGATAACTGTCCACATAGAAATAGTGCCTCGCACCATTTCACACAATCCACCATGAATTATGACCAACAAGGCTATAGAAACGTTTAGAAAATGTAAATAGGGATCCGGTTCCTAAACTTAGAACCTCGATCTCCCATTTCACATCTCACTTTAATTTCAAATGTCAAAAAGGGAGGCAAGATATAGTCTAATCCGTAGCGACGCTGAAGTGAAAAATTGCTTTGCCATTTATATGAGCGTTAACTTAGTACAATAAATTATTGGAACTAGTTTCCTAGGGTTAAGTGGCATTGGAAGTTGATGAATTGGACGGGAATGTAAGATTGTGGGATCCAGTATGAAATAGAAAGGAAGATAAAGAACGGATTTCATTCTTTATCTGCCTTTCTATTTCATACTAGAAATAGTAAATAATATTCCATATTATTCCATGGTACTGTGAACAGAGACAGGAGAAAACTATTGAAATAGTATTTTGATAGAGATTTATAATGTGTAATTTGATTAATGACGATGCAATTTAAAAAAGGAATGCGCTAACGTAGGTACGTAGATTGAGTAAAAAAGCTAGATTAAAGTACTGTGTAACCGCGTAGCGATAGCACGACGTAACGATGAATAACACGACAATTATTACCATTGTTTAGTAGTCAATATAATATATTTTGTATTAAACATTTTTTATGTGAAAACAAGTAAATAACTAATGAGAAATACAATGACGCTACGAATTCTCAAAGTTTGTTTTGCAACTAAAGTTTTATTCCTTGTAGGTATGTATTCTTGAAAAAAAAATCGCTTACACGATAATGGACAAAAATAGGTTAGCTGCGTCTCTGTTTATCACATTAGTAACTTTATCTGTGCTCTCTTTTTAGTGTGAATGAGAAAGCAAACGTTCCTTTATCTAGCTTTAGTACTCTATCTACGCGTAAGTAGCAGATAAGTACAAAACTATAGGTACCTTCACCTGGTTTTAAGCGGCACAGTATAAAAAAACTATACATGCTATATATACTAGAATTTGCTTGGTAGAGCTTCTTTGGTAGATTAGTCATGGCCGTAAACCCATTAAGTATACAAGAACAGATATATAATTAGTATTGATAGACTTGCGATGCCTATATAGGATAGGTATATGTATGTCTACTTAGAGCAAAAGTCGATAATCCACTAAGTTAAAGTTTACGAGGCGTAGTTACCACGGATAGTCTCATGATATACACGTATGTGGAGGTGATATATGAGGTTCCTTTATGGCTGTTCCAACCCTCCGGCACCCCCTTTTAGTCTTTTGATGTACTCGATTACAGAGCGGATGCTTACTGTTTACATTGTGATGTGTGTACATCGAGATAGCTTGAACGTTGGGAATTATTTGGCAGAGTTAATTACTTATTCCATTTTGGTCTAGCGAGTGTTTTAGTCGTAGTACGCGACAAGCGACGGGTTGAGATGAAAATCGGGGTATGAGACGGTGGGACGCCCCGCACACCCGCACACCACCCGCGCTATCCCGCACCAGCTTAGCGAGCGCGGCAGCTGTGCGGGTATTCACAGCTCAAATTACTGGACGGATCAGGCTGAAAGGAGATGGCCCAAAATTGCCCCAGAGTCGTTGTATAGTGAAAAATACCTAAGAGACCTAAATCTAATAAAATTACTTTACAAATTGTATTTTGAAAGACATAATAGAAACCTAGGAACTAGCGGGGTTTTAAGTGTAGCAGAATATTACTAACACAACCTTTTAGGTAGGTATTTTTAGTGAGATGTTAGGGTACTCAATACGCAATAACCCCACTATCTAGGGTCAAAAAAAATACTATTTATTATTAATTTACACGGAAAACCAACCCAAGGGTAGAAGTTTCATCGTGACGCATAAACTTTTTTTTCTAGGGCAATACCTAAATATTAAGATCAAGACAATACATTCTGATTAATATTTCATAAAACCGATCCGATTAAGTACGTCGCTTTTATTTTGACTAAAATTTTACCTACTTTTACCGAATTATGCAACGCATTAAACCTGGTTTCATACATATTTGTTAATAAAATAATTTTCCATAGGTATAAATTATTTTCTTACGTTTATCGATCCATTTGTAAATAATATTGTCAGTTGAATTTGAAGTGATGAAAAATGACTTGGAAAAGGCGTACTTAATCACGTGCACAATGCGCGGGAAATCTGACAGCTGTCAGCTGTCAAACGCACGAACATGGCGTCAATGCTGCCCATTCGACCGACACACTTTGGTACACGCATTAGCTAAGTATAAATAATATACACTTTGACAATATTAATAATAATCATATTAGTATGTAGACTGAAGGATGCCCGCAATTTCGTCCGCGTGGATTTAAGTTTTTAAGAAGCCCGTGGGCACTGTTTCATTTTCTGTGATAAAAAGTATAGGTCCGTCCCCAGTATAGGAGCTAACTCTGTTCCTACCAAATATTTAAAAAATTTGTAACGTCCGGTGTCATTGCAGTCAAGACTAGCTAACATCATCAAATAATAACAGTATTATTTTCCTTTATTCAGGTTTGTCAAATATTATTTTAATTATTTGTAGACGAATATAGTAAATACCGAATTAAAAATTTGCAGACAAAAATGTTAAAATTTCTATATTATCTAAACGTAAGTCTCCAATACAGAATAAAGTCATGAAAATCTCTGGTTTATTGTAACTACAGCCACAAGATCTAAACAACGTATAACGGCGTATGTCCACAGTTTGAAGAACAATGCCCATCATGCGATATGCTTCCCCCGTAACATTTTTATGACAAAACTTAACGACGAGAGACGCTCTTCACAACCACAAGGGAGGTAAGCACCCACCCTTCTGTTTGACTCGAAACGCATCCGCGTATAGTGCTCTAACTGCACACTGTATAGCTACCTAAGTGACAATTGTATAATTAGCCTGCGCTGAGTTATAGATCATAGAGATGCAGATATGTATCAAAAAATCGCTCCCAACTAATTACACAAATATAATGGAAATTTATAAGGAACAATAATTGCTCGAGAGAAGCGAGGCCTCGGAGTCTACTTGGGTGAAATTACACTTGTCTACCTGTCCATCTGTCAGACTCTTATAACTTCTGAACTACTGAACGTAATTACTTCTTTAAACATAATAGGTATGTAAACTGATGGCAATCGTCGAATATTGCATAGAAATATAAAAAGCTTTATTTCAGGGAGGGCTCCACACAAAACGGAGGGCTTTAAAGTGAAGATTGATTCGGAAACTTATGTATAGGTAATTTCAGTTATATCCTGCACTTGAAAAATACTAAAATTAGATAAATATTATAAAGAAATAATATTTCGTTCTTAATGGTCATCAGTATTTTTAACACTAATAAAACTTAATTAATTTATTACTCTTACTATTAAATTGTGGGAATAATACTAGGAATGACAAAAACACGACTGTTCTTTTTCACCAAACAAATTATTGAGATCCTGAGACCGCTATGCATGACAACACCACCTCTAGTTTATGGCAACTCGGCACGCACTACTCATTTTCGCTACCACCGAGGTTTTTAACCTCAATTTTTCATGTGACGTCAAAATGTTTCGCGTTAAATATTATGATGCCGCTTTTTAATTGTGACTATTTTTATTTATAGAAGTAATTGTAGAGAATATAGTCTTCTATTTTAAATTCTAGTTTGAATTCTCGAAACTTTTTATAAAATAAATACCAACTGATAACTAGCAAATGCCTAACAAGAATAACTGTTTCACTATAGGACTAATATTTTGAAATAAAATCCCTAAATCCGTCCTTACCTACTCCTTACAAAGTTTTCTACCCGTTTAAGAAAGTCCACTCAAAATCAGTTTAGCTGTTTCCAAAATTAGTTCAGACGGATGAAAATTTTAATACTTGTACCTACCTACTTGCTGTAACTTGTGTGATGCTTGGGCTTTTATAATGTGTCAATAAAGGTGATATTAAGCAAAGGGATTTATTTTAGAATCACACAGACTTGTATTTATTTGCATAGAAGGTAGATTAACTGACGTCTAGGCTAGACTTGATGATGATTACATACTGTCGCCCTTTTTTTATTATAACTCTGGCAACTCTGGGTAAAGCAATCTGTCACTTTTTGTCACATCGAGCAATTTAAAAAACTACTTAGGTACTGAACAGAGACTCGAACCTAATACTTCAAGGCACGGACTGGAAGCGGTAGAAAAATAATGGTACGGTACTTTGACTCGCAGATCGCACTACAATTTTATTATTCGCGTCTACAATTATTTTTATACAGGACTTAATACTGCAAATCGAATCATCGAAAAGAGCAACTGCCGAGTTTCTTGCCGATTCTTCTAGGTAAGCAAAGTAGCTGTATTGAACTCGTGGTATAATGACATAGATACATTTGACGATTCAATAGTAGGTACAGTACGCGGCCGAAAGTAATGTACATCGGACTTTAGAATGACAATTCGGCTTTGTGGAGCATTGTCTCTGTCACTCATACCTATAATGACGTTTTATCGGTCTCAACGACAGAGAGACTGCTCTAGAAATCTGCTATCTTCTTCTAAAGGTCGATGTACATTACTTTCGGCCGCGTACTGTAGGTACTTGTAAAAGTTTATTTGTATAAAAAAATCTTCGAATTTCTATTTCTGTCACAAAATAGGGGTATCAAATTTTCCGGTAATTCAGTCCCTGCTTCAAGGACGGGTACTTTAAATCATCTTTGAGCCCATTGTTGTCAAGATTTGTAATAGCCCTTTTCCTTTGCAACTAACCATCCTTCAAAGTACAATTAAGTTTCCTGGTGCTTGTCATTTGAAGGGAGTTTGACAATTATCCTCGAGGATCTTGAAACTACATCCCTTCCTCATACTTCGGCCCTTGCTGTTGTCCCATCGGGGCTTCCATCACTTATTGGCGCCGATTCTCTTGTCTTTCTCTAAACTAATTTTAGAGTATCTGCAGCTTTTTCTTTTTTATTGCTAAAAAAGGATGGAACATGAATTTTACATTTAAAGACTCTAAATTTTAGTGCACGCTACAAATTTAAACAATAGGACCGCGATTGGCAGCTAATGTCACGAGGTTTGACAGCTCTAAATTAAATTTAAAACAGTCAAACTGTCAATCTGTGTCTGTCCTTTTCATATTACGTTAGTAAGAAGAGGATACGAATACTCTAAAATTTAGGTGAGCTCAGAATCATTCTCCAAATGTAAATTAGCATTATGAATAAGACTGAAACTCGAGTGAATAGTGGTTTGAACACTCGAGACGGTGTTGTGGTCCGCAGCTACCAGCTACAGGGGTATTTATTATGTTAATTAAAGTCTGAGTTCCTCTACTTGCCAGATTTACACGAATTTTAGATCTCGACAGGTCTCTAAAGTGTAAAATAATCCTTCAATCCTTGTCATAAGAATTAAAACCATTGAATCTTCCTGGTTGTTCAATACGACATCACTTTACAATATTATTCATCGGCGAACTAGCTTTAGCCAATGACTTCATACGCTTTAATGCGCAGCCTATGTAGTAGGTCCGAACGCTCCAATCGAATGTAGCAAGTCGTCAAAACCCAACATAGTTATCCATGCTGTCGTAAAATCATTGATTGTAGATGCCAAAACTATCATGCCCTTAGAGTGCATCCCTATGAAAACGTATAAAGTATTTTCAAAAATGGATATGCAGATCAATGTTGGGGGCTGCTTTACGCAAAAGAATTTCTGAGTTATAACTATTCACGTTACATTTTCATTAAAAGATTGCGAAACCGCCACACGCTTATAGAGAGAAAAATTGAGACATTCACAAAAATGACGGCTGTATATCAAAAGGGCCGAAAACTACGTGCATTAAAACGTTCCACACGAACGCTGTTCCACCCCGCTTTAACACAAAGACGTAAGATGGAGCCACTCCATTCGAATTTGTCGGCGAAGAAAAATAGTAGGCACCTGCAACTAAATGCATTGAGGGTGTGGTAGGGTACCTATTATTTCAAAGATTCGCAGGAATTTCCCATAATTAATGCTGTTAGTTTCCAAAGAACTAAGCCGCTATTGTTTTGGTCACACCAATAGTTTAAAACACGAGTATACAATATGATGACTAGCTTATTTGATTAGAAATATAATACTTTTTTTATAATCCCGTTCGAATGTCTCATACTCTTTCCTTAGGCTACTCAAGGAATATGTTCTCGAAATAAATTTTTAGACCTATCGGTTTGGGCTGGGCGTTGAGTCAGTCACGATATACCTACCGTTTTATGTTTAGACGACGATCATTTATGTGACAATTGCAACTCTTCAGGCAACTGTAAATATCTACTGTGCGCTCTTATCCATAGATAACACACTATATACCAGAGACTCTTATATATATCTTATATATATATCGTAGACTCTTTAAAGTACTTAACTTTGCTGGCATATTTGGAAAAACTACTATTAAATACGATTAGTAGGTATGTACCTACTGGAAAATTCGTGAGCATCTACTCTCAATGCCATCGATTACTTTGGGATAGAAACTCTACATTTTTGTTGATCAATATTGTTATACGATTATATTATACAGTTGAGGATTTTTGTCCCCTGTTTTCAAATTCAGTAGGAAAATTTGTGTCCTGAAAACAGAATGAACTAAATGTCTGGTGACCCTTAGATGGTGGTGGTACAGAGTGCGGAGTCGTTTGAAGTGCGCTCATTTTGTTCGTCTGAGAGCTGACATGTATCATTACGCACATGTGTCGAGGGCGCGAATTTCGGAGCTCGGAAATGTTAGTTTTTATGTCTATTTTGACAGCTTTGTTGGGATTTTCGAGTGTTTTTCTATCCCGCGCTGCTTGACTGAGAGGGGATGCTTAGGTAGATATGTGATGTTTTAAAAAAACCGACCAAGTGCAAGTCAGTCGTATTTTTTCGACATTTAGCAAGTTAAATAAAAACTATTATGCATAAAAATAAATAAAAATCTGTTTTAAAATCTACACATCAAGTCCTTTTATATGATACGCCACTTGGCATCTTACTTTGAAAGTTAAAAATACTAAGTAATTTTATTTGTTCATGATTACTTTGTTGTCTGTCTGTCTGTATGTCAAGAAACTACAGCGACCCGTTGACCTAAGAGCATGAAATTTCGCAGGTAGGTAGGTCTTAAAGCACACGGGGGAAAAATCCCAAACCGTGAATTTGTGGTTACAACACGAAAAAAATAATTAAAATGTGTTCATGAACAAATAATTCTACTTTCAAAGTATGATTACTAAGTATACCAAGTGGGATATCAGTGGGAGTGCTAGCTTTACTTGTACATTCTAAAACAGTTTTTTTATTATTTGTTTGCACAATAGTTTTTGATTTATCGTCCAAAATGTCGAAAAAATATGAATGTACTACGGGACCCTCGGTTATTAAAAGTATTTTCACGTGATTTTTCACATGCTTCGTGTAAAAAGCTTTTTCTTTAATTCTTTGAAACATTTATTAAAGTGCTTAGTACGTATTTCACGCTAAGCAAAAGAGAACTGTCAGGACTTTCGAGTTTTGGCAAAATTAAGTTTTTGAAACGTTTTAGTTACGACTTCTTAAAGTATAATGAAACTTTTGAAGTCTAAATCGATTTTAATATTAGCCAGACTCATGATGTCGGAGCAGTTAACATTTTCACTGGATTTGCTCGCAATAATGTCCTTAAAAGGAATAATTGCAGCCATTCCGTTTCGGTTATTAGATTTTCCGCAGCCGACTCGGATCCATTTTGGAGTTGATATTTGTAATAAATTTTTATTTGCCCTTTAACTCCGCTTCGTGGTTTTATTGAGGTGCTTTCAGCGTTTGTGTGCGTGAATCTTTTTTGGATTTTGATGTTTTTTCACGATTATTATGAGCCAAGTAAGTTGTACGGAAAGTAAATAAGCTTTAAACAAATTGAATGGTGGTAAATATACTTACAGCCGCAATCAGAGTCGCTTAATCGTTACTTAAGGCATTAATTCGTATGGATAAGGAATGCCTTAAGTAACGATTAAACGACTCTGAATGCGGGCTTGAAAATCATATTATCAAATTGACTGTTACATTGCTAAAGCACACAGATAATGTAAAATTAGTGATCTTTAAAGATATATGATTAAACTAGCTTATGCTCGCGACTTTGTCCGCGTGTACTACACAAATTTCAAACCCCTATTTCACCCCTTAGGGGTTGAATTTTCAAAAATCCTTTCTTAGCGGAATAGCTATCTGCATGCCAAATTTCAGCCCGATCCGTTCAGTAGGTTGATCTGTGCGTTGATAGATCAGTCAGTCACCGTTCCCTTTTATATATTTAGAAGAATGATTTTTGTTACTCTCTTATTATTAGGAAGGACATAGGCTACTTTTTATCCCGGAAAATTTAAGAGTTCCCACAGGATTTGTAAAAACCTAAATCCACACGTACGAAGTCGCGGGCATCAGCTAGTACATTATAAATCACCGTTATTAACAGAAAGATCCGTTTTCTGTAGGTGTAATTGGGTTTCCACTCGCTCAAAACCCGAAGAGACTGCGACCAAATTGGTACAATTTGCAAGATTCTTAGGGGTGTGATCGACTGCTCTGAACTGCACAACAAGCTTTGCTGCGTTTATGCACCATCTAACTACAGCTACCTCCGCCACCACCCCAAATTTTTCGTAAGTCCGTTTAGTCGCACGGTAGCGCGCTCCAGGGTCATCCATACCGCGCACTTTGTCTGCGCTCAACGCGCTGCTGAAGAAGTCCCTTCGCTGTGACATATTTGCTGACAAATGGGCTGATCTCATGGGTCAGATCCTGCACTTCTGTGAAAATTTATAATTTTGCTTTTTGATATGACAAATTTATTATTTATTATTAATTGCAATTTTAAATTAATTCAATTTCAATTTTTTTTCATTAAGTATATTAATTATGTTAGTTAGTAGTTTAATTAGTGTAATTGGGCTTTATGCCCGTTCTAATTAAATAATAGTATCTAATAAATAACTAAATAAATAAATAAATATTTTTCTTAAATGTTTTTCTTGGTGCAACATTTTCTTGATAAAAGTGTGTATCGATCAATTGAAACTGCTCTTTATGCGTGTTTATTGAAGCTAATTTATAAGTTCGCGAGGCTGTTAGCCGTAATTTGTTTAAAGAGTGCGATTTCCAGGGCTGTTATTAAATTTTTCCCATCATAAACTCTGCCACTTTCTCTAAACATACCAATTACTTGAGATTAAAGATCGTGTCCCTAACAATAATTTTGTGTATACCTCGTAGATAAATCATTTCAGAATGGTGCTCATTTACATTTCTTGAGTTATTAGCTTTCTTAAATTAAGTAATAGTAAATTAATACAATATTAGGTATCAATAATCAACCCATCGCCGCCGGCTCACTACAGAGCTCGCCTCTCCTCTCAGAGAGAAGGGTTTTGGCCATAGTCTACCCCGCTGGCCATGTGCGGATTGGTAGACTTTACACACTTTTGAGAACATTATGGAGAACTCTCAGGCATACAGGTTTCCTCACGATGTTTTCCTTCACCGTTAAAGCAAGTGATATTTAATTACTTAAAACGCACATAACTCCGAAAAGTTAAAGGTGCGTGCCCGGGATCGAACCCCCGACCTCCAAAAAGAAGGCGGACGTCCTAACCACTCGGCTATCACAGCTTTTACCACTACAGTTACATACTAACCTATTTACGGTATCAAACTCTGTTGAGAGCATCGATATAAATGAGAAGATATTATGCCCAAGCCGTACAAAATTTTTCACGGTTTTGGAACCAAATAAATCAGCGCCACCTCTTAGATACTAATGAACGACCCGTTTGAAATCCAGACGTCACTGAGGTTGCATTGGTGCTAAATAAACATTTTAGGACCAATGAGTCGGTGCCATTTTGCTTGTCTTGGCCCTGTCCTTACGAAGTAATATATAAGTCTATGGATGAGAGTGATGTGACATTCTAATATCCGTGTATTCCAAAACTTAGTCGACAATTTACCCACACAAAATGGTTCTCTAACAATACCTCTCTACGTTCACATACCTATACCATACTATAGTTTACCAATCAATAGAGAGAGTACGAAGCTCTCCCTATCCGAACTAATTCACAACTTTCACAAGTTTGCACGGTTATTAGCGCGTTAATGTCTGTTGAGTACCTTTAATGCCTACCGAGTACGCCACGCCGCGCTGGGCGATTATTAAAAAACCGGCCAAGTGCGAGTCAAGCTCGCGCAATGAGGGTTCCGTACTACAGTCGTATTTTTTCGACATTTTGCACGTTAATTCAAAAACTATGATGCATAAAAATAAATAAAAATCTGTTTTAGAATGTACAGGTGAAGACCTTTCATATGATACCCCACTTGATATAGTCACTCACGTCGAAAGTTGAAAATACTAATTATTAGTTCATGACCACAATTTAATTTTTTTTGTGTGATCTAACCCTAAATTCGCGGTTTTCAGATTTTTCCCCAAATGTCAGCTATAAGATCTACCTACCTGCCAAATTTCATGATTCTAGGTCAACGGGAAGTACCCTGTAGGTTTCTTGACAGACAGACAGACAGACAACAAAGTTATCCTATAAGGGTTCCGTTTTTCCTTTTGAGGTACGGAACCCTAAAAATCCTTATTATGCACTCCACCTACCGCTTTCCCTTAATTTTAATATCAATTACACGAGACTAAAGATTGGAGCACACTTGGGGGAGGCTTGGCGAATTAAGTTGAAGTGCGTACAGTGGCGCACGGCATTATGTACCAAGCTTTATAATGTAAATTAGCTTACAATGTAATGCAGAATACTAGATTATACATATCTCACACCCGGCTTTACTCACGTGATTAGTCGACGTGTTTTTAGGGTTCCGTACCTCAAAAGGAAAAACGGAACCCTTATAGGATCACTTTGTTGTCTGTCTGTCTGTCTGTCAGTCTTTCAAGAAACCTACAGGGTACTTCCCGTTGACCTAGAATCATGAAATTTGGCAGGTAGGTAGATCTTATAGCTGATATTTAGGGAAAAATCTGAAAACCGTGAATTTGTAGTTAAATCACACAAAAAAAATTAAATTGTGGTCATGAACTAATAATTAGTATTTTCAATTTTCTAAGTAAGATAACTATATCAAGTGGGGTATCATAATATGAAAGGTCTGTACCTGTGCATTCTAAAACAGATTTTATTTATTTTTATGTATCACAGTTTTTGAATTATCCTGCAAAATGTCGAAAAAATACGACTGTAGTACGGAACCCTCATTGCGCGAGCCTGACTCGCACTTGGCCGGTTTTTTTTAAAGAATTTGGTATTAGCCATGTCAACGTGTGACGTTAAAATTTGTGACGTTAGCCCGACTAGTTTCAATGGAAATCACTTATCATAATTTAAACGCTAAAATAATAGATTAGGTGGTTAAGCAGATATTGCTCAATAGAATAGACTAGATAGAATGCAGAAGGAGGTCATATTAGAATTAGTGAAATAAGAATATATTATAGCCTACCTAGAAGAAAGAAACCGAAATAATGAAGAGTAGCAATTAACTGTCACTTTTATTTTGAAACTCTTCAATTTGGTGTGTCGAAACTACTTTTCTGATTTTTATAAAACGTATGAAGTACTTACATACAGTACGCGGCAGAAAATAATGTACATCAATCTTTAGAAGGAGATAGCGGATTTGTAGAGCATTGTCTCTGTCGTTGAGACCGACAAAACGTCATATAGGTATGAGTGACTGAGCTCTACTGCAAAGCCGAAATGTCATTCTAAAGGTGGTATAAATTATTAATGTACCTACGTGGTACATTATTTTCTGCCACGAAGCTGTGACAGTGGTTAGGACGTCCGCCTTCTAATCGCAGGTCGGGGGTTCGATCCCGGGGTACGCACCTCTAACTTTTCGGAGCTACGAGTATGTGCGTTTTAATTAATTAAATATCTTGTTTTAACGGTGAAGAAAAACGTCGTGACGAAACGAGTTCTCCATAATGTTCTCAAAGGTGTGTAAAGTCTACCAATCCGCACATGGCCAGCGTGGTAGACTATGGCCAAAACCCTTCTCACTTTGAGAGGAGACACGTGCCCTGTACTGAGCCGGTGATTCGTTGATCATGATGATGATGATACGAGTATTAGTGGAATGCAAAGACACGACGCTCGACATTAACAATTATGAGAGCGAGTGTACTATAAAATCAGCTGCAGAGTATTTATGCGATATTTATAGAACTAGCTTAATTAGAATGTTTTCCAAGCACAGCTGCTCTCTCACTTAAAAATATTAACGGCTCTATAAAACAGTTTCGAGCTAAAGTGAATCTTATTACATTTTACTAAATTAGATCATAACCTTTTATAATAATTACTCAGCGATTTAGGTAGTTAATTAATTCTCTGATGTAGTTAATTTAGACAGTAATAACATAGTATACTAGCTTATGCCCGCGACTTCGTCAACGTGGACTACACAAATTTGAAACCCCTGTTTTACCCCATTAGTGATTGAATTTTCAGAAATCCTTCTTAGCGGATCTCTACATCATAATAGCTATCTGAAATTTCAGGCCGATCTGTCGAATAGTTTCAGCTGTGCGTTGATAGAACAGTCAGTCTTTCAGTCAGCTTTTTATATTTATGTATTTAGATTTTAAGCTCGTTTCAATATAAAAGTGGCTAATTAAAACAAATTACGATGTATTTATGACACGCGCTAAATTTTTGTTGCAAAATGCATGATTTCATATTATGAGCACTTGTTTTAAGATAGGTATAATTTTAGACTAGGTGCCTACTTGTGTTTTTTTTTTAATTTGCTGCACTTGTTATACCTTTACCAGGTTCTGAGACCTAGCCTAGAAGTCCTTAGAATATGGAAAAGATAGTAGCTACAGACAGAATTCTGGTACACAGAATAACATTACTAATCATGAATTCTGTGGTACTAAACCTAAAATCGTGTAAGTAATTAGGCCATACAATTTATGTCGACATAGGTAGTTCATCGGTATATAATTACTCGTAGATGATAATGGTAATGGAAAGCCCATCAAATGTTTAATATGCAGCATAATATCGATGAAATGCATTAATTATTGGATTAATTCCGATATGACAGGGTGAACGTTAGCGAGAAAATCGATATCGTTTTACATTGAATCGAGAAATTAGATTATAGTAACCTAATACGGATAATATAATTTCACGGTGTTTTAAATATAGGTAGAGAAAGTTGGCGCGCGTACTTGGTAAAGGAATTTACAAATACCTATTGCACAGTAGCTAACAGGGACCTGTAAATGAAAGTTGGGTTTTCATTTCAAGAAAAAGGACCTAGGTTTGTATTTCAATCTCCCACCTCCCAGGCGCAGTGGACAGCGCTGTGTGCTTATCGATTTCGATTAGATGTCCCGGGTTCGATTCCCATTCTAAATTTTTCTCTGGTCTAGTCTGGTGGGAAGCTTTGGCCGTAGCTAGTTACCACCCTACCAGTAAAGCCATGCCGCCAAGCGATTTAGCGTTCCGGTACGATGCCGTGTAGAAACTAAAGGGGTATCAGCCATACCCCTTCCAGGTTAGCCTGCTTCCATCTTAGACTGTGTCACATCACATACCACCAGGTGGGATTGAATCAGTGAACTAATCTGATTTAAAAAAACGGCTAAGTGTGAGCCAGACTCGTGCACAGAGGGTTCTGTACTACAGTCGTATTTTATCGACATTTTGCACGATAAATCGAAAACTATTATGCCTAAAAATAAATAAAAATCTGTTTAGAATATACAAGTAAAGCCCTTGTATATGATACCCCACTTGTTATAGTAGGTAACCTTATTTTGAAAATTGAAAATAACAAAATTTTTTCTTGTGATGTAACCACAAATTCACGATTTTCAGATTTTTCTTCTCATGTCTGCTATAAGACCTACCTTCCTGCAAAATTTCATGATTCTAGGTCAACGGGAAGTACCATATAGGTTTCTTGACCGACAACAAAGTGATCCTATAAGGGTTCCTTTTTCCTTTTGAGGAACCCTAAAAAAAATTAATACAAACGAATACAGCCAAATATATTATTTTGTAACTCCAATGTAACTCTACACCAGTGGGACAGCGGATGGCTTGATAACTGAAAGACATTGTCTCAACGTGTACCGTTGCACAACTTTGCATTTCAGTCGGAATGACCTCGATTGGTTTCCGAACAGCTGTATCGCTATTTTCACAAGCAACAAAGGGCTGTTAGGCGTCTATGGCACTTTTATTGGCACTTTCACGATCCTCGCCTGCATCGGGTCCAGTTTTAGTATCGCAAAGTTTAGCTTACACGGAAGATTATTTTGAAACTTTTCTAACTATACCAGGTTAATTGGCGTGGTGGGATATGTTCAGATCCCATTGCTGCTGGTTTACAGGATGTTCGGTAATAAGCTGGGTCAAAATAAAAATCTGTTTTAGAATAGATACACAGGTAAAGCCCTTACATTTGTAATACCCCACTTGTTATAGTAATCTTACTTTGAAAGTTGAAAATGCTATTTATTAGTTCATGTGCCTACACGTAAATTTTTTTTGTGATGTAACCACAAATTCATGGCTTTCGGATTTTTCTGCTAACGTGTGCTATAAGGCCTACCTACCTGCCAAATTTCATCTAGAGGTTTTGTTGACAGACAGACGGGCAACAAAGTGATCCTACAAGGGTTCCTTTTTTCCTTTTGAGGTACGTAACCCTAAAAATAAGTTTAAAATTAACTGCATTCTTTCGTACAATTTAGAACGATGTAGATTGTAGGTAAAGAGAATAGCGTAAAGAAAAGTACTAGCTGTAGTTGAATAGGATTAAGGAAGCCGTATTTAGGTTGAATTGTTGTGTATTTAGCTCTCACGCGATATTGTTTGTTTTTGTGTTTGAAATTGAGAATTTTCTATTTTTATTAACCGTTTTCTAAATTTTGGACATAAATAGGCATTACTTTTCCTTGATGCACAAGGAGTGACAAGCTTATATTTTGATATAATCCATTAAATCGACGATTTTTTTTTTAGGGTTCGGTACCTTAAAAGCAAAAAGGAACCCTTATAGGATCACTTTGTTGTCTGTCTGTCAGTCTGTACGTCGTGTCTGTCAAGAAAACCTTTATCACGTTGACCTAGAATGACGAAATTTGGTAGGTAGGTAGGTCTTATAGCACAACTAAAGGAATAAATCCGAAAACTATGAATTTGTGGTTACATCACAGAAAAAAGAATTAAAATGTGTTCATGAACAAATATTAGTATTTTAAATTTTAAAAACTAAAGTTAGATAACTATACCAAGTGAGGTATCATATTATGAAAGAGCTTTACTGGTCTATTCTAAAACAGATTTTTTTACTTTTACGCATGATAGTTTTTGATTTATCGTGCAAAATGTCGAAAAAATCTTATCGAGTCTTACTCGCACTTGGCTGGTTTTTTCTTTAGGTATAAAAAAATCAAAAACATGAGAAAAGTTATAATAACCTTACCTAATTTATTTTATACAGCATAATAAAATCGTATTTTACTATACCCAATTTCACATAGGCCTCTAATATACAACTAAAACATAAAATCTCATGTTTATAGGTCCAACTTTTCTAATTTTCCTAACTAATTGATCGGTCCGTGACCTGGCCTTCGTTCAGAGTAAAAGGAAACTCGTGTAAAACTAGGCTTTTCGCAAAGTAAACTAATTAAAGTAGCTAATTACAAGAAAACTCCGAGCTAATGAAAGGTTTTATTCTTGTAATAAAATGTATTGATCTTGTAGTATGTGTAACATGTGGAAATGAAACCTAAGTAAACTAGGGTAATATTATGATGAAAATCCCCACAAACCACCTAATAGACGCTTAATAAGCGGACGGACACACCCGATCGCCAAGCTTAGGCAGTTGCTTAGCATAAAAGTCGGCCTACGCCCGTTCGATACCCTCATTCCGCACATTGTCTTGATTATGTGACTTTTAAGTCCACCAATCACAACAAAGTGTTCTCCCATGTCCCCCGCCAACATTTTACGATTTTGTTTTCATGCAAAATCTTGTATATGCGTACTCTGTGAGGTTGAATTCTATGTGATAATACCGGAAATTTTACTTTGAAAGAACATTTTAAATTGTGGGATGTGGCTACCTAGTGACAAGTAAGTACTGGTTTAGCTATAATTTGGAACGCTGAGGCGCTGGCTTGCAGACGATGCAAATCCAAGTAACACGAAGGGGTAGTAGGTACATATTATTTTGTATGAAAACATTGCGAAAACACTGCTATATAACACCGCTAGATATCATTCTATAGAAGCAGGCGTTAGAAAGTCAATGTCACAGTCAAATTATTTGTTCATACTAGTTAATTTGTAAGATGATAATAATGGTGATAATTCATTACGTACTTAAAACTAAAGCTACGAGGGTTCCAAACGCGCCCAAGTTTGAGAAGAGCCCACAACAAACTCAGCCGGGTTACTTTGCTGAAGTCCAAGATAGGTATACAAAGAACCAAAAGCTAACTTTGCTATTAACTGCTGATACACACTCCTGAAAGCCACAAAGCAAAATAAGAAGAAGAAGAAGAAGAACCGCTGATACAAACCAATTTGTATGGTACAACATGCAGTATGCGACATGCATCGCCCGCCCTCCCACTGTTAAATATGCAGGAAAAGCGAAAAATAAACCAAGCAAGCAATACGCATTTAGCGGATAATAGCAAATTAAACTTTTAATTCTTTGAATAATATCAAACAATTGTTATGCCGATACAGACGTATCGATAAGACATTTCAAAAACTTTAACAGTTTACTTTATCATTACAAGAAGGTATAAGTACTTATTATATATAAAATAAAAGGAAAAGGTGACTGTCTGACTGACTGACTGACTGACTGACTGATCTATCAACGCACAGGTCAAACTACTGGACGGATCGGGTTGAAATTTGGTACGCAGATAGCTATTATGACGTAGGCATCCGCTAAAAAGGATTTTTGAAAATTCAACCTCTAAGGGGATGAAATAGCGGTTTGAAATTTGTGTAGTCCACGCGGACGAAGTCGCGAGCATAAGCTAGTTATATATAAATTTAAAAGTAATGCTAGTTACATTACGTAATGACTTGGTTTCGCGTGGGACAGGACCTCATGCCGCAACTAATAAGTGTAATTGAGTCGTCAAAGGCGGTTCGATTCCCGGTGAAGTAGATTTATGGTTCGCGTAATGAACGAGCGTGGGTTTGTAGACTTGTCTAGTGGGTATGAGATATAAAGTACCGAGAGCTGATGGACAGTTTGAGGGAGGCGTTTCAAAAAAACTAAATGATGTCGAAGTTCACAACAAAGACAAAGAATTTAAAAATTTCAGGTAGAATAAAACTTATCTAATTGCTATACAAATCATGGCAGGTAGAATTAGCCAAATATTTCACTTTTTTTATTGTGAGAGACTTGCGCTTGACACAATCATTTCATTTCATTTTATTCTGAGACAAATTAGCCTTATAGCTGTACTCAGAGTAGCTTAATCGTTACTTAAGTTTAGTTAAAACGAGACAGCTCTATATCTCTCACATAAATCTGTTTCGTTTTAACTCATTCTTTTTTGTCAAATTATTTATACTAAGTAAATTACTACTGCGTCGTAATCGTCTTCAATAATTTTTTAAAAATCTTTTCAGGTATGTTTGGAAAACAACTTGGAACACGACTGCTACCTTTAAGATCTATGCGGATTCACCTAACAGTTTGTACATTCATATTTACGTAAATAAAAGAAAAAGGTGACTGACTGACTGACTGACTGATCTATCATGATGATGATGCGGACGAAGTCACGAGCATAAGCTGGTAATAAAATAAAATTCGATGTATACTCTATGCTACGTCTGTGACTCTAACACCGGATCGGAATGGAGATTGTACTATTTTGTATATGGTACTGGTTTTACTCACTTCTTCAATATTTCTATCAGCTCTTTGGCTATAATATACGTCATAGGTAGGAAGAAAGAACAATGAACTCTTGAACTTGCCTCGATTTTATTACATTGTTTATTATGTAGACGAGTGTAATACATACATTGACGTCATCCGTTGTGCTACGTAAGAAGTTCATAATCTTGTGCGTTGGTATAGAACCCTTCATGTGAGAGTCCGATTCGCACATGACCAGTTTTTAGGGTAACGTACCTCAAAAGGAAAAACGAAACCCTTATAGGATTACTTTGTTGTCTGTCTGTCCGTCTGTCTGTCTGTCAAGAAACCTACAGGGTACTTCCCGTTGACTTAGAATCATCAAATTTGGCAGGTAGGTAGGTCTTATAGCAGACATTAGGGGGAAAATCTGGAAACCGTCAATTTGTGGTCACATCACACAAAAAAATGAACTAATAATTAGTATTTTCAATTATCAAAGAAAGATAACTTTACCAAGTGGGGTATGATATTATGCTGTGGATTCTAAAACAGATTTTGGTTTATTTTTATGAATCATAGCTGTTGATTTATCGTGCAAAATTTCGAAAAAATACGACTGTAGTACGGAACGCTCGGTGCGCGAGCCTTACTCGCACTTGGCTGGTTTTTTTAAGTCAACAAACGGTAGTTAACGAGCAAACTTGTTTGTAATCAATCGCGACACGAAAATAACTGCTCTAATTGAGTTTAATGATAACGATTTTATTGCTATACGAGAAATTCGGTAGTTATTTGTGCTCCTCATTATTTTGCCGTTTCAAATTAACAACACAACCTTTTACGAGGGAATTTTATTTCCACGACGCCGATTGATTCTTGATTTATGTAGGCAACGGTTTTATGCCACATCCTAAAGTAAAGCTGGGTACTGACCGGGGTTACGGCACGTAATGTAACGTGTTACACAGCGAGCATTCGTGCAGTCAGTACGTCGTGTTACGGGGAAACCAGCGAGCAACAAGCCGCTCGTTGCTCGCTTTGAGTGCTCCACCCAGCTGTCGGTTTTTTGGCGAATCCTTTGACTGTCAGTATAGTAGTACCTGGCAGAAAATATTGTACATCGACCGTCACAAAGAGTTACCGCTTTCGTAGAACGTCGTCTCTGTCGCTGAGGCCGACAAAACGTCACATAGGTATGAGTGACAGAGACAACGCTCTACAAAGCCGAAATGTCATTCTAAAGGCCGACCTACATTACTTTCTGCCGCGTACTGTATAGTAGTACCTGGCAGAAAATATTGTACATCGACCTTTACAAAGAGTTAGCGGTTTCGTAGAACGTCGTTCTGTCGTTGAGACCGACAAAACGTCACATAGGTAGGAGTGACAGAGACAACGCTCTACAAAGCCGAAATCTCATTCTAAAGGTCGAAGTACAATATTTCTTACCGGCTACTGTAAATAAACTTGTTTTTTTTAAAAAAAAATAAGGTATATTGCCTTTAGCTTGGATATCAATATCTCTATATGTATAGGCGCGTGTACCTACTTGAATCTGAAAAAGATTTAATTTTACAGATAAAAGAGTCAAAAATTATCCATTTTTGTGAGGGTATGATTTTATCTGTACGGCAGGTAGAGTTGCAATTACTGTGAAGAAACGTCTGCAACTGAGCCTTGATAAATATCTCCATCGACATATTCGAACTCGGAATACCGAAAGTAGTTTGTATCAGACATGCATCGGATAATTAAAAAGAGGTTTCAGAAGAATTACGTTATGAAATGTTTATATCATTACCCATTATTATTGGTTTATTGGTTTGTTTTGTTGGTCTGTCCTTCAAACACGCCTCAGCAAGACAACTGATTGACGTGATTTTTTGCGTGGTTATAGTTATAGGCATTCTCCAGGTCTTTAAAGACCTGGAGAATGACATTGGTTACTTGTTATCCCGGAAAATCAAAGAATTTTTTGTAGATCTGTTGGTTTATTGTTTTGTTTGGTTGGTCTGTCCTTCAAACTCAAACACGCCGCAGCAGGACAACCTTTTTTACGTGGTTTTATAGTTAAAGACCTGGAGAGTGACATAGGTTACTTGTTATTCCGGAAAATTAAAGAATTTTCACGGGATATTTTAATGTAGATAACATAACGACGGTTATTTTCTGTTTTTACATATCGATATTTCAACCCAATTGCAATTGGGTTGAAATATCGACAAATAAAACACCAAATTAATCGTGCTATACCCGTTATCTGCATTAAAATATGTCGCTAAACCACGATATAAGCTTAAAATCATTAATTTTCACGGGATTTTTAAGAAACTAAATCTAAGTAAGATAAAGAAACTAATGCCGCAGGTATATGTCATCACTGGCAACACGTATTGTTAGAAAACTTTGTGACTTTGGTCTTCAAACACTGAGGAATTTTGGACGATAAGATAAGATAAATTTATTTGGCACAGCAATAAATATAACAAACAGAACAAGACAAGACTTAAATCAGTTATACTTAATTACAAAAACATTACCGTGCACTTGTTTTCCGAACTAGTAAAAACTGTGTCTCGGAAGACACGGCTTCCAGCTCGATGAATACAAAACAAATTAAAGAAAATATGTGCCGTGTAAGTCCATATTGTTATGTGTCTGTGTGACGATAAGACATCTCATAGCAAAGAGTATATAATCAGTAATCACTAATAGCTTCCCGCGGGGTGATTATGTATCTCGCGACAGGCTTGCGTCAGGCGTAAAATCTCGCGATCATTGCTGTCAAACGTCCGGCTAGAGAGAGAGACAGCAATAGCCACAAAGCAAAATAAGAAGAAGAAGAAGAGAGACAGCAAATGAACTGTCGGATTGCTACTGCTGTCGCGTTGCTGTCGCTACTGCAAAGTAATCAAACCGCCGAACTGTGAAGGTTTTGTATATTGTCGTGGAGTTTTCCGTCGCGCTTTGTGTCTCACCAAGCCTTTAATGATGTATTGAATTTTATAATTTGCTTAAAACATATAATAATTCTTAAATTAGCTTGTTTCAATTAAAAGGTGTTGAGCAATGGCGTTATGACTTGCGCCCGAACAGAACAGATTGTCGAAACCCGCCCTGCCATATTCGTTAGCGAAAGTTGACTTTCCAACGCGAATTTTCACTATCACTATATCACTGTATCGAGCAATATCGAGTTTATGCGATAGCTGTCCTTGAAAACATTGATGTACGAGTACGACTGAACTGGAAACATTCCTAGAGAAGTACCTAACCCTAGCGCTTTCCATACAAACGTAATTTGATCCTCATTTGTATATTAATTAATCAAACTCAATGAATTTTTCTAGACACGTTCTAGAAACAAATATCTGTGTCTGTGGTTAGTCAGACAGTAAAAATGTGTAGTTTCAAAGTTACACGGACTCAAACATTTGTTAATCTTTGAGCCCATGTATGTAACTTTAAAACTGCACATTTTTACAGAAATCTGGTAAAACAAATATCTGCGTGTGTAAGTTACACACGCAGATATTTACAGATATTTGTTTCGCGGAGCGCACTAGGGTCACTTCTCTTAAAGTAGAATATTTTGTTGGTTGAATATTGTATAGAAGCCAGGCGTTACTTTGCAGAAATCCATGATATACACGGAACCAAAAGCTTAATTTGCTATAATCCGCTGAAACAGGTCAAATCTGAAATCAAATCAAATGGTGCAACAATCAGCATGTGACATGCACGGCCACCCTCCCACTGCTAAAAAACCAGCCACCAAGCAAGCAATACGCACCACCACCACGCAGCACCACACAAATCCCAAAACACACTCGATGCACGTTTCGCCCCGACACCGGTGCATCCTAAGGAGATGTAGACCTTACAATCCACAATAATTGCAAGGTCTAATGTCGTCCGTCCACCTGGTGGGGGGGAGGTCCTCCAACGCTGCGTCTTCTGGTGCGAGGTTGTGATTGCAGCAGTCTATTCCTGGCTTGGCCTTACAATAATTTAAATAATTAAAGTAGCTCAATTCAGCCTGCCTGGTTATGGCTCGATAGCTATTAGCATAAATGATGATAAATGCGAGAAATATTTTGCCTCATAAACATTGCATCGACGCGGACGCAAGCTTCAGCGTTCGTACTTCGTTGATAAGCTTCGGGGAAATTATGTGGAAGATCGCATCGCGCATAACTTCACGGGATTCGCGCTCGTTTGTTAGTCTGAACCATCGGTCTGAACACTTGTTAGGGTGTTGTCAGACTACGAGTAGAGTCGCTGCGTTTTGCGTGCTAACTAAAATGTCTGTCCGTAAATATTAATATGACTGAAATTATTACTATAAAAAGATAAAAAATCTATACCTAGCCTTTAGTTTTACTTGGTAGGTACAATATATTATTTTAAAGTAAAAACTATTTTAGTATAAAAATAAAAAATTACTAGACCCTAAATTAAATCCTAGTTGCAGAGACATGGTAGATTAAGCAGGTACCTAAGTGGATAATAACATTAATTGATTGTCAGATAATTTCAATAATTTGAACGTAGTTTCATTCATTAAATGTTTTGTTAAATAAGACGACAAAAGACTATCTATTAAATAACTTAAAACTTTAATAAAAAAATTACGCGTATTTTTTTCTGGAATAGGTAGGTACGTGAAAAATCCCATGTAAATACGTAAGTATACCTACGTAGAATTACTAGAACGATCATAGTTTTGATTCAAGAGTTATGTACTAACTTTTTAGACTACCTTTTTAAACAAGCTATTAAGAGGAAAAAGATTAATTTAACTAAAGAAATGATTAAATTGGCTTAAATTAATAAAACACTGATTATCTTAACGTGTGTATAGCACCTTAAATATGTTGGTAATCTGCCTGGTATTTATTCTTAACTTACCGATGAAAGATAGCCTTAAAAATAACTCGGCTTCTCGTTTTATGGAGCTCTTTATGTTATTGTAATTACTACGGCGATTTTTAATGTCTGCTCGCATGAGATGGCAATCATATAATAACGCTAAATATATTATTATGTCTTCATTCTTTCATATTAATGTCCTCCCGAAAGGTACTGTTTTACAATGGTATGAGAATTATTGTCGTTTCATATTTTGATTTCTTATGCTTTATCTTTATACTCGCTTATAGAAATTAACAAAATTGTTGAAATTGAAAGTTTGAACTAGTGTGAAACACCTTTAGTGCCCGCAACTCCGTACGCGTGGATTTATGTTTTTAAAAATCCCGTGGGAACTTTTTGTTTTTCCAGAATAAAAATTAAAAGCCTATGTCACTCTCCAGGACTTAAACTACACCCATGCAAAAAATCACGTCGATCCGTTGCGCCGTTGCGACGTGATTGAAGGACAAACCAACAAAAAATAAACCAACAAACAAACACACTTTCGCCTTTATAATATGGGTAGTGATAATATTATGTTATTTCGAATTCCGTGTTTGTCAATCACTTCTACTGTCTTCAGGCAGGTTCTTCTGTCTAATGGCTCTATTACTCTACAACTATAAAACTTAACACTCTAAATGCTAATGTTTGTAATTACACCTTCTAACAACCTACCAACTATCGATTAGCTCTGTTGAAATCGTATCGAGTTATTATTTGCTTTCCATTTATTTTGCGGGGAGAAAATGTTACCGGACGCAACACCCACCTTCAACCAAACGCTCAACTTTCCCGCCGTTTCCTTGCTTGTGTTTTTTTTATATTTTTTTCTTTTAAACTAACTTCAGCGTTTCGAGTTCCAGCTCTTAATCCTCAATGTCCATGGACAACTTAATTTAATTTATATTTTACTAGCAACCCGCCCCGGCTTCGCACGGGTAGTTAAATACAATTATTTCAAATAAAATATAGCCAATGTTATTTACGAATAATGTTGCTTTCTACTGGTGAAAGAATTTTCAAAATTTGTTCAGTAGTTCCAGTGATTACTCTATTATTACCCCTACAAACAAACTTACAAACTTTACCCGCGACTTCGATCGAGTGAATTTTGTTTTTAAAATCCAGTGGGAACTCTTTGATTTTCCTAGATAAAAAGTAGCCTATGTCACTCTACAGGTCTTTTACTATATCTATGCAAAAACCACGCCGATCTGTCACTCCGTTGCGGCGTGATTGAAGGATAAACCAATAAACCAACTAACAAACCCACTTTCTCATAAGGGTAGTGATTTTTTCCCATGGGTGCATGATTCCCACTTTGTTTTTTCCTAATTTACATAAGGACCCCGATTACTTGTCTTTTCAAACATATTCCAGGCTAGGGGTTCAGGCCTTTCAAAATTTTTCCTCTTCAACAATTTCCGGTTTTAGCATTTTATTTTTTAAAGTGATACCTTTATTTTTAAACATAAACAGCCTTTGGCGTTACAACTTTCGTGAGAGTTTCGTAATTCGTATTACACACTCGAGTGCCATTACCCGGGACTGAATAATGATCTTCGTTCCCTGAGACCCAGGTGTGGAGAACAAGCGTGTGTGCGTTGGGGTTGCTATACACATAGTCGGCTCGGCACAGCTCCACGGTAGAATCGGATATTATAATATTATGTACCTAGATGAATATTCGATAAAAAATCAAAAGGCCACTCATCGTTCCGGGCGAGCCCGGAGCATATTTATTTAGTCCGCACTCGATAAAAACCCGAAACGAATGTAGCATTTCGATCATATGTTGACGAGAAAGGAGCTAAGGGTTGCTATAAACATATTCGGGTCGGCATATTCATTAGCCAATTTTTATCAATTCGATAAAAGGTCGCTCGATATGCCCCCATGTTAGGTATACCTTGCTCAGTTCGGCTTAAGCGGAGGCGCTTCTTCTGCTTGAGGCATCAAGTGGAGGAAGCGCCAGGATAACTAACCCTTAGGTTTCACGTCTTACAAAATAAACACTTTTCTTTCTTTTTTCTTTCTTTCCAACTTATAAACCTGAGTTTGAATCCGGGTGGTTTTGCCGATCGGGCAAACCGAACGCAAGTCGAATATAATAGATGTAAGAAACTGGTGAACCGGAGACGGTCTAGACCATGAAATTAAAGGAGAATGGGCACTTTTGTATGAGTTGCGTCCCCAGAGTGTATCAAGTTGTGATATATGTCATTTCAAAGGTCATGATAATAGCTTCATTTTATTGTATGACACCTACAATGAGTTGCGTGCAGGGAAAGAGGAGTGTGTTTGTTTGTTGGTTTGTTGGTTTGTCCTTCAATCGCGTCGCAACGGTGCAACGGATTGACGTGATTTTTGCATGGGTATAGATAAAGTCCTGGAGAGTGACATAGGCTACTTTTTATCCCGGAAAATCAAAGAGTTCCCACGGGATTTTTAAAAAACCTAATTTCACGCGGACGAAGTCGCGGGAATCAGCTAGTTGGTCCATAAAAACTAGCCACAAGCAAAGTGTAAGTAGAAACTCAAGTCCTTTAAACGTGCAGAGGTCAAAAATACCAAAAAAAAGTATGGATCCGAAAGAGCAAAATGCGTGTGCGTATGCGCGCCGCGTAAGTAACTGACTACAGGGACAAGTCACAACACGCCGCCGATTCCGTCCCCTACCAGCCCGCCCCGGCACCGTACGAATAGGTACACACCGCACGGTATGCTAGCACCCAAATATAGGCCAAACTAAAAGTAATATATTCTTTGTTTAAAAAAACGTACCTAATAAATGTAAAAACGTATAAAACTGTTTAGCGGGACTGCAATTACTTTTTTTATATAATTATGGCATAATATTGTACATATATCAAATCTTTAAAAGAGCAACCGCCGAGTTTCTTGCTGATTCTTCTCGGTGGGAAAGGCATTCCGAGCCAGTGGTAGATGCATATGATGATTCAAAAGTACTTGTAAGAGTTTAATTGAATAAAAGATATTTTTATTTTATTCAGACTTACACTGGATTAATGAAATTAAATGCTTCCTAAATCTTTCCCTGCACGCGACTCATTGTTGGTGTCATACAATAAAATGAAGCTATTATCATGACCTTTGAAATGACATATATCACAACTTGATATGATACACCACTGGGGACGAAACCGCCCATTCTCCTTTAACAGAGAAAAAACTGAGACTACAATTGCATTTTTAAGATCTTTAGTAGGTATCTTACCTTTCTGGTTTTGTTTGAAAACTTACTTCTTGAGGCTAGTTTTACTTTACAAATAACCTATAAATAGTAACAGGGATTGATGTAACTGGATCAAGACGCTACGATAAAATATCTGAGTTAAAATAAGACTAGGTACATACTTAGTTCTGTTCGCCAGTTGAACTTACATCTGGATGGTATTATTGTTTGATAAAAATTGGCTAATGAATATGCCGACCCGAATATGTTTATAGCAACCCTTAGCTCCTTTCTCGTCAACATATGATCGAAATGCTACATTCGTTTCGGGTTTTTTATCGAGTGCGGACTAAATAAATATGCTCCGGGCTCGCCCGGAACGATGAGTGGCCTTTTGATTTATTTATACTCTTTACTCTCGAGGGGAACAGTTTCCTGATTCAATTATTATAATTGTGCCGAGCAGTGGTGCCGGTGTTTTGAAATAGCTTGACGACGGACGCGTACGATATTATTGAACGATGTTTGATGAATTTGTTCATAACACTCGATGATTGAAGCACTCTTTGTGATAGTTGTGCGTTGATGCAATATATTTCACGTGACTCTTAGAAATGCTATCGTTCTAAAATCCAAACTCCTCGAGAATTAAGATGCGAACATTTACAAAAACAAGCTCATGTGTGATTTTTCAAAGAATAAATAATATGCTTTCTCTAAATACTTCTCTAAAGACGGTACACTTAATACAGCATATATAGCGGTATACTTAACATTATATTCTGCAGCTATTACATAATAGAGAGAGAGAGAGCCAGCGCGTCCCAGACCTTCGTTATTTTATAAAAGCTGAAAGTTTATCTGCGAATTGCATGCGTATCACAGAGAGGAACAATCAGCGACTATGAAGATTGGATCATGGTGGCTTTGAGAGATAACATGCAATAGAAGTGTAAAAATATTAAGTCAAAGTACAAATTAGAAATCAGCCCCCCAATTGTGTAAGAATAACCATTTCATGGCTATCGCAATCGTCAGGAAATTCTGCCCTTTGATTGGTTGATTCGCTGTTTACATTTTTTCACAGCCAATCAAAGGGCAGAATTCTTGACGATTGCGATAGCCATGAAATGGTTATTCTTACACAATTGGGGGGCAGGTCATGCGTTGAGAGATAAGTACTTCGTGTCGTATGGTAACCCTCTGGCAGACGCCCCTATAATTTAACAATTTATTAAACTTTAAAGTTATCTGGCAATGCTTGGCGTGACTTCTAATCCTATTCCGAAAAAAATATAAAAAAATGATACTTCATATTTTGACTTAAGGTTTTTTTTACACCTTTATTACCTGTTATCTCCTGCAGCCACCATGATCGACAAAACAGCTGTCTCTTTCTAAAGGTCGATGTACTTTTTTTTTCTGCCGCGTACTGCACTTTTCTAGAAAGTTGTAATACTGTCCGGGATGTTTAACTTTCGAACCAATCTACAGGATAGAAATGTGCACATTTCATATCACTTTTTAGAAAAAGCAATTTCAACGTCAATTTATTGAATCATTAAAAGTTGTCTGGGCTCCTTGTACCAGTAGGTAACGTTGTGGTTGTTTTGCAGGACATCGCTGCCTCCAGCAATAATGTGACAATTCTCTAGTTATTAGTAATTAGATATTTATTATTTTCTTTAATATTTTGGATTAAGAAAACACAACTGGAAAGCTTTTAAAGTTAAAAACAGCGCTGTTGCGCTTCCTGAGGAAATTGCAGCTCCGGCGTTGGAGATATTTTTATAACCAACCAAGGATATTGTATTGTATTTCCTTTTACTGGTTTCTTTTGTGCTCGAGGTACGCAGTTGTAAACACTTGATTCCAAATGAAACTAACGTAAGTTCCAAATGAAAGACTTTTAAGTGAAATTTTAGAGAACCAGCCCTAGTGCATTTCCCAGCGCTTTCCATACAAGTTTAGTTTGTTTCGGATTTTAATACTAAGTTGCTTTAATCTTTTGTAGACACATTCCAGAAATTAAAATCTGTGGTTTTCCAAATTTCTGTAAAAATGAAAAACTTTAAACATTTTTTACTGAAATCAATCTTTGAGCCGGTGTAACTTTGAGACTACACATTTTAACAGATATCTGACGAACTTTAGACACAGATAGTCGTATAGGCTATAGTACGCGACAGGTCGAGATGGCAATTTTGTCATGAGTCACGTCACCCACGCTATCCCGTACCAGATTAGCGCGGGGCTGTGCGGGGCTTCCCCACCCCGATTGCCATCTCAACCTCACGAATACTGGTCTTTATAGCGTAGACCACCATTAAGAAACGATTTTCAGAAATTCCACCGAGTAACCGCATTGAATCAGCTAGTATGTACATAAAATAGCTAGGTACTTGCTAAAAGTTGCAACTACTTTATCATGGTTCCCCTATTGCGTACATTACATACATACGGTACCGAAGGCGCAGCGGAAACCATCGGAAACACAGGACGCCGGTGCGGCCGTCTGCGTCCAACTCAGTGCTGTACATTTATGGTCACATAAATTTTAACTTGATGCACTTCGACTAAATGCAGGTTTGCACAGTCAGCTCTCCGTAGTAAGTACTCGACAAATCTGTAAATCAAACTTGAAATACGTTAGCGAACTAAGTACGAAAGGTATTTTATCAGTTCTAAATTGAAATTGAGGCATGGTAGCCATGTTTAAGACGTCTACCTCCTATACGGAACGTCGAGGGACGCACCTGTAACTTTTTGGAGTTATGTGCGTTTTAGCAATTAATTTTTTTTACTTATAAGCTGTTAGTTCTAAGTTCTTTCGCACGACACGACTTATCCGTCTAAATGTGCATGCTGTAGCCGCCTATAATTAATTAGGTAAATATCACTTGCTTTAACGGTGAATTAAAACATCGTGAGGAAACCTGCATGCCTGAGAGTTCTCCATAATGTTCTCAAAGGTGTGTGAAGTCTACCAAACCGCATATGGCCAGCGTGGTAGACTATGGCCAAAACCCTTCTCACTCTGAGAGGAGACCCGTGCTCTGTAGTGAGCCGGTGATGGGATGATCATTATGATGATGAATAGTAAGTACACAGAAACCCTTCGTGTGTGAGTCCGACTCGCACTTGGCTGGTTTATTTTTAATGCAGCCAATAAAGAATCTGATCCAAGATCAAACACCTTAATTAGGGAATAGGAATCGACGTAATGAAAGCGAAAGTTGTTAAGAGCGAGATAAGACTTAAGAGGCATCATTAGTGCTCGCGACGGCCTCTCAAAGGCCGAATGCGTGTAGGTAATTTTCAGCAGCTTTGTGATGCTAATCCTTAGCTCTTCTATATATAAACTAGCTTGAATAGGATCGATGTAAAGATAAGCTTTTTCGTGAATAAATCGGTGCGAGAGATAAAAAAAAATTTCTTTGAAAAGAATATTAGCCATGTTAAATGACTAATATTCCCCTTTCCTCTCCAACTAAGCGTCAGGCTTGTGCTAGGAGTAGGTACGACAATAGTGCAACGAGCGGGGTTTGAACCGTCGACCTTTCGGTTTTCCGTCCACTCCTTTACCGGTTGAGCTATTGAGGCTCTAATTACGGATGATAAGTATACCTAACAGAATATATAGGTACACGCACGACGCATTTATCTGAGTAGGTTCCTGCGGTAGTGGAGCAGTGCGGGAGGGTGTGATGACGTGACGCGGGAGCTCAGTGATTCGTTCGACTTGTGACAACTGTTACCCTCCCGCACCGCCCCACTACCGCAGGAACCTACTCGGTTATGCATCCTCCTTAGTAGTTGTGTTATGGGCAGATTACACCTACCGAGTACAGTGGCGAGTCAGTGTCCTCGGCCGAGTACTCGGTTGGTATAAACACTTAACGAGTGCAATTTCGCCGCAATTTCTCAGCCACGGCACTGTCTCGGCCGAGTGACATTTTACTGTCTCGCTTCACTACTCGGTAGGTGTAATCTGCCCATTACGAGTATGGTCAATGAGTCTTCTTCGTGTCAAAAGAAAATTTGTGAGTAAAAATTGTACGACACTCCTTTGAGGAAAATGTGTGAATATTAAATTTTGTTACGACAAACGAGTCTAGTCGCTTCCCTGGACAACATGGAATTTTCCATGGCTTTCACTATGATTTATTAAGTACAGGGCCACTAATTGAGCGGGGCTAGATTGACAATTTATTATTAACCGAGCGACGTTGTTTGTTATGTACCCACTTCATGTGCGTGTGTCCGTTGAACACGGACGTTATGTAAAGAGGCAATAAAGATAAAGGTATACATACATGTTTTGCTCATTGCATGAAATTATATGCATATCAGAGAATCTTAAAATACGTATGAATAATGTAGTTTATATTCCACCCTATTTTAAATCTTGTTTGTAGAGTGGGTACGAACCAAATTTTTAAGTACGAACCTTTTATAAATAGGTATTTATTACTAATGAATTAGAATAAATGTACTTTCTCTTAAGGAATTACATACAGTTTTAAATTAATTCACTACAATAGCTACTAAGTACTAGTAAGGTAAGTCCTAGACTATTATCGAAAATCATAAGTATTAAAATACGTGATGCGCAAGTTTCCCCGATAAAATAAAAAAACATATAAATTACAGTAGTCTTATTGTTTTGTCTTTATAAAAGTGCCATCAGCTGATATGAACTTACAAGTGACTCTTTCATAAAAAAAGTTTTAACTTTTAAGTAAGTTTAGAATAAAAACAACTTCGGTTACCTCAGATAGCATGTAAAATGTCAGCGATAATGTCGTGCCGTCAGGGAACAATGGATACAGTGTTCTTGGGGTGGTTACTAAGTTATCTCCGGGACGACCGACAGATTATATTAAGAAGATGAAAGCTGTTTTTACAGGCATGAATTTTAAATTGCATTTTCGTTGTGGCAGACAACGATCCGTTGTTTTGCGTAAACAGTAAGGGTTCTAGCACACTTCATACTTTAGCATCAGCGACTAGCGATTTTGTGGCTGCGTCAAACCTGCATCGCATTTTTATGATTTTCTACATTATGTTGCGCAATTAAGCAAGCGCCCACGGCACTCGACGAAAATATAAATCCTTTTTTTTCTCTTCTCGTGGCAATTACGAAAAATCCAGCCTTGTTCCTTGTTAACATTATGAAGGGAAATTCTATGTAAAATTTCAGCTATCTAGCACTAAGGGCTTAGGCTGGACCAGACCAGTCAGTGAGTGAGTCAAACTTTTTTAGATATGTATTGATGAGGAAAGACAACGCAGAGAGAGACTAAAATACTGTCCTCATCTTTTGCTTCTATTGATAGCATTTTCAGCCACAAAATATGACGTTTTTCAAGGTAGAGAATATATAGAGAATGCGATTTGCTTTGTGCCTGCTCGGACCCTAAACGAATATTTTACGGTCCTTCTTTGATGTGCGAAATTCATTCCGTTAACGACTAAAAAAAGTTGTATCCAAGGTATCGCAAGTGCAATTTAAATTTATTAAGTTTTGATGGATGTGTAAATTCAGTTTAAAGTGTTGTAAGTTTATGTATCCTTTTAATCTTGTTTAATTTGTTAATTTGCCATTGTTTGCGCTGCTCGCTATGTCAGTCGACTTTTATTGCAATAAATAAAACGGGTGTTTGTATATCTTTTGGAAACTTTCTTTTTGATAAGAGATATCAAAGGTAATAAATTAGAAGTACCCAAGAATCCATATTCATACTAATCCCATAAATGCGAAAGTGTGACTGTCTGTCTGGCTGTCTGACTGTTATCTTTAACGGCACATTCGCTTAACCGATTTTGACGAAATATAAAGAGATATTTTCCATCCCGGGAATGGACATAGGCTAAGTCCAAGTTTCCATGAGACTTTTAAAAATATTAATCCACGCGGAAGAAGTCGTGGGCATCATCAAGATTCTAGATGGTGATGATTCTATTAAAGGTTAAGATAACTAGCTGATATCATACCAACGCACAGCTCGAATAGCTGATTTTCTTATAAAGAAGAAAGAATTTTAAGAAATTCTACCCGAGCGAAGCCTTTAATCTCAGCGTTTACCCGGCTCACTTTTGAAAAGTTTCCTAGGTTACCTAGTAAGTTTACCATGGGTTCGCAGGTTTCAGGTTCTCAAAACTGTTTGCAGTAAAGTTAAACTTACGAATAAATCCAGCTCACACGAGATCCCCGGTAAGGAAGGACTATTTATCAGCCATGTTACCGGAATTACACGCAAACAGGATTATTCCGAAACCGCCTAATTCGCCCGTTTCCAAAACTGGCTTAAAGCCAAGGTCAATAAACCCGCACTTTGTCTGCCGCCAAATATTTGAAACAATTGAAATTGGACGTTAAAATGTTATAATTAGACTTGAGTTTTGCTTGTTAATTCCGTATGTAAATGTTAAGGGATGTATCCTAAGCAAATATACAGTGTGTCAGTCGGAAGCTCCCGCGTGAAGCTAAACCACTGTTGAAGCCAAAAGCTTGGCTTTTCCCTCGAGGGTTTACACTCGTTTGCATCTACCGAAGTACAGGACCGCTAGGTCCACTGGGTCTACAAGTGTTTTTCTTTTTTTTTTGATATTATTATATTGATAGGCAGAAAGCAATGCAAGCAGGCTTAGAAGATGCCTATTTACCTTGCCTTTACCTTGAAGGTATTTAGGTTTTACCTGGTAGAGAAAACACGGACGCCAGAAAAAAGTGTAAGTAAATCGTTGGTGAGCTGTTCTTTTTTAAACAGAATATGGCATAATAGACATATCAACCATGAGTAAGATTTCCATTTCATTTTCCTTCCAATTAAGCGTACTTAATATACCTACTAAGGAGGGGTAGATCAACGGGTAGGATTTGAAACAACGATGTTTAAGATTTCTGTTTGCACCCTAAATGATAAAGCTGTTGAGGTTCTCAGGAGTAGCTTGCCAGTTCCAGTTGTGACGCAACGTTCTATTTAACGTACGTCGTCGTTGTAGAGACGAATTATATTTTGGTTGAGTGTATGTTGTTTAGCAAGGATGACTGTTTTTCAAATCATGAAAGTGCTAGCACTGCTAGCATCTGCCTTACGTGCTGCTTGTTGGTCGAGGCAGATCCTACCGTTCTGTTTATAGGGCTTAGCGAGTTAAACGGAGCCAAATATACAAGAGATCTGAAATGATCTTCTAACAAGAGGGCAAACACACGATATGATTTTTAACCAGAGATAACTTCATAGCTTTGGAATTTAGCTACATGTAACCATTTTTTGTTTTGAAATTCGTAAAATTCATAAAATGTCGCAAATTGTTTCAAAATGGATACTGAGAAAATGTAAGAATTTAAGTACCAGCTATAGATAAACAGCATTTTCTTGAAGGAAACTAACTATTGATGCCAAAAATAGCCATTCTTAGGTATATGATTTGCCTTACTTTAGTATGCACATACCCTTTAACATTGTAGATCTTGAAAGAAGGCACAGTAATACGTAAAAAGGTAAATAAGTGTACCTACGTCCTATTCAATATTTATAGGTTATATTTAGGCGTTTCTAAACCAGCGCTCGACCTGAGATTTTGTTCTAACCCTGCCATTGTGAATTCAACCCAATTCCGCTGAATGAAAGTTTAAAGTCATTTGCTTTTATTTTCTATTGCCGGTAAAGCATAAAGGCCCCCATTCATGTCCCGTGAAAGACATAGCATCGCATAGACAAGAGAGGAATAGATAGGGTTATCACCCCTTCCATAAAATAAAGTACCTATCTACTATGGGCACTTATTGGGATCTGGTGGAATATATATTTTCCAGAAGCTTTGGTTGGGGAGCCTTGTTTGGCTACATATCAAGGGGTAGATAAACGTATACAGGTAGGTTTTATACGTAACGTCTTCACGTTTTAGCGGCACTATTTTATATGATAGTACCTATACATGTTACTATTATTCTGACTTGGCTTTTAATCGGCATCTTACCAGAAAGCGTAATTATTTGGCCATATTATAAATGCAAAAGTATTTTTGTTTGTTGATTACTTGGTTTGTTGGTTTCTTCAATCACGGAGCAACGGATCGACGTGATTTTTTGCATGGATATAGTTTAAGACCTGGAGAGTGACATTTTATCCCAGAAAAATTAAAGAGTTCCAACGGGATTTATGAACCTAATTCCACGCGTACGAAGTCGCGGGCATCAGCTAGTACCTCATAAGGGTCCAGCAGTATCGATAGCCTTTTTTTATGTATCGGTCGGAATTTATTCGTATAGTTTCGTCAAACAAAGATAGACTTCTTCTTTTTTGTGTTGTTTTGTTTGACTCTTCTGACTCAGAACTACAACGTGATAAAAATGTGGCCAAGCGCAAATCCAAAATCGGCAAAGGATATGGATATAAATTTTATGTAGGTACTTTTATTAGAAAGTAACCCACCTATCCCGGCTTAGCTTAAGCATTTTTGAAAATCACTTCTTATTGCAAGTCTCAAGACCAAGCCGTTTGCGATGTACGTTGATATTCCAAACAGTTTTTCCTTTTTTCCCGCGTATTGGCGTCTGTAGGCATTTCGAAAAACTCTACCTCATTCTTTGTCTACACTCTACTAATTAAACTTTTGTGCAAAATTGCACCTAGGGATTGATGAGTCAATCAGTTCCGGTTTTTTATTTTATTTTAATTTTAATCTTTATTTGAGAGTGGCAACCCTGAACATAGATGCTGTAAAAATGATTTATCCGCGCAAGATGGCTTATCGAACGTTGTCGAACTTCGGGTAGAGGTAGAGATCGTGTACAGATAAGATCGATCCGACGGTTTCTGATGCGTCGCTTGTGCTCACCGTCCCCTATAATTTACATTGTTTGTGAGAAAGTGTTCTGTCGACAAGTGTTCGTTGGTGATTTATCACTGATAATAATCTGATGTCCGAATATCTTGGATTCTTTACTTGGCTGCCGGGTTTGTTAATGAGGGACATGCAGTGGGACATGGGTATCAGATACCTTAACCTGCGGGCATATATTACTAGCTCATGCTCGTGTCTTCATCTGCGTGATCTACATAAATTTCAAACTTCTACTTTACCCCCTAAGAGGATGATTTTTCAAAAATCCTTTCTTAGCTATAATTACTGGTACTACTTCAAATTTTTCCTGGTATTAATAATGATATCTTTTTAGACAACGTAAATCGATATGTGGGTATCTTAAGTTTACTTTGATAGTGCTACCAAAAAAATATCGGTAATATATTATGGTCTTTGGTAGAGTCAAACACCTTCTGTATTTTCGATAGTGTATTTGAAAATACAAAAGCAAAAATAAAAATACAACAATGAAGCATTAAGATTTATTAAGAAACTAGCTGATGCCCGCGACTTCGTCCGCGTTTATTTAGGTTTTTAACAAGCCCGTGGGAACTCTTTGGTTTTCCGGGATAAAAAGCCTGTGTCACTCTCCAGGTCTTTGACTATACCCATTCAAAAATTCACGTTAATCCGTTGCGACGTAATTGAAGGACAAACCAACAAAAAAACACACTTTCGCATTTATAATAATAATGGGTACTCATATCCTCGGTATGCAATGCCGTCACTGTAATTATACCGAGGATATTTATAGAGGATATATTTAGATATATAAAAGGAAAAGGTGACTGACTGACTGACTGACTGACTGACTGACTGATCTATCAACGCACAGCTCAAACTACTGGGCGGATCGGGTTGAAATTTGGCATGCAGATAGCTATTATGATGTAGGCATCCGCTAAGAAAGGATTTTTGAAAATTCAACCCCTAAGGGGGTGAAATAGGGGTTTGAAATTTGTGTAGTCCGCGCGGACGAAGTCGCGAGCATTAGCTAGTAAATCAATAAAATCACTTGAAATCGAAGCTGTATGTTTAAAGAATAGCACCACAAAAGAAAATTGTTATTTTCAACTTTCCATATTGATGCGATGAACTAAATCTAATCATAGACTACAGTAGATTAGATAAAACAATAAATAAGCTGTATTTCCGATGAAACTTCATTTAATAGCATAGATACCTAATCAGTACCCTTATTATAAATGCTTTTGAGTGTTTGTTTGTTGGTTTGTCCTTCAATCACGTCGCAACGGAGCAACGGATTGACCTGATTTTTTGCATGAGTATAGTCAAAGACCTCGAAAGTGACATAGGCTACCTTTATCCCGGAAAATCAAAGAGTTCCCACGGGATTTTTGAAAGCCTAAATCCACGCGAACGAAGTCGCAGGCATTAGCTAGAAGTATAATATTATCTTTACAGTGCAGCTGTTCGTTTTCAACAGCTCGATATCCACGTTCATCGAACAATTCAGCCATTATTTGCCCACATGCAAAGCAGATAAATATGCAGTAGATGCATCTCAAATAACAAAAGATACGTGTGCAGCCTCTCAACTACTCATCTCAATCTCAGTTCGAAGTTTCCAGAGTACGTGCTCTAAATTTATTTTGTGCATTAGTATAGTCTAGTCGATAGAACAGAGATACAATATACCTAATATTATTGTTAGTCTACACCAGGTCTACACCGAGATATAGGCTTTCCGAACCGTAAGTGCATTTGACGATTCAAAAGTACCTACTTGTAAAAGTTTATTGAATAAGGTTTTTTGGTTTAAGGAAGAAATTGATCAAAGATCAGCAAAAGATCAAATACAGACAAAAAAATCAAAAAAATTGGGAGCCTTTGTCCCAAAGATTTTTTTGTGGTCTCAATAATATATTGTGGTAGGTACGTCTAGTGAGCTAAAGACGGCCGGTCAGGGCAGTCGATGTTGATTAATGAGTTTGACCCCTGCCCGCCCCTATACCTACAACCCCTTCCAAGCCCTACCTGCACTGCAATCCGTCTTCGTTGTCCCATATACTCAGTTTTTGCTGAACTGAACTCTTACATGCAGAACGTATGTCCAATTTGCTTAATGCGTTTACCTTTGTAAATATGTATTACCTACTCTGCTAACCTGAGGCGTCTTTACCTATGGTGCAGGGTGTGCGGCGCACACGGGCGCCGGGTCTAAGGGGGCGCCGAGCGCCCTCTAATGCGACACCTCCAAAGATGCGTCGATGCCGGCGCTCTCAAAGACCCTGCGCTCGTGTTATGGCCGACGCCGTCATCATTTAAAATTGCACCATTTGCATCCGAATTTCCGTTTGAAAACTGTTAGTATTCCATTTTGACCCTGCTCCTACTAGACTAGAGGGCGCCAGGGTACTGGTTGCACACGGGCGCCACAAGGGCTAGAGACGCCTCTGCTGCTAACTGATACTGCGAATTTAGAAAATTGTGAGAAAAGCACATCTCTCTAGCTAAACGACTCAACATCAGTCTGATTTATATAAGCTAAAGCTACATGTATCAAACGATGCTGCAGCGAATTTGGGGTCTAACTACGAATTAGTGGACATTTATAAATTGTCATATTATTATACCCAGAACAGATATACAGTAGGTATACCTGTTCTGGTATAAGACAAGACAAGTACAGTAGGTATACCTGTTCTGGTATAAGACAAGACAAGTACAGTAGGTATACCTGTTCTGGTATAAGACAAGACAAGTAGAGTAGGTATACGGTAGCTATACTTCAACGAGTGAAATTTTACAAATATTTTGATTGTAATCAGTAGCCGATGAAACTATGGACAAACTCCAAAGTTAATTATAACGTCCGCATCAGATATTAGCTTCAGCGCTTCGATATGAAGCCATCTAACCGTAGTTAACTAAACAGCGCTGTTGCAACGCTTTTAGTTAATTGTGAGTTGGAGCGGACTGTGAACGGTTGATGCAAATTGTAACTGATCGCCCGTTAACCATTGTTTGTGGAAACGTTTCGAATGGTTAGCGCCCCGGTGCCCACATGTCAATGTTTGCAGTTAAAGGGCATTTATAGGAGCGTAAACTAGGCTGTGATTTTTTATGCCATGTTGTAGCAATAAAAATCACTGCTCACATTTGCATTATGTATTCACAAGATATCATATGGCTCACATTTAGATTATGCATTTACAAGATAAAAAGCTGTGATAGCCTAGTGATATAGATAGTTATTGTGATAGCTGTGAGGTTAGGACATCCGCCTTCTAATCGGAGATCGGGATTTCGATCCCGGGCACTTTTCGGAGCTATGTGCGTTTCAAGTAGCTAAGAATCACTTGATTTAATGGTGAAGGAAAACATTGTGAGGAAACCTGCATGCCTGAGAGTTCTCCATAATGTTCTCAAAGGTGTGTGAAGTCTACCAATCCGCACATGGCCAGCGTGGTAGACTATAGCCAAAACCCTTCTCACTCTGAGAGGAGACCCGTGCTCTGTAGTGAGCCAGAGATGGGTTGATGATGATGATTTACATTGATGATCGGATTGCGAAACTAATACAATACAATGATAGAAGACGTGACGAAGGTATGGAATCTCTATTCTCGTGAGTCTTGTGCTGGAGAAGAACCGCCGGATTTTTTAGTCGTTCCGAATTCGATTATTGTTCCAAGTGGTAGCTGCGAAGTTTTCTATACAGATTCCAGCCAGCCAAATGTCATCGTCATGATAGAAGAGGTCGCATGCCTCTACACTGTTGCCCGTGACTGCATTGGCATGGCTTAAGCTCGAAACTAGTCGAGCTTTTACCGAAATTATTAACAAGCTTGCTTATATATACGGCATGTTTGAATTCGCGCGTGTTCAGGAAAAGTCAACAATGAACAAAAGGTAGAAATGAAACACGAAGTTTAAAAAATAATCACAACTTGGCAAACATCATCAACTTTGTCCTGAAGAAAACGCTTCGGGCGTCTTCACGAGAAGTCAATAAACACAAAAGTTGATATTTAATCATATCGATGTCAAAAATTTTACGCACTTGGGCCTGAAACGTTTGTAAAATGAGCACGAAGATCTAAATGAATTTATTTCTACTGTGTACGTATCCTTTATTTGTGTGCAATAAAGATTTCAGAATTACTTAATTAATCACACGATGGAATCGGTAAGTAGGTATGTCACGAACTTTATTCTGAAATATTGGAAGAATGTACACGAACAGGTGCAACGCAAAAATGAAATGTGACATGAAAACAGACTAAAAAATTTTTGACGCCGCGCCGCCCGCCCGCCCGGCCAAAAAGCACACATGCCCCGCAAAAGGTTATTTACGATGGAGCTTTCAAAAAGAAGTGTAATTACCTCAAAGGGACGGGCGTGGACTCTCCCCTAACAGGCCGCGCCCAAATCGCCCATTATTTTAATCACACCGTGCTACTCCTGGCCGGGCTTTTTATCACGTAGATATCCTGCGAGGGAAATAGGTCCTTTTTATGTACACGTTTTTGTAAGTTAGTTTGCAAAAGTGCAATTTATTAGTCTCGGCCATCGATAAACCTTGTAATGTAACTTTGGTCTCTTCACTTTCTTTTAAATACCTACCTACTTAGATATTCTGTTAATGGAAAATCGTACCTACCTAATATTATCATGACCGGTAATACTTATATACTAGACTAGCTTATGCTCGCGACTTCGTCCGCGTGGACTAAACAAATTTCAAACCCCTATTTAACTCTTTAGGGGTTGAATTTTCAAAAATCCTTTCTTAGCAGATGCCTACGTTATAATAGCTATCTGCATGCCAAATTCCGTCCGATCCGTCCAGTAGTTTGAGCTGTGCGTTGATAAATCAGTCAGTCAGTCACCTTTTCCTTTTATATATTTAGATAATACAGTAATTATACTTTACCCTATTAAAGTACCGGTATTTCACCAAATAAGTGTACTTTGCAAAATAGTACAAAATAGTATCTTACTTTTAGTCCCGTTCTTCTACACAAACTTCTACAAGTTATAAGCTCGCAAAACCCAAGCTCATATCGTACAATAATTGCATTTCAAAAAGTGAAGATGAACAAACATGTAGCGACACAGACTACATAAATATTGGCGCGGAGTTTACGCACCTTTTGACACCTACAAGCAAGCTTCAAAAATAGCGCACCCCGCTACTAGGGTTGGTTAATCTTATACTATTGTACGAAAGGTGTTATTTATTAAAAGAAAACTGTAAAGTGGGTGTAGCCTATTATTATTTTGATGAAGTGTGGCCGGAACGTGGTAGGTAACAATTTCAAAATTATGATTGATGCCCATAAAAGAAATCTTTAATTTAGCACCTGTGCTTTTTGGCTTTATTATAATAATACTTTTTTTTATTTTTTAATAAGAATATTAGCCATGTTAAATGACTAATATTCCCCTTTCCTCTCCAACTAAGCCTCAGGCTTGTGCTAGGAGTAGGTACGACAATAGTGCAACGGGCAGGGTTTGAACCGTCGACCTTTCGGTTTTCAGTCCACTCCTTTACCGGTTGAGCTATTGAGGCTCTACTTGCTCATATTATTTTGATTGTATGCTTCTATCAAAGTAAGCACCAGAAAGCATAAAAGTATAATAAAATGCTTGTCTCTAATTCAATAATTTGTTAGTAGAGTATGAATATAATAACAATGATGATGATGAATATGATCCATAAGTATTAGAGAATTTCTCGTCTGTATCCAATACTCAAAATATGTACCTATGGAGTATTATCGAGTGTGGTATTCAAAACATATTACACAAACAAAATAAATGAAACACAAAACACACAAACGTACGACAAACACAACGTAGGTACAAAAACAAGATACGTAAAACACAAGAAATTAATTAATGTAATGTAATAACAATTAACAGCTACCACACGATCAATTACCGCTTAGTGCGTCTCATTTTGTTTACCGCAAACAAAAATGCTAATCAAAACAAAAAAGGGCATTAGGAAATGCGAGGACAGCGTGAATATGCATTATCATTGCAAATTCGAAGCTTGCGGGATAGTTAAGGTTCGTACGCACCTGAGCGGCGCGGCGCGGCGCTTCAGTGAGCTTCACGTCGCGGCACAGAGCTTCAAAATATCATTTCTATCATTTTGTATGGCGCATATCGCACTAGAGCGGCGCGGCGCGGCGCTTCACCGCGCGTTGCCGCGCGGCACGGCTGGAGAGAATATTTTGAAGCGCAGCGAAGCGACGCGCAGTGCAGTGACGCTAGTGCGACATACCCAGCGGCGCGGCGCGGCGCTTCAGTATGCGTACGTCGCTCGAATAAGATACACGCGCATCTTGTTAGGTATTTAAAGTACAGGCAAGAATCGGCAAGATAGACCTCAAAATAAATAACGTAGGTTTAATTTTTGACACATGACGTGTTCCTCATGCTCTTAGAAGTATATGCTCAAAGGTCCCAACCCCTAGGATGTCGGCTTCCCCCCTTCCCAGTGTCTAAACGTATAAATGTCTCTCCGAGCGTTATGAGAAAACATCAATGGTAAAAATAATCCTGATTAAATAACTATAATATATTATGTACATATTATACCTACCTACTTCATCTAGGTAGAATTAATAGTTTCGGAAATATGCCTACCTATTGTACTTGTGTTTATATTATACTAGCTTATGCCCGCGACGTCGTCCGCGTGGACTACACAAATCTCGAACCCCTATTTAACCCCCTTAGGGGTTGAATTTTCATAAATCCCTTTTTAGCGGATGTCTACGTCATATTAGCTAGTTAGCTAGCCAGCATGCCAAATTTCAGCCCGATCCGTCAAGTAGTTTGAGCTGTGCGTTGATAGATCAGTCAGTCAGTCACCTTTTTCTTTTATATAGGTATTTAGATATAATATGTACCTGTGTTTACCTGCCTATTTTATATATTCTATTGCACATAAAACAAAGACATTTTGCGAAAATGCTTTTTCTAATGTAATTTCCACAGAACCTAAGGGACTAGCTGATGCCCGTGTGAGATTTAGATAAAGAGAGAAGTTAAGACAGTGGGCTTTAATAGTGATGATAAATTAAATCCAATGATTACTAATGAAAGTTATCATTTATCAATTGTTTGTCAGGTAAGGCCAAATACTAAGTAATTAAAAATCAAGCAAAGCATCTGCTGTATTATTTCAAAGTAAGAATCCTAATCATCTAAACAGGATTCTATAATAATTAGAAGCTAACAACCTAGTGTTTACTTTTATCTCAATGTATAAAATAAATAGCACAAGAGGGTAGGTGATAAATACAGAAGTAAAACCAACCAAGTCCAATAATAATTGAATTGTATTGTTCAGCATTGATCTATTTATATTAAAATGAATCTACCACCCATTTCGCTAAGGTGTTTAGTCATGGAGAAGAAAGGGCAAAGAAACTCCATAACACACATCTTTTAAAACATTAGAACGTTGAGTAAAGTAGTAAGTACATATTTGGTACACAGTTACAACAGGTAACCTATAAAAGGCAAATGATTACATTACATTATAATAAAATATAAGAATACTTAACTTCAGTAAGGTCCGCTGTGTTTGCTCTGGGCTGTCGATACAAGACTGTCCCCCTCTCTGTCGAGGTAGGGTACTTTTATAACACTGCCATCGCAAACAAGGCGGATATCGACTATCACATGGTCTTAATATTAATCATTATTTATTTTAGGTTTGTTGACAAAAGGTATGTTGACACACCCAATTTACAATAATAAAATCAGTGACATTGATGGTCTACGTATTAATAATTTACAATAATAATAAGCGACTTAAATTGTCAGTTTACACAACATTATTATTTCACATAATAGCTATTGCCAACTGTATGTTGACAATAGCTTAGTATAATGTCACTCTTAGTACATTGACAGTATTTAATTTACAATGAATAATTAGTTACCAGTATTGACAATTCACATAATATTATTTATCGTATTGTCACATTCCTAGATATTAAATTGGACAACAATCAAGAATATAAAACACTATTAAATCATAATCCTTCGGGCTGGGTAACATTGACGTTGATATCCTGTCGCGGGATAACGATTCTGTTTTAAACATCACAACAAACATTTACTTCAGACTCCCAAGTTTATGATTAGATGAATCTTAGCATAATAATTATGTATCCAATTTTATCGTAATATAACACGGCCATACTGACAAGTACTTCGCTCCCGAAGTACATAGGGAAATACGGAGAGAAAGGAAAAAAAAATCCTTTTTTTTTTTTTTTTAATACCATTCGGCAATAATAACATTTGTCCCTTTTAGGATTAAAAACTCTTGTCCCGTTTGGGAATCTCAACGTTTGTCTCATTCGGACATCTCAAATTATTTATTATTATTATTCGTATTACCACTATACTTATATTTATTATAAATTTACTATAATATGTATTTATTATTACATTTACCATATTTATTTATTTTATTTTTAATTTATTTACTTTTATTATTATCAATATTTGTTCCATTCGGAAATCTCAAGCTCGTCCCATTCGGGAATCTCGATATTTTGTTCCATTCGGAAATCTCAAGCTCGTCCCATTCGGGAATCTCGATATTTTGTTCCATTCGGAAATCTCAAGCTCGTCCCATTCGGGAATCTCGATATTTTGTTCCATTCGGAAATCTCAAGCTCGTCCCATTCGGGAATCTCGATATGTGTTCCTTTCGGAAATCTCTTAGTTCGTTCCTTTCGGAAATCTCTCAAGTTTTTTTTTTTTTTTTTTTTTTGTCCCATTGGGAGTCTTAACATTTTGTCCCATTGGGAATCTTAACATTTGTCACATAGTGAGTCTTAACATTTTGTCCCATTGGGAGTCTTAACATTTTGTCACATAGTGAGTCTTAACATTTTGTCCCATTGGGAGTCTTAACATTTTGTCCCATTGAACTTTTTGTCACATGGTGAGTCTTAACATTTTGTCCCATTGGGAGTCTTAACATTTTGCCACATAGTAAGTCTTAACATTTTGTAATTTTTTTTTTTTTTTTTTTTTCTTTTTCTTTTTTTTTTTCTCTTTTTTTTTTTCTTTTCCCTTTCCTTCCTCTCCGTTCTCCTTCTGTCATTTAGCATAAATTATTAGTATGTTTTATTATAATTCGGCCATCTTGATAAGTACTTCGTTCCCGAAGTACATAGGAAAATAGAAAACTGCAGCCCGTGAAATTAAATCAACTACGGCAACAAAAGCACCGACACAAAAAAAAAAAATAAGATTGTGCCATTCGCAAAACAAAATTCAATGATTCAATGTCAATGTTACTGTCATAAAAACTAGGATAGACGTCGGACCGAAATTAGAGTAGAAGAGAATATGTTTTCTTTGTTGATTATGTCTTATAAACAAGTGTAGTGTATGCAAACCAACTCAAAACAAGAATAAATTGATAACACGTAACGTAGGTATTTATAAAATTAAAATGTTCTGATAGCATTACTGAACAGAAAAAACTTGAGCAGGTAATCTGCCTTACGTTGCTAAAAAAAGTAATTTAGTTAAATAATAAAAGTTACTTGAATGGACCATCTCTTTTGTGTTGTTTTAAGAGAAGATAAATGGTCGAGTTATTTTAAGAAGCAAAATAAATAAATAAATATAGTTTATGTTTAAGTTACATAAATCAGAATAAGGTAATTTCTTCAAGTTTCGAGTTGTAAGTACGATGCAATTTCTCAAAAGCAAACCTACTGATTTGATTATTATTATTGTTTCGGTATATCATAACTTTCTAAATGATTTCACATTGTTATATACTTTATCAAAAACCGTTCGGCCAATCTGACCTCTAACTAGACTTATTCTTATCCAAATAAATTATACCACAAACACGTGGTTTAACGTTAAAAGTTGCACAAAGTTCACTTTAAAGCAGCACATAAATACACTTCACTTATCTTTCAAAATTGAAGCGACGTTCTAACCAAAGGTGCCACACGAGCACCAAGTGCCGATGACAAAAGCGCTGCAGGGTGCTTTGGGATCATCGGACACGAACACCACGTGCCGCCGACGACAGGTGGCAGCCTGTCGCTTCGAGGAGAGGCCACATCCACGATTACTGAAAGCATTTGAAAAGTATTAGTATTGCGACAAGAAAAGAATTATCGTATCCCACTTCTGATGTGAGATTTAGATAAAGAGAGAAGTTAAGACAGTGGGCTTTAATAGTGATGATAAATTAAATCCAATGATTACTAATGAAAGTTATCATTTATCAATTGTTTGTCAGGTAAGGCCAAATACTAAGTAATTAAAAATCAAGCAAAGCATCTGCTGTATTATTTCAAAGTAAGAATCCTAATCATCTAAACAGGATTCTATAATAATTAGAAGCTAACAACCTAGTGTTTACTTTTATCTCAATGTATAAAATAAATAGCACAAGAGGGTAGGTGATAAATACAGAAGTAAAACCAACCAAGTCCAATAATAATTGAATTGTATTGTTCAGCATTGATCTATTTATATTAAAATGAATCTACCACCCATTTCGCTAAGGTGTTTAGTCATGGAGAAGAAAGGGCAAAGAAACTCCATAACACACATCTTTTAAAACATTAGAACGTTGAGTAAAGTAGTAAGTACATATTTGGTACACAGTTACAACAGGTAACCTATAAAAGGCAAATGATTACATTACATTATAATAAAATATAAGAATACTTAACTTCAGTAAGGTCCGCTGTGTTTGCTCTGGGCTGTCGATACAAGACTGTCCCCCTCTCTGTCGAGGTAGGGTACTTTTATAACACTGCCATCGCAAACAAGGCGGATATCGACTATCACATGGTCTTAATATTAATCATTATTTATTTTAGGTTTGTTGACAAAAGGTATGTTGACACACCCAATTTACAATAATAAAATCAGTGACATTGATGGTCTACGTATTAATAATTTACAATAATAATAAGCGACTTAAATTGTCAGTTTACACAACATTATTATTTCACATAATAGCTATTGCCAACTGTATGTTGACAATAGCTTAGTATAATGTCACTCTTAGTACATTGACAGTATTTAATTTACAATGAATAATTAGTTACCAGTATTGACAATTCACATAATATTATTTATCGTATTGTCACATTCCTAGATATTAAATTGGACAACAATCAAGAATATAAAACACTATTAAATCATAATCCTTCGGGCTGGGTAACATTGACGTTGATATCCTGTCGCGGGATAACGATTCTGTTTTAAACATCACAACAAACATTTACTTCAGACTCCCAAGTTTATGATTAGATGAATCTTAGCATAATAATTATGTATCCAATTTTATCGTAATATAACACCCGCAACTTCGTTCGCGTAGATGTAGGTTTTTTAAAAATCCCGTGGAAACTTTTTGATTTTCGGGATAAAACTAGCCTATGTGTAGGTACACATAGGCTACTTTTATCCTACAGGGTATAATCTATCTCAGGTATATAGGTACGAGTAGGTAATTCCCGGAAATGTGCTCACCTATAGAAAAATCTAAATCCACGCGGACGAAGTCGCAGGCATCATCTAGTTGCATTTTTTTTTAGATTTTTAATCCCGTGTGAACTCTTTGATTTTCCGGGATAAAAAGTTGCCTACCTCTGTCAATTCCCGGAATGCAAGCTACCTCTGGTCCAAACTTCATATAAATGGGCCTTTAACAATCCTGTGGAAATTCTTTCATTTTCCAGGATAAAAAGTAGCCTGTCCTTCCCCGGGATGTAATTCAACTTTGTACCAAATTTCATCAAATTCGGTTAAGCTGTTGAGCCGTGAAAAGCTAGTAGATAGACAGACAAATACACTTTTGCGTTGATAATAATATAAGTATGGATATGCATAAATATTTTTTTATAATTTCCATAAAAACTATCATCATCATCATCATCATCAACCGATAGATATGTCCACTGCTGGACATAGGTTTCTTGTAGGATTATATTACCGACCTGTGTGGTATACCTATTGTTTCTAATGTAATTTCCACAAAAACTATTAGGCAATAGCATAAAGAATTTTGTCTTCGACATTCTGAAATAAATGTGAAATGGTACAGAGTCATTAAGAAGGCGAGGAAACAAAATGTGATATCCTTCTTGATAGCGTGACTTTGGTATGTCAGCAATCCATTTCTTCTTCTTTTTTAGGGTTCCGTACCTCAAAAGGAAAAACGGAACTCTTATAGGATCACTTTGTTGTCTGTCTGTCTGTCTGTCTGTCTGTCTGTCTGTCTGTCTGTCTGTCTGTTTGTCTGTCTGTCTGTCTGTCTGTCTGTCTGTCTGTCTGTCTATCTGTCTGTCTGTCTGTCTGTCTGTCTGTCTGTCTGTCTGTCTGTCTGTCTGTCCGTCTGTCTGTCAAGAAACCTACAGGGTACTTCCCGTTGACCTAGAATCATGAAATTTGGCAGGTAGGTAGATCTTATAGCTGACATTTGGGGAAAAATCTGAAAACCGTGAATTTAGGGTTAGATCACACAAAAAAAATTAAATTGTGGTCATGAACTAATAATTAGTATTTTCAACTTTCGAAGTGAGTGACTATACCAAGTGGGGTATCATATGAAAGGTCTTCACCTGTACATTCTAAAACAGATTTTTATTTATTTTTATGCATCATAGTTTTTGAATTATCGAAATCATACGACTGTAGTACGGAACCCTCATTGCGCGAGCCTGACTCGCACTTGGCCGGTTTTTTCTCTTCGATAATTCGTTCTTCTTCTGCACAACAAAGAAATAATAATCAAATCCTCTTCACTGTCGCTCATCTTGCGACGTTGTTGCTCGTACGCGAACGGGTATAAAAGTGACGCGCAAGTGACGCGAGGTGCCGCGTACTGAAGTTGTAGTGCGGTAGGCACCGTCGAGCGGCCTGAGGTGACGCGTTCTGCAGTCGGACTGAAGCGCCGCGCCGCGCCGCTCAGGTGCGTACGAACCTTTATGCGCTCGGAGTAGGGTTGTCACTTGTCGCCGTTTACACGTGCGGCGAAGCCCAACAGGAGGGTTATGTGTTTGACCTATACTATGTATGTATGTGTGTCCATGCCGATCATAATTAATGATACATCATTACATTCGTCTTAATGGCGCGAGAGTCTCTGTATACTAACATATTTTTTTCAAAATCATAATGGCGGATTTAATACGCTTTAATGTGCGAGCTGAAAAAAAATGCACTTCGAACCACAGTCGGAGTTTTTTGAAAACTTTTAAATTACTTGTTGTAAAAAGTACAGAACGATAGGTACGGTGTGATATGTTTATTGGTTAAAATATAAAAAGTTTTTTGTAATTTACTATACCTAAATGTCCTGAAATACTACTTTTGCTAGAACACTATAACATACCACCGATTTTATTGACTGTGAATAGAGGAAACCGCAAAATTCAAATCGATAAAACCAAAACAATTTTTGTTATCTGCATCTGACGGACATGTTGATATTTTGAAATGATACGTCTTACTACGGATGCATCGATATTAGTTTTAAATGCCTTAAAAATGTAAAATACAAAATAGCATTAGGTCGACAGAAAGGTCATTTACTAAAAAAATACTGTCATGTTAATCATAGGTCCATTGCGACAACCCTGCCCCAGCGGGCGGCAGAGATATTTTTTACGATCAAAGCGAACACGAACAGCCACAAACAGACATTCACCCCCGCTGTTACCCGCTAATTTCGACCCTCACTACTGCGCTAAACATTTTTTACTGACTAGCCTTTTTCAAGCCTGGCGACTGGTCCCCATTAATGACGGTTCTGGTATTTACTCTGTGAATTTGTTTATTTTTCATTATAAACACAAAAAAGCTGAGTCGACCTGCTGTACCTGCTATCTCATCTTTCCCTGTGAATAAAATTACTTGGCCCAATAGTAGTGAAAACACTGTAATATTAAAATGTTGTTAGAAGTAGACGGCACAAAGTGTTTCAGGAGAGTTACAAAGATCCCAGAATCTCTAGATTATTAAATAAATAAATAAATAAAATAAATAAAAATCTTTTTTATTCGTATAAACTTTTACAAGTACTTACGAATAGTCGGATGCATCTACCACTGGTTCGGAATGCCTATTGTATTTTGATTATAACGTTTTCTGCTCACTATAATAATTTTGAAAGCAGATTCTTCTGAGAAGAGTTCAAACTAGCAAAAAAATTACCAGTCACTCTTTTCATTATTATAAAAAGCTACACTACAATATTATCAATGTAACAATTTACTACTCTATCTTGGCGCCAACTGAAAGCTCAGCCGGTTGCTTCCTGATTGAAATTATATCACTACAACTTACAACAGACAGCGTTCTGCACCTTACGAAATTCAACGCTGCATTATTTTTGGTGGCACAGTTAAGCATATTTTCAATCAGTTTCGTTAAGCGCATTTAAATCAGTCCGTACGATGATATTGCTTGTTTACGGTATCGTAAATCAGCTTCACGGAAGATTTATCGTTATAGAGGTTACCGCGCACAGATTGTGTTCGACACAGTTCGCCCTTTGTCCGATCGGTTTTATTGTTGCCGTTGTTTTTTGGAAATGAAGCAACATGGCCGAATTGACGATTGGTACGCAAGTTTATAGCTATCAGCTAAGCGCACACTGGATTTTTCCATCAGGTACATATAGTTACTTGTGTGAAAAGTATAGTCATACAAGCGTAATCAGCTCAACCCTTCTCATTCTGAGAGACCCATGCTCAGGGCATGTGGGGGGTTGATGATGACGTAATGAACTTGACTTTCGTGGGGTGTTATACCATAAACTCACCTCTGGCCGTTATCATACTCCAAGTTGAATTTTCAGGTTATTATTTCAATGTCACAAAACGCAAAGGTCTGCGCCCCTGTCCCCTACATACCTAGTCGAAATTCCACTGATTAATATGAAGCGATTTGCTTCCTCGTTTCTACGCTGCTAGAATTCCCTTCCGACTTCCGTTTCCCCGCTAGCTTTAAATTGGTACCTTCAAAAGAACAGTGAATACGTCTTAAGGCATCTTCTAATTTCGTTCTAAGCAGGTGGGCGCCACGTTAGGCTGAGGTCACATCACCACCTACTTACTGTTTGGTGTGACTGCAGTCAAGCACAAGCCTTCAAAGTAAAAAAGAAGTTATAGTAAGCGATCGATTTGAATTTTCAGATATTTTTCATCGGTAAAATTTTTGCTTCATAACAAAAATGTGGGAAAGCATAACATAACAATGACAGAATGAAAACCTCTACGGACCCTATAATTAAAAATATATTGATCGTGTGTTTTCTACTACGGGAGTGGCCCGGCCCGTATAGCGGGAGGGGTGTGGATCCGAATCCCACGGCGTCCGCAAATTTTTGTTTACGTTTTCGCCATTATAATAAACTACGTACATAATGACTACATGATAACTATAATACACTCGCGTTATTGCACCGTTTTAAAGAAAAAAAAGGCTAGGACCATAGACCTATAAATAATCGCTAGAACAATAATAAGTAGAATTCTTTTCATTTAGAATTGAGAATCCCATTTAACAACAATTTTTTTGAGTGTGTTGAAAATTAAGTTTTAATTTATTATTTTTAACTTAGTTATAGATATATATCTAAGTCCTATTTATGTAATTTCACTTGATGTTACAAGATATTCATAACAATGAAATGTCGCCTCAGTCCCACCAGTGTGCTGTTAAACTTCTGATCAATCTCAGATTTACGTAGGATGAGATGTTTGCTATTTTCTGCAATTACAAAACTGATTATGATTCATTGATAAACCTAGGCAATGTTAAAGGTTTTGAATTACTGTAAACTGTAGCTGTAGAGAGTAAATCAATTGTGTCTAAGCAATAATTGATGTTATCCAGATTTTATTTGGGTACCCTACCCATATTGCTATTCGCACAACAGAGAGAACTTGCTTGCTTTAACTTTTTAGTTATGTGCGTCTTAAGCAATTAAACATAACTTGCTTTAATAGTGAAGGAAAACATGCATGCCTGAGAGTTCTCCATAACGTTCTCAAAGGTGTGCTAAGTCTGCCAATCTACACTGGGCCGGCGTACTGGACTATGGCTTACACCCTTCTTATTCTGAGAGAAGGCTCAGTAATGGGCTGACGATGGGTTGAGTTAAGAGATTGTTATTAGAAAAAAATTGCCTAAAATTAATCAACCTTTATGTTTCTTGATTTATGAATTTAATCCTCACTTCAATGAGAAAAGTTTAAACAGCTCAGCTTAGCTACAATAACAGGCTGTTACTTTAATAGTAGAAAACACTTACACTAAGTACGTAACGATCTTGTGATTTCACGTAATTAGACGTGCCTATTTTAGCTCTACGCCGCGAATAACTCGCGTCCTTTACCGAGTTATTATCGTACATAAATCCATAATGATTGGCGCGTCCTGGTGCGGATAAATGCCCATTACCGGCGATCGGTGTAAATGAGGTGCGTCGAAGAGTATTGGACCTTGTTCTTGGTATAATGCGTTGGCAGTAATGGGAGGGTGAGCGTCAGTTATTGTATGGTGGATTTGTGGCAATGTTTAATGAAACAACGAAACTATTTTATGATCTACTTGCGACCCGCTCCGGCTTCGCATGGGTGCAACGTAGATACTAATGTGGTGTCATTAAGGTGTCATTGCCTCGGAAACTCTCAAATGAGAGGATTTTTTTTCGACCTAATTCACATTATTTCAATTTCTCTAGGTATCTCTAATTTTTTGAGAATTAAACTATAGATATAAACCTTCCTCTTAAATCACTCTATCTATTGGTGAAAACCGCATTAAAATCCGTTGCGTAGTTTAAAAGATCTACGCGTTCATACATACATACATACATACAGACGCGGGAAGCTACTTTATTTTATACTTTGTAGAGAAGAGATATACATACGTTACACAGAGACTTTACGCACTTGAAAATTTCTAATTAGTCATACCATAGGAGACAGCTGAAGCTCGCGAAAGAAAATACGATAAAACAAGGTATTTGTCGCGCATACCTATACGATTACCTAAAACGACATTAACCTGTGGTCCCGGTTTACTTAGCCGTGTGGACAGAATAGGTAATAGAGGGACTATTATGGTAATACGCGCTATTAGGAAAAGGTAACACCGTGCCTCAAATATTAAGGCGATCCAAGCTTTTGTGTGGCAATTTAACATAGTCGGATATGAACTTGCATAACGGATATAAAGTAGGAGCGATGCCGTTGGACCCAGAAAGTTCTAGAGTGGAGACTATTATATATTTTGTAAATATAGTCTAGCACTCGGCTGCAATCAGACCTGCTGGCAAGTGATGAGGCAGCCTAAGATGGAGCACGCTTGCCTAAAAGATGCCTATTCTTTCTTGAAGGTTCAAATATTAATAGTGGTGGGTGGTGGTCTAACGAAAGATGAGACTGGAAAAGCGCTGCAAAAAATACTAATTTCAGAGCTGCCAAACTGATATTTATTAAAGCAGCGCTTTTCCAGTCTCATCTTTCGTTAGCAAAACATTCGTACGTCAGGGTTTCCTGACTGGATATATTGGCTTAACTCTCTATTGTAAACACCTTGTCTTCCCATATTCATACAAATAAGTTATTTCATTTCATTTCATTTCATAGCCAGACTCTATGTACCTACATGTAAGCATAGTGTGCTGCGCTTCTTTACCACAATGGACTGATGATGTAAAGAAATCGGAAGGGGCTGGATGAGGAAGGTTGAAAATCGAGTGTGTTTGCACGTGGTTGGCATTCATTTGGAAAGGTTGGGAAATGCCTATGTCCAGTAGTGGATGTCCACAGGCTGAAACTGTAATCCGCCGCCTGAACCCACCACCACCACTAGTGGGACGGCTCAGCGCCTCAGAGTCACTTATAGGGTGACGGATGGCGGAGAAGAGGAGAGACGCTTGAAGTTTCTCTACGAGATCAATTGTGGTATGTTTAATAAATTAACGAAAATATTTATGATCTATGGATACCACCATTTACCATCTCAACCCATCGTCATATAGACCTAATGTTTTTACTTTTGTTGGAAAAGCTGAGAGAAATTATGTTCAATTTAAAAAAAATTGGCTGGGTGTTGCATTGGCTACTATCCTGCCTTAAGTGAGGAGATCCGCAGGAGAACCAGCATAACCGACATAGCTAATGGATTGCGAAGCTGAAGAGACAATGAGCAGGGCACATAGTTCGAAAACCCGATAGATATTGGGGTCGCAAGGTGCTAGAGTAGCGGCTTCGCACCAGAAAACGCAGCGTTGGCAGACTAATAAATAAAAATAAATAAACTACCAAAACTCCTCCGTCTCTAACGTTAATGTATCCAAACACTAAAACGTGTGAATTTATTCACCGTCGTGTGTACATTATAAGCAGATGCTAGCGTTGACCTTCGCACCACATGGTGTTATGATTTTACTATCGGCACTAAATACTTTGCCATTCGCAGTTTGAAAAGAGACTAAGCGGCATTTGCGTTTCAATTGTATTCTCGAACTAATGGAAAGCACTCACATATAAGTCATTGCTCACGATAGTTTAAACGCTAAAAAACCTTGCTACCTAAATAGGTACTTAATTACAGTGCGACAAGGCTCTCTTGGCGCGTGGCGAAAATCTGAACTAACGTTGCCGTCAGTTAGTGTACCCTTTGTTCTTGTTTGAATAGACTAAGCCTTTGTTCTCCAACAGCACCCCCTGTCAATGTCATTCAAGTGCCAAGAGAGCCTTGTCGCACTGTATTTTAAAATCATCATCATTAACCGATAGACGTCCAGACACACCACGGTCTTGCGCCGTCGCTGAATCCAGCGGCTCCCTGCGATGTCATCCATCCACTTAGTGGGGGGTCTTCCAACACTGCGTCTTCCAGTGTGAGGTCGCCATTCCAGCACCTTGGGACCCCAACGTCTATCGGTTTTACGAACTATGTGCCTTGCCTATTGCCACTTCAGCTTCGCAAACCGTTGAGTTATGTCGGTTACTCTAGTTCTCCTACGGATTTCATCATTTCTGATTTGATCACGTAGAGAAACTCCAATCATCTTAAAATCATTATGACGTTTGAAATAATGAAGGCTTTTTAGCAACCTAGCAGGCTATGGAATTACGGACATGGTAGATTATACATCATGCGTGTTCTGACTTCTGACACGCACCAACATATGACCAGTTATTTAAGGATTCCCATGTTATGAAGTGCAGCCTATGATTGATTTGATGTAACATAGAATTTACATTGTTGATATATAATATACTAGCTGATCCCCGCGGCTTCGCCTGCGTAGATTTAGGTTTTTAAAGATCCCGTATAGCCTATGTCACTCAGGAATAATGTAGCTTTCTACTGGTGAAAGAATTTTTAAAATCGGTTCAGTAGTTCTAAAGATTACCCCCTACAAACAAACTTAACGACATTACCTCTTTATATAATATAGCTGATCCCCGCGGCTTCGCCCGCGTAGATTTAGGTTTTTAAAGATCCCGTATAGCCTATGTCACTCAGGAATAATGTAGCTTTCTACTGGTGAAAGAATTTTTAAAATCGGTTCAGTAGTTCTAAAGATTACCCCCTACAAACAAACTTAACGACATTACCTCTTTATATAATACAACGGGCCGTGCAGCAGAAATCGTAATATTTTAATTTCGCCATAACTTCAAAACCAAACGTCCAATTTTAATCATTCAAAGACCAAATATTATCTCCATAAACTGTTCTTAGTGATGAAAACATTTATTTTGATAAGGATTAATAGCATGAGTAAAATAAATGCGTTTAAATGTAGTCCAAAAAAAATTCAAGATTTTTAAATAAAAAAATGGTTGCTGTGCCTCACTCGACATAGATGGGTATAGTGTGTCGCGGACTTTTTTGTAGATATTTATAAGATCAACAATTAATTAGAACATTTTATGGTTCTATCTTTTATAGTTTAGGCAGCGTACGCAAAATAAGTAACTTTTCTGGTTGATTTTTTACACCTTGTGTCCGAAAAACCCAAATGTCTTACGGAACCCTATTTTTTCCAAAATAAAATATAGCCTATGTTACTCGTGGATAATGTAGCTTTCGAATGGTGAAAGAATTTTTAAAATCGGTCCAGTAGTTTTTGAGCCTATTCAGTACAAACAAACAAACAAACAAACAAACAAACAAACAAACAAACAAACAAACAAACAAACAAACAAACAAACAAAGTTTTCCTCTTTATAATATTAGTGTAGATAATAAGCTAGATATGTGTCTATGATAATTGTACAGTGACATTCGCTGCGTCTCGCATATAAATCAACGTTAAATTATTTATTGTCTTTGTTAAACGTTCGTATTTTATCAGTCAATCGGTAAATATTTTTCATCGCTGACAGGTTCTCACGATGAATGATGATAGAATGGGTAGGTACTTTTTAAAGTAAGTACTCTTAATGTACCTAATTATTTGTATTAACCCTGTGAAGACTTCCGTTGGTCGCGGCCGAAGCGACTGACGCACATCCATACTCCATATCTATGCTATTATATAAAGAGGTAATGTCGTTAAGTTTGTTTGTAGGGGGTAATCTTTGGAACTACTGAACCGATTTTAAAAATTCTTTCACCAGTAGAGAGCTACATTATTCCTGAATGACATAGGCTATACGGGATATTTAAAAACCTAGATCTACGCGGGCGAAGCCGCGGGGATCAGCTAGTAGACTTATAAAGTTATAAATCGATGCTGACTTACAGTACGCGGCCAAAAGTGATGAACATATCGATCTTTAGAAGGAGACAGCAGATTTGTAGAGCACTGTCTCGGTCATATGGGTATGAGTGACGGAGTCAACGCTCTACAAAGATGAAATGTCATTCTAAAGGCCGATGTTCATCACTTTCGGCGTACTGCATGTACGTATTCTCCGTGCCGAAAACTTAAGAGGTGCATACCGGGATCGAACCCCGCGGACCGGCCAAATAGGAGACCGAGGAACATTTTAACCACTGGTGGCTTTATCGCGGCTATTTTCCGTTAATGTACTACAATTCTAAATTATGTACTAAAGTCAGTGGGATATATAATAGGCCAGCCGATAACTACGAACAATTAGGGTTGCGTGACTAGAAACTGTAGGCCAACGAATAGGCTACCACTTTTTTTTCCGTGTGCCTACTACAGTCTAAAACTAAATCTAAATATATAAAACTAAAAGGTGACTGACTGATCTATCAACGAACAGCTCAAACTACTGGACGGATCGGGTTGAAATTTGGCATGAGATTAGGTTATCTGACACGAAGGGTTCAATTTTTTCTAATAAATCGATCATATCACTGCGTGTGTGTATACGCGTTTCATTAGTAGTCGCATCAAACAATTGCATTTGTTCAGTACCAAATAGCACAAGCCGAGCTAGTTCCCATTCTATTTCAAACTTTGTTATTTAATAGCCTATACAAATTTGACATAAAGGGGTAGAGACGGCAGTACTGTTTTCCTTTGGCTCGATTACAGGTACATGATTATTTCGAGTAGTATAATAAACTTCGTGTACATAATCTTCTTTTGGTGTATCATATAAGCTTTTTCTCTCACTTTTAACTAAGTATTTATTAGCAAACAGAATTTGATTTTTGTGGTGTATTGTCATGCTTTCGCTATAGCCAGATAGCTATTATGACGTAGACATCCGCTAAGAAAGGATTTTTGAAAATTCAACCCCTGAAGGGACCAAATAGGGGTTCGAAATTTGTGTAGTCCACGCGGATGAAGTCGTGGGCTAATAAATATGTTTGCTGAAAAATAAAAAAATTGAATCAAAACTTGTCGTGAAAAATTGTGTCATCATGAACATAAAATTGTTATAATTTCCTCGTCAATCGGTACTGGTTGTTTATCTAACGACCAAATATTTTGCCTCCACAACTCGCTGTTTGAAGGTCGACGGAAATTGAATATCCGATAACTGAAACGTGTTCTCATTCGAACCCCTTTTTAACATGTTAATTAAAAATACGAAACTGTTAACAATTAACATTTGATACAATGTACCTACCTAATAAATAACTTGGGTATCTTATCAATTAAAAGCGACTGTATTTTACTGAAACTCTGCAGCAAGAAACATTATTAAAAAACTGGCCAAGTGCACCGAGGGTTCCGTAGGTACTACAGCCGTATTTTATTGACGTTTTGCACGATAATTCAAAAACTGTGATGCGTAAAATAAATAAAAATCTGTTTTAGAATGCACAGGTAAAGCCCTTTCATATGATATAGTTATCTTACTTTGAAATTTGAAAATACTAGTTATTAGTTCATGACCACAATTTTTTTGTGTGATGTAACCCTAAATTCACGGGTTTCAGCTTTTTCTCCTTGTGTAGGCCTATAAGACCTACCTATCTGCCAAATTTCATGATTCTAAGTCAACGGTAGGAACCCTGTAGGTTTCTTATCAGACCGACAGACAGACAGACACACAACAAAGTGATCCTATAAGGGTTCCGTTTTTTCCTTTTGAGGTACGGAACCCTAAAAAAGTAATAAAATGGATTGATACATAGGTATACTGAATGTCCTCCTGACTGAATTTCGGCCTCGGCCATCTCCATAGAGATTAGCCAACTGCGTGGGAGATATTATAGTGCACAAGTAGGTATGGGCGCAAACACAGGTGCACTCTGTATTTCCTCACCCTCGTAGCGCGATGAAACGGAAATCCTACACGTCCGGAGAGAGATCAGGCGCAGGAGGCACGGGGGTTACACATGGCCAACTTACTATAACTCCGGGCTAGTCTTGAGATTCTCGCAATCAATTCAATTTTCATATTAAGTATCTGTATACTTCTTAAAAACGCTTTTTTTGGAAGTCAATTTAAAGGGATGAAGGAAGGCCCTTAAATACCTACCTACTTACTTGCTATTTATAGACTTATTATTATCAGTTGAGATCATGATAGGTACATCTCAATTTTCATTGACTTAATAAAACTTTCTTTAATTATGAAGTATAATAAGCATGATTAAAAAAAGTCCTAACCGTAAATAAAAATACCTACCCGTCCAAAGATAAACGACCAATCTAAAAATCTGAAAAATGTTGTATAGAAGCAGGCGTACTTTGCGGAAGTCCATGATGTACAATGTGCTGTAATCCGCTGAAACAAATGAAATGCACCGCCCGCCCTCCCACTGCTAAACATGCAGGAAGAAGCAGCCACCAGGCATGCAATACGCACCACCACCACGCAGCACCACACAAATCCCAAACACACTCCACGCACGTTACATTAAAGCAAATTAAGCTTTTGGTTCATTGTAAACTCTGAAAAAGTCTAAAAATAATTATTCCGAGACCTACAAGAAGCGTATCCAAATTAAAGTGTCAAACATTCATCAAAGAGCCTAAAATGGTTCCATGAAGATGGGTGTTTCGTTCGGGAGCGCTCAAACGCTCTTGTCAAAATAAAAAGCGAAGTAATTAGTCTCATAACTGAAAGCATTTCGCTGTCGATGGTTACTTTTTGCCATTCTTTATTCAGCGACGAGCATCTCGCCAGGAGAAGACATTTATTCTGGTCCACCGAGAAGAAATCCGGGTGTGGTCTAATCTTAAATATCGACTATGAACTGACAGGTGTATATAATCACTATTTAGCTGAAAGAAGCCGCGGGCGATGGCTAGTATTAAATATTCTGGCATTTAAAGCGGGAGAAAATTAAAATACAACATACTTCCCTCACTCTTCGATGCACCTTTTTAATTCAAATGAATTCGTTTTCAGGCCAGATTTTATATTACAAGTTGCACTTAACAAATTAAAATGTTGCAATAAAATCACTACAACAGCTTCCATGATACAAAGTTTAATACGTATACTATTGCATAACAAAATAAATAATAATTAAGATTTGAATTATATAATTGGACGAAGTCGCGAGCATAAGCTAGTAGAAAATAAATCAATTCACACACACGCTGAAAGTACTTCCAGATTATTATTGATCGCACAGAATCACTTTACTTAAATCCGCATTTCTCTCGTCCAATTCATGCTGTTGCCGCGTACTGTCAACACCATCATTCACCATATTCAGTACCAATGTGCGTACGAGTTACGACGCGTGCTGTATTAGTATAACCTTTTAGACCAAATGGGCTGGTACATTGACGGAGAAAGTTGGCGTATAGCGCCTACACCAAGCAGGCGGGTTACTTTTTATGCTGGCGGCGCGTTCCTTTGAAACATTTTAATTACTATTTGCGCAAATAAATGCCAGAGTTCCTGTCTCGATATTGACTGCAAGCCAAACAAGCGAAAGTAAAGAAATTAAAAAGGGAAATTAACACGTAGAATGTAGATAGATATTTTAGTGATTGCAAGAAGTAGGAACTGAATTATTATCACCACTATATCATCTTACAAATGCAACAACCGATTATCAAAAAGTGTAATTTATTACCTATTTTGAATAAACAATTTGATTTGATTTGATTTATTAAAGCTGTGAATTGCATTCTTCTTAAAGTTCCAAAAGCCAATAGATAGGAAGCAGTTTAAAAGAACATTGATTTGGAAAACATGTCATTAGATCCATAAAAGATCAATCTATCAATATCAGAGTGTTTCATAGAATATAAGAGACAAAGTATATGTATAGGCGCTCTACTAATGCCTGCTTAAGTGCTCTGTTATATAAGTAGGTAGATTAGAAGATAGCTAGGTAAGTAGATAGAAGATTGGGTAATAGATAGGTATAACCGAGAAATAGAAATAGAAAGATTTTTATACCCGCGACTTTGTCCGGGTGGCTTTAGTTTTAAAAATCCCGTAAGAACTATGATTTTCCGGGATTAAAAGTAGCCTTTGTCCTTCCCCGGGATGCAAGCTATCTCTGAGCTGTACCAAATTTCATTAAAAACGGTTGAATGGATAGGCTGTGAAAGGATAGCAGACAGACAGACAGACATACAGACAGACTTTTGCATTTATAATATTAGTAGGTATGAATATATTTTATATAAACTTTTACAAATGCTTTTGAATCGTCACTGAATTCCACCACTGGTTCGGAATGCCCTTCCTACCGAGAAGAACCAGCAAGACACTTGGCGACTACAGCGATGTTCATACAAATAAAGCTACAGTACTTTAATACAGCTAAGTATAGCTGTTTTAAAGTGATGAACCCATATTAATTGAGCGGTAAAATATGTTAATAAAACTGACTAAATTAACAGCGCTCGCGATCTGTCACCGGATAGGGCGACCATGTCTATTATGAAAGCAATGATTGCTCTACGCATCAAATATTTTGTTAAAAAATTTGATTTATTATACACTATATATGATGTCTGATATATCACATAATCTAACTAGCTGTTCCGCTTGATGATGAAATTTGGTATAGGTATAATAGGCCCTATATAAATTCCATAACATATCAAACAAACCTTTCTTCTTTATACTATTATTACAGACTCAGAATACATAATAGTTATACGAGTACATTAGAAATTATAAAAGTAATAACTACGGCCTACGCTGAAGACAGTACAGTTAGTACAAGATTGAACAATGCATTTATCGTTTATCGTTTCGTTTACTCCTCACGGTCAATGTTTACGTATTGTCCGGCAGTATGAGTTGGCCATAACAGTCAGTATTGGACTCATCGAGTAAAAGAAATAGTAAACGTGATGGTCCAACTCTCGCCACAATTTGTCTCTCTTACACGTTCGCAAAAAAAGGGGGACAGATATACGCTGCCATTTTGTTGAGTTTGGCATTTATTATTTCGTTTATTGACGTTTTTGACAGATTGACAATGACAGATTGACAGCGTGACAATGACAAACAAGTGACAGTCCACCACTTAGTCTATGGTGTGTGTGTCTATGGTAATTTGTCTAAGATCACTAAAAACCTCAAGAAACTTGTGTCCAGAGCCAAATTTTCATCAGATTAAAAAAAAGTTACCGCTTTCTAGTCTGTTACTCTGTCATTGTCAGTAAAAAAATAAATCAAAACAAACCAACGAAACCAACATAACCTTTTATCATAACTGAAACTGAGAGTTGAGACTGAAACAAACGGAACAATCGCTTTAGTTTTAACTAGAAAACTGAAGTTTTACTGATTATTAGGTATATATTATTGTACGTAATACAACTTTGTAGAAACAACTTCGACAAGGAAGCTGACAGAAAAATAAGCTGGGCTGGGCAGCATTTGGAAAATTGCGTCAAGTCTTCAATTCGTCGATACCCCAAAGCCTAAAGACGAAAGTCTTTAATGAATGTGTCCTACCTGTGATGACGTATGGTGCTGAAACGTGGACACTGACAGTTGGCCTTGTCCACAAGTTCAAAGTCGCTTAGCGGGCTATGTTGGGTAACTCTGAGGGACAAAATCCGTAACAACGAAATCCGTTGGATGACCAGAGTGACTGACATAGCCCAACGAATTAGAAATCTGTACTGGCAGTGGGCAGGCCACGTCTGCCGCAGAACCGATGGGGCAGACGTGTTCTGAAGTGGAGACCGCGTATCAGCAAGCGCAGTGTGGGACGACCTCCAACCCGCTGGACTGACGACCTTAAGTAAGTTTACTCTCTCTCTTCGGATCACGCTCACATAATGTACTAATTACTAGGTAATACAAATCTCTTGATCTGAATTTGGACACATAGACAAGTGGCCAGGTTTGAAGAGTATAGTTAAATCATAACATAACTTCATATGTACCTACCTACTTAAATAATTACTGTCTACTAGGTACCTAGCATTAAATGAGTTCAAAAAGGGCTGAGCCATCATTAATAATTATATTTGTTAGAACAGTTTTGACTACTGACCGCTTGATAAATGACAACACATTTTAGACATAATCTTGTGGTACACTGAAGTTAAAGTTGCAATAAAACATCTAGGTAATCTATTACAGAAAGGCAACTCTTTAATAATCAATTCAGTTTTCTTTGTTTAAGACATGTAATTAAGTTCGGGACCTTGAGTTTGAGCTGTATTTTAGTGTATGTATAAAGGTTATCTGTCTATCTATCTGCTGGCTTTTTACAGCTCATCCGTTCAACCAATTTTGACAAAAGGTACAAAGATCTTTCATCCTGGGGATGGATATAGCCTATTTTTAAATAAACTAGGCTCTGAAAATCGAACAGTTCCCACAAGATAAATGAAGTTGCGAGTATAAATTATTTAGTGTGGAGCTTTGTTACATGCTGGAGAAGGAGATGGGCTACTTTTACCCTTTAAATCAGCGCGGATAAAGTCACGGGCATCATCTACTTATTAATTAATATTATAAATAAAACTTAGACCTCATTAAGATAGATAGTAAAATAAGAAGAATAGTTCTTGTCTAATTAGCAATTTAAAAAATTAAAGATCAATAATTTCTATTTTTTCAGTGATAACTGTGGACCAGTTAGTTACGTTATGTTAACAGCCTGTGAATGACCACACCACCTGCCTAATCCACTTTGTTAGAAGAATGCAAGTTGATTTTGCTGCATCAAGACTACACTCTACAGAATCCTCATAAGTCATCTAAGTGCAGTAACACTGCGCAACAAACTACAGTTTTATAACAATATAAAAATTTAATAGTAAATAAAATGTTTTTTGTCTCTGCTTTTCTATTATGAACATAGTGTTTTTATAGCTAGTCATGCCATAAGATTCTTTTATAGGCATTTTAATTCATACCTACATACAACGGGCTAGCTTTTGAGACTTGCCGCCTTGATGGAGAAAAGAAGAGGAGATAGGGACGTTCCGGAGTCTCTGGATTCATCCATACAAAACGTGAGTGAGTCTCTGGCTGAAGGAGTGAAGGGGTTGACTTACCCCGCCGCCCCCTACCGAGGCTGTTTTAAGTCAATGACAATTTTATCAAAATTAAAAATCATTTAAAAAAGTATACATCCCCGGCGGAAAATCACTCCTTCCAAGGGAATGATTTCCCTCCCCTCCCTTTTACCTCAGCTACCCCCATCAAGGCTGCACGTTTCAAAATGTTCATACAAATAAACAAAATTGAAAATTGCCTGTTACATTCTCAATAAGCTCATAATTAAAAAAATTGTGAGCTAATCTTTGAAGTGTTGAACCGATTTTGATGAGACTTGGTGCACAAACAGTTGGGGACAGTGTGGCTAATTCTGTTAGACGAGGTCTAAATGTATTGCTATCCTTTTCTGCAGTGCAGGGAGCTTATGAAAGGAACAGCAATACACATAAACCTGTCATTTTAATTTAGTTTTGATCATAGATTCCCGGAAATATCCAGGCAGGCAAATTCCAGAATACTTTTTAACTATTATTAGTATCATCTGAAAACTTACTTTTTTTAGGATGAAATAAAACAAATTAAATTCTTTTGTTTAAATTTAAATTAGATACTATAAGTAGGTAGGTATGCGTATAAGTATTTTACATCAGCTGTAAAATTCATAAGGTGTATTTAAGTAGGTACATCATAAACAGTTCAAATTATATAGGTATTCTACAAGTCTGATGACCCCCAGGTTAGTTGCAGTCTTGACTCTTGAATTAAGTTAGGTTCTAGTGGCCCTAGCTTAGGTAGCTGGAAGATAGGCAACATAATCTGGTAAGTATAGGTTAGGTACCATAGATGATCTGCAACCTGAAAATAATAATTTATTTTAGAAAAATACTTAATATAATAAGCTAGCTAAATTTGGTAGGTAGGTCCATTTCATACAAAATTTTACTAACTTATACCCTTCTATACTAGATTGTGCCCGCGATTTTGTCCGCGAGGACTACACAAATTTCAATTAGATAGATCAGTCAGTCAGCTTTTCCTTTTTTATATATAGATAAATTAAGTACCTACTTTCTTGTTTGTGAATGGATGCAAGTAATGGTAGGTAGTAGGTAGGTATTTTCTGTTATTGTATGTATGTTTCTTAATATACCTGGTAGGTAGGTACCTACCTAGGTTTCTATTCTGGTGAAAAAATGGGTTGATTTTATCAGATGTAGGTACCAACTTATATGTATAATTGAATCATAAATTAATGTAAGTAGGCACCTACTTAGTAGGAAATTTGAGCCACACGTTTGATGTACCTACCCATAAGGCTTAGAATAATATTATGTAGGTATTAGGTACCTAGGTATAGGTAGGTAATAAATTGTGCATATCTTACCTTTGCCTCAATGATCAAGGTGTGACATACTCTTTGTGATCGATCTTACAACGCTACAAGTAAATGCATTCTGCGAGCTATATGTATGGATGGCTATCGCTGCACAAAATGATTCATCCGAGATGCACTATTATCATTATCTATCATTTTAGCCTGTGGATGTCTGTCTTCTACATCCAATCATCGCTGCACAAAATGATTCATCCGAGATGCACTATTATCATTATCTATCATTTTAGCCTGTGGATGTCTGTCTTCTACATCCAGTCATCGCTGCACAAAATGATTCATCCGAGATGCACTATTATCATTATCTATCATTTTAGCCTGTGGATGTCTGTCTTCTACATCCAGTCATCGCTGCACAAAATGATTCATCCGAGATGCACTATTATCATTATCTATCATTTTAGCCTGTGGATGTCTGTCTTCTACATCCAGTCATCGCTGCACAAAATGATTCATCCGAGATGCACTATTATCATTATCTATCATTTTAGCCTGTGGATGTCTGTCTTCTACATCCAGTCTTAAGGCATCCTCATTCAGCCACTTCACGTTAGGTACCTACTCTATAATATGAACGGTCCATCGGTCGGTACCCCACTAGGTACTTGTAGGTATGCTGTGGTACCAAATCTCAACTCAGTAGGAACGCAGGCATGGATTGTTCACTGCCACTTCAACTTGCTGGGTGGTTTCGACTATGTGAGAACCTGTTTCTTTGACGGATGCTCAACCAAGTACGACAGGCATGGATTGTTCACTGCCACTTCAACTTGCTGGGGGGTTTCGACTATGTGAGAACCTGTTTCTTTGACGGATGCTCAACCCAGTACGACAGGCATGGATTGTTCACTGCCACTTCAACTTGTTGGGGGGTTTCGACTATTTGAGAACCTGTTTCTTTGACGGATGCTCAACCCAGTACGACAGGCATGGATTGTTCACTGCCACTTCAACTTGTTGGGGGGTTTCGACTATGTGAGAACCTGTTTCTTTGACGGATGCTCAACCCAGTACGACAGGCATGGATTGTTCACTGCCACTTCAACTTGCTGGGGGGTTTCGACTATGTGCGAACCTGTTTCTTTGACGGATGCTCAACCCAGTACGACAGGCAAGGATTGTTCACTGCCACTTCAACTTACGGGGGGGTTTGGGCTATGTGAGAACCTGTTTCTTTGACGGATGCTCAACCCAGTACGACATGCATGGATTGTTCACTGTCACTTCAACTTGCTGGAGGGTTTGGGCTATGTGAGAACCTGTTTCTTTGACCGATACACTGCGCACATCACAAATTACGCCGCTGAACCAAATTTAAGTTACACAATCACGACGGTTAGCTTTGACTACCTTCCCAAACATTCTCCTTGCCTCCGTGGGCAAATTAAGGCACTTCACTTATTAAATTTCATCATTTTGTTTAATTATCAATAAGCTTTCACGCTTCTCTCACCGAGTATTTTTTGGTGAGTTACAATTCGACTATCGACTCGTATCCATAAGCGAAAATGACGTCATTTACTAGTTTTAGGACGTCAAACTTAGGACTCGTACTGCCAAATTACTCGATATTGGTATTGGTGTAGGTAAACGCAAACCATTCTCGATGGTGACGTAGTTATGTGGTAATTGGTATCGTAAAGTTGAAAGCTATACTCGCAAACACTCGATCATCTTTAGTTCGCAATATTTCCGCTGTGTCGCTGCCTGTAGATGTATGGAAACAGTCGATTTCGACTTTGGTATTTTTAAAACTATGAAATCTTATACTAACTGTACAGACAAAGCTGAGCACGGGTCTCCTCTCAGAATGAGAAGAGTTTGGCTATAATCGACCACGCTCGCCAAGTTAGGATTGGCAGGCTTCACACACGTTTGAGAGCGTTATACCTGAGAGTTAAACCTCTCAGGCATACAGGTTTTTTTCACAATGTTTTACTTCATGGCTAAGTACGTGATATTTAATTGCGTAAAACGTAAAAGGATAATAGGAGGCCAACGTCTTACCACTAGGCTATCACCAATCAAAAACATTTATCTACAGCCAAACAATATTATGGTCACTCGACTTTAGTAACCCAATCGGGGAAGGACGGCCAATTAGTTGGCGCGGGAAACTTCGTATCGAGTTTCGGAGTTTTTGTATCGAAGCGACGCAACCCGTAACGCGATGTAACAAACATTTCCGACACAATGGCTTTCCGCCGAATTTATCTTTTTTCCACCGAATTTATCTTTTTATATGCAACATTTGAACCGCTTCTTTTTCCTGCGCTTCGTGTGTGCGGTAAAAATGGGATTGGGAACGTTATTCTTCTTCTTCTTCTTCGCTCTGGGCTGGTTTCCGCACTTAAACGTTTCTGTCTGTTGTGCGTGCATCGCCCCTCCCCGCCGAAGTCTTCATTATAGCCATCCAAGCTCGCTCCAGAAGCCAAATAGACCGCCCAGGTTGCCGAGGGCTTCATGGAGTGAGGTCGGGGAACCTATAAATGGCGTTCGCGTTGATCTGCTACGCCCGTGCACTGTAGCAGCACGTGCGTCGGTGTTTCATCGACCTCCATGCAGGCCCTGCACAGAGGACTGTCGGTGACACCTATAACGAAAAGGTGTTTGTTTAGTGGGGATTGGGAACTTTATTCTTTGATAGGATTCCATAGAAAACGTGCCTATGTTAGGAACGTGTAACGACCACCACCTTACCGACTCTTAACCGGACACCCCGATCGCCATGCTTAGGCAGTTGCTTAGCATAAAAGTCGGCCCGCGCCCGTTCGGTACCCTCATTCCCCTGTGCACAGCCAACATTTTACGATTTTGTTTTCATGCAAAACCTTGTGTATGCGTACTCTTGAGGTTGAATTCTCTGTGAGTACGTGTAACGAGCATTGAATAAAAGATCGATATCAAAGTCCATTTCAATTTGTGTCTTTATAAACGTAACGTAGGTGACGTAGATATTATTACAGATGCGTGTTGAAACTATTAAGCACCACTAATTGTTGACAAATATACTTATCTAATAATAATTATAGGGAACTAGAGTCTAGAATTTACTAGAAGGACACTTAAATGGCATTATAAATAAACTTAAATTGTTTAAAAAAATCAAAGTTAAAGTTTTCACTCACAACAGTATTAGACGTAGTTCACGTAGTAAAATGGAGGCACAAAATAAGAATTGTATGCCTGTGCATATATACCTAACTATTAGAATTAAAGTTAAGAATAAAGTATTTTTGTAGGTATTTTAGTTAGTTGTGAAAACGCATATCTATCGATTATGATTGTGAAGCAACGTTGACCCAAGTCAGCAACTGGATGGGTGACCCACTTTGGAAGTCCAAATTTGGCCTTTTTGTGCTGTCGCGTCGGTGCCGGTTATCACTAACATACGATAAGTACACAGTACAATTACCTAAGAATCGAAAATCTCGTTCTCTTACTGAGTTGTATGCGGAAGGATTTGGGCACCCACCGCACTATTATCCCAAGAGAACTCTTGGCATTATGTGATTAATGGAAAGGAGTCACGACCCTCAGCAATGAGGAATACGACTTTATAGAAAGATATTTTGGTAACGGTCTATTTCACGAAATTCAGATAGCCAGAGCGAGTTAAAAACACGCTTGAAACTGCCATTGATAGCGATAAAGAGGACACGATCAATCATGGAACTGATAGCATACACGTTGTACTTTGTAATCGAAAAGACAATTTTCAACGCGTGTGTTTGCTGAAAGAAATTTAAACTCTATTTTGAGTGATATGAGACTTAAATCTGCTTGTTTATGTGTGGATTTTATAGTCCACTTACCTGTATTGTACCTTGTAGCCAAACACTGTAAAAATGCTCGTAGACATGTCGGCGACATGAATATCAATATTTTGTCTTGCAACCCATTTTACTCCTCTGTTCATGTAAAATATCTACCTCTATAATATGATGGCCTAAGAGTCACCGTGTGCCAGACCTTCGTTATTTTATAAAAACTGGAAGTTTATCTGCGTATTGTCCCCAACACTGAGAGGAACGTTTGTTTTAATGTTTGTTTAGACCACGGTGGCTTTGGGAGATAACAAGATAATAAAGCGTGGTCAAGCGTGCGCCTATATCGAATAAAATAAAAAAAAGGTGTATTTTTTTACGTCAAAGTGTAAAGTCTAAAGTCGAAGGTCTGACACACGCTGGCTCTATTTACTTATGACGTTTTTCGTAGTTTTACCTGTGCCTATTGGGTATCCTAATTTAGAGTGTTATTAGTTGTACACTTGGACGAATTAATTCGACCAAGGTTGTACACAATCAGTAGGTTAAATTCACTAAAATGACGAGTCTAAATGTACCTATTCCTATTCTATCATGCGAAAAGGACAGGATTTTTTTGGTACATCTACATATCGGTCCTAACTTCAGCTTGCCGGCATGTGACGGAAATCATCTAACACCTTGCATACCTACATTATATCCGTAAAAATAAAACAAAAATATGTGAATCAGTCATACTACTTAGTAGTTCACTATGATAGTAGATAAGGCACTGGACATTTGCTAGTTCAGATATCGACGATAGCTGAATTTTACTTAGTTACTTGTAAAGTTGTTAATGATCCCGCAGCTCCGTACTACTTAAAACACCGCATGACAACTTAATTATCATTTTATATATATGGCTATCGAACGAAAATGTCGGCGGCAAAGTGCCAATTTATGTTAAACGATATATTTTAATCCTTATCGATATAAAACGACCAACGGCCGTCTTTCTAATGACCGAGAATGCAAAAATAAGGTCCATGTCATTTATCATGCCAACTTTTGTTGGGCCATTTCTGTCTAAACTTGACGTATATTAGTACCTTATTTCCAGCTTATTTCACTCTAAATTGTTTTACCCTCATTAAGACTTAAGAGGACAGAAAAAAATATAATTTATAGCAGATCCTTAAAACCTGAAGGCATTAATTTCTTGCGTGTAGTTCTTGCAGCCGCATCAGTATTTGGGTTGAAAATATCCAAAGACGTCAGTAAATGATACGATTTTCTTAAAAAAGTAACTAAAAATAATATCTTTTATTATTTATTAAGCAAATGCTACACCAAAAATTATTAAGTAGTTGAATAGTTTTTTTAAAGAATATTAGCCAAGTTTATCATGCTGACTAATATTCCCCTTTCCCCTCCAATTAAGCCTTAAGCACAGAATAAATAATATTACTAACGTACCTAAAGCTCGTGCTAGGAGTAGGTACGACAATAGCGCAATGTTCAAACCCCACCCGGCTTTGAACCGGCGACCTTTCAAGCTTTCGAGGCTCTAATATTCTACTGAAGAAAGGAAGTTCAATTAATTTTGGGAAAGAAACTATAAAATTTGGGATTCTTAAAATGTAAAACGTTTCACCGAATTCAGGGTGAGTTTTATTATCCTACCTGATACCTATTTCCTGTTGGAACGAAGCCAGTTGCAAATATGCCTGTTGAATAAAGATGTGATTTTTGAACCATGTTTTGATCTCAACTGCCGAGATCAGATTGGCAGGACCTGCATAGCGAACCGTGCTAGTAGAAAAATGTTGTGAAGCGTGTTGCACATTCAAACTAGTAAATATGCAATTCTGTAAGATTTTGATCTTTATTAGGCATAGTATAGGCCGAATATATCTGATATCTATTTAATTTTCTGTTGGCAGTAGTCGAAATTGCGTTTTTCTGTCTAGGAGTCTTTAATATTGGATTATGATATTATGTCTTAGCCATCTCTACCATTTCTTTAACTTTGCTTTCATTAACTTCTTTCTAATTACATAATATTATAATGTGTTGCAGCAGTAGTTCTTTTAGAATCATAATTAAGGAAAAAAACCGGCCAAGTGCGAGTCAGGCTCGCGCAATGAGGGATCCGTACTAGAGTCGTATTTTTTCGACATTTTGCACGATAATTATTCAAAAACTATGATGCATTAAAATAAATCAAAATCTGTTTTAGAATGTACCTTTCATATGATACCCCACCCTAAATTCACAGTTTTCAGATTTTTCCCCAAATGTCAGCTATAAGATCTACCTACCTGCCAAATTTCATGATTCTAGGTCAACGGGAAGTACCCTGTAGGTTTCTTGACAGACAGACGGACAAACAGACAGACAGACAACAAAGTGATCCTATAAGGGTTCCGTTTTTCCTTTTGAGGTACGGAACCCTAAAAAATGATACAAAAGTAAACGAATTACTATTAAAATTTACTACAACTATCTACTCATTACTCTATTGGCAATTATTTTGGTATATACTAGCTCGTCGTAGAGATATTATATTATGATTTTTTAAATACATACGCATGTATGAATGAGTACATCAACAAAACAAACTATTTAAATTCTACACTGACAGATGTTTTCGGAAGCACCTATGTAGGTATTCAAAGATAAAATAGTGACATGTGCCATGTACGCGTAGGTGCCTTAAATGCACTCGACTGTGAAGAGCCTGATAAAATACTTAAGCATGTTGTTTATAATGGCTCCAAAATAACATATAGTACACTAGTAGAAAATGTCGTTGTTGATGTAGAAACAGTAAGAGTTCAAATACAATGCATAGTAGCAGAGCATAAAAGAAAAATCAAAAAGCTTTATCCTTTATGTGTACATTTAAAACAAATTAAATGACCAAAAGTCATATTGCTATATTTAAAACATCGACCCGAGTTTGTAAATGGATGGGTGGGTAATCGAACTTTTGAGGTCCGGATTTGGTTGTCAACTTTCCTTCGACCTTTAAAGTGCGCTAACCTGTGGACAATAATTACTAAAATCTAAAAACTTTACAGTGAAGACAATTACTATAAAATGCAACTTCTAAATCAGTTTTTCCAAACTAATTGTTCAGGTAATAAAAATCTTGTCAAATCAGCTCAGAATAAATTATTATCAGGCAAGTAGTAAAAAAGTAGACACAATGGTTTTACTTTAAGCAAAGATTTACAATTGAATAAATTGCATGCTTTCAAAATACCATCTCCAAATAAGAAAGCTTTGAATTTCAGCTCTAAGCTAATTAGTGCAATGATAGCTTGGATTGCGGACTTTAAATGCTCATTATCGCCTTTCGCAGTTATAGCAATCTCTTTATATTCATCGTAAGATTAGCATCCGTTAGATTTGTATAGTATTTGAAGCCTTCAATAAGTTCTCTAGTTAAAATATACAGAAAAAAATTAGCATTAGCTGCTAGTGTTAAAATACAGATTAAATATAAAGCGAGAAAAATTGAATTAACAAAAAAAAATTGAAATATTTAGGTACTGCATTTTAAGATAATTAAATTACGAAAGAAGCATTATTATGTTAAAGTTCTTCATCAGGCAATTTAGCCTGCGGTAAGTAGGAGAGATTGTATAACAGATTCGTAATTCATGACTCCCACATAAAACTCAAAGGTTATCTCAAACCTACACAGAATTTTACCTCTTGTGTTTTTAATATTATTAGTACTTAAGATTTCGTCGACTGAATGAGTGACCTTGCGGCCGTGGTCCGGCCTTCTTGGGAGTTGGAGCCCACACAAAAAATAAATAAAGTAAAGCAACAGGACTAACTTGATAGATGAGTATCCCAACTAGTTTGTCATGTTGCTTTAATTTTATAAAGGGTATCCTTCTAACCTGTTTCACCTAATCTTATAAGTTTAAATTCAATGGAACGGTCTTCATCATTTTGAAAGTAATACATGTGCTTTACGGCTTCTTTCAACTTTTGATGAAATAGGTTTGTTTCAATATTTTCATTAAGTATAAAATTCGTCTAAATTTATTAATCATATAAAAAAATTGTTTTCGAATTTTCATCCAAATCATTAGACCCAATTATTTTTAATTGATAGCAGGTTAAATCCACCTACCTGTGGTAAATATTCCCAATTTAGTTTCTTCTGTCTCAAAACTATTTTGTATTCCTCTTGAAATGGGTCTTACTTTAGTTATATTTCACTTTACCTTTAGAAATATATTATGTAGTGTCCATTTTTATGGCTTCTTTTTATAGAATGCTTGTCACATCGTTATCGATGCACTCACCAATGCGCCGTGGAGTGCCACATGAAAGATAACGGTTTCGCTCCGTAGCATAAATAATTTTACAATCTTGCTATGTACCTACCACCTACCTATAGCATTATCGTAGCGATCACTTAGGCCAGCGCCTAAGCGTGTTGATGCGCCATCAAATCACGATCATAAATATTATCCCTGCATAAAAACGAGAAGAAATTGTATACAAAGGTGGAATCTATCGCCAAGTCACGACAATACGGCAATTCCATAGATTTGTCGCCCGATTTGTTGGGTGCAGGCGCAAAAAGGGACGGAGAGGGGAGCTCCTCGGCAGCACGTCACTCGGCAACGACGCCGGTCAGCTCGCTAGAGTCGGCCGATCGGTTCAGTCTGTCGCTTGAGTTGTACGCGCTTGTTCGTTACTTGTTACTCTGTAGCGTGTTCGGATCGAACTTTGTGCAATCCTAGATAAGTGTGGATCGGATTATTTGCAGTGTGTGTGACGCTCAATGACATCGGATGTGGATTTTTTAGTGTTCACCTCAATATTTACCCATACGGTTCCAATAACACGAGCCGATGGTCCTTTTGAATAGTAACATGAAAATTAATGGTAAAGTTTTATCTGATATTTGCATGTATTTTTATCAGTTAAATTTTATGTATAATCTGGATGATCTGATCTTCTTGGCTTGCACGACGCACGATAAGTTATTTACCTACGATATGAATGAACGAAGATCTTGTCTCATGGTAAACACCAAACAGATTATTTAAATGAACGCATCTTCGTTCCATCCGGACCACCGAAATGGCCAAAACAATAGCAGACCTTGCATATCGCTCAACATTGACTCTCTGGGTTTAAATTTAAACAAGCGTGAACAATTGAACGTCGTGCATTTGAAAGCAGATATAGATATATAAGTAGAGGCTGTGTGTGTGACCCTGTTGCGCCTACGGGACCAGCCGCTGTGGGTGGACGGCATAGTTTCCGAACCGCCTAGAGAACGACAGTGGGTGTCTGAATGGAGCCAGTTAATAATAATGGTGAGATTTAATCACCGCCATAAAGGTTACACAACAAAAGCTGCAAGCATGCCTGCGGCTCGATCCGTAGCTGATCCTTTTGGAATAACATTTAAGGATAGCAAAACTAACACGAGGCTTTTAGATAGAAAATGTTAGCTTTTAGAAACTGTAGGTATCTACTAATCATTAATGAGAATGCTTCATTAAAATGTATAAAGTTTGTAAAGTATGCTTGAGAAAAATAATTCGTAGATATCTTAGACAACATCAACAAAAAACTAGCAGGAATCCGTACTAAATACTTCATCCTGTTAGCTACATATTTTGCACATGTCGCATAGCAGACCTCAGATGTCGACTGACAAAAAACAGAACACTTCGTACCAGCACATGTTTTGGATCAAATTCAGGCCAAACGAGCTTGTTTGAGACCAACAAAAAGTTTAAATGCAATCCTGTCTTCAGATCTAATTTAAGATGATAAAATAAATCTTAATAAAACAAACGTGATTCCTGAAATGTAATTTGAAGGGGAAGCGGAAATTTAATTAAAGAGTGAATTACCTTACGTAACCCTGTTATTACAAACGCATCTGTTGGGAATGATAAATGTGCTCGTCGGGCAACTAAGAAAAAAAAAGTTTTGAAGAGAAACCTGCACGGGTGGAGGCAGCACGTGGGATGGCAGATGCGCTCGCACATCTTTGGTTTAAAATGCGATGCGATGCGACCCTTTGTAGTTTATCTCGGCATCGTGCTAACTTCGCGTGAAGCTGAGATTTAAGCTTCATTATTATGTCGTTAAATTTTTTTAATTGATTCGATAGACTTTTTAAGTCTTTTACGTTGTAGTGTGCATTAATCAATGTCAACAACTAAAAAACTATACCTGCAAGATTTATTGTCTAAGTTCAAATCAGGTCAAGTCCGGCTAGAAGGACCGAGTTTTTCCTTCGATTACTATCGCGCGCTTGTCGCCATTTATGGCAACCTGCGCTTGCCACGGTTAAGTATTGACAACTGTGGGATACTTGACATTAATTCCATTCTCTCTGTGATAAATATTGACTGTACGTGATTTCATAAAGTTTCCAACCTTATTCGAATAGCGACCAATACAATAAGCTCTGAAAATTGTAGAACTTACTTAGAAACCATTAACTTGGTAGGTTTACTTTTATAGGTTAAGTTCAAAACAATCGCATAAGAACATACGAGTAGTATAGATAACTAAGGTGGTAACAAAAGCAAAACGACGTTAACGTTAGTAAACACAGTAACTACTTTACCCAAGTTCTAAGTACAAACGTTGTAATACAATACGTTTATTTCAGAATTGTATTGGCGGCAACTCCATGTAAGCACGTTGTATTTGCGAGCTTGAACAAAACTCAAACAAACCAAGGAAATAGACCTGCGAAATGTTAAACACCGTTTGAATAATTATTCAGATGTTTAGTTATGAATACTAAAGTGGTTTTGTATTTGTCTACCAAATTAAGTTAAATTCAGTGAAGAATCAGTGGCTTTGATGCAAATTGTTTTAAATTGTTGTTTTGATTTAATTTGTAACATCGTTATTGAACATAGGATTAAAGTCTAAGCGATTACAAATTAACCTTTTAACGCTTACTTTTATCTGATTTTTAAATAGGTATTAAGTTTTGTTGTTATATTTAACATACGTAGATAAATTTCAACAGTAAAATGTTTATTTTTCTGGACTTTAGACACGTGAAGGTTGCGTTATTTAGCTAAATCATCTCATACAATAAAAAAATCATTATTACAATCGGCTCTGTATGTACTTACATAGTTAATAGATACTACAAATTAATTAAAATAACAAACAATGCGCTTAAAATACGTTAAAGATCTCGTACAAAATCTAAACTAAAAGTTCCATTAACATAATAATAACTGACGTTGCATGATTATTTATAATTTCAAAAATAAGCTTATAACTCACCACCCCATCATTACGCGCTGGATTCAGTAAAAAATAACCCAATCACAAACACGGGCACGCTCCCACCACCTGCCGGGCAGCTGCTTGGATTTATAACTGACAGATATAAAATATTCCTCCCAAAGTTACCCTCAACAATGAACAGCTGATGCTTAATAAAGTAGCACAAATTGAAGAACTTCTGCCAGATTTGACCAGTTCAAAAAATGAGTTTTATTTTGAAAAGAATGATTAATTGGGAGCAAAATACAAATCTTGGTTTAGTGATAAAACACTCAATGAAATAAAATAAGCAAAAATCAACTTTATCTGCAATTGTATCTCATTCAATTCTAGCAATAGGTTTAGTTTATTGCTCGTAGTTGAAACAAAGGAAAGTCGTTTAAAATGAAAAAAAAATCTTAGCTAGATGTGTCACATAAAATGTTATAAAATAACTAAAAAGAAACATGAAAAATATTAACATGTAGGTAAAGGGAAAATCCCTAAAAGAACAATTTTAAGAATCTTAAACTTCTTGTAAACTTACGAACATTTGGCGCGCTTCTAAAAGTGCTAAAAGTCGTGACGAACTTGATATAAGCATGCTAATAATCTCAAGTTTATTATTGAATTAAGCATCAATACCAAATTGTTCAGTAAACATTTATCTTTGAATAACAAAAATGGACATCTTATTTTCTGTCGTCTATTTATGTCACATTACTTGTCGTAATTTATTACAACAGCACTGTCAAGCGATAGAATAGTAGCATAATATGTTAATTGGTAGAGAGCTCGTAATTAATTTATTAAATCAATTCTTTGCGTTCAAGACCCTTGCAGGAAATGCGGGATACCACCCGCGTCTTACACAATAATTAATCTCGTTGTAGCCCTAACATCTTATTTCCTTCTCAAATTAATTGAGATTTTGGCTACGATTATTTTTCCTCTTCACAATTTTTGTTTTTAAGAACAATTGAGTTTTATAATTACATCACCAATATCACTGAGTTTAACGCTTATCGTGTGATTGTAACGCTGATAAATTAGTTCCTTTCTAGGAGACCTTGGTATCATAATTATTTTTATGCCGATGACGAAACTCGAATGGTGGGCATTGTTTAAATCATTATCACAATTAACGTTAATATCATCGCGTCGTTGTTTTGCTTCTCGTTTGTTTTATTTTTTGTTGTAAGGTATATTGTCACTGTAATTTACTTTGCCTTGATACACTTTTTCTTTAGGATGTGTACCTACTACTATAACTATAGGTAACTGTGGCAGAGTGAACTGTGACTGTGCTTAGAACTTAAACTATCTACTTTTTACTTCAGCCGTGACAATAAATTCTTAGTCTAGTAACTAGTCTTATCGTCATAATCATCATGAACCCATTGCCTGCTCACAACTGAGCATGGGTCTATTCTTAGAATGAGAAGGGGTTCTTCGTGACTAGGATGGATAGGCTTCTTCTAGATATTAAATTAGCGTTTAAACTATAGTACCTACTCAAGTGATTTCCATTATAAACATAGAAGAACGGCTCTGGTCACGTGTTTAGTTGACGTAAGCCCGACTAGTTTGGAACCTATCCTGGGTCTCCTAGGGAACCCATCTAGGCTATAACTGCTTTTTCTTACACATATCACATAGCAATTTCTTATTTCATATACCTAGCAAAATCGTAAAGTTACATATATCCCAACATAATTAATCCTCTGTTTAGACGTAACGTCCCCCCGTCGGAAGGAAATAGGGCTGAAAATAAATCGCCCTTACGCTTGTACTAAAATAGTCGAACGATCCGCCTCCCATTTCTCTAGGACCATTACCATATCCTGCGCTTCAATATGTTAGTTAGAGAGAACGTGCCCGTTATACTGAATCGGAACTGTTATTTGTTTATAGTAAGTCATTCTTGCAATAACAAAACGTTATCCATTTTGAATAAAACAAAATATTTATAGCTCAGATAAAAATTATCACAATTTTCATGGTTTCAAAATTTTACGTGCAGTTCAAAGTTCAAACAAAGTCAAGGTAAAAGATGGCTAAGTGCGAGTCAGTCTTACATATTGAGGGTACCTTGAAAATAAATATAAGTAGGTAAAAATTATAAATGTGTATTTGGTTAATTAGGACTGGTGACTAAGTTTGTATTTCTGTTTTGTTTAAAGGAGGTTTTTTTCATCATAAACTATGTGGCTTAAAAATACTTAAATAAAAATTATTTTAGTATATACAACTGGAGCCTTTTTATGTGATACAACATTTTATTGTAATAACCCACTTTAACCTTTTTTAAATTTCTCCATTCGCAATAAAGTTGGGCAATCATTATTTATAACTATTCCAAATTACAAAGATAAGGGTTCCTTATTTTACTATTTTGGTACGGAACCCTAAAAGTTAATGGTGAAATAGGTACCTATCCAAGTTTTAATGGTTTGTTTTCAACAAGATTAAGAATAGTTCCCTCTATCTCATTTTGTTTTAATTAATGTTTCTTTTATCTAACCATAACTTAGACTAGTGATAAAAAATCTTGCCCTCTTAATTACTTATTCATATCATTGTTAACAACTATATTTATATGCAGCCGTAATTCTGCAGGTTGATTTTTATCACCACAGCCGCAATTCCAAACATGGCTTATGTTTATCTTAATGTTCAATTACGCCATAGCTTGGGTGTAGTTATTATGCAATAACTATTAATAGGGTATTTGACAGCATGTATAATATAGGATCTATTAATGGTATCCGTATTGAATATATTATGAATTTTGGAAACCAACTATTTAGTCAGTTAAAAAATAGGAGATATTTTAAGAGAAAATCGACAAAGAAAATTATTTTTTGTCTATTTTAGTCACGTGTGATTGGCCGAATGGTTGATGACGTAAACTACTCGTAAACAGTTGCGTGTAGAGTGTGAATTTCGTACGTAAATACAAGCAGGTGACGTCACAATGATATAAGAGGAGCCATAATGTCAGGAAAGCATTTTCACGAGATATTTAATTAATATTTTTCGTTTTCGTTTTTTCTTGCACTATAAAATGTAATGGAATGTAAAATATACATTTTCTATAGAGTCCTAAGAACTAGCGCGCACCATGGTAAATTTCCGTACGTTTTTTCCGCAAAATCTGTCAACTAGAAGCACGCGCACTGCGGTATTAATTCCGCACCAGATTTTGATATATTTAAACTCAAATTTACGGATTTTAAAACGCACCGCAACTCACCGTACCATGGTGCACGCTAGATCTTTAGACATCAGTGATTAACGTTGAACAGTTTTTAAAAACCTGTCAAATACCCTATTCTGCAGGTTGTTTTTTATCAGAGAGCCACAATTTCAGACATAGCTTATGTGTATCTTAATGTTCAGCTCTTTAGACATCAGTGATTAATTTATAGAACAGTTTTTAAAAACCTGTCAAATACCCTATTCTGCAGGTTCATTTTTATCAGAGAGCCGCAATTCCAGATATGGCTTATGTTTATCTTAATGTTCAATTACGCCATAGGTTGGGTGTAGTTATTATGCAATAACGGTTAATTACGTCGCGGAAGGTAATTTGGTTCACGCCAAAGCTATACAATATTGCTGTTATATCGCATGACTCGTGTATTGTGGCTTGACGAGGGGTGACATTACATCGTTAATCAATCCATTCTTCCTAAATAAATTTTTGATTTTCAATTTTGAATACCGCAGTGATTACTAAACCCAATACCCTTGATAAATGGTACGGGTTAATTAATACTTCACATTAGACATTTATCATTTTTATAGATAGCATGTAAAAATCACGTGTAGAACCTTTTCATGTATAACACTTGCTATCTTACTGAAAGTAGCCTGTGAATATTCACGAAACAAAAACTCACGAAGTTTAAAAAAATTACATTTGATCCCATTTTATTGTTTGGATTTGGAGCGCTCACAGTCATAGAGCTAAAGGGCGCGCGAGCGAGAAAACTTGCATCGCCACGTGTTAGAAAGAGAAAAACATCTAATTTAATTAATAAGACAAAAAATTTGCAAACATTTACAATCTTAAGTGCGAATAATCATTTTCTGCGAAAGTTGAAAAATCACTGCGCAGAATATCGACCGAGAAATCGCTGAAGAAAAATAATTTCACCAAATGAAAACTATGTAGTACTAAAAAGTAGCAATCATGCCCATCGCTATTTCACAAGTGATAGTAAGACGTAGAGTATCGTGCGTGATAATGGAAACAGTTGTGATCGTACCTGTGATATATGCGTTTAATATCCGACGCCCAGGATGTGTAAGATTTTTTTGAAATTTCCGAACTCTCTCACATTTTGCCTCAAGGTTTTTGTGACGCCATTCGTTCATAGTTAATTTGTGTTTGGGAATAGAACCGTCATAGCAGATGTTCCATTATTTAATTTCCTCCCTTACCCATTCAATGGTTACGTTTTACCCTTAGTTTCGCTCACAAACTTCCTTTGGAGTAACTGTAAAGTATACTTGATTGGATTCAGAATTTATCTTTGTTTTGATAAAGGTGTTTATCACCATTTTTCTGATACGACTTGACATATTTCTTCCGTTTAGTTATAATTATTTTTTGCTTCTTAACTTGTCTCAAAGAAGTTCAAACTCTCGGTATGTTTAATTATTTTCGTAACTGATTTCTCAAAAAAAACTGTACCATCGTTCAAGATTATGTAATTTTTTTAATTAACTGGCGGCCATTTTGAAATATTTATTTTTTGTTATAGCAGTAATAGATCTAGAATCTATGAAAATTTCAACTCTCTACCTATTAGGTACGGTTCATGGGATACAGCCTTCTGATAGATAGACAAACAACCAGACAGACAGACCGACAGACGGATGGACGGACGGATGGTACGGACAGTCAGACAGCGGAAGCTTAATAATAGGGTCTAGTTACTTTTCGGGTACAAAACCCTAAAAACTGTGATAGTGAAAAATTTACTCGCTACGAATACAAAATATTACTTTGCAATAAAAGTTGTTTATTTTAATAGCATTTAAAACAGGGTACATTTATTCATCCCCTAAGAAATGAGAACAACGCGGGCCGCAGGTGTCTCCTGCTGGCATCTCGCCAAATTACGAAGGGAACGACTCTGACACTTCAGAAAGCTTGTAATACTTCGAAACAATGCTGTTCTAAACTGATTTACTGAGAGCAATCTTTTATACACGTACAAAATCTGTGTTCTAAAGTTATTAAGTTTCATAGTTACTTCAGTTTACTTCTCTTTTCTTTGCACTTATGTAATACTAGTTTATGCCCTTGACTTCGTCAGCGTTGACTACACAAACTTCAAAACCCTATTTTACCCTTTTACGGGTTGAATTTGCGAAATTCCTGTCGTAGCAGATGTCTACGTCATAATAGGTAGTCATCGTCTAGTAGTTTGATGTGTGCGTTGATAGATCAGTCAGTTAATAAACAGTCAGCATTTCCTTTTATATTATTTAGAAGAATGGAAACAAGTGCTTACATTTTACTTTGTAAAATAAAATTGTTAATAGAGTTGGTACAGATTATTATTTACATCCAAGTTTATAAAGACTTCACTAATCGAAAAGTTTTTTGTATGTACGTTGTTATTCCATGCGATCGCGTATCACACGAGTGCTGATAAAACAAAAGTGAACATGCATGTTATCCCTTCAATTAGCATAATTTAAATTATGGAAGTACTCTACTCAATGAAATTATGGACGATAAACATTTACATAAATTTAAGCGCAATTATAAAAGCAAATTGTATTTATTCGGTACTGAGAAATAATCTTCTGTAATCGCTAAAATCTTCACAGTTGACTTTTTCAAAAGTCACATTAACTTTACGTGAATGCAGTTGCTTATCTGTTACCAAATATGTGAAGGCGAACTTAAACGAGTAAAAGTTTTTAACAAGTTTCATGGTGTCTAAAATTTTGCGGATTACTTCAAGAGCTGTCAACCCTTTTGTAGAATTTTATCGAGAAATCTTATGTTGCAACAAGGAAATCAAGAGGACGACATATATTTTTTTGATGTGGTAACATGGCTTTGGATCACACTACATTCTGATACTCTCACTTATCAACATTAACAGTAAAACACTAACTGACCGCTTAACCTTGATCAGGGTCGAATATTTGAAAATTCTTTCTTAGTTTGGGTCTTCGGTATAACGAATTCTTGCTTGGGCAGTCTCTATGGAAAAAGCCTATAGATAAATCTCTAGTATCTAGTTACTTAGCGACGAGTCATCATCATCATCATTATCATTTCAAGTCATCGCCGACCCACCTACTGAGAACGGATCCTCCTCTTAGAAGGAAAAGGGTTCTCAGAAGGATCGAAACCCACAGTATATTTTTTCTTAAACCTGCCCCCCCCCGTCCTATATCATCCAGCGTGAATAATTAGTCAAGGTTCCCATTTTCGTTCGGCTCCATATCTGGGTCCAACTGACACTTGGAGTAATCTCGCCGCCATATAAGACTCTACAATTAGCTGTCATACTCGTTTTCTTTGTGCACGGCTCTGACTGTTTAATTGTAGGTACATCTCTCTTTGCTTTTGTTTTGTTTGATAGCAGTCTGCGCTAACATGTGTTTTTTTATGGCTTTGTGTTCATAGCTTGTAATTTGACGGATCGGCGACCTGTTAATTTTATACTAGGTTGTTCGTTTCAATAACCTACTCTCTGTTTTGAACTCTCTCGTCTGTTGACCCATTAGTATTGAAATTCACGAAGGCATCAACAAAATGCCACGTCCTAAAGAAAGGAGAGGATAATTTCGAACAAAATTTAACTAACAATACTTTGGCAGATTTTACGACTCCGTCCGTTTCTGATACTGTCTATTTTTATTTAGTCTATGCTTCTGTGAGATAAAATATATAACACTAGCAACCCATCCCGGCTTCGCACGGGTAGCTTATTACAATTTTCGAAGGGATCTCATTTTTAAAAAAAATAAAATATACTTAGCTTATGTCACTCAGGAATAATGTAGCTGTCTACTGGTGAAAAAATTTTCAGAATCAGTTTAGTAATATTCCAGAGATTACTTCCTACAAACAAACTTTACCTTTTTAAAATATCTAAATATATAAAATTCAAAGTCCTGACTGACTGATTGACATAATATATATCAACGCACAGCCTAACCGTTTGTCCTAGAGACATGAAATTTGGAGGGTGTGTTTTTTATAAAGTGTAGGTATCCACTGAGAACGGATTTTTCGAAATTCCATCTCTAAGTGGGTTAAATGGGGTATGGAAGTTTGTATGAAAGTCCGTCATTTTTGAAGTAACATCGATGAAAATTGATAATTAAGCTTTCGATTAGAAATAAAAAATACATATTTCACGATTTTTGAAAATTCTACTTCCAAGGGGGTTAAATATGGGATGAAAGTTTGTATGGAAGTCCGTCATTTTTCAAGTTTTTTGCATGAAAATTGGTTTTTGGGTTTTCGGTCACAAATGAAGAAATATGTGTTTTAGGTTTTTATTAAATTCAACCCCCACCTCGATTTTTAAATTCCACCCGAGCGAAGCCGGGGCAGATATTAAGTATAAAATAGCTGAATTTCGTGGTCGAAACACAGTCGATGTATCTAAGTGGCTACACCGTAATTCGTATACTGTATTTGGTGAAGAGTGTAATTCTTCTGTCCGCAAGTTTGGTGTGCAATATATTGTGAATATCAATTATTTAAAGACGATAAAGAGGTCGTTTAAGGTATTGCTATGATTGTTCGGTCCATCAATAATTTAATCGGTATAATAAAAGAGAGACGTTTATTGAGGTTTCTTCATATGAAAATACTTCTCTGTGTTTAAACAACGGATTGCAATTTTTAGAACTAATTTAATAATAATTCTATCACACTGATATATCACCTTTAATGCAGGTCTTACCTAAATCTAGCATCAAGTGTAGAATAAAGAAGCTCACATACATAAACCCTGAAATCATTACTCTGCTTTTTTGGGCAGTCATGTAAAAAGGCAGCGTGCTCCAACTCAACGCTCCTCATCATTGCTTTCCACCAAGCATGATTGTCATCACGCTCAACCCTATCTTGATAAGCAATTGAGAACTGTATGAATGGATTTTCGGCTTTGTTACTGCCGTCGTGCTACGCAGACTAATGTGCATCAAACAGTTCCTTGCATAGTACCCGGCAAAAAACTTGAGCACTGAGCGGCATAGTGGGAGAAAGTTGGCGAACCCAGGAAACAAAGGTCGACTTATCAATGGCGTTTACGAGCGCCGACTGATCAGCCAGTCGCATACACCCGCCATTCACCATCCAATTGCGTCAATGTTCAAGTTGTTTTTCGAGCTCTGTATAAGTCAAACACGCGTATGCGCGCATTTGTGATGCCGAGCACTTTTCGTCATGCATCTTGTTTTGTGTGGGTTTAACCTTAAACACCGTTCACGTAACAGCATTTAACTGCTAAGCCCTATTGATTTGCATTTCCAAGAACAGCGGCCAGAGATGATTTGCGGTTATTTAAACAACCGAAGCGTCATGTCATGACTATAATTATTATTGTCCCGATAATCAGATGCCGATAACGTAACGAGTGTGTACCTTGTACTTGAAAAGTCCCACGACGAATCGAATTAGAAAGCCGAATTGTTGTACCGTTAAAACGCGTCCGGCCGAATTCAAAAGAGACAGTTTTAACATGTTCAACAGTATTTGACTCGTTAGGCGTAATTGCGTATCACGAATTTTTTTTTCCTTCTTGCAGTCGCCGTCTCCCATACCAAACATTTAAGACTATCTTGACGGAACAATGGACGGTCTAATACTTTTCCCGTGCCAGTCGCGTAGTGGCGTTTATGTTCGACCAGAGTTTCAGCATAATCAGTGACACCAATGACACATATTTCTCTCGCGGCATCTGCTGCACTCTGTTGATAAAAACCCTAAAAAAAACGTTGTCGCACATCAGAATGATTTCCCTTGAGCTGGAGATGATTTATGTTGGTAGTCCTAACCTGGACAGTCTGGTTACCCAACTCTTCCTCGAAGCTAAATTTGGCGACCGAGTGTGATTTTTGTATGCGCTCGGATAGCTGAAGTAATGATTCAGAGCTATCTTAGTTTTTACCAGAAACAGGTTTAAATAGTATAAGAATAAGAATGTTAAAACCAATTCAATCCATCCAAAAAACGCGCTCGGGGATCGGATTCTGCAACCTTGGCGTTGAGGATTGATATTATTTTCATTTGAAGCTATTGTGTATGATTAGTGACTACAGCATGATTCTACTAGTCTAGTAATTATTGAGCGGGCGTTGACATCAGGCAAAAACGCTGATTGGATTGAGAGACAGGTTAACTGTTCTATAGTAGTTACTAAGATCTTTGATGGATTGGCCGTCATCGTCGCTGCCTCTGCTTTATTGTACTGCCATCAAGTTTCGAACACTTAAAATTTATTACGGCATGTGAAATTAATCATATGTTTGCTTAAGCTGTCGATCTACTTTTTTATTACCGACTATTTGTTGAATAGCAATTACTCGTAGTCGGTCCCTTATTTACAATTCTACACCAATATTATGAAGAAGTTTGTGATCTTGTATGTTTATAATATGTTGGAACTACTGAACCGATTTTTAAAATACTTTTGCTGAAATTAGATTGGATCTTTGGGATAGTTATATTTTGAACTAGCCGATTCGCGCCACTATGTTCGCGTGGATTTAAGTTTTTAAAAGGGAACTATTTGGTTTTCCAGGATGAAGGTAGTCTCCAGGTCCTACCTATCCATACAAAAAATCACGACTGTGTGTGTCTATGTGTGTGATTGTCCATGGAGAAAATCACAACTGTGTGTGTGAGTGCTTGAAGGATCGACCAACTCACCAGCGAATAAAGTTACGGACAGTTCCTAGTTCTGAATAAATTACAGCCACTAAACCTCACTTTATCTCATTACTGTAATAATATTGGCCGCTTTTACGAGACTCCTAAACGAGTTGAGGTGGAATTAAACTCCACCTTCATATTAGAAAACTACGTGATACAATTTGTAATTTTGGTCTACGCTTAGCCGTTTTAATATCGGGTTGTAAAATGCAGTTGAAATTTATTACTTCCTCTTCGGCACAAATTTGGTACGTGTGAATCACTGCTATCTCTAATTATAAATGTTTACTAATAATAAATATAAAAATCAATTCCTACATCTTAAAAACAAACTCTTGTGTTATCGCACTTGTAATTGCCGCGTTTTGAATCGGAAGTCACGTGATCTGTTGCAAAAAATCCATCTTGAGTCGATTGCATAAATGCAAGTGGTTGATGGTTTTTAACCTAGTCTCGTCCGACTCGAGACTTAACGACTATTAAATAAATGCTTTTTTGTGCTTAGGTCTCCATTTTGATTGAGTGGTTGCAATAAATTATTGTGCCCTAATCAAGTTAATATTACAGTGAGGTTATTATAAAAGGTAAAACTCTCTATAAGCCTCTGCACGTTGTGATTAATATTTAGTTTCGCTTCTGGTGTGTTTATACTGGCTACAGTTCCTAACAGAATATTATAGAAACTCCTCGCCTTGCCGTCATTGCCATCGGTGATATTTCATGAATTTGCGTAATTAGAGCCATGATAGTTTAGTAGTTAAAACGTCCGGCTCCTATTCGGGAGGTTTGATCTTGGGCATGTGTGATGCATCTCTTAACTTAGCTGAAAATACACATAGCGTTGATACTTGCAAGCCTGAGAGTTCTCCATAATGTATCTAAGGTGTGTGAAGTCTGCCAATCCGTACATGGCCAGTGAGGTGAACTTTGGCCTAAACCGTTCTCATTCTGAGAAGAGATACGTGCTGACTATTGGGCAGGCGATGAATTGATCATTATGGTGATAAACAGTACCCGAATTCCAGACCAGGCCTATGACATCATCTACATTTCTGTTTATTTTATAAACACGCTGATCTATCGATCTACCAATTTTATGACTCGAGCTAGACATATCTTGGGTTTCCTCTATCAATGTTTCGTATAATGAATCGTTAGAAACCATTGAAACACGCATTGTTCACGCACCGAAGGGCTTATGAAGTCATTCATTAATCGATCCGCTTCGTTAGGTAATGACTCAATTATATTATTTTCTTTTTTATGATGGCGTCTATTGTTTTCTTTTTATTTAGATCATGTACTGGTTTCCCATACTTACTTAATGAAGTGTGTTACTCTTCTGTATTAAAAACAAAAATATGAATCGTTTAATATCTTCAGTCCTGCAACATGGTACTACTTCCGTTAAACTTAGTTTATGTTTTCCATGACTCTCTTCGCAAACCCTCCTTATAGTTTCACAAAAAGGTAGAGGTAGAAGGAGGAGGTAATGAAAGACCGGTCAAAATAAATTCATTACCTCCAAAAATTAACCTGGACAAAGAGACAGGATTTCTACAAGTAATGTTTAAGTTTTGATAACGTGAAAATATCATCATTCATTTCGAATTTATTTCGAAACTAGAGAATGGAGGAACTAGTGAACTACCACTAACCAAAAATCACATCATTTTATTACTACAGTCTAAGACCCTATTGTTCTTAGAAACTCAACGACATAAACACTGAGTCCTTTTAAAGTGAAATAGTCCTGAGTCTAGTTTTAGTATGAATAGAAGGATGACATCATACAATATTGAGGAATGATTTACGGTTTCGTTGAAGGCTTTTGTGGAGTATCAACTTGTAATGACCCGCACCCTTCATAGCCGGAGGTGATTTAGGATTATCAGCGAACCCTGCTTTCACCTGTGATGTGATGAATAGTTAAAGATCTGGTGGCAGGTGACTACTGAATAATTTAAAAGTCACCTAATGAAAATAAATTTTACCCTGATTTAAACATCTAGCTAACATTTCTAGATTTTTATGATATAAGTGAATTAAATAGATAAGTATAATTCAGAATCAGATTTCTTGGATTGTCTATTACAATAATTTATTATCATAAAAACTAAAAATTTTAGTTACGTTTTTTCTTCATAATGATGTTTCAATCAGGGTTAAATTTTTTTCATTATGTATACTCAATTTTCCTGGGAAATGGTTAATAACAACACTTTGCAGTACCCATTCAAAAATGGATATTTTCATTTCTGAGTATATTATTCTATGCGTCTATCTCAATGACATTTTATTGAATATAAGCTAAGATGATGCCTAATTTTGTCACATATTATTACAGTACCTACGCGGCATAAAATAATGTACATCGACCTTTAGAAGGAGGATTTGTAGAGCATTGTCGGTCTCAACAGAGACAGACAAAACGTCATGACTCATGAGTGACAGAGACAACGCTCTACAAAGCCAAAATGTCATTTTAAATGCCGATCTACATTATTTTCTGAAGCGTGTTCTAAGTTTTCTTTAGTAAAATAGTAAACACAGGCACTTTCGATGTTGAATCATAAACATCTTTTCCTACTTTCAGAAGAAAACTTCTCTAGTCACTTCTTATTGTTTTTTTTAATTTTACACTATCATCATCATCATCATCAATAATGATGATGATGATGATGATAGTGTAAAATTAAAAAATAATAATATCAATGATAATATAATGATAATAATATCATTATCAACCGATAGACGTCCACTGCTGGACATAGGTCTCTTGTAGGGACTTCTACACACCACGGTCTTGCGCCGCCTGAATTTTACACTATAATTTTCTGTTATTCTATGTTTTCTGATATTATGGGTGAACTGAAAACACTATTAGCTCTTTACCTATAACCTCAGTCCCCATCCTTGGCTCATGACTTGCTATCGACCTGCACAAATCTTTTCCCTTTCATCGCTTTCTCCTCGTTGTTTACACGAGCATTTTAAAACCCCTCGTTAAAGTGTCAGCGTAATGATCACGATTTTCGACAGTTTATGTAGCGAGTACAATCAATATTATCTGACGACGATTTATACTCTGGATTTCTTATAATAAGTGAAGTGCTCTGTCCACTTACGCCAATTGCATGATGCCTATGTCAAAAATAAATTATTTCTGAGGAATCATTAAATAGAGGGAGGATATTAAAATTCGTAAAATCCGCGTCCGCTATTAGAAATTTAAGTACTAAACATTTTGAATAAAATCCGCCTCCGCTGTTAGTTTTAAGTTTACTAAACATTTTGAATTATCGATCCAACTAAAAAAATACGTCAAATTAAGTCAAATGTTCATGACGTCACATCTATGTACTTCATACAAGCTCACATACTTGGCGAGCGAGTGACGTGTGATAAAAAGTTACTGATTTGACTAGTAGTTATCATCCCTATTGTACATAGGTACATTATCTATGTTTGTTAGTGTAGAATAAAGCATAATAATTATTTCACTCATTTTCATTCAGTTTCCATGTTTCGTTTTCACGGCACGTAAATTACCTATCATTATTAGTTCTAGATCTATTTTATTGATTCCTTCTAAGAAATAATCATATTTTGAAGACTTTAGAAGGAAACTTCATTTATGAGTTGATTTTATTGAAGTCTAGAAATATCGAAGTACCTACATAGTTATAAATTAATTAACTAGATACTTTCTCTGGGGTCACGAATTGTTTTGCATGTGGTCATGAAAAATGGTGCACTATGTTTGAATGCAAAAAGGCACACTTTAAAGCAACACACTGATTATATTATTTTTAAAATTATGATAGATATATTAAAAAGCGACTATATTTTAGACCTTTTGACGTATCAGCTAGAGGTTTGGCTTGCTTCACTGCTGCTGAAACTTACTGCTGCAGTACTACAGGACTGTAGATCACGACCCAATTGGGTCAAAATATCGACCAATAAAATCGTCAAATTAATCGTGGTATGTACCTACATGTTATCTACGTTACAATAGGTTTCATTACGTTCAAAATGTTACAGGTCAGTCGCCAGCTTTACGGCTACGCTAACAGATTTCTCTGCTGATGAATTGCTGCAGCCAATCCCCCTGTCTCGTTAGCGTTTGTAATCGATTCTTAGTTTTTGTCGTGCCTTGATTATAGCTCGCGTTTAGCGTTATTGGTGTTCGCGTCGCAATCGGTTAATCGAACGCCCGATGCCCGGTTAAGATTAATGGACATTAAGAGTGCTCTCCATGGTCGCTCCAAGTTCAGCGTGAGCTTTCCAACCAACTAACAAACAAGCGAAACTTACCTACTCAAGAGTGAGATGGACAATGTTTTAACAACGCAAATCAACGTATGATTGGATGATGTAATAAAAAGATAACGTGATATTATTTTTTTTAAATCAATTAATATTTATTAACAGACTAGCTTATGCTCGCGACTTCGTCCGCGTGGACTACATAAATTTCAAACCCCTATTTCACCCCCTTAGGGGTTGTATTTTCAAAAATCCTTTCCTTAGCGCATCCCTACGTCATACCTAATAGCTATCTGCCTGCCAAATTTCAGCCCGATCCGTTCAGTAGTTTGAGCTGTGCGTTGATAGATCAGTCAGTCAGTCTCAGTCAGTCGGTCAGTCAATCAGTCAGTCAGTCACCTTTTCCTTTTATATAAAATAAAATAAAATAAAATATATTTAGACTAAAGACATTTGAAAGTATTAATAAGTAAAGTTTGCCATACAGCCAATAGTTTTGCAATTTTGTAGTTTCTTACATACCTAGTTTATTTACGCACGATGTTGCCTTAAAATTTAGCCTAAAATAAAGATGTTTCTAGGATCATAACTTTCAAAATGAGTAATTAAATATATTGTTTTTGGACGTAGATAGTGGAGAGATTAATCGATACGTGGCTTAGTTATATATCTAGAACGACAAAGAATAGAATAATAGACGTAATACGTTTGTATGGAGATGCGGGTAAGAAGTGTACTCTTAAGTGTGGTGCTTTTTATGTACACGGCGGTATATTAAATTAGTGTGCTACATGCATTAATCATATATTTGTTTTAGTTATAATGGTATAATCAATGCGAAAGTATTTTTTTACATCCGGTGTTAGATTGAAAATCATTCTTTTTTTTGCTTATTTTGCTTAGTGAGCTTTTTTAATCAATAGTTTGTCAGTTCCATTCCTTTCCTCAAGTACTTATTTTGAAAAAAAAAATGCCATTGGGACTTAAAATGATTTCTACTAAGCGTTTATCTACTACTCGAAAACAGTGAAGTGAGATTGTTTCTAATTCGAAACGCTAGGAATAGGTATGTGCAAAAAATATAAAGCTGTGATAGTCTAGTGATTAGGACGTCCACCTCGTGATCGGAGGTCAGGGGTTCGATACCGGGCACGCACCTCTAACTTTTCGGAGTAATGTGCGTTTACTATGGCCAAAACCCTTCTCACTCTGAGAGGAAACCCGTGCTCTGAAGTGAGCCGGCGATGGGTTGCTCATGATGAATCCCAGGCGGACGAACTCGCGAGCAAAAGCTAGTTATAGTACGCGACAGGTCGAGAAGGCAATCGGGGTGTGAGGCGGGGGGACGCCCCACACACTCGCACGTCAACCGCGCTCGCCTGCAACGGGATCGCCAATTGCCATCTCGACCTGTCGCGTACTTATAGGTATGAATTGATCTAGTTGAAACGTCCAAAGCGTGTCCATAATGGTAGTTAGGTATTGTCACTGATAAATGGCAGTAAATAACTTTCTTTGTTCCTTAGTCATGCTAACGGTCGGCCCGCATTGATTCAGCCTGACCTAGGCCTTTGAGATATTTATGACTCGTTCCTTATGTTTAGCAAAACGAGCACTAATATTATTAACATTCATGAGAGATGTAAATCTTGCTAAGTCTGTGGTAACTAGTATGCTGAATATTATCAGAAGTTATCACATTCACAAGTAATCTAAGTTGATTGATCTATCAACGCACAGCTTAAACTACTTACTGGATCGGGCTGAAATTTGGCATGCAGCTGGATAAAATAGGGGCTTGAAATTTGTGTAGTCCACGCGGATTAATAACCGAGAACTTAATACACCTAAAAACCTAACACTTAAACTCTAATACCTTATTAACCTTAATAAATGTAATATTAAAACCAATAGCTTTTAGTTCGGACGCCTTTGTACGGAAACAAAAGGCCCAAATCATGGTGGCGTTTCACAAAGTTGGCGATATTAAAACTTGAGTTCAACAGCTCGCGCCCGACCAAATGTTCATGGAAATCTCGTTGTCAATGGTTAAAGTTTACTCGTATAGAGTAGCACGATGGTAGCGATAAACCCGCCTTATACGGGACCACACACGCTCGCCTGCATCACGAACTTAGCGTAGGAGCACATGTTTAAACTGAACTGACAGTGGGGTTATTCCACTTATCCCCATTGACAATCTCTATCGATGGGGATTCGTGAACTTTTCTTCCACACATTCCCATTCTCTAGTCGTATTTCTCGTTGCTGAGCATGGTGAGTTCTTTCGATTAAGAGAAGTTTGATTAGCGCGTTCCCCAGTACTTTTCATACAAACGTAGTTTGGGTCTCGTTTAAATACGAACCAATCAAACACAATTAAATTTTGTAGGCACATTCTAGAAACAGGTAGGAAATAGGTAGGTATAATTTGTGTTTATGGTTTGCCCACAGGGTTTTTTCCTTAAAAATATAATATAGTTTTAAAGTTACACAGTTTCAAAGAATTGTGTGTAAATCCTTGACCCCGTGTTTTTTGACACTAAATATTTTAACGGAAATCTGGCAAACAACAGACATAGATATTAGGTAGGTACTTCCCAGAACATGTCTACAAAATATTTAATTTGATTGGTTAATATCCAAATGAGAGCCAAACTACGTGTGTATGGCGCCAGCTACGCAGAAACTCCACTTAATCTTACCTTTCGTACGAGTACCTCTATAAAATCTGATATTCAAAACAAGTAAAAATGTCATCAGAGAAGGAACCTGTTTATCTTAAAAGTAATTAAAAAGTAATGTCAATATTAAGAATAAAATAATAAGTAAGAATTCTTTGAATAATGTTACGTTATTAACCGCAATTATTTTTACGCCGTGGAGTAAGATACTCGTTATGACAGTGTAACCCAATTTTGTAACAAGCACTTGACTGATTACAAATACTCGTACTTCTTTCTATAGATCTCGATTTCGTTGCCCACTTGACATAATTAATTGTTATAAAACACAGATGTGTATTATCATCAAAGGATGAGTCATAACACAAACCAGTTAATATTACAATTCACTCATCAGTAAGATCAACAGCTCTATATATGACTCTTACAATACATTTTCTTGTATTTAAGCTTTATCAAATGTTAATAAGTACATCTTTTGCACATTGCAGATTTCAACTTAAATTAATAGGTGAAACTTATGATTATGTGGTGCACGGTACAGCTGCCTATAGAAAATTGAATATAATATTATATTATCTAAGCTGTCATTTATATTACAATCGATGAAATTTTAGAAAATTAAATTATTTTACTATGTACTAATTTTGCATGCCTGATTATGTAAGGTGAAACATTTCTACTGCACAATTATTATAAACATCTCATTGTAAAAAAATGTTACTGCAAAATATAAAATCTTGAATCTTGAATGTTTATAGGTAACTGTTTAAGTACTAACTTTCTTCTAATTTATTTTAAACTCGTAAACTTGAGCATTAAATTGTTAGTCTGCTTCTACCTTTACTAGTTGATCTTTTGCACTGTATAGCCACCTAGCCACTGTACTTACCGGTCCGTTTCCATGCCGTGACCGTCTGGAGAGTAACCTCTTTTATTCTATTCGTAGCACAAATGCGCTATATTTTCATAGATTATTTAGAACAGAACGGCTTCTGTTCTCATTATTTCTGATTTATAGGTTCCCGGTAATGTCACTTATACGTGCCAAAAGTAGCCTTTCTAGTAGAGCTCTTTCTCTCTCTACCATTATAAGGTCTCAATAGTAAAATTGTACGGATTCTTGTGAATTCAGAATATATTGGGACTAGATAAATTTTGAACCCTCATTTAACCCATTTAGGGGAGGGATTTTGAAAAATCCTTTCTTAGTGGATACCTACTCTTTACAAAGAACACACCCATCAAATTTCATGTATCTATGACCAGTGGTTTGGGTTGTGCGTTGATATATAAATCAGTCAGTCAGTCAGTCAGGACTTTGAATTTTATATTATTCAGAAGACAGAATAATTTTACAGAAAAACTGTCGCAAGAAAGAATTCTATTGGCCTCTGAATTATTCAATGAAATTTCACCTAATATTAAAATACTTGATAAACGTTCACTTTGCCTTCTCGGTGCTCCTCTTTATAATGAATCCATACAACCACTCTTGGATCAAAAAGTCAGAACATTTTCGGCTAATACCGACAAATTGGGCACTCTAAATTCTCACATTGCATTTTCGATCCTAAAATATTGCCTTTTTGTACCTAAATTAATTTACATTCTCCGCGCGAGCCCAATTTGGAAATTTCATGGACTACTCGATAACATGGATGCCACCCTTAAAAGTACACTAGAACAAATTCTAAATTTAACTTTTGATGAGCACTCCTGGAACCAAGCAACTTTACCGGTCAAGTACGGTGGCATCGGCGTGAGGAAAATTTCCAGTGTAGCTCTTCCGGCTTTTCTGTCCTCTGTGCATAGTATAAAAGAGCTTAGCTCTCAAATTCTCAAATCCAATTCATCATTGACCTATGCCACAGAGGCCCTAGAGAGTTGGAAGGTCAGATGTCCCAATGTCGACATCCCGAAGGAACGTACTACACAAAAACTTTGGGATTTGCCATTGGTTCAACTGACACATACGAATTTGGTTCAAAATCCTACAAGTGACAGAGATCGTGCCAGGCTTCTAGCATTATCCGAAAAGGAATCTGGGTATTGGCTGCATGCCTTGCCATCAAAAAATCTCGGCACACTTTTAGATAACGAAAGTTTTCGTGTGGCTCTAGGTCTCAGATTGGGAACACCACTGTGCCATCAGCACAGATGTCCGTGTGGAAAAGAGGTTGATAAATTTGGAATCCACGGACTCTCTTGCCAAAGGAGCTCCGGTAGGCTGTTTAGGCATGGCTCTCTTAACGATACAATTAAAAGAGCTCTTGCCACCATAAATATTCCTGCGCTCATTGAGCCGGCAGGGATTAGTCGGGATGATGGCAAGAGACCTGATGGATTGACGCTGGTTCCCTGGGAACGGGGACGGGCGCTAATGTGGGACGCAACTTGCGTTGACACATTGGCCCCGTGTCATATCAGGAAGACAGCATCAAGACCGGGAGCCGCAGCAGAAACAGCTGAAAACGGCAAGCGGCGCAAGTATGCCTCTCTTATAGAGAGTTACATTTTTGTGCCGTTTGCCGTGGAGACCCTGGGGCCATGGAGTCTTAGTGCTAAAAATTTTTTACGAGACATTTCACCGCGATTAATAGCCTCAACTGGTGACAGAAGGGCTGGCTCATTTTTTGCGCAGCGGATCAGCCTGGCTGTCCAGCGCGGAAATGCAGCCAGTATTCTTGGCACCATTCCACGCTGTCATGATTTATATAGTAATTAGATAAGGCTAGCTTTAAGTTTTATTGTATTAAAAAAAAAAAATAAAAAAATAAAAAAAAAAAAGAAGACAGAAGATTATAAGAATGGTGGTAAGAATGGTTAGCCAAATTGAGTAGCACCCTTCCATCCAAACCACAGTTTAAACAACCAAACCACGGTAATATTATCATACAGTATTCCAACTTCATACAAACGGACGAAACGCGAGCTATACCTACGCGTCTCGATCTCGGGATGTGCTCGGGACACTGCCAGTCGCGACTGTGCCGCAGTAACGAACGGATGGTGTTTTGTTTTTTAATAACCGCGCTATTTTGCCACTAAAATAAGTTTAAGTACATATTTAGTATGACGAGTAAGAAATATTGTGCTGTTTTTGGTTGCATGAATTCTTCATTAACGCATCCAGAGATAAGTTTTTTCAAATTACCTGGAAAGGCGGGCAGCCCTATCGCATGTTTACGTACCGCGCTGTTGTAGGTATTTATTTCAAAGATACGGCCGAGTTACAATGCTGTATGATAACATTACCGTGATCAAACAATTTTTATCCTTGTTTAGCTAAATTAACAATTAGGGGACGTCTCTAAATGGTTAATATTTGTTTTCGGCTACAATATCACCCTAAATAATCAAAATTCAACCACCCATGCAAATACCGTCTTAAGTCAAAATTACGTTACCTAAATTCTGAAACAACTAGAAAATACCATGAAGTCATTGACCACCATCGATGCTTTGTCCATTAACACCACCGTCAATATTGACACAAGTGCATTTTCATCCAAAAGTAGGTAGGAATGCCAACAGTGATCTCCAAATATTTTCGTATCAACATTCCTGTCATTCATTAAAAGGATTTCCAAATTAGCTCTTTTGATTTGTGTAAACCGAATTCGGCTTCCTGTTTCGGCGTCCAGATTGTTCAAACATGTCCTTCAAAGTTTGAGATGTTTAGTCTTGAGTGAAGTGGCTTAAGCCTATTTAGACGAGTATAACTCTGTGTATATTGTTATACTATTTTAATTACATTTTTTGTAAATGGGAAATTTATTAAAGCGATAGCTGAATAAGATTAATATCATTTATTTTAGTTGTTCGAATGTCAAAGATAAATTTGAATGTCTAAAATCATTATAAAAGTCTGCTATGCTAGTTGATCAACCATTCGATTTATCATTTTTTGTACTATAAATTGGTATTTATATAGGTCTTCTTCTTCTTTATCTGGTAATTTATATAATGTTTTGTAAAATAGAGCAACTATAAGAATGTTCACTATTTTAAGTCAACAATGAGAGAAATATCAATTTTGAGCAGAATATTTACGACGAACGGGCCGATATTTATTTCGTTCTATAAAAAATAGTAAAAACAGTTCGTATGCACAGTATGCAATACAGTCATAAATTCACAAAGTTATTCGAATATAAAAACCATCATCGCGTCACATTGCGTCACGTCATACAGTTTTCTGCCGTTTTACGATGACATAAGGTGACACAGTTGGATACGAATTGCTCTGGGATTCTTCCTAACACATAAACCATTTTGTATAATACGATTCCGACACGCCATGTGAAATACTGGCACCACGCGATGTTACATTGAACCCGTTTTAGTTCACCTATTTACTATCAACTCGAATGTAAATATCTGATAAGAAGCAATTAATGATTGTTTATTTTCTGGAAACAACGACACATCACAAAGCAAATTCATCATCCAAAAGAATGTTTTCAAGATTTTTAATCCATACAAAATGCAAAATTACAAAGTTTAATTTAATGTTCTGCTACTCTTGTATTTTTTACTTGTTTTAAAGAGAAATACCTGTTTATCTCTTTGACATTGAATTATTTCTGTTAAGTAGAAATAGAACAAAATGAGAATTTAAAAAAAAACACTCACAATGTTAATATCAATCACTTGGTTGTTGGTCGTGTCAGATTAGTTTAGCATTTATTACACATCTCGAAATACAAGTATAACACTGTTTGCCACCAAAAAATTTCGTGCTTATTTTGATTCAATTAGTGCAACAAGTGTAATTCTTTTCTTCTTTTGCACTTTTCAACGCAACCACTTACCCTTTTCACGGAATGAAAGGTGACATTTCGTTTCTGTAAACTCGCTTTTATCAGATAAATGTAGGGTTCTTTTGGTTAAAGTGGATAAAACAAATGAAAACATGATATTTATATGTTATAAATTGTTGTTGCTCATGTAATTCCCTCATATCTATTGAAACGATTATTGCTGTGTAAAGCCACTTTCTTTCGTTTTTTAGAAATAATTTTTAGGTGTCTCAGCCTTAGCACAATTCACATACTTCTGTCTGATTTACTACACCATTATTTTTTAAGTTGTACTACAACCATGTTTTCGCAAATTAATATGTTTCATTTCACTTCATTTCAATAATGCACTTAATTTAATTAATTTCATTTCACTTTGGGACGTCAATAATAAAGGTTTTTTTTCCTCTAATAGAGTAAGTGAAATTTTTCAAAATCGGGGCTATTTTATTAATTAATTTTTCTTTAATGATCTGTCGTAACTTCAGCTTTCAAATCATGAAATTACTTTTATTATTCCTATTCTCTTATAATTAACTCTAAGTATAAATCCTCTAACACTATTGGATATACCTATGATAGAAATGAAATGAGTTCAGTAGATTTTTTTCTTATACATTCGTTGTTATCGTTACCAACTAGTGTAGTAGTTACCGACTTCATTAAATGAGGATGTTCTACTACGATCTAGAACGGGTCAAATCCGTTTTTAACGACCCAAGCAGGAAGCCCTAATTCTATAATTGTTTGGAAAACATCGTTTAGCCAATAAGAAGTTTATGGGTGTGGTTTGTTTCCTTTTCTAATTTATCACTGGATGTTTGTTTTGAGTGTACCGTTTCATTTCTTTAAAATTATTAATTTTGTTAGGAATTATTTCATTTTGAAATGTATCGTAGTTCTTTTATCGATTTACTATGTACTTGTATAGACCGACTTACAATAGGTATGTATATGGCGTTGTTTGTGTATGTGCAATCAGTTCTATGAAACCGAGTGTGTGTAGTAGCTATCATTGACAATTAGGCACTTGAGTTGGTAGTTCAAGTGTTCACGTCGTTTCACAAACTGCGCATTATTTAAAACCAATTGAAAATGATTATTATTAAACTCATAATTCTATTAAAAATCTTGTAATAAACAATGATTCAAAACATCACGAAAATTTTATATGAAGCAGTTCATGCTCATGAAGCATAAACTGCGCCCGCCACGTGTTGGCATAAATCATCCCTTAAGGTTTATAATATGACTATAGTATACAAAATCATATTTATAGATACCAGCGCATTTTCATGTATAATTTCAGTTGAGGGTTTATATTTTTTCTCAGCTTTAGAATTTCCCTACAATACCTGTTTTCCTTCATAACATCAAACAGCTAAATCGTATCGTTTAGGCAAGCAAATTATATTACGTTGTTTCTACATAAGTTGGACAAGTCACGATATTGTAATGTTGAACGAGCGACCCACACGCAAATTTTACGCTAAGTAACTGTAATAGCCGTCGACCCCCCAAAGATAATCCTCAATGTCACTAACTGTTCAAGGTAGAGTAAATTTCGTAACCAATGGAATTACATAAGTCTATAACTTGTAAGTAAATTCTGATGTTGATTATTTCCAGAACCCTATTTCCATATCGGGACAATAGTCTTCGCATAATATTTACTTAACCATCACATAGCTACAGTATGTCTAATGCAAGCCAAGATTATCAGAAGCCAGAACCGCTTGGATTAAATGGTAAATCAGGGCATTTCTTTACCAGGTTGCTAGTAAAGGAGGGAATTGAAAAATGACAATCGACAATGCTGGTCGTCCACCTGCACCACGTCGAACATCAACGTATAGAAGCTATGACGAGCTCGGTATAATAGATAGAGGAAGACCTTTAAGATATCGCCATGGTGGTGTCGAAGATTTATCCGGAATAGAGCATTTAAGACATAGAACTTACGGAGGTCATGACATGGATAACATAACTGTTATAAGCTCTGAGGAATTACCCAAACCGAAAAGAAAGACTATTGAAGGTTTGGCAAGTGGTTTTAGGCGGACATTTTCCGTTCGTAGTAGTAGGAGAGAGCCTGAAGGCATTCCTATGGATACGTTTAGTGTGACTTGTGAAGAAAACTTTGCAACAGTGAGAGGTGCTCCGTTTGGGAGACGTAGATCTTTATCCAGGGACCGAGGGTCTTCATTGCTTGGAAGAAGTTCTTCCGAAGGAGATGTAAGAGTACCACTACCTCGAGCTCCACCAGCCAATCCGGCTCCTAGACTACATCGTTGTCTCCGCGTCCTTGGAGGAAGTTGGAAGAACCTTCTATTATGTGAGTCTTCGTGACATGTAGCTTCAGCTTGTATCACTCATTAACTCAAGGCATTGTGCTCACGTTCAGAGCTCTAGGCTTTAATTAACCGACCAATTAACCGTGTCTAGGACGTATGTGTAAATATTTTTAACCTTTTACAAATCCGGTACCAAATCTCATTATTCTTTTATTTAAAAGGTAGTTAACCGTTGACCGCGGTGCCACCGTCCGAGTTAATTATCGTCAGGACGGGTACAAATGATACCGAGAAGCTCAGTTAGTTTAAACCTGTGGCAACCGCACCGATTAAACTAATTCAACTGTTTCTTTTATGTAAATGTAGTTTCTGTATCTGTTTGTTTCATTAAGAGTTGATAAGTGATTAGTTTTGTTTATTGGTATTAATTATTCTTATGTCACTAAATAGAGAGTTTAAGAACGTAATGATATCATAAATATCAATCTAAATAAATTCAATGATTTCAAACATTTTTGTACGGAAAATAATTTTAACCGTTGTACAATTACTTGTGAAAAAGATTAACGCAATAGAAAATTAAATTCCATCATTTCCTGGAACGAATATATTTCCTGGCACATAATGAACCGTATCTACCTTTTCTTGGTTATGACCCTCAATTACAGTAGGTTCATTGCCTACAAACATATCTACGTCCTACACGTAGGGCCTAGCATCAATGACTTTTTCAATAAATTCTGATTTACTAACACAGACCTTAACATAATGTGGTAAGGCTCTATTTGCTTTGTCGTCGTTTTCGAAAACATTACTACCCACTGATATTTTAACGCCCCCAACTAGGAAATATAATGATGCATTAATATATTGTAATATCTTGTGTATTCGATAAATATGTGTGGGATGATAACACGTTATAATTAACATGATTATAGATAAGTCTAGGTGATATCGTATGGTAACTAAAAGGGATGGTTTACGTACTTTTACCACATAAGTCTATATCTACTCGTATGCTTTTACTATAGTAGGTAGTAGGTACTTTTATTTATTTGTGTCCTTCATTATACTGTGTACCTAAAGTAACTCATATATGTGATATTTAAATTAATCTACACTTATCTACACTTATAATAATATAATATAATATATATAATATATAATATATAATATATATAATATATAATATATATATATATATATATTATATATATATATTATATATTATATATATATATATATAATATTATAAAGAGGAAAACTTTGTTTGTTTGTTTGTTTGTTTGTTTGTACTGAATAGGCTCAAAAACTACTGGACCGATTTTAAAAATTCTTTCACCATTCGAAAGCTACATTATCCACGAGTAACATAGGCTATATTTTATTTTGGAAAAAAATAGGGTTCCGTAAGATATTTGGGTTTTTCGGACACAAGGTGTAAAAAATCAACCAGAAAAGTTACTTATTTTGCGTACGCTGCCTAAACTATAAAAGATAGAACCATAAAATGTTCTAATTAATTGTAGATCTTATAAATATCTACAAAAAAGTCCGCGACACACTATACCCATCTATGTCGAGTGAGGCACAGCAACCATTTTTTTATTTAAAAATCTTGAATTTTTTTTGGACTACATTTAAACGCGTTTATTTTACTCATGCTATTAATCCTTATCAAAATAAATGATTTCATCACTAAGAACAGTTTATGGAGATAATATTTGGTCTTTGAATGATTAAAATTAGACGTTTGGTTTTGAAGTTATGGCGAAATTAAAATATTACGATTTCTGCTGCACGGCCCGTTGTATTATATAAAGAGGTAATGTCGTTAAGTTTGTTTGTAGGGGGTAATCTTTAGAACTACTGAACCGATTTTAAAAATTCTTTCACCAGTAGAAAGCTACATTATTCCTGAGTGACATAGGCTATACGGGATCTTTAAAAACCTAAATCTACGCGGGCGAAGCCGCGGGGATCAGCTAGTATCAGATAAATAAATATACCTACTACTTACCTACTGACCAAAATAAATACTGTAAAAACTTTTTGGTTCTTCTTTTTACATTTTGAGAGGGTGATTTTTTATTGAAATATCATTGCGAGGATATTGAAACTGTAAAAAAAACCAGCCTGTGAAACTTGAAATTTTGCATCTAAGTAAGTTTTCTCTATAATGTAGGTAGACACCCAATATGAAAGGATTTTGAATTCTTCAACTATGTACTTAAATCTGTACAGACGAAGTTGCGGGAAAAGCTAGTATATAAATATACCTTGACGACACAGAATGAATTCCGGGCATTATGCATACCACGCACAAAAATTCATTAAACGAATACATATTTAGATGAGGGACTCGTGTTGGCTTACCTACCCGCGCCGCGTTTAACCCTGTATCGCGAGTGGTCTCATTTAGGAAATTGCCTTTTTAATTTTCCGTTATACTGAGCTCGCAGCCTCCAGAACAATGGCAGGGTTCAAATGAAAGGCTGTTCTAGTTCCGTTGATGACAGCTAAGGGCCATAGCAGACACGATGCTTCTAGCATCAGCGATCAGCGATTTAGAGTGAAATCACACGATGCGTTTCGTAGGCGCGTGCGGCGCCTGACCGTTGCCGCTACGTCATCCTACATATACATAAATCACTGTACCATGCTACATGATGCGTTATGAATAACGATGTCATACGGCACCGCACTGCACGCGCAAACGGACTTAGTATCGGAGAGAAGAAGCGGGGAGGGATGGTGCTAACTGCTGTGCAATGTCATACTCTCTGCCGGAGTGGTGAATGGTGATGCAGTGCCCGTGTGGCATCCAATACTCAAATTCATAGCAACTCATTAAAACGCGATACAGCCGCATAATCGCCAATCGCTGATACTAAAAACATCGTGTCTGCTACGGCCTTAAAGATTGACAGTCACTGAACGCGTAGAAAAGTGATGTAACGTAGTGTTTCTCATTTATCAAACGGCTGTAGGTGTGTATTGCAGGGGTAAATTAGCCCCTTGATATTTTAACGGAGGATGTGTTCTATAAACCCCCGTAATATGTCATCACTTTGTAGTACGTTATTAATGGACTCGAAAAAAAAGCTTTTTGTGTGATTTCCTCGCCTCTTTTTTTTTAATTTGTAGAGTAACTGCTGGTTGCATGAAAATTTCCAATAATAAAAACCTGTAGGTACCTGTAAAAACCGTAGCTTTCGAAGTTGTTCTAATTTGAATTTGTAATACTAATTAGGAGTAGAACGCGCGATTTTAATTTAGAAATTATAGATATACACAAATCATGAGTGCCAGGTTCTGAATTTCAGCAAAAATAATGCTAAGAGTCTATATGTTTATGGGCGTTTGTGATACTTAAGAATTAATATGAAGATGATATCAACTCCTATATGCGATGAACTAACTCTTCCACTAGCTTACATCGAAGAAGCTGAGGGCACACCGCATTATCTGCGTATATAATGTATAAAAAGAAAAACTGACTGACTGATCTATCAACGCACAGCTCAAACTACTGGGCGGATCGAGCTGAAATTTGGCATCCAGATAGTTGTTACGTATGACGTGGGCATTCGCTAAGAAAGAGTTTTTGAAAATTCAACCCCGCAGGTGATAAAGTAGGGGTTTGAAATTTGCGTAGTCCACGCGGACGAAGTCACAGGCGTAAGCTAGTTATCCAACTCATAAAATTGTGCGATTGATGAAAAGGGGTTACAAAGAGAATTATTTCACAAGCAATTAGAAATTTTGTGCTTTGCATTACAAAAGCAAAAAAAACGTTAATTGCTCTAAGGAACAAAAGATTTTAAGTTCTAATAAAATTACAAGCTAAATCGTTTGTATTGGTTAACCACGTCCTCACAAAATTAATTCAGGATATCTGGGGAAATGGACAGGGAGTAGGGACACATGTTTAATCAAAACAATAAATTAATGGACGTGGTGAGCAAAAGCAATTTCGCTAAAAGAATCAGCCGTCATTCCCGGGCAGTAATGAATGTTGAACTTACGCTGACACACCAGTCCCCTTTGTATTAGACATATCACTTCCACTACACGAGGCGATTTACTATGACGATGTGGATCGGAAATTGAATAAGGTTTAATGCGATGGCAATTGAAACAATGGCGAGGCTGTTGTTTGTTTTGAAGTTTTCTTGAAGATGTTTTTTTTTTTGCCATTCGCTACTCATATACTGAAGCCGTGATGACCTAGTGGATGACCTCCTATTTGTCAGGTAGGGGTTTTATCCGGGCACGCACCTCTAACTTGCCTAGAGTTCTCCATAATGTTATCAAGGGTATGTAAAGTCTGGGACACATGTTTAACCAAAACAATAAATTAATGGACGTGGTGAGCAAAAGCAATTTCGCTAAAAGAATCAGCCGTCATTCCACGGCAGTAATAAGTGTTGAACTAACGCTGACACACCAGTCCCCTTCCCCTACACGAGGCGATTTACTATGACGATGTGGATCGGAAATTGAATTAGGTGTAATGCGATGGCACTTGAAACCATGGTGACGCTGTTGTATGTTTTGAAGTTTTCTTGAAGATATTTTTTTGCCTCTCGCTATTCATACACCGTGATGGCCTAGTGGTTAAGACGTTCGCCTCCTATTCGTCAGGTCGGGGTTTCATCCCGGGCACCTTTATCTTGCTTAAGAGTTGCCTTAGATGTTGTTCTGCATAATGTTCTCAAGGGTGTGTGAAGTCTGCCGATCCGCACTTGGCCAGTGTGGTAGAATATGGCCAAACCAAACATTTCGAGAGGAGACATGTGCTCAAGAGTCGAGTGTCAAAGTGTCAAGTATCTATTTCTTATGAGACTAGTGAAATGTCATCAAAATTCTATTCTTTTCAGTCTTATCCACGATTTTCATTCATCACACTAGTCAGTCTAACCTAACTCTTTTTGCTAGACATTTGGATGTGTGCTATTTTTGTCACGTGGGGTCATTTCGTCCGCGTCACGTAGGAACGGGTTATCTGGCCAGGGTCACGTGCGACCCATGTCCGACGCTGCGAGGCTACGGTACAAGTCGTTAGACAAATAGATAAAATTTGATGTCTCGCTAAAATCACGTAGGTAATTTACAAGAAAGCTTGCTCGTCTTTTCATTTGCAAGAATTGAATCGTTTGAAAAGATCTGCTTTAGATTTTTCTAAGAAATCTACTTAGTAAGTAAGATCTTTAGCGAACAAGGAGTCATAAGGGATTGTAGCACGTACCTACTGTATTAGGCGCTATATTTTATTATTTGCACTTTATCAGAAATATGGAGATTTAATTTCGTAACTATTAGTAATTTTTGATACAGAAACGACTTTTCAAAAAATTTGAATTTTCTGGTAAAATACGTTAGGTACTCATAGCCTATCAAATACTTTATCAAAACTTACAAGAATTTATTATTCTTGTAGGTACTTTCATACAGTGATACAATAAATAATCATTTATTTGCAAGAAAGTTTGGTACAAAAAAGATGGAAACGTACAATATAAAGAGCCCATAACATTTGACTAAATTATTAATAGTGTGCAAATATTTTAAGAGAGAGATCAAAAATGAAGTTATAAATTTTTTAATACCTAATTAATATAATTAGTTCTGATTTGTAACATAAATCAATAGATGCTACCGTAGTCAAGGGCGATTAAAAAAAAAAACAGTAGTAACAAAATATTTCCTACGCAGTTTGTCATTCTTAGCTCGACTAGGAGCTATAAGCAAAACCTAGATAATCATAAAGTAGGTGGCAATTTCTCAAGTAGTCCGTAATATTCGGTTGACTTGCAATATACGATGAATTATTTATGAAATGTTGCAAAACCACTATTTATATAAGAAAGCCTTTTGTGGTGTATTTAATGATGAACGAAATTATCTTTGAAGAGAGACTGTTATTTCGAATTTCCTTTGAAATCCCGACGACGACGCCACATAAGTTGATTATGCAACTTTCTAGGTGGCAGATTTCAATCAAATTATCTTTATAGTACAGTACGCGACAGAAAATAATGTACATCGACCTTTAGAGAGCGGCTTTGAAGAGCATTGTCTCTTTCGTTGGGACCGACAAAACGTCACATAGGTTCGAGATAATTAGTCTATCTATATCTCTCACTCATACCTATGTGACTATTTGTCGGTCCCAACGAAAGAGACAATGCTCTACAAAACCGTTATCTCTTTCTAAATGTACATTATTTTCTGCCACGTACTACTGTAAATATAATTTGATTGAAATCTGCGACCTAGTTGTAGGCTTGCACGTCTCCTTTCATCACCAACCATAGGTCTCTTGTAGGGACTTCCACACGCCACGGTCCTGCGCCGCCTAAATCCAGCGGCTCCCTGCGACTTCCACACACGCACCACGGTCTTGCGCCGTCTATTCTGAATGAAAATATGTAACGCTAGATTACCTATACCTGCGACTTAATCCGCGTGGATGTAGTTTTTTTCTAATCCCGTGGGAACTCTTTGATTTCCTGGAAAATTGCTAGAACTAAGGACACCAATTGACTCAAATGAAGTAGCTTCAATTCCGTATCGTTCGATTCCTATTTCATTTCAAGTACGGGGACATTATTGAGTCCGCCCGGACGCCTGGAGTGGTCCTGTTAGGTTTCATTCGCTACAAATAGGCTCATAATACTCCGTATAAGCACTACACTCCATCTCGTCTCGAAATAGGGTTTCGAACTCGATGTAGCGATTACGACCCGTACGTTTTGAAATTGTAAAACGAACATACCCAGCTTTGTAGAGTTAGATTGAATCTTTATTGAAAAGGATTTATTTTGCTTCATTTTTTTTCTTCATCATCATCATCATTATCAACCCATCGCCGGCTCACTACAGAACACGGGTCTCCTCTCAGAGTGAGAAGGGTTTTGGCCATAGTCTATCACGCTGGCCAAGTGCAGATTGGTAGACTTCGCGAACATTATGTAGAACTCTCAAGCATGCAGGTTTCCTCACGATGCTTTCCTTCACCGTTAAAGCAAGTGATATTTAATTACTTAAAACGCACATAGCTCCGAAAAGTTAGAGATGCGTGCCCGGGATCGAACCCCCGACCTCCAACTAGAAGGCGGACGTCTCAACCATTAGACTATCACAGCTTCTATTTTGCTTTTTTAGTGACTAGTTTTTCTCCGCGACTTCGTTCCCGTGGATTTTATAGCCTAAAACACACATCATCATCATCATTAACCCATCGCTGGCTCACTACTGAGCTCGAGTCTCCTCTCAGAATGAGAATTGAGAAGGCCAAGTGCGGATTGTCAGACTTCACACACCTTTGAGAACATTACGGAGAAGTCTTTAGGCATGCGGGTTTCCTCACGCTGTTTTCCTTTACCATTATCGACGAATATTCTTATCGAATCTAGACGTAATTTTGGGTAATATTATAGTTAAAGCTTTAAAGACATAAGCTACTTATTATCCCGAAATATCAAAGAGTTCTCACAAGATTTTAAAAAATCTTAATACAAGAAGAGTCGCGGGCGTCAGCTAGTTAAATAAACATTCAATTCTCTTATCTAGCGTAAAATTATTTAATATCAAAGCGGATTAATATCAGCAAAGCATCTCTATGAAGGCACAGAACAGTGACAAAAGCTAATCCCGTGAAGCCTCCAACCAAATTAATTCAGCACAATAACAATTAAGGTGACACAATAGAGCCGGTCCCATCTTCGCGACCCTTTCAAGGATCCTGCAGCCCCTAATGCTATATTAAACCCGGTATGATTACAATCCACAGGTTATAAACATGATAGAGCCGCCAAAAAGCCTTTCCAGGAGCTGAGAATTTAGTTAAGAGTATGACAAATGAAATTAGAGACTGGAAAGTGCGGCATATTTAAAAAATATTATATATATTATATATAAATCACCAAGATGTGAACTCTTTGATTTTCCGAGATATCCTAATAAGTAGCCTATGTCATACTCCGTCTTTAACTTGTGAAGTTAAGAAAATATATTAATAAAGTTTCAAGCGATAACTTAATACTTTCTTAGAAGTAACTTAATTTGCTCGCACCCTTTAATATCGACATAATGATGCTAATTTAAAATATGCTTAAGTTATTATATACGACGTATCTTTATTATAATGTCATCTATTTTATAGCGTAGCACAGCCAATTACCAGGCGACTCGGAAAAGCTCAATTATGTGTAATTTCCTCGGCTAGGTCTTCCAAGCTTTTGAATTTGTCTGGACAATCCATACTGAATTTATTTATACCATACTTCAATTAAAATTATTCAGAAGAAATTATTTTAAACTGACTAAACACAACCAATCATTATTTTGTAAATATAACTGCCGTACTCAGAGTCGCTAATCGTTACTTAAGATTGAGTTGAAACGAGACTTATATGCTCTGTCGCGTTTTAACTAAACTTAAGTAACGATTAAGCGACTCTGAGTACGGCTGAATCACTTAACACTTTAATTGACAATTAAACTAATAAACTCTTTAAAAAAATAAAAGAAAAGTTTATTTTAATGTGGTAATAATGAAGGCGCCTTTTTGTTTTTATTAATATTTACTTAATTTATGAAACTTTTAGAACACAAATTAATAAGCGGCAAGAACAGCACAAGATTAGCAACAAAATTACTGTTTTTAATTGTTGATAAGGGGAATGGATGTAACAAAAACTGCCCTACCCCTTCCAAGTTAGTCCGTTATAATTTAAGACAGCATCATCACTTACCACCAGGTGAGATAGCAGTCAAAAGCTTACTTGTACTTAATTAAAAAAATCAAAATTATTAAGTGAAAGACTATGATAAGATTTTCTTACGGCCCGCTTTTTGTCTACAAATTAATGGTGATCCCAGTTCTACCATGTGTAATATCAACAAATCATGAGCTTGTTATTATAATACAGTTAGATAAATCTAAATATTTCTTTATTAGTATAATACACGGATTTAACTGGTAAAGTGGAATGTGGTAGTTTACCAACAAGGATTTTACATAGTTAGCCGTCTAATTTGCGGTAGCAGAACATCGGCATATCTTTTAAGTACCTACATACATATTTGCATCTTGCATTCTTTGCAATGGTTTATTCCTGGAAGTTTGAGATTGTTAAATTTCAATCACAAAGAATAAATACATTCTAAGAAATTATTTTATTACTATATTATATATTTAAGTCTAATAAAAAGAAATGGCATCTAAGCAGGTACCTACTCATACTAGAAAGAATTCACAGGCATCATCTAGTTTCAACTTTTATTCCATTAATGATTTTATTTCATTATTCTTTGTGGAAAAAGAAAATATTATTAAACCGGCAGAATAACACGAAAATCACAATTATGTCGCTAAAAATACTCATTTCATTCGTCACCAAACAAAACAGCCGGTCACAAATCCCAGAAAGTTGAAAACATTTTAATAAGTGCCAAATGGCTTTTGTCATTTTAAAAAAAAACCCTCCCATTGTGATTTAGACATCGGGCACAAAGCATAAACATTTATAAAAAGTTAAGCATTTTTCGCATTCCCTTTTAAGGGAGATTGATGTATCCAGATGTTTTTATTTAATATCCCTCTTCTGATTTCATAAAACAGGATATAAGCCTAATTGTTAAATGTTAATCCTATTTGATTGGTAGCCAATCAGTGGACAGTGGTTATCAAATAATGCACTTGCAATTGGATATTATAACACGTAGACCTCGAATAAATTTGTGTGTGTTTCTATGGCTCAACAATCTTTTTTTGATTTGACAGACAGAGAGACAGACAAACAAACAAGGTGATCCTATAACGGTTCCGTTTTTCCTTTTGAGGTACGGAACCCTAAAAAGGGTAAAAAAAAAAAACAATCCCCTAAATTCTCCAGACACGCCAGGTCGAATTCTGTTGGCAATTATTTAGAGGTACCATGTGCCCTTTGCAGAACTTTCAATACTATTGTTCAGCCCTACGTCCTGCCTCTTTGTGTCTACCCTTCGGATAAACGATATAAGCAAAATTGAAATGTATTACAGCATGATAAAGTTGATTTTTGCTGTTGATGCAACAAGAACAGTGTTATTTTCGGCGGAGATTGTTTGATTTGGAATAATAACTTTTGCTTTAATAACTTTTGCTTGAAGTTGGAACGTCTGGTGTACTTAGTAGCATTGAGACCTTAAAAAGTACTTAACAACAAAATTTTACTACATTCCCTTGTATTATTTGAATTTTCACAAGTTTAATATAAAATCTAATAACTCGTTCATTTATAATATTATTTTTAAGTATTTTATAATTCCTCTTTGAACAGCTAACAATTTTTAAATTCAGATTTGTAAAATCAAAGCGATTCAATCAATTCAACTCGTACCTACCAATAAACCAATCATAACGAACGATTTATAAAACGAAAAAAATTGCCGTTATAAATATGGCATTGCATTTTCAATAAAAAAAAAAGTTTGTAAAACTATTCCACACCTCCCCAATTTTTCTGTGAAACTAGCGCTTTTGGAATTGAAATCCTAACTTCATAAACATAAACGAGAAATTGCTTCTGTAGAATTATCGCCCTTCAGTAGCAGGGTATTAGCCGGAGTTTAGCGACACACGTGCGCGATTACAATGGCTCAAGGATTGAGTCCGCTCAGTCCGCTATAGAAAATTTGATCTATTGATGCCCTTGTAATGATCCAGAAGCTCTGCATTCCGCGCCAGCTGATGCCTTTCACTGCTTCTCATCTTTAGTCTTTTATCATCTGTATTTTGTGTAATCTGTGTAACTCGATTTACTTTATTGAAAAAATATTTGTCATGTTTTCAACTCAATTGGAATTAGGGAATATGATAAAACGTACTATACTAGATTTATGGTTTTTCGTTTTTTGGTCTATTAGAAGATATTAGATCAGGTTTTTTGAGTATAGAGTTAATGTTTTATTCTTCATCACCATCATCAACCCATCGCTGGCTCACTACTGAGCACGATCTCCTCTCAGAGTTAGAATTGAGAAGGGGTTTTTACTTACGAGTATAGTCAAATTGCTATTTTATAATAGGTATTGTGAGTAAATGAACTGGGTTAAAAAGGTTGGATAAAATAAAGAATCGAACGATCAAACATTTTGGTAAACCGTTGATGGATATATAAAATGAGCATATCTCTTCCAGGATAGCTCGTTCCATATTTTCATTTGCCTTATCATTTCTCATCAAGCAAGACCCATTTCGATTTAGACTTTGACACTACTACGTATAGACAAACGACATCAAAAAAGTTGCAGAGAGCCTCTGGATTCATACTACGTAAGACTGTGGCGTATGATCCATACAAGAGACCTATCTACAGCTGCCAGTGGACGTCAATCGGTTGACGAACGTATACGAATGGAATAAGTCACTATTGGAAATAGGTACATATCTACCTATTTATTTTCTCGAAAGCAGTCAATCTCCTAGAACGTAAAAGTAAAATTTACCGTTGTTTTCATATTTTCCACGAATCATTCGCATCTAATGAAGAGCTGAGTTTCATTTCCACAGAACCGTAAGCCGCGGTCACGACTGACCCAAACAAGTGACATTACATAAGTCACTGAGCGACCGTCATTATCCTATACCTCATCATTACGCCCCTGTTCCTTTTTAATGAGTATTCATTATTTTTGTTTCAGGTAAGTACCAGATAACTGAGTGAGCTATCCGACGCTGAACCGGTATTCTTAATCACAAGTGTATTTTTTTCACTATCTATACTAATATTTTAGCATTTAAACTACCGTGAGTGATTTCCATTCTAAATAATATATATACAACGGGCGCTACGGGCAGCGGCACGTGCGTCCCGCAGTCAAAACCGCGGCGCGTGCGCGAACGGACTCCCTTGAAAAAGGACCCCGTATGGGTTCGAAACTAGTCGGGCTAACGTCGACTACACACGTGAGTACAGCCGGGACAGATATTATACTAATATTATCAATGCGAAAGTGTGTCTGTCTGTCTGTCTGCTAGCTTTTCACGGTCCAACAGTTTAATCTATATTAATGGAATTTGGTACAGAGTTAGCTTACATCCCTGGGACGGTTATAGGCTACATTTTATCCCAGAAAATCAAAGAGTTCCCACGGGATTCTTAAAGGCCCATCCGCTTAACCGATTTGTATGAAACTTGGTACAGAGGTAGCTTAAGTCCGGAAATTGGCATAGGCAACTTTTTATCCCGGAAAAGCAAAGGGGGGGGAAGGGGATACCCATGGGATTTAAAAAAAAACTAAATCCACGTAGACGAAGTCGCGGGCATCATCTAGTTATTAGTATCTGACTACTGTGTAAAGTCTCATCATCTAATCTTTCATCACAAACAAAAATTACTATTGGTCCCGTTGGAGAATGAGATTTGGATTCAAACCCCACTATGACGGTCCAGTTAATACGGGTGATATAAAAATACTTACTTCTGAAATAATGTACGAGCTTCCTCACAATGCTGAACAGTGGTACAGAAAACTCTTTATGAGTTCTTAGCCTTTCTGGAATGAACTGCAATCCCATTAGTATAACTACAAAGTCCGCTTTAAATATTTTTTCAAGCCATCATATTATCAATTTAGACTTTACCACCAATCGATTTTACTGTTATTTCTAAGATTAAGATTTATTTATTGAGATAGCATCTTCTTTTTTATCACATCTTCATGTCCAGGTATAGATTATTGTAAAGATCCCCGTAGGTACAAGAATTTGCTGGCACACTTTCGCCCTATCATAAAATCACCATAATCATTTACCTCCCATAAAAGCTTCCCGAAGAAAAAGCTTAGGCCCGAAGCCTGAAGATAATAGGCTAGATAACGCCATCGCTCTAAGTGTTTGCTTTGACGAGATTAGATACGTCATTCTAAGATACCGGGGTGCATGGGATGGTAGAGCCTTAGGCTGCCTGTCCACTGGTGCGCAGAAGAGAGGAGCGGAGTGGAGCTGTGCAAATACTAACCAAGAGAATTGCATAAAACTCCCGCTTCGCTTCAGTGGACAAGGATTTGCGGACAAGATTCAAAAGTCATACATTTCAAAGCAGAGCGGAGAAGTGAAACGGGGAAGCGGAGTGGGGCTAGCTCCGCGTATCATCATGATCAACATGATCTAAAGCCGGCTCACTACAGAGCACGGGTCTCTTCTCAGTATGAGAAGAGTTTGATCATAGTCCACCACGCTGGCCAACTGGCAACTCCGCTCCGCATTACTTTCTCGCTCTGCTCCGCTACCTAACTCCGCGTCTATTATAGACAGATAAAGACCGCAACTCCGCTCCGCATTATTTTCTCGCTCTGCTCTGCTAGCTAGCTCCGCACCAGTGGACAGGCAGCCTTATGTGGGTACCGTGAGATTAGTGACCTGTCTTGAACGGTAAGGAGGCTATTCGTATATCTGTTCCTCCAATAAATTGTACCATCACGATGTTTTTGTACCGACGATTTGGATTCAACTTTGACAAAAATATTTTTAGCTTTGCAGAAAATATGCCACTTTATCACTTACAGTCTTTTGTTCTGAGTAAATTCTTCTCTTTTTGTCAGATTGTTTTGGCAATTTGATAGTATGATAATACTTTTACTATTGTTAACCAAATTTAAAGGTGCTATATTGTTCCAGTCCAAGGCAAATAAAATATGAGATGCTTACAATTGTAAAGGAAATATCTTGAGTAATGAATGAATTTTATAGAAAACTGATTTCAAATTCCTATTTTACCCCCTTAGGCTTTGAATTTTCAAAAATCCTTCCTTAGCGGATGTCTACGTCATAATAGCTATCTGAATGCTAAATTTCAGCCTGATCTGTCCAGTAGTTTGAGCAGTCAGTCAGTCAGCTTTTCCTTTTATATATTTAGATTGATGAAAATAGAGATGACACTAACTGTAACGACGAGAGTGGTCGAGTTTCTAAAATGTAAGCAAATAAAGTAATACACTATGGAGGTGAATGAGTAAGTATGCGACTGCAAGGAAGAATACCATCTTATCCAATCAAAACATGCGTGGCATGTTAACAAGTTTAACTTAAATTAAATGTTGTGAAAATATGAGATGAATATATGAGATGATACATAATAACAAACCAGGTGCACAAAGAAGAAGAATCAATTTTTGTATATAAACCAATGTACTTCTAAAATATGATTATGTCTAATGAAAAACAAAATCAGAGGGGTAGGAAAAGAAATGTAATTGAAATGCCTACAAGGTAATCGGTGAGCTTTTCATAAGCCGTCTTTACGAGTAATTCCTTTGAAACAGGTTCCTTGAATTTCACCTAATTTCTTTTAAAATCAATCTTCTACTTACTTTATGAATAAAATTGATACAGAGCTTACTACATAAGCAGTTTTTGATTAGTAATAATAATAATATTTTTTTTTAGTGATGAGTGTATCGACTTGTAGTACACCACACCACACAACTAAACACCACACAACTAAACACCACACAACTAAACACCACGGAACTAAACATAATATATTTTATTAAATCAAGTTAAGTAGAAGGCCTTGTTGCTGCATAGTGATTTCTTCCAGACAACCAAAAATGGAAAGGTGCAAAGCGGAGAATTTAGAATTCTAGATCATTGGCAGTGAAATCTGTGTCTAAGATATCTTTCTAACTGAAATAATATGAACGGTTATTTCTTTGTTCTTCAGAACATTGTGGTGAGTGACGTACGTAACCCAGTCACTTACAAGCTTGTTAGGCTATTGTTAGGCTTCATATTTGCAATGAAAACCATAAATTATCCGCTACGCAGACAATACTTTGCTTATGTATAAGTCCCGCAAATTGCTACTGCGCTGGAACCATGTCTCGTTAACATCATTTTGACGTATATTTAAGTAAAAATATGCCATCGGCTCGAAATTTCAGTCCAGTGCTAATGTCACTAAAATGGTGACCACGCGCATTAGCAATTTGCGGGACTTATACCTCCCGACATGGCCTGTTATTACAGAGAATGTTTCTGAGAACAATATTTTATTCACACATCAAGAAAATATGAGGCTTAGAACAAAAGTGTCTTAGTTTTATCTTGCAAAAGCGACGCCTAGAGCCTAGAATGTAATAATAATAATTTATGAACTCTATCTTATAAATAAAAATGTCACATTGAGATATTTTTACTGTGTGTTATGAATACAAATAATGTCATTTTAGATGATGAAATAGATACTTATATCTTAACCTAACTCGCAACTATAAAGACGTAAAATTTTAACGAATAGGGGTATGTCGATTTGATTTTGAATGTGGAGTAATTTATTTGGTTATATTTTTAAGAAGCTTATAAAAGAGTATTTCATATTAAATCCATGGATGAATTTTTATTGGAAGTTGTAAATCTCAACTGCATTTTATAACTATCGATGGTAAAATTGTAGAGTCATAAAATTTCGTTGACTAAAATATGAACAGCGTATAAATATAAAAATAGACGGAAGGCGAATTGCAAATTCCTCATAGAAGGTTCATTTTCGAATCCACTGTTCGAATCCTAGTAAGTTTGCCGACTGTGTTGGTATTTATTTTACTACCTTTTCTGGGCTCGTTTCAGCATCATAAACTATATTTTGTCTGTCTACAAGTTCCTCTTTTAGGCAAATTAATGTAAAAACTTGTGTGACTTAAATCAAAATACCTACACATCAATTTCACGTCTTCACTAAAACATTATAGAACTATACGTATAAATCATCCACCATACTGTCTGCTACTGCACCCAGTATAGGAACTTTATTATCATTTTAAAACCCTCCTATTTTTATGGTGGATATAAATTTTTCATATCAGTACGGATTCCTCCACTCATGACCACACATAAAAATGATTTAAAATAGCTAACAGTAGAAACCTGACTATAAATGGCCATAACAGCATTCTTCTATATTGCGTAATGGAGAATGTGAATAATTTTAGGTAAAGAAATATCTATAAAATTACTGCTTTGGTATGATACTTAGTTCGAATTGCGAATGCATGCAAATAAAAATCGTAGATATTATTTTGGTTTCAATCCACAGTTGGTTTTCTTTGAGAAAATCTTCTAGTCGTCAAAAAATTTGCTCTAATTTTGATAACTTTGGACTTTCAAACATCAAAATCCCTCCAATAGTGACAATTCAATTGTGCTGTGCCGTAACCATACTTTTTACTTACAAATAAGATTTTAGAACTATACGTAAAAAAATCAATGCTAAAAATGTTCCTGTCCATGAAAGCGCTGTACCCAAATAAATTTAGCAGTCACTGATTTAAGCAAACAACCCTCTGCCATGTTTTCCCAATAAAACATAAAAATATACACTCGAAAAATATTTTGGTTCATTCCTGACAGCAAACAAAATTTAGCGTTCACATACGCATTACTCTAGAATCAAATAGGCAAATATTGATAAAAGGCAAGGCCGATCAACTTGGCAGATGTAGTACGCACCCTCCGACATAATTTAATGTAGGGGAATCACAATAGCTATCGATTCTTTTTGCCCCTGGGAAATCGCCTCTTCATCACGCTTCTTGTGCGATTACCGCAATACAAGAGTTCAATGTTGGCGGCTCAAGGTGAATTTTAAGTTCACTACGCTGATTAGAGAGAGCCTCATTGAAACTTTACAACTATCGTCGTTCCGACGAGCATAGTCGTGTCATCGTCTATGTTCTTTGTATGTGTTGAAATTAGCTTAATTGATATAATCTCAAAAATCTATACTTGACGTAAAGTTAACCTTGTAATTTGTATTAGTTTTATCAAGGTAATTACTTTTCATCGTTGACGACGAACATTACGCGGCAGAAAATAATGTACATCAATCAGCCTTTAGAGTGAGATTTTGAATTTGTAGAGCCTCGTCTCTGTCACTCATACCTATGTGACGTCTTGTCGGTCTCAACGACAGAGACAATGCTCTAAAAACTGCTATCTCTTTCTAAAAGTCGATGTACATTATTTTCTGCCGCGTACTGTACTATTCTGATGTTTACCATGACTTCTTTAGAATATTGGAAATTCAAAAGCAACACATTATTGTGTTTTAAGTAGTGAATTTGTATAGTGGAAATCATAAAAAAATATTGCGTGGAAAATGATAACTTCAGTCGGATAAAATCACGAAGCTTTTTCTAAGTAAATAAATGTTCAACATTACGCACAAAATGAATTACCAAGATGTTGACCGTACAATTCAGTGAAAGATTAATGATGCTCGGGAATCATCACGTTTCCGCACGCAACCACATTGTTTCGTATCCCATCATAATTCTAATTCAACAGAAACCCGACTCTGATTCCTGAATTGACGTCCATAATTAATGGTTTCAGGGAAAGCTCCTAATGTTTCCGGGGTGCATTGTTGACGAGACATCTATTTGCCGGTTTGCCTAAATGAACATCTTGCTTCTAATTAAATCAGTGCCTCGTTTCAGCCCGTTTTACTTCAACTTGCCAATTGATCTTATTAGTCTTGATTTAATTAAAATAGATACCGTATATATTTAACGTTTAATTAGTTAATTTAAATTCTGTAGCTTTATTAACAACGCCTTTAGAAAACATCTTGTTTACCTCCAAAGTTTTATCTCCATCTCGAAAAGAATGATCTATTGTTGGGAATTTTTCTTCAAGTTGTCTCGTAGATTGCGAATGGTCCGCTGAGAATAATCAAAAAGAATATCTTAATTTTTCATTCAGCTCAGTTGGGCCCTGAAATCCCCCGAGTTTACTTTTACTTAACGAAACCTTATTCAAAATAAACAGCTTCGTGTAAACGGGCGACGTGCCTCAAATTTTGAACGCCACAATAACGGCGTATTATTTCCACTGGCAATATCAAAACGCGGTCAGGGGGGCTGCCTTCAGGCTTCTGTTTCATCATTGATGTAACTGAAATTGAAGGAGGATTCAATTTAAATATTTCTTCGTTCTGAAAGCTTTGTTTGTGGAATTCTCAATTAGAGTTACAAAGAATGTTCTTACTCTACTGGACGAATCAGGTTGAATTTTGGCATGTTGTGAAGTAGACATCCGCTTAGAAAGGATTTCCAAAAATTCAACACCTCAGGGGCTAAAATAGGCGTTTTTGCGTAGTCCACGCAGATAAAGTCGGGGGCATAAGCTAATTACTAATAAACGAATATTTTTATCTTTAATTTTTTAAATAATATTAAATTAGAAGAATCTAAATCATCGTCTATATTATGTACTTGGGAAATAATTTATTTTAAACTTACTAAATTAACAACACTAATTAAAGACGCTACTAATCTCACTCATTTATAAAATAAATTTTTATTTTTAACCATAAGATGAGCTTCTATGCAATGGAATGATGAATGTTATCTTCAATCTTAATCCTATTCATAAATTTAAAGACTTCACATAAAATCAAAGGTGTATAGATCGCGCAAGCTTTAACAAGGCCGAGCACAAAGCTTCCAAACTTTTTTCCAGCTATAATATTGAATTTCACTCCCACACAAACTCAACTGAAAGGAATATTTTATCCGCTGCAGAGAGACTTGTGATATCAAGACATTCTCTTTTATTATGTATGTAGAAAGGTTCTCATAAGGGACCTCTTTATATTGGATCATCTACAATACGCGAACTCAAAAATTCGTTCGTACACATTTCGTACGCAATAATCGACACCCACTCCAGACGCTAAATATAGCTTTTATTATATGGCCCTTTTGACAAGACCTTTGATTTTACGATTTCTTTATTTGATTCTGAGTTCTGTATTTGGTTTATTTTCTATTCCGAGATTATCTACTAAGTTAACAGTTGCTTCTACTTTTACTTTTTGATAACTTATCTCATACATTAATTTCATTTCTTGGTTATTTTTTGTATCTTTATTATGATCTAGTAACGGTTTAATACATATTAAAGGCAAGCACTTCCCAATTTCTAATATAAATTCTAGTAAACTGTAGGTATATTCCTTACGATTTTTTATTATAAAAATAATTATGGCGAAATTTTTGATTGCCATATCGCCAGGTAATTTAACGTTCCAATAAGATTAGACAAGTTTTGTTTACAAAAAGTAAACAAATCTTGTCTGGGTTCATTTAAAAAAGCTTTTTGTCTATTTTTTTTTTCAGCCATCAAGAAAAATATTTTTTTTTTCAAAACTATTTTGAATACAAAATAAATCTTTGCCTATTCACTAAGTATTATGTTTCAACAGTATCATTTTTACATAAATCAGTCTAATCTGGTGTAATAAATTAGATTTTCGAACTAATAATGATATTATTCGGAGCGCAGGCGTAGCAGGTTACAAGGCAACATTTGTTTTGGTCGAAATGAGTTAGCACCGACCGGACGACAGGCTTTGATGTTATTCATGATACCTACTTATTATTCAGTGCAGTGCACAGAATTATAGTGGACTAAGAGCCAGCGCCTGCCAGACTTTCGTTATTTTATAAAAGCTGAAAGTTAGTCCTCTCTTAGAGCTAAAGAAAACTTTCAAGCAAAATCTCAAGCTTCTCCAACACCCAGCAGTTTGAGCTATACGTTGATTGATATAATATACAGGATGTAACCAAAACGCTAGCAAGAACGCAGACAGCTGATAGTACCTACTGATGAGCTTACTAGTATGAATTCTCAAAAAAAAATGCGAAAATAAAATAAAAATCCTTTATTTTGTAAAAATTCAGGACTGACGCTAGAGGGAACGAACGTTGCGTAAGTAGGCCACTCGGAGTTAATGCCGGGTCGTAGGATTCACTCGAGTTTTGCACGCTATACATTCCGGGTTTGAAAGATACTAAATCACGAAAACTACAAAATGAGGCAAATGGTTATTAGTATTGAATTGTATTTAGGTAGTATAACAATAACGCTAAGTTTTTGCTAGCGTTCTGGTTACACCTGTATACGTCAGTCAATTTATCCTTTTATTTGAATAGATAAAATAATTGGTGGCAATTAAAAATATGATATAGCTGTAATTATTGAAGGTTGCGGTCCATGGTGGTTCAACAGCCATCCTTGACCTTGTACACAACCTCCATCGGCACAAATTCCATCGATTATTTGCCAATTATAATTCAATTACGCGATTAGTTCTGACATTTGCCGTGATATCTATGGCAAATCGATTTACTTAAACACGAAAGTCGAATCCGCGTCGAAAGTTTACAAATTGTGAATGTGGTCGTTAAAATACTTTTTGATGGTATTTTTGACACTCTCTTTTTGCAATGGCCTAACTTCGATTTCCGGCAGGGAAATTATGTTTTTCTATTTGCCTCATGTCTGGAAGGTTTTAGTTGTAAGTAGGTCCCATCCTACCGGCATCGTCAAATTATTAGTTTTATAGTATTCCATGTAATGTGATAAGAGCACTGAAATCGATTTAAGTACCTACGCTGGAAGACATGTGTTGTACATTGGTGCCGATTTGAAGCATTCCGGGAATGGAAATTGACACTTTGTGTCAAATGTTGTTCATGTTGACAGAGATGTCTCATCACTAACATTTAGTTCCAAGTACGCTCACATGATCCTCACTGCTGTTATCAGCGTCAAAATGGTAAAAAGCAAGTTGCTTCAAAAACAATTTGACAATCGCAAGTCCAGTGTGTAAATTAATTGAGGATAAATAATCGATCCTTACCTTACCCTACCATAAACACCTTGCTCTACCTAATGAAAAAGTAGACACTGATATACTTTAGGATTTACACTAGGAAATAGGAATTTTCAAAGGCTGCATCGCCCGATATGAAGTGAAAACAGCAAAAAGCAAACCGGTCTTCATTAAAAAAATTCATGGCATGAACAGTCAATCTCAGCTGACAGGCCCCACCTACCTTAGACATCGTAATTAGTGTAGTATTACTTTACGACAAGTAGTCAGTATGTGGTATTTTCACATAAGTCATACAAGGCCCTGGCTAACGGTCGTCAAGCTACCATAATAGTCAAAGGGCATTAAATCATAGGTTCTTCGCTAGAATGTTACTCGACGTTCATGGTTTTATGGCTTGTGTTTATAACTGTCATCACCATCATCATCATCAATCAATAGACGTCCACTGCTGGACATAGCCTTGTAGGCATTTCTACATGCCATGGTCTTGCGCCCCCTGAATCCAGCGGCTCCTTGCGACTCATTTTATGTCGTCCGTCCACCTAGTGGGGGGGGTTTTCCAAAGTTGCGTCTTCCGGTGCGAGGTCGCCATTCCAGCACCTTGGGACTCAAACGTCTATTGGTTTTCCGAACTATGTGCCCTGCCCTGCCCATTGCCACTTCAGCTTCGCAACCCGTTGAGCTATGCCGGTTACTCTAGTTCTCCTACGGATCTCCTCATTTCTGATTTGATCCTGTTTTCCTTCACCGTCGAAACAAATTATAATAATTTGCTTAAAACTTCCGAAAAGTTAGAGGTGAGTACCCGGGATCGAACTCCGGGACCGGATCCCCGAATGGAAGGCCGAAGCTTGAACCACTATAGGCTACTAGCACTTGATAAAATCTAAATTATTCTAATTAAATATAGATTATGGAATCAATCATTGATTAGCGCCATATCCCTTTATAAATGTTAGTGTGTTTGTTTGTTGGTCCTTCAATCACGTCGCAACAGAGCAACGGATCGACGTGATTTTGCATGAGTATAGTTTAAGCCCTGGAGAGGGACATATGCTACTTTTTATCCTGGAAAATCAAAGAGTTCCCACGCGATTTTTAAGAACCTAAATCCACTCGTAGGAAGTCGCGGGCATCAGCTAGTTCTAATTAAATATAGATTATGGAATTAATCATTAGTTAGCGCCATTGCAGGCGCCTAGAATATGGCGCCGAAGCCATTTGAATGGCGCCCTTTTATCTAATGCCTATAATATCTTATCTGATCAATTATTTCTATAACGTTTTTCATATAATTGTGTCTAATTGGCATCTGAGTTTAGCAGCTAATTTTAAATCATAGTCATAAAATTCTTCTACCTCATACAATTGACTTAGTTGAGTGATCAACTATGCTACATTTTATTTTACAGACAAGGTTAATGGTATGTTTACAAACACGAGTCCTAAGTTTGCTCTACAATGCACAATCGCAAAAACGGCTTTCTTTTTTTGCATATTGCCGTATAAATGAAAACTGTGAATTCACTTTACAAATTCAATTATTTATTGAATGACAAGTAGGTTCGGCACTTCAAATAGATAGACATCACGCCAGCCGACACTGGAGTCATAAATACAACATGCGGGACAGTACAATGCGTGAATTTTACAGCGCTTTTATTTTACGATTGACACTAAAACAGTTTTGGGTCCCTTCCCATAAAACGGCCTGGCATTTTTTTACGTCACCTGGACGTAAAACGCATGTGTATAAAGGAATTTCGGCAAAAATGCCTTAAACTCCGAAGGATGCATTAATTTTGTTACGTTGGAATTTAAAGCCGAAAAAGTTTGCTGTACGCACTTACAGCCAGTACTATAGTGGCTAAAGTAAAATTACAGCATACCTACTGAGAGATAATCACTACCTATATTATCACTACGACTATCTAGTACCTACATACCCATCATCACTACCCACAATCTACATATATAAAGGAAAAGGTGACTGACTAACTGATCTATCAACGCACAGCTCAAACTACTGGACGGATCGGGCTGCAATTTGGTATGCAGATAGCTATTATAAGTTATAACGTAGGCGTCCGCTAAGAAAGGATTTTTGAAAATGCAACCCCTAAGGGGCTGAAATAGGGGTTTGAAATTTGTGTAGTCCACGCGGACGAAGTCGCGAGCATAAGCTAGTATTATTATAAATGCAAAATTGGGTTTGTTTGTTGGTTTGTTGGTTTATTCGTTTGTCCCTTAGATAACAGATTATTTCTACTCAGTGGATCGAGGTGATTTTTTGCATGGGTACTTAGTTAAAGAACTATACCGATGCTATAGGCTATTTTTTATCCCGTAAAATCAAAGAGATCCCACGGCCACGGCATTTTTCTCACGACCACGCGGTCAGACAGATAGGCGGACAGACATCAGAGTGACATTAATAGGGCTCCGTTTTTACCCTTTGGGTACGGAACCCTAAATCTGCGAAAAACCCTTGTCACACTGACTGATTGGCTGAAAATATCGGTATCACAGTCTATAAACACAACTAGTTTTATTATTTGTGTCGTACTTGTCCTACAATGACAATAGCTAGAAGATTGATGCCCAGTGTCGCGCGTGTAGGCAGAGCATTCCGATCTGTGTGGGCCCAAATAACATCTGTGTAAATTCCCTAAGCCGGCGTCGAAAGATATTTATTGGACTCGGACGATCGTACCTACCTCCTTATATTGAACAACTGATTTTGAAAGTGTTTTATTATTATAACTTTATAACGCTGCGGGATATTGTATAGTCAGTTTTAAGTTTGATTGCCATGGAACAGTTAGATACTGAAATCCGAAAGGTCGCTCGGTTTAAACCCCACCCGTTTCACTATTGTCGTACCTACTCTAAGCACTAGCTTCATGCTTAATTGGTGGGGCAAGGGGAATGTTAGTCAAGGGCCACGGCTAATATTCTTTTATAGTACGTGGCTCGCCCGCACCGTGTCAGCGCAAAGGCTGTGCTGGACTCTTATTATTCATCCACTAGATCAGTCCACTAAATTTTAACTTTTCACCTTTGCCTAAGCCCATTATTATCTTTATATCAAGTGATCTGTAGCCCATAATAACAGACCACAGAACAGAAACAGTAAAACAAAAAAAACTATATAATAAGAAGAGTTTGTTCGTTCGAGGGATTTCCGCTGCAGACGCTAAAATAAGAAAAAAAAACTCAACTGCATTCAAAGCTTTGTTTGGAACACAATGATCCTGGATAGGGCTGACGCCGCGATGTCGGCAGATAGCCGGTTCGAGTCCGGGCCACGTAAATATTTCCGCCTAATTACCCACGCTAAGCGGCTGCAGCACGGATTTTAATGCCAGGCCAAGAACTAAGATTAAGTTTTTAGCATATAAAATGAGATGCTTAGCTTTTTAGGGTTCCGTAGCCGAATGGCAAAAAACGGAATCCTTATAGATTCGTCATGTCTGTCTGTCCGTCCATATGTCGCAGTCACTTTTTTCCGAAACTATAAGAGCTACACTGTTGAAACTTGGTAAGTAGATGTACACCAAAATAGAAAAAAAAAAACAATAATTTTTGGGGTTCCCCATACTTAGAACTGAAACTCAAAATTTTTTTTCATCCGACCCATACATGTATCTACATCTATGGATAGGTCTTCAAAAATGATATTGAGGTTTCTAATATAATTTTTTTGTAAATTGAATATTTTGCGCGAGAGACACTTCCAAAGTGATAAAGTGTGTGTGTGTGTGTGTGTGTGTGTGTGTGTGTGTGTCCCCTGTAACTTCTAAAATAAGAGAATGATAAAACTAAAAAAAAATATATGATGTACATTAATATGCAAACTTCCACCGAAAATTTGTTTGAACGAGATCTAGTAAGTAGTTTTTGATTTATCGATGCAAGATGTCGATATAATACGATTGTAGTACGGAACCCTCAGTGCGCGAGTCTGATTCGCACTTGGCCGGTTTTTTCTTAGACTGCGTTAATGTTCAAACTTGGTATCTATGCAATTTTAATTGCAGTTTCCTGCAATTTTAATTCATTGATCATCTCTGTCTGTACCTAGGTATTAACTATTATGGTTTAATGATGAGGGAATCGTAGTGAAATGTCTGGTAAGAATTTTATAGTAGTCGGAGCTCGGACTCGACGGTCCTGACCAGGGTATCCATAGCAAACGGAACAAAAATGTAACTCTCGATTAGATAGGTAAGATTTTACAAAATGATTCAACCAAAAATCGGTCAGTTGCGAGTTGAACTCACAGGAAGGGCTCCGTATCAGCGTACAAGAAATAACACTTTTTTTTTTGATTTTTTGAAGTTTTTAGTATTTGTTGTTATAGCGCAATAGAAATACAAATTCTGTGAAAATTATGGTTTGTGAGATACAGCCCGCTGACAGACGGAAGGACGGACAGCGGAGACACTTTGGGTACGGAACCCTAAAAAATGAACTGCTAAATGCCACTAATTGCTTATTAAAATGTTTATTTCTTGTTTTCAGGTAAGTTTCAACCTCACATCAAAACATTATCGACAATCGACATGTTGTTCGACTTGTAAGTTGATGAATGGACCACAATTTTTTGCTAATTTTTTTGTGTCCAATGTCCAATGACAAGATCCTGTTATGGCTTCTTTTTAGGGTTCCGTAGCTCAAAAGGTAAAAAGGAATCCTTATAGGATCACTTTGTTGTCTGTCTGTCAAGAAACCTATAGGTAGGTACTTCCCGTTGACCCAGAATCATGAAATTGGCAGGAAGGTAGGTCTTATAGCAGACATGATTACTATACCAAGTGGGATATCATATGAAAGGGCTTTACTTGTACATTCTAAAACAGATTTTTATTTATTTAATTTTTAGGTATAATAAGTTTTTGTTTATCGTGCAAAATGTCGATAAAATACGATTGTAGTACGGAACCCTCGGTGCGCGAGTCTGACTTGGACTTGGCCGGTTTTTTTTTATGTTTTGCTCTTGTTAGTGAACGTAATTACATTATACGCTCTCAATACGCAAGTTATTAGCGATTTGAGGAGGTACTTACCTACCTACACACTTAATTTTTCTATTCAATTCAATAATGGAGACAAATATTTACCTATCTAGCTAAAATGAACTCCTAATTGACGCTTAATAAATGGTCATATTTATTTACTCGCAATATTTATCTGTCGGATCTTATATTATTCGGATTATAATTTGAAGTATAAGAGCCGTGATAGCCTAGTGGTTAGGACGCCCGCCTTCTATTCGGGAGGTCGTGGGTTAGATCCCGGATCCGAACCTCTAACTTTTCGGAGCTATGTGCGTTTTAAGAACATTGAACAAGAAACATTGTGAGGAAACCTGTATGCCTGAGAGTCCTACATAATGTTCTCAAAGGCGTGTGAAGTCTACCAATCCGCACAGGGCCAGCGTGGTAGACTATGGCCAAACCCTTCTCATACTGAGAGGAGACCAATGCTCTGTAGTGACCCGGCGGTGGGTTGGTTATGATGATGATGATGACGTAATAATCCATCACCATGTTACACTCATGTACCGTTAACAGCTCTAGGAATGGGGGCTAAGTAAAGGATTTACATACAAATTTTTAAGAGCGTGTTACTTTTAAACTAGATATTTTAGGGAAATCTGGCAAACGACAGACACAGATATTAGGTAGTTTCTAAAACGTATTAACATCATTGAGTTTGATTGATTAGTATTCAAATAACTACATTTGTTTGGAGCGCACTACAAATAAACTTCTCTTGGTCAGAATTTGAACACTCAGCCTCCCTTGAAGTTTGATAAAGAAAAAAAAAATTACATTTTAGCACGCAAAATTGCAGAAGCAGCTGTCAATATAACAAGCGTCTACTGTAGTAAAATACAAATAATAGATAACTAATACCTAATACGTATCTAATAAGGACAAGGAGCCTAAAAGTCCTTGGCCATTCAAGATAATCGCTCATCCCTTGCGGCCGTTTGTTCCAGCCGCTCTCACGTCATACCTAATTGCAGTAGATTGTTCCGACATATTATTGCTGACCGGCGCTGGCCCGTGACGCCACACCATCTGTTACAATCGCCAATTAAACCTGACCCACCCTGCCTCCCTGATTTCTCATAAATCAATACGAAACCTGGAAACGAAAGTGGGAGTTAGGAGCTCATGATGAATGGCCGAATAGAAAATGACTAACAATGAATGGCTTTACAAATTGAAGGCTTTGTTTTTGTTTAAAAAAGAAGTATTTAATAAGTAGTCTTACGAAGAACTATAATTTTTTCATATCCGCTGAGAAAAAAATATTTATCCATATACTTAATGTTATGAATTCTAAAACGTATCTGTCTGTCTGTTAGCTTTTCACGGCTTCAACAAATTCTAATGAATTTGGTTCAGTACGCGGCAGAAAATAATGTACACCGGCCTTTAGAATGACATTTCGGACTGTGTAGAGCGTTGTCTCTGTCACTCATACCCATTTGACCTTTTGTCTGTCTCAACGACAGAGACTCTACAAATGCTCTACAAATCCGCTATCTCCTTCTAAAGATCGATGCACATTATTTTCTGCCACGTACTGTACAGAGATAGCTTGCATCCCCGAGAACCACATAGATTACTTTTGGTCCCGGAAAAATAAAGAGTTCCCACGGGATTTCTGAAGATCCTAAATCCATGTGGACAAAATTGTGAGCGTCGTCCACTTGGTAGAGAGCTGGCATCCTAGAAACTGACGTAGACTGCTTTTTATCCCAGGAAATCAAAAAGTTGCCACGGGAATTTTTAAAACCTAAATCCACGCATAAGAAGTCGCGGACATCATCTAGTCTAGTAAGGAAATAATTATGTTATTTGATGGAAATTCCACTTATCAGACTATGGCAGAATCAGCGTTGTGATTCCTTTCCTACATCAATGGTGAAACTATAAAAACAAATCGACGTCTATCTTCAAAGAAGGTCCCTAAATCGATTTCCGGTTTGAAAATGTTTCTTTTCTAAACGTAGTACCCACGTATCGATATACCCAGTGCGGATCAAAATTGACACCCTTACCTGGTCCTTACACCGAACCATAAAGCCAAAAATTGGTTTTGATACAATACCAAAAACCTTACTTCTTCCGTTACGTAGATATTATATGCATACATTTTGAGAAAGGACCCGCCACTTTGCTCAGCTGACACATAGTCAGCTACAGTGCGACAAGGCTATCTTGGCGCGTGGCGAAAATCGGAACTAACGTTGCCGTCAAGTGTCCCTTTTGTTATTGTTTGAATATTCCAAGCTATTCTAAGGCTTTGTTCTCGAACAGCGCCCCCTGTCAATGTCATTTAAGTGCCAAGAGAGCCTTGTACCCTTAGATTAAGGACTATAATCGTACTTTTGACATGACAGTTGACACAGAGCAAATAGAGCAAGTTCTTTCTCAAAATTTACGCACTATACCTACAAACAACTTAATTATAAATAAATCAAGACACGAAGTTTTTTTACATGCCCATTAATTTAATAGGTAGAGATTATAAAGGAGCACTTACTCTTTATGGTTCATAAATATACAAGAGCCTGGATGTCAATGTAATGCTAGAAAAGTACGTGAGGCGCCGATTCACCCTGTCTAGACGAGTTTGTGTACCCACCTTAACAAGACTTGTTTATCCTGATCGATTACGAGACAGATCCGAAAAATAAAGGACGCGGATAGATCAATGTGTGTCATGTTAAAGTAACGGATTTAAATTCTTCTGCAGTCTCAAACACTACAGTAATTTATTGCGATAAATGATCTTCACGATATAAACAATCGACGCAGTGAAAAAGGCTATTTTTTACACTTAAAAAGTCCCTTCAACATTTTTAACTTCCAATTTAAATTAATTATTACAATAATTCTGAACATGAAATTCTTCCGAGGTCAATTTCATTTTACCATTGTGCTAAATGAAGGACTTTTCCAAAATTCTTTATTAATTGATTGACTAATAAAAATTCTTACAAGTGATATGCCGGTTTTACATCAAGAATACTGCTTCAGTTGGCTCATTATTTTAAACTAATTTGACTGACATAAGCTTTTACATAGAACAATTGCAAATTAACCAACCACTTTACAAATTATAATGGGGCTCTTAAAATTTAACTGAACTTGTTTTTGTGCTCAAAACTTAAATTCAGAATCTAAATCTACCCCTCATATTATATAGTTGCATTGCAAAGTTCCCTTTATCTTCCTGAAAGTAATTTATATCTTTATGCTAATAATAACTAGGTTGAAATTTGCATGAGAAATTGTTTTGCGGCTGCGTCACAGATTATGCAGATTCATAACGGTGCTTATAAACGTCTGAACCGAGTATGGAGAGCACATGACGTGCGATTTGTTGCACTTTATCTTGATTTCCTTTTATTGTTGTTTTAAAAGCTTTTATTTTATTTGAACACAGATCTCAACAGATAAACGGCAGAATATCGTTGTTTTTTCGCTTTTATATCTCAACCATGTAGAATGTACAGGCGGTTCATATCTGACTTTTTTATTGCTACAATCCTCATTAAGCCATTTTATAAAATCATAAATACAATTAGATAAAGATAAATTTATGATAATAATTCAAACGTAGGTACGCTTTATAATCTGATTTTATTATCGTTGCCCCTATTAAAATATGTATGTTTGTTTATTGATTGTCTTCCAATTAGGTAAGCTGAAGCGATGGATTGACATGAATTTTTGCATGGATTTAGTAAAAGGCGTGAAAAGTAAGATAGGTTACTTTTTATCTCGGAAAATCAAAGAGTTTCACAGTACTTTTAAAAACTTAAACCCAAAAAAATTTATTCGCGGGCATCAATTTGCAACTGGAAGTATAAAAAAGGCATCTAAATGGAAATGACCTCGAAAGAATTTGATGTTCAAAATGATATCACCAATTAACTTAGGTACCGCTATGGATAAAATCCTTCAACTTAACAGACCCATAAAGTCATTTGAACTAGTTAATCCTAACTGAAAGCATCTTTATCTTTGCCATCTCAATGCGGCAAAAACTTACGAGTTGTTTATTTATGGATGGTAGAGTTCTTGATGTGATGTTAATATCTAGTTATTAAGACGTTATGTTTTTTATTACATCCCGTTACAGCGATCACACACTCATCCGATCTAAATCCGTGAAAATATGGATATAAAAAATATCTACGACATAATAATTATGTCATAAGCTATTAGCTACCATACAAAACAAAAAGGCGTTATTTTCACGGACTCGGATCAGATGAGTGCGTACCCGCCGTTACTGTGCGTACTTTTTCAATGTGTTAATACCTGTTTTACGTGATTTACATTAATTTGTTTGTATATTTTATTTAAACCAGCAAAAAAAAAACTAAAACGCCTACTGTTTCATCTGTTTTTAATTCAGTAAGTATTTTACGAAACGTGAATAATATAGAACTTTGTCCGCGTGGATTTAACTTTTTGAAAAATCCCGTGCAAACTCTTTGATTTTTGACCTTTTGGCTCATCTTTTTTTACCGATTTCAACATAATTTGGTACAGAAATAGCTTGCATTCCGGGTACATTTTTATCTTGGAAAATTAAAAAGTTTCTACAAGATTTTTAAAAAATCTACATCCATGCCGATGAAATCACAGGCATTATCTATTCGGTACAGAGATAGCCTGCATCCCGGAGACGAATCATATACCTGCCTAGGCTACTTTTTATTCCGGAAAATCAAAGAGTTCCTACGGGATTTTTAAAATACCCAAACTTACGCGGACATTGAAATAAGAATAAAGTGTTTAATATTTATAGAAGCCAACATAAATCAGTGAGATTTGAAATAAATTGCTTTTTTGTATGTTTTGTAAATAGCAGTTAAGATCTCGTTTAGAAAGACGTATGCTTCTTCAAATATTTGCTAAGTAAACACTGGTCGAGCCTTGTGAAGACTAGTGATGGAAACTTCTAAACAGGATTGCGAATCACGTCTTATTTTCTTGCCGGTGAGAAACCCGATCTTCGTATTTCTTAGAACGAGCTCTCAAATCGGTGCCTTTGTTTTTCCTTCGCCGGCGTCATGTGCGATGCATGCATTTAAGGCATCTTCAATTGAAGTATGTTGTCCTTGGTTTTTAAATTCAGGTTGTTGTTCAATAGTGGTGCATTCACCTTTTAATGCTGGATAATTTGGAATGGCATTTAACTAATGTTGTATATCGAGTCCTCCATAAAATTAATATCAGTAGGTATTTTATTTTTTACACAGTCAGGTTTAGTAGTCGAAATACTCAGTACAATATTTTTATTGCCAGAACAAAATCAAAAAAAATACCTATACTAATATTATAAATACGAAAGTGTGTTTGTCTGTCCTTCCTTCACGCCCTAACTAAGCAACAAATCAACTTGATTTCTGGCATAGAGACTGAGATAGTAGAAAAGACAGAGAGTAACACTGGCTACTTTTTATCGCGGAAAATTAAAGAGTTCCCACAGAATTTTTAAAAACCTAAATCCACGCGGACGAAGTCACTGACATCCCTGACATCAACTAGTTTTAAATATTTTATTCTGTGCTTTTTTGTACTAAGTTTCAGACAAAAGCTTGTTATTATGATTCAATAACTTAGCTATGTTGATAATTATAAAAATCACAGCTTTGATCAATAAAAAAATCCGTTATAGTTTTATCGTCAATTTCTTTTGCACTTGATTTCATATATATGTCTAATAAAATAAATAGTCGTTCAGCTTCTTGCTCGACTTTGACAACTAATTTCCTGATATATAATATTATTTTGTCTAGTAGCTAATGTGAATTAGGCGATAACTTTTTACCGCCAACACATTTTGTTTCAACAGCTATTCCTATCTACAATTTTTATCTGATTATTATTTCTAAATCGAAACCCATGACGCCTTTAATATAATGATTTGATTAATTGTTGTACTACTTTTTTCGATTGGTTGAACGCCATTTTTTTATTTGATTTATTATGACAGAAGGCTTTTATTTGTAGTTACTTTATGACAAATATAAACTGTAAATACTTTTGAAAAGCGATTAATCATAAATTAATAAATGTAAAAGTTTATTATAATCGAAATTCATTTGACCGAAGATTTATTTTTAATACTTGTCAATAATTCTATAACGACATTGTGATTTCGTATACCTATTTTGAAAGCTAAATCCATTGCTAAACGTAATACGCATCAAATAACACTGTAAGTTATGATGATTTGAAGCGTTACTGTATTAAATTGGGTTCTGCATATATTTACACAGGTTAATAGTAAGTATAACAATCATGCAGCACTTATTCGCTCAATATATTCACAAATCGGCTTTGAATACCGCCAAAACACAGTCATTTTGTATTCAATGCTGACATTGCAATTCTGTGCTCTGAGTTCAAAGCAATTATTGGCGTCTGATGCCTTTCGAGTGCCGATGCATAATACTGAAGCTCTATCAAACACATAAATCTTCGAACTGTGCAAGAATATTGAGAAGCAATACTTGCAACGTATACAAGTCTAAAATATTATCTAGCTGCAATTTTAAATTACGTACTACTGTATTGTTGTATGATGTACCAGTAAAATCAAGCTTCGCTCTCCTCTCATATTGGAATGAATGGAAAGAATTAAATTTCGATTTGACTTACTATACTGCATTGACTGAAATACGTGTACCCACAATCCACATAATATTCAATCAATCAATCAATCAATCAATCAGCCTATTTGCGTCCACTGCTGGACATAGGCCTTCCCAAGAGCACGCCACCACACACGATCCTTCGCCTTCCTCATCCATCCACTTCCCGCTATCGGGAATAGCAGGGCGACCGGGAACTGGGGGCCTTTGTGTGTTGGCGTTGTTCATTGGGAGTATTGCCCATACTGACCACGCTGGGCAGGCGGGTTGGTCAGCGCAGGGCTAGGCTTTTCGCATCAAAGACGCTGCTGCCCGTCCCCAATCTGTGATACTTAAAGCCTAGCTGTTTAGAATGGATATACCGCCATTCTTCGGTCGTCATATCCTCGTTTGCTAATTGGCAGGGGGCACCACGTGCAGGTGAGGTTGACAATTGGGGCGCTAAGATGAAGTTGCGCCCCCTTACCCCCCACATAATATTATAATCAATTAATGATAGCACCTGGTTATATGACATGGGCCTACCTAATGCATGCCATACTCAAAATAGTTGAAAGGGTTTAATTGAAGCAAGTTAAAGCAACACAGTCTTATAAAGACCTAAAAATACTTTCAGTAATAATTGTTACACAGGTAGACTTATTAATAAAAGACTAATTCAGGCAAAGAGGCTAAATACATTAAGCCAAAGTTCACCGTTCCGTAGCTCACGTAATCTTCTAGCCGAGAGATAACCACAGCAGTCATTAAGACCTTAATGTGGATGCGGTATATGAGACACGGAACATTAGTTGAGCCCGGTTTTAACATGAATTAGTAAAATGTAAATGAAGATTGGGTAACTTTAATTACGGGGAGTAGACAACATGTTTCTTTTCTAGAACCAACCGAAATTAAAGAACACTATCATACCAATACACTGTTAATATAAAACGTGAGTATAAAAAGCCTGTAAGTTATAGGTAAAACTTAGCTAAGAATCATCATGATCAACCCATCGCCTCTCAGACTTCAGAGTGATAAGAGTTTTGGCTATTGTCTACCACGCTGTGCAAGTCCAAAAAATGCCACAAGTTTGAGAACATTATGGAGCACTCTCATGCTTGCAGATTTCCTCACGATGTTTGCCTTCACCGCTAAAGCAAGTGATATTTAATTACTTAAAACGCACATAACTCCGAAAAGCTAGAGGTACGTGCCCGGGATCGAACCCCCGACCTCCGATTAGGAGGCGGACGTCCTAACCACTAGACTAACACAGCTAGTTAGAAAGAGTCAAAACAAACTCTAAAAACATATTGACAAAATTCTAGCCAAAAGGAGAAACAAATACGAGTTAGGAATTGAAATGACATTGACTATGATGAGATATTTCTTGGAAACTCGTGGATAACAGATATTACATCAGCAGCAAACGAAATAGGTACATGATGCAATGATAATAACAAAAAACTATTACAATAATAAATACACTCATAAAAATGCGAGAAGTATATATTTAGATATAATAATAGGTAAATGTAAACGTTCTTATTGACCTAATGGATAAAAGATGCAATTTTGAGAAAATACATTCAATAGATACATATACCTAGGTATCACACAAGTAAAAAGTGTCCATTGAGGAAAAGATAAAGCGAAATTCCGCGTGAGTCACTCTCCAACCATGTCCGGTCCTCACTTAGTAACTGACAAAAAGGAAAAGTGTGTCATCTACTTACAACAAATCGTTTAAGAGTTTCTGAGAGTGTTGAAAAGTTCACCTCCAATGCCTCCATTTTACTATAAGTGGACGAACAAATAAAGAGTAATTTTGACTTGTATTTTCTTTTTCAAACACGATTTAACGTCAACGAAATACAATTCGCATCAACTATTATTCATTAACTTCCAATTAGTTTTTTTTTGCATTAGTACCGTAGTAGTATTTTACCACCCTTATGGGCGAATTTTCCAAAAATCCTGAAACACGTATTTCTTCATTTGTGACCGAAAACCCAAATACCAATTTTCGTGCAAATAACTTGAAAAATGACGGACTTTCATACAAACTTCCATCCCCCATTTAACCCACTTAGGGGTGGAATTTCGAAAAATCCTTTCTTAGTCCTACTCTTTAAAAAGAACACACGCTCCAAATTTCATGTCTCTAGGACCAGCGGTTTAGGCTGTGTGTTGATATATAAGTCAGTCAGTCAGGACTTTGATTTGTATATTATACAGACAGGTAGACTGTTATACCTACCCTGGGTCAAAACTAAAACTATCACTGACAAAACAATTAACACAAGACTGAAGATTTGCACACTAATAAATAATTTACATGTTGAATATTCTGAATGGGTACTTGAATTTAAATCGAATTGAGAACCACCTGTTATTAATAAATAATTAAGTTTCTAAAATTTCGAGCAGCGTAATCAATTTAAATTGTCTGGTTTCAATTCAAGCAAGCCAGACGCAAAGAATGTTTTGACTTCGAAAGCTAAATGAACAATTAGGCGAAATAAATTTGAATCGTTATCTACTAGTGGAAGTTGCATTTCAGCGACTCGTTTTAGCTAATTTATTTGGACAATTAAGACATTTATTAGCCATTGTTAGTTCCTTTGTATATACGGTCATACCGGTTTTGGCTACGATGCTAGCACTCCTTGTGTTCGATTAAACTTCATATTTGGATACTGCTAAAGAGGTTTCAATTGCTATACTGGATTGAGAATTAATTGAAGTTGCCGTACACAGAAAAAACAGAACTCATTTAATGAAATCGAAGAATCTCTTTTAACTACTACGACTACAAAAATCCTTACCTTTAGAACAGAAATACACGTAAAATACTTAGCTGCAATGATATTATTACATAATATTAGTGACCCACTTTCTCAAAGTTGTCTTTAGACATGATTCCCCTATCATTGAATGAATGAAATGAAATGAATGAAAATCTTTTTTATTCGTATAAACTTTTACAAGTGCTTACGAATAGTCGGATGCATCTAAAATCTAATAATAAGTAACATCAGGTAACTATAATATTTAAATTTGTAATAAAATTTCAACAATAATAATTCCCTCGTGAAATATTATGAAGTACCTATAAAATGTATTTGTCCATATTTCATACCATAGTAATCTCGTTTTATTAAAGTGATTTGGAAAGTATAATAATATGTGCTGCACAATATTGTAACACCTTCTTTAATGGGACGTCCTGTGGTCGTCTCCCGTCGACTCGATAACAGAAAGTTATGATATTATAACTAAGAAACGGTCAATAACGAGAAGTAAATTAAAGCCCTATTTAATATTGCCTTTCATAACTTGCTCTTCATAGTTCATACTTGTTTTAAATTATTTATAGACTTTTTTCCTACTTTCAAAAACCTTAAAGACTTTGAGCTACATTCTCTTGTCAAACTATTGGTCGACTTTAACTCTACAACTCTTTTCGGATCAAAATTCTTATTTAATTTTTTTTATTTACAGTGGAAACTCGATTAATCGGACTAATTGTTGTCGTTAAGGATTCGGATAATCGAAAATCCGGATAATCTAATTTATGAAGAAAAGCGGGTTTTGTGCATATTATGTAGTTCACTATAATACTATTTTCAATTTTCAAAGTAAGATACCAAGTGGGAGATCATATGAAACATGCCTGTACATTCTAAAACAGATTTTTATTTATTTTTATGCATAATAGTTTTTGATTTATTGCACAAAATGGCGGGAAAAATACCCGAGTATGGAACCCTCGGTGCGCGAGTCTGACTCGCACTTGGGCGAAAAAAAAATCGGTTGGTAGTCCGGATAATCACGAATCCGTATAACTGAGGGCCGGATAATCGAGTTTCTACTGTACTTAAGAATTTACACATAGAAATCACTGTGATTCACGGGCAAGTAAATAAAGCAATTTACTTACAATTAAACCGAAAATTAGAGGTACTTATAAATCTTTAGAAAGTAGGTATATCGTAAAATCTTCAGATGAAGATAATAAAGCCTTCCAGGAACATATACAAAAATAACAGAACAAGTGGCACCAGGATATGATAATTTACATTTCCTTCCCAAGTCCCAAACTTTCTCAAGGAAATAAAAATCTTTCACCAAACACCGAAGTTCATGCAAGCGGCGAGGATTAAAGTAAGAGCAAACATTTACCATTTCCTAGAAGATAAAAACCATGAACGCCATCGTTAAGATAAGGAGTGTTAATTTCATAAGCTATTAAGCGGTGCTTCTGATATAATGAACTAGTACTGCCTTTATCAGGTAAAAGAAAGCTGATGGTTTCATTATGATCTTAAATTACACCTGATTTTATACTTAGGTCCAATTGCTAGTCAAGCGGTTAGCGTTAGCTTTAACCCTTAATAAAAAGGTTGCACCAGTCTGGGTCTATTAACTTTATGGAGGCATTTTTCTCTTAAAAGAAATTGCTATGTTTATCATGACTAATATACCCCTTTCCCCTCCAACTGAGCGTGAAGCTTGTGCTAGGAGTACGACAGTAGTGCAACGGGTGGGGTTTGAACCGCCGCCTTTTCGGATTTTCAGTCCGCTCCTTTAACCGTTATAAATTATGTTAATATAGCAAATAATAAATTATTTTTTCACTGTACCATTTAAATAAGTTTTTTGGATATGCACGTAAACCATTATTATGACCACGATAACGTAAAGGCCTGACAATTTTCACCTTTAAAATAAAATTAAAGAATTTCCGTTTAGAAAGTTTTCATCCAATAAAAAACGTTACTTACTATCCATGGATATAAAAATCCTCAAGCGGTATACTATTCTCCTCATTTTATACAGTTATATCAAAATGGTTTTGTATTGTACCGCTATTATTGATATGACCACGTTTTAAATTAACGGCTCAGCCAACCTTAGAGCCTGACCACTTAAATTAAACCCCCGCGGCGATAGATTTGTCGAGTGCTAGTTGCTACTAACAAAAAAATGCATACGTTTTAATTGACAGTTATGACTTTTAAATAATTTATCGGGCTATCAATTGTTAAGATATACGTGATTTCACTATAACGAGATCCTGGTAGTATAATGTAATTATCACTTTTCTATATATTTATATTTCTTATATGGACGTATTTGCTCATAAAATAGTATTGATAGTGGGAAAAATATATTTGTGCATAGTGGCAGTGGGACCTATGCTTGTCGTAGGGGCGATGGCCGCGCTTTGGAGCCGAAAAGTCATAAAGTAGAGACGGCGAGTGAAGCGTAGCGAGGGGGACGTACTTTAGCACGATGGACTGATGACATAAAGAGGGTGGCGGGAAGTGGCTGGATGAGGAAGGCTGAGGATAGGACGTGGTGACGCTCACTAGCTGAAGCCCTGTGTTCAACAAAGAACGTCCTCCAGGCTGATAATATTAAATATAATGATGATAGTGTATCTTGGTGTGACCAGTTGCATCAATTCAATTAAATAAAAAGCTGTCATATCCAAACCCTGTATTTTCGGATATAGTAGTCACTGCAATTTTTAGAATTCTAACAATTTTATAGTAAGTTAAAATATCTACAAATAAATTACCACCTACTTATTTTTGGAGATACAAGTATATATTTAAGTCCCGCAAATTGCTAATGCGCGGGGCCGCCGTTTCAGTGACGTCAGCACGAGACTGAAGTTTCGAGCTGATGGTATATTTTTACTTCCATTTCGAAGAATGAATGAATTCGTGAATGAGACATGGTTATAATGCAATATCAATTTGCGGGAATTATACAATTCAATATTTAAATTATTAGTCACAGGTTCCAACAAAAATTCCGAGAATGTAAACATAATTTTAGATTTTATTTCGATTCCAATAAATACGTGCAAAAGAGAATTGGATTTCAAATAGGGACAAACTCGCTCGGGGCGTAGTGGGCGTAGATCGGACTGGCTGTTCCTATATCATAACAGGTACGCTAGTATTTTTATTTTTTTCACGTTTCGCTAATAATGCTGCATACGAACATCCATGTTCCATAACCCATAAACACTTCACGTCATCTTGAATTGAAAGTTTATCAAGCAATCTGCTCCCAGGATAAATGTGTGGATATCCCTTTTCTACCATCAGAATTGTTGTGATTGTGAAAAATGGATTTTTGCTGCAATTGTGCATAAGTCAATCAGCTGAGTTTCTTGCGATCTTCGCATAACTAACTAAGTATTAAATTACGTCTGGTAGACAACTGACACCACTAAAAAGAAAATTATATGAATGAACCGTGTTCGGTTTCAAAATATTCTTATCTTTGTCGTCTCGTTGGGTAGACTCCGACACTAAAATTTTTATTATAAAAAAACATGAATCGTTATTATCTAAAACGCATTTTTAATGAATTTAGAGCAGTACTAGATGATGCGACTTGATCCTCGTTAATTATTATTAAAACCCTGTTATTGATATTGATTTTACGGCATAAAATGTAGCCTGTTTGTTGATTCAGCGTAATAAGCTATCTATGTACCAAATTTCAACCAAATCGGTTGAGTGATCACCTATTGTCTAAACAAACATCCACACTTTCACATTTATAATATTAAGTAGGATATTAAGATTAGGATTTGGACTAACTTATGCTCGCAACTACGTCTGCGTTGACTACACAAATTTACAACCTCTACTTTACCCCCTTTGGGGATGAATTTTCAAAAATCTTTCCTTAGCGGATGTCTACGTCATAATAGCTAACTGCATGCCGACTACGATTTTGGTTTTAGTTTCGTTTACCTCATTTTCTGGTCTTGATTCTCGTCCTCTACTACAACTAGCTTATGCTCGCGACTTCGTCCGCGTGGACTACACAAATTTCAAATCCCTATTTCACCCCCTTAGGGGTTGAATTTTCAAAAATCCTTTCTTAGCGGATGCCTGCGTCATAATAGCTATCTGCATGCCAAATTTCAGCTCGATCCGTCCAGTACTTTGAGCTGTGCGTTGATAGATCAGTCAGTCAGTCAGTCAGTGACGTCAGTCACCTTTTCCTTTTATATATTTAGAAGATAACTGTAAGAAGACTAACAAGCGAATTACACGTAACAAGTTATTTTGCAATTGCCATTAATACGTATAATTTGCATGTAAAAGCTAAAGTAGGTGTATTGCAGTGCAAATCTTATCGACTTCGCTTTTCGAAATGAGAAGTGTGTACAGTTTTATAATTTTCTTACTTAACTTTATAGGTTTGCTGGAATTTGCCGTTTTACTGTCGAGGCGTCTTTACGGTTCCTTAATAAGAAATAGTAAAGGGCTTTTACGTTTTCTATCGGGACTTTAGAATACTGAAGTCCAATAGAATTGTTATTTTCCTTTATTAATCTACCTGTGCTAAAAAATATGGCAACTACGGACCAAGAGCTAAGAATAGATATCATGTTTTATTTGATTTATTTTTTTCATTAATTTGTCCATAGGTATAGAAAATTAAAAAGAGATTCATTTAATATATAAGAAGCTCTTAAGCACTTAAAGACATTTTATTATTTAATTATACGAGCGTGATAATTCTTCTGACGTAGCTCTTCGTATAATGAGGAAGTTTCAGGGCGAACGTTCCATAAAATTTTCATAGATGGCGCTGTTTACTGCACCAAAAGGATTAAAGGATTTTTGAAAATTCAACTTCTAAGGGGGTGAAATAGGAGTTTGAAATTTGTGTAGACCTTGCGGAAGAAGTCGCGGAAGTAAGCTAGTCTCACAATAAAAAAGACAGTTTCACACTTCACTCCAAACTTGTTCCATGCCCCATGGTAGGTAATTCATAGCGATTTTTTTTTATTCTCCTTTAATTGCTATGTGCGACCACGTCCCGCGATACGCCGCCGGCATGCATTACTCGCTCGTGAATATAATAACTTGATCATAAAATATGCTAGACTCCTGCTATTATATAAAAAATTTTTACAAAAAAAATAAAAACCGACTTCGTTACATAAACACTAAAAATTGAAAAATAATTTAATTTATTACCGAATATATTATGTATACAAGAGTTAATATAGTTCCATAATAATACTTTTTGGTGCCGGTGCCAATTAGCTTTAGCTGCGCGAATCGTCTAGACTTCATATTTTTATGGGACTCCACAATGGCACCTCATTGGCACCGACCCCAAAAAATATTATTATGGAACTATATTAACTCTTGTATACATAATATATTCGGTAATAAATTAAATTATTTTTCAATTTTTAGTGTTTATGTAACGAAGTCGGTTTTTATTTTTTTTGTAAAAATTTTTTATTTCACAATTTTTAGTGGCCCCATGGAATTATGCTATGACTGGTTAAAAATCTACTGTTTACTAAGCTATTACACTGATCGCGAGCAATTTACTCTTATCCGTTGAGGAGTTCCAGTATCTATCTTCGAAGATGTTCATCAGATCTTCACCAAATTGAAATGGGACCAACTTTGAAGTATACCCTTTCAAACAAAAAAAGAATTTTCAAAATCGGTCCAGGCGTTTTTGAGTAATCGGGGAACATACATAAAAAATAAAAAAAAAAAAAAAAAAAAAAAAAAAAAAAATTCCGACGAATTGAGAACCTCCTCCTTTTTTTGAAGTCGGTTAAAAATGATAAACTAGAAATAGCAAGTAGCCTATAACGGTGTAGATTACAGTAGTATTATTACGAATGAATCCATTTATAACTTTATATTCTTAAATTCTTACTAGCTGATGCCCACGACTTCGACCTCGTGGATTTAGGTATTTAAACATCCCGTGGAAACTCTTTGATTTTCCTGGATAAAAAGTATCCCACGTCACTCTCCAGGTTTTTAACTTTACCCATGCAAAAACGACTTTTAACTCCTCACGCGCCATTTTAACTTTTTGCTTCAAATTTCATGTCAAAAGTATGATTTTAGTCCTTATTTTAAATGTGCACCGTACTTTTGACATGACAGTTGACCCATAGAGTTAAAATGGTGCGTGAGGAGTAATTTTATAGGAACATGTCGCACTAATTGGGTATTTGACTCCAATTTTTTTACTAAGCACTTTATTATAAACTAGGATAAAAATAATGACGTAAACTGAAAAAACTAATTAAATCGATCAAATAACAAAAAAGTTATAAGCATTTAAATATTTCTGATTAGACAAAGATAGCGATATAGCATTTTGACGTCACACCTTACTAATGCCATAGTAGCTTCGTGCGGTTTCATACAAATTTTTGTTTTGCGAGAAAGGGATAGAAGACCCTCCCACTCCAAAATTAAAATGCCTGTAACTTCGTAAATCTTTGTTGGATTTTAATACGTACGTCATTACTTTTATCCTAGTTTATAATAAAGTAATAATATTTATCAAATACAAAAGTTGGAAAATAATGTTCAGGCTGCACAGTACTTTGAACAATTTAGCGAAATCAGAGATGACCACTGACTGATTACATACTTCGTAGATGACAAAGATACGAGACATGGATACCGTTTCCCTAGACCGAGGTACGCCAATTTGACATGTCTAGTGGTCCGTTAAAGTCGATATTATCCGTATCATTTACGTAATATCGGAATGGGGCAGACAGGCAAATTGTGCGCAGAATTACGGGTTGCTGAACAACATCACACGTAAAATTTTCTATCCGTATAACGTAGGGTTTAAGGGTCATTTTCTAATGGTATGTGTTCGTTTGTCATGAACGTCTGTTTCTGGTTTTATGAACTGATTGATAAGTTTAAAAAAAATCAGTATAAGTATTATGGTTTATAAAAATTATTACCATATTATAAATGCGAAAGTGTGTTTGTTTGCTGGTTTTTTGGTTTGTTCTTCAATCACGTCGCAATGGTGGAACGAATTGACGTGATTTTTGCATGGGTAGATAAAGGCCTGGAGATTGACATAGGCTACTTTTTATCCCGGAAAATCAAAGAGTTCCCACGGGATTTTAAAAAACCTTATTCCACGCGGAAGATATGGCGTTCATCAGCTAGTATTTAATAATCCCAAAAATTCTCTGAAATAAAATGTATGCGTGTCAATAATTGTATGACAAAATTTTCAATAAGTTACGTGTAACCAGTTACCAGTATATAAACTGATTAGTGAGGGGCTTATTATTTTGTAAAAACTATACAATGTAATTGCTTGCCGACAAGTTGCTGTTCAATGATTAGGTACAGATTTTTATCAATAACGGGTTCTATTGCCTACGATCTCTAATGGTAACGAGTTGACAAAGTGCAGTCAAGTTTGTAAAGTCTATCTCCTGAGATTACACTGTGGTCACATGAAAGAGTAACTATGTATCTAATAAGGGCTAACTTGTATATTATAGAGTAAAAATTTTAAAAAAAACTGTCTCTTTATCGTCTTTTTCTCTAAGCCTCAGCTGTCCGTCCATCTGTCCGTCCATCCGTCTGTCAGCAGACTGTCTCATGAACATTAACGTACGAGTAACTTTAGTTTTTAAGTTCACGTAAAAATTATCACCACTATTATCATGTTACAAATGCAACAACTGACTTTCAAAAAGTGTAATTTATTACCTATTTTGAATAAACCATTTGATTTGATTTTGAACCGTAATAGGTAGAGAATTGAAATTTTCACAACGTGCATTTTTATTGCCGCTATAACAAAAATAATAAAATTTCAAAATGGCTGCCATTCAAATTAATAATATTAAAAAAGTACATAGTGCTATTTATCTTGTACGATGGTACCTACGGATCCTTTCGTGTGCGAGGTTTACTCACACTTGACTACTAAAATTCTATCAGTTTTCTTTATTGAGAACGAATTTTCGGGCCCAAGATATTTGCTCCTCTTGAAAACAACAACAATAATGAGCGTGAGCTTAGGGAGAGTTTGTTTGAGTTGAGCCCAAAGCCCCAAACTCACAACGCTTTCTCAATTAACCATAGGAAATGAGGACTCACAATCGATTACCCTTAATGGGCAAAACGATCAACGTCACGTGGCTCCAAATGGCAACACTATCGGTATTTACTATCAGACTATTTACGCTGATCGTAAACAACATTGGTGCGCGCCGCTACCGGGAGCAGTATTGTGGTACTTTGGGCTACCGAGCTCTGGTGTTTATTGCACTGAAATAATACGAAAAAGTCATATACGTACAGAGCATATAGCTGTTGAGCTATATGCTATGCTATGAGCTATATAGGGTAGGGTAGGGTAACCAGGCCGTGACCTGGTCATGACCCTGGTTCCTGAATCCTGTCACTCACCGAGGAGTAAAACAGTCTCTGCTGTCACTGTATTAAAAAGCTGAACATAATATTCAAATGAGCTTCCTAGCATCAGTTCAAAAATTCCTTGCCAACCTGAATAGGTAAGTATAAAGTAGTAAGCCAACAAACTGGCTCACCAGTTTGGCGAAAGTCATAAAATGAAAATATCTTGTATATCCAATTTTATTATAAATAAAAATAAATAAATAAGGATGAATGGTCAAAATGTGAATCCAGTTGAACAGAAAGATCTTATGAAAATGTGAAAACCTGTAGAGGGAGAAGGACAAAGAATATTACGGGATTGAAACTTAAAAATGCAAATTCAATCCTCAAATCTGTCACTTAATGCTTAAAGTCTAATCGACTATTTCCCATCACCTCCCATCTCAAAATGTGGGTAGCTGCAAATTATTGGATAATCAGCGGCCGACGTGACGCGGCGATGGCGTCGCATACACACTGCCGGATTATGCAAATGGGGAAAGGATATCGACACGAACTCACGGAGTTTTAGAGCGAAACTATTTCGATATAGATGATAATGATACCCCTCGGTCGTGTCTACGTTTGCATTGGAAAGACAAGGTTGATGCAAGCCGACATTTGCTAAGATGTCCAAACTTTCGTATGGATACATTTGGTCATTTAATCCCCTAGAAGCACTTTGCTTGGTTTCAATTAATTAATGTGACTCTTTCTGCTTGCTCTTTTTGCTCTATTTTAAGAAAAATATAGAACGTACTTATAGTTCTACGTTTACATTATACAATTCATTTGACTTTAGTTTGATAATTTGGCTGTTCCTATACTATGGTTACTATTTAATCAGTTGGAAAAAAAATTATTTGACTAAGAAATAGTAACAAGTTGTAGGCTTTTTGCTATGGGTGAAAAATGAAATTAGGAGGGGTGAAGGTTTTTAGCCCGTAGGCCATTGGGTAGCATCCCTGATGAAGTTTGGTAGGTACGAAACACTGAGGTATCCATGAGAGGTTTCCTCCTTTTTAAGAAAAAAAGGGTTTCATGCTATGACGTAAAAAGTATAGAAAATATGGAAATTGCAGTTTCTTATTTTCCATGTGACAAGGAATTTATCTAGAGCATGGTAAATGGTGATATATCTAATATCTTGACTTTAAAGGTGCAAATTAATGGGAATTAGTTACAGTATTTTAGATTAAGATAAGTTGGATTCTGGATATATTGGCAAGGATTCCCTTGGGGCCTATTACTCAAGAAGCTGGCCTTTCCGTATTGCGACTTACAAAGACGTAAGGCGTAAAGCCTTTAGGCTAAATTCGCACCCAGTTGTAAATTATAAACGCATGAAGCAATTTTCGGGAACGGTGGTCTAGTATAGGTATTAGTTTTCCTTGTGGACTGAGAGTTTCGTAACAAACTCCTGATTGAAGAAGCTAATCTTCACGGGCATTTGGGAAAGGACCTTAATGCCAAAAGGTGAAAGAAACACGACGATCAAACGCGCCTAATAATAATTGAGCAAGACAGAACTTTTCGTCTATCAGGTATTTCAAAACCCCTTACGGCCTTTTTTAAGTCTTGACAACTGCTTTCTACTAAAAGCACTTAACCAATGTCACAATTGTGTGTGAATGTTTTTAAACAAGACAAAAGGGTTGAAGATAAAATAAAAGTACGGTTTATGGTATCGAACCATGTTCATGACGAAAAGATGCGGATATGTATTTTACCAATCCTAAAATGCACTAGGAGTTGAACTGTAGTGTAAACCTAGCTTTAGTACTTCAGTATTCTTACAAGCTGCATCCTAGACACTCGAGACTAATCATTTCATACGTCCACTTAACAAGACGCATACCCCTATTATTGTTATTCAGATGTTATTCAGACATGAATTGGATCCGTTGTTCCGCACAGGTGGGTGGATTTTAGGGATTTTAGGGCTACTACAAATATGTAGTTGAAATTCAAAATGAAAACTTGACACATCTCCGTAACTGATTACTGAATGTAAGAAGCTGAGTTACACAAAAAGAAGAGTCAAACTAAAAACCTATGACTTTGAATCAGCAAGAACTAGAGTTTGTTCAAATGCATTTGCTATATATGCGCAAATACTCAACGTAAATAAATCTAGAACATCATAATATTATGATGTATATTATACACAAGGAGTTGGATCATAATATTTATTCAATTGGAAATTGGAATGCCATTTGACTTTTTGAGTAATTGAAAAGCAATTGACATCATCGCCATCGAGCGTATGGTAAGCAGCAGCAGTGCAAACATCGGCATTTCTTCGGTGCTTCTGATGCGGCCCACTGTTATAGCTGACGGCACATGGGTTTTAGTATTAAAAATTGCGTTGTATGTGGCTTTTGTGCCTCTTGCATGTTATCCTGTCATATAATGCTATCACCTTATATGATAATGAGGCGTTCTTTCTGACGGGATAATTACCTACGTCCAGGTTCTAAGGTTAGGTCCATACTAGGCAAGTCGCTGATGTCGACATGTCTAGCTAGCTGTCTGCAGCTCCATTCATTTCACAGAACAACAACGCTAAACAAATTGCCTGGTACAAAGCTTAGAGATTGTCCTTAGCCTTTTATAAGCACGCTGCATTTAAAGATTTCTGTTTTCTAAACAGAATAAAGGATGTCGTGATCCATTCATTTCTTTTTCTCTCTGAATATGGATATGAAAGCATTTTAGATTCTGTTTTCAGTATTCAATGCTTTCCGGGAACTGAGAGGCGGGTAAACGCGAAACTGGAACATAATAATAATGTTATTATTCAAACGTCGTGGTTGTTGGAATTTGTTAAATGAAACTTAAAATACACAATTGAAAGATGGTAGAATAATAGATGAAGCTAATATTTTGGATGTTTGGGATGGTATATTTAAAACAAACATTAGAATACTCAAAAGAGGTTAACATAGCCCTACTAATTTTGTGTAGTATTTGTATAATTATATAATTAAGTGTTTGTATAGTCCATAAAAAATGACTCCTAACGTACCATTGTAACTCTATGGGTCATGTCATGTCAAAAGTACGGTTCACCTTTAAAACAAGGACTAAAGTGTCCTACTTTTAACATGAAATTTGACACAAAAAGTTAAAATAGCGCGTGAGAAGTTATTTTTTACGCATTATACATGATAATAAATATTATGTCAAAAGTATGTTTTATTTGAACAAAACTGTTACAAAATAACAGAGGGAGAAAAAAAACTATCCAATCTCATATTAAGGCAGCTCAGTTCGGTGCTTTCTTCATACAAACGTAGGAGGGAAAATACAACAATATTCGATATTGTACGCACAAAACTAAGAATTATATCGATTTATCTCGTCATTATCTAGGTTCAATGATATCTAAAACATTGAAAAAAATATTGATTTAAAAGTTACGAGCCTCAAAAGATTCCTATTTTAACACTAAATTTATGTCAACTTTGGGCCTAAATAAATAAGATTAGGAATAGGAAAATTCTAAAAAAAAATATCATTAGACATAGTTTATTTATTCATTAGTTGAAATAACTTTACTTTGCAAACCTAAATTCAGTAGTTTTTTCTCAAAAATACTTTTCCCAAACTACTGTTCAACCCTTTTCAAGCGCTAGATTTCGGCTAAAATCATCATGCTTCTCACCCCAAAACATTAGACACCGCGCGGGTGGCGGAGGGAAGGGCCAGCCCAGCGGCGCGCGGCTGCGCGTGTAATATTGTGGTTTCTATGACGACAACTGTTGTTATTAATATGTTTTCAAAAACAAAAGTCGTAATGATTTTATAAAATTAATTTTTATTCAGTGGCTATGCAAATGTGTAGAAGATTGAGCAGAGCAGAGTCAATAAGTCCTTCAAATACTTATTGCATTTTGTACATTGACCTCTGGAATTTGAAATTTGGACACCAATTTTATTCATTGGTTTATTGACCTGACTTTGTTGTTGAGGTCCTAGTAGGGATATCTACTCGTGTGGTCCTAGTACAATAGGTAAGTAACTTTGTTTAGTTATTTATTTTATCTAATTTTAAAAAACCGGCCAAGTGCGAGTTGCTCGCGCACCAAGGGTTCCGTACTCAGGTATTTTTTTTGACATTTTGCTCCATAAATCAAAAACTATTATGCATAAAAATAAATAAAAATGTGTTTTAGAATACACACAATACAGTAAAGCCCTTTCATATAATACCCCACTTGGTATACTTATTATACATTGAAAATTGAAAATACTAATTATTTTTTCATTAACACACTTTAATTTTTTTTTGTAAGTTGTAATCACAAATCTATGGTTTTCGGATTTATTCCTTTACTTGTGCTCTAAGACCTACGTAGCTACTAAATTTCATGATTCTGGGTCAACGGGAAGTATCCTATAGGTTTGTGTGACAGATACGACACAGACGGAGAGACGGACAGACAGACAGACAACGAAGTGATCCTAAGGGTCCCTTTTTTCCTTATAAAGTACGGAACCCTAAAAAGGTACCTGTATATGTATAATAATATAGGTAGGTAGGTACCTACCTGGTGGTATTTCTTTGTATTTTTAGGGTTCCGTACCTCAGAAGGAAAAAACGGAACCCTCTGTCTGTCTGTCTGTCGGTCCGTCTGTCCGTCCGTCCGTCTGTCCGTCCGTCCGTCCGTCCGTCCGTCCGTCCGTACGTCCGTCAGTCCGTCCGTCCGTCCATGCGTCTGTCGGTCCGTCCATCGGTCCGTCTGCCCGTCCGTCTGTCCGTCTGTTCGTCTGTCGGTCTGTCCGTCTGTCTGTCTGTCCGTCTATCTGTCTGTCTGTCTGTCTGTCCGTCTTACAAATAAAGTACGCAACGCTTCGTACAAATAGTACTTTTTTATTTATTTACTAGCTGACGCCCGCGACTTCGTCCGCGTGGATGTAGGTTTTTAAAAGCCCGTGGGAACTCTTTTATTTTCTGGGATAAAAGAAGGCAGGTCATGCCTGTCGTAGAGGTGATGGCCGTTGGAGCCGGAAAGTTCTTGAGTGGAGACCGCGTAGGTATAAGTAAGCGTAGTGTGGGACGCCTTCCAGCACGATGGACCGACGATATACAGAGGCTGGCGGGAAGTGGCTAGGTGAGGAAGGCTGAGGACCGGGTGTGGTGGCGCTCTTTAGGGAAAGCCTATGTCCAACAGTGGACGACCGCAGGCTGATGATGATGGAAAAAATCACGTTGATCCGTTGCACCCCTCACACGTCCCTATCCGCCTTCTCCACTCCTGTCACGCTGGCGAATAAGTTTGGAATAGAATAGGATTTCGATGGAGTGCGTGGATTTTTGTGAACGGAGTTCAACCATGTAGTCGTGGTTTGGTACAATAGTAAATGGTACAATATTAATTCACCAACAACAGTTCCTAAAACCCATAGAATAGGAGTGCAGTACCCTGCAGCATCAGTATTGAAGAGTTGGAACTTAAAGTTCAATAATGGTATATATGTTTGGCATCTACAATATTATCTCACAATCAACAGTGGCTTAGGAGTGCAATACCCTGCATCATCAGGGTTGAAGAGTTGGGATATCGAGTTGAATTATGAAGTCGTTGCTTGGTACCTAAACCAGAGATAGTTTATTCTAAGCGTACCTTTAATATCAATTCAACATCAACTATTCCTAAAACAGCTGATTGAAATCCAAAAGTACAAAAGCTACCCGTGATTATTATGATGATGGTTGAGAAGTTGGCACTTGAAGTTTTAACATGTATGGTTTCTAACAAAAAAGAATGAATGAAATCGGACTACGCGTTAATGAATTACAGCTCAGTATACATTTTAACTTTCAACCCCTCTCCTAAGGGAACCATGCTGAATTTCGGGATAAAAAGTATCCTATATCCTATATCCTTATAGTATGACGTCAAATCGTACCAAGTTTCATTGGAATCCATTCAGTAGTTTCAGCGTGATGCGCGGCCGTGATACAGACAGACAGACAGACAGACAGACAGACAAAAATGAAAAAAATTCCAGTTTTGGGTTCAGTATCGATTATAGAGTGCCCTCGAAAAAAAAATTTCAAAATATCTTCAATGTACAGAATTTCACCTGTTACAGTTTTATTATAAGTAATAAAATAATAATAATAATATTGATTCAGATACAAGTTAGCCCTTGACTGCAATCTCACCTGGTGGTAGGTGACGATACAGTCTTGCTTACGACTATTTCGGATCGGAAATTCTTGGATTCAGGTTAAATGCAGTGCAAAAAGAGAGATCATTAGGATTCCGTACCTCAAAAGGAAAAAGGAACCCTTATAGGATCAGTTTGTTGTCTGTCCGTCTTACAAATAAAGTACGCAACGCTTCGTACAAATAGTACTTTTTTATTTATTTATTCAGATACAAGTTAGCCCTTGACTACAATCTCACCTGGTGGTAAGTGACGATACAGTCTTGCTTACGGCTATTTCGGATCGGGAATTCTTGGATTCAGATTAAATGCAGTGCAAAAAGAGAGATCATTAGGATTCCGTACCTCAAAAGGAAAAGGGAACCCTTATAGGATCAGTTTGTTGTCTGTCTGTCTGTCTATCTGTCAGTCTGTCAGTGTGTCTGTCAAGAAACCTGTAGGGTACTTCCCACTGACCTAGAATGATAAAATTTGGCAGGTAGGTAATAACAGTTATAACACACGTAAGGGGAAAAATCTGAAACAATGAATTTGTGGTTACATCACGAAAAATAAATAAAAATGTGTTCATTAACGAATAGTTAGTATTTTCAACTTTCAAGTAAGATTAGTAAACCAAGTGTGATATCATATAAAAGGACCTTACTTGTACATCAAAAACCGATTTTATTTATTTTTATCCATACTAATATTATAAATGCGAAAGTGTATCTGTTTATCTGTCCGTCTGTTTGTCTGCTAGCTTTTCACAGCTCATCCATTTAACCAATTTTGATGAAATTTGGTACAAAAATAGCTTGCATCCCGGGGAAGGACATAGGCTACTTTTATGATAAATAAGATTTAGTGGATACCGCTATTTTTCTGGAAATAACGTTAGATGCGAAACTTCAATGGGGCTCTCATATAAATAACTTATCGAACAGACAGTTCTGCTGCATATGCGGTAAAAAAGATTCGCCAGTTGACAGACATAGAAACGGCGAGACTAGTATATTTTAGTTACTTTCACAGCATTATGTCATATGGCATATTATTAGAAAAGAAAAAGAAAGAAAAGAAAAAACGTTTATTTTTTAAAGCTGTACCACACATTACCAGTTACCAACTGGTTAGGTTATCCCAGCGCCTCTTATACTTGAGTAATAAAGTCAAAAAACCTCAAGTAGAAGAAGCGCCGGAATAAAGTATGTCATGTGTGGCACAACCCAAAAAAAAAGGTCCCTACTCAGCATAAATGCATATTGTCTTGCACAAGTACAAAAACATACAGCGCTGGTTTTCAGTAGAAACCCTGATTCAGATGGCACCACGGAATTATTATGGGGTAATGCTGCTGATATAAATTCTATTTTTGTGCTGCAGAAAAGGGCTGTTCGAGCCATATATAGTATGGGACCACGAGAGTCGCTGAGAACTAAATTTAGAGAAGTTAAAATTATGACAGTGCATAATCAATATATTTTTGAAAATTTATTGTACGTATATAAAAACATAAATAAATTAACAAAAAAAGTGACTGTCATAAGTTCAAAGTGACTGTCATAAGTTCAAAGTTTTCATAAAACGTAAACTAATTAAAAAATCCTATTACATTGTAAAGGATTATTTAAATGATAAGCAAGCTTGGGAATGAGTTGCTCGGCTTTGTGATAGTTCTAATAAGTTTAATTTATGATTTTGTAAAGTGGTGATAATAAAAAGAATACCCGGCTGAGTTAGCTGTGGGCTCTTCTCAGTCTTGGGCACGTTTGGAACCCTCGTAGCGTTTGCGAAATAATTATCACCACTATATTTTACAAATCCAACAACTGACAATCGAAAAGAGTAATTTATTACCTATTTTGAACAAATCATTTGACTTTGACTTTTGATCCCGGAAAATCAAAGTTCCCACGGGATTTTTAAAAAACCTAAATCCACGCGGACGAAGTTGCGGGCATCATCTAGTGCATAATAAATAGTTTTTGATTTATCATGCAAAATGTCAAAAAATACTATTTACCTATTTATTTATTTTTATTTTTCACTAGCTGCCCCGGCGAACTTCGTACCGCCTAACAGTCGATTCTTTTTCAGGAATTTTTTAAAAATTTTCTCTCCGTAAGAACCATATTCGTACTTCAAGGAATATTATAAAAAAAGAATTAGCGAAATCGGTTCAGCTGTTCTCGAGATTTGCGATCAGCAACACATTTAGCGATTCATTTTTATATGTACCGAAATTCTAGTTACATAGTAGTAATAAATTAAGTTACATTGTAAATGCTTATCTCTAAACGGAGATTTAGAGATAAACATTTTACTATTGTAGTACGGAAACCTCGGGGCGCGAGTCTGACTCGTACTTGGCCGGTCGGTCTGTCGGTCGGTCGGTCGATTTATTTTAGAATGCATCGTATCGACAGCTGGTGGTAGTAGTTTACATATATCCTACTAATATTATAAACTAGGTGAAGCTATGATAGCCTAGTGGTTAGGACGTCCGCCTTCTAAACGGAGGTCGGGGGGTTCGATCCCGGGCACGCACCTCTAACTTTTCGGAGTTATACGCGTTTTAATTAATTAAATATCACTTGCTTTAACGGTAAAGGAAAACATCGTGAGGAAACCTGCATGCCGAGTTCTCCATAATGTTCTCAAAGGTGTGTGAATTCTACCAATCCGCACATGGCCAGCGTGGTAGACTATGGCCAAAACCCTTCTCACTCTGAGAGGAGACCCCTGCTCTGTAGTGAGCCGGCGATGGGTTGATCATGATGATGATGATGAGGTGATGCCCACGACTTCGTACGCGTGGATTTAGATTTTTAAAAATCCTGTGGGAACTCTTTGATTTTCCGGGATAAAAAGTGGCCTATGTCACTCTCCAGGTCAACCATACCCATGCAAAAATCACGTCGATCCGTTGCTCTGTTGCGACGTGATTGAAGGACAAACCAACGAACCAACAAACAAACACACTATCACATTTATAATAGGTGTAGTGATGTGTGTGTGTGGATGTTTGGATGTTTGTTACTCAATCACACAAAAACGGCTGAACAGTTTTGGATGAAATTTGGAATGGAGATAGATAAAAGTGTTAATTTAGGGTATACCCTAAATTAACACATAGGCTACTTTTTATCCCGGAAAATCAAAGAGTTCCCACGGGATTTTTAAAAACCTAATTCCACGCGGACGAAGTTGCGGGCATCAACTAGTAATAAAATATAATTTGGACTTATCCGAATTCCGAAAGTCAGGGTTGTCAAATCACACTTTACATTATAAAGGCGAAATTTTGTATCTGCGTGTGTGTGTGTATAGGTTTGTTACCCTTTCACGCAAAAAGTACAAGACGGATTTGGCTGAAATTTGAAATAGTGATCGCTTTTGAAAGAGTTCTCGCGGGATTAAAAAACCACTATATCCTCGCGGACGAAGTCGCGTATATCATCTAGTTACAAATATAAGTATGTAGGTCATATTGTGTGCTTAGACAATTTAATTATATACTTGAGTTTTCGTGTAACAGAAACAAAAATGGATTGGCGGAAGAGGAAAAAGAAACGGTTTAGACTCGCAAAAGCTTCTCGCAAAAGCAAATCCCTTGCAAAGAGGAGATCTATTAAAATTCATCAGAATCTTTCCAAACCATAATATTATCTTGTGATGATAATGCCATTACTTTTTCGGGGTTATTCCCGTGCGTCACACCCGACGTGAGTAACAATGTGACTCGACGGGAATTTTATTTGACTGAATATGTACTTTTCCGGGATGCTGAATTTGATAATGACATTTATTTTCAAATCCAAAATAGTAGACATGCACTTTTCACAAAAAATAGAAATGGGTGTCGTTTTCAGGGTTTCCAGGATGCTGGTTTTGATAATGACATTAATTTTTTAATCTAAGATGGCGGGCCAGCACTTTTTATAAAAAATAGACGCGAGTGTCGTTTTCAAGGTTCTCCAGGATGGTGAATTTGATGATGACATTTATTTATTTTTAATAAATACTTATATATTATACTTCTATTTAAGTGGATCACGGGATTTTCTTTGGCAAGGAAACGACAAAGCAAAAAATCGAATTGAATTAGATTATGATGCTATCACACCGTACCATTTAGAGCCAGCTTCTGAAAGTTTGACACTGTGTTTGTAAGTTGATATTATTTAGATACTAGCAAATGCCCACGACTTCGTCCGCGTGGGCTACACAAAATTTCGAACCCCTATTTCACCCCCTCCAGAGTTGAATTTTCAAAAATCTCTTCTTAGTGGATGCCTGCGTCATAATAGCTATCTGCATGCCAAATTTCAGCACGATCCGTCCAGTAGTTTGAGCTGTGCGTTGATAGATCAGTCAGTCAGTCAGTCAGTCAGTCAGTCAGTCAGTCAGTCAGTCAGTCAGTCACCTTTTTCTTTTATATATTTAGATTAGGAATTAGGATTAGGATAATATAATTATTATGTTACTAGCTGCCCCGACGAACTTCGCACCGCCTACAGTCGATTCTTTTTCAGGACATTTTTTAAATTTTTCTCTCCATAAGAACCATCCCCGTACTTCAAGGAATATTATCAAAAAGAATTAGCGAAATCGGTGCAGCTGTTCTCGAGATTTGCGATCAGCAACACATTCAACGATTCATTTTTATATAATAATATAGAGATTTACTATTTGTTGTCAGATTTGTCAATGCTGAATTATGTTGTATTTTAGTGACTCAAGACATTCCTTTTAGAAGAAAACAAGGAAAATAAAATGAATGTGCCCAATATACGTACCACTGAAATCCAACATGATGCTGCAACATTCAATTCCGTACTAAATATTGAAAGGTCTACCCATACCATACTTGTAAGTTGTTATGCTATGTTTTTTGTATACATTCTATATAGATAATACTCACAATATATTTACGTTGATTGTATGTTTATTAATTCCAGAAATGAAATGGAGAGCTTCAATAGTTCTGCGTCGAATGATACATCTAATGTGACTGTTGAAACAGAAAATGATACATATTGTGTTTATGTGTGTAGTGGGCTTTTAGAGGGAAATTGAATTGTACCTACTTCCTACTTATAAAAATAAAATTTTCATTTTTGAGATCAAAGTGGAATTTATTTAGACTTTTTTATACACAAGTAGATGGTATATATAGTTTTAGTCGCTACTAATAGATAAGTGTAGGCAACAAAATTTATTTTCACAGACAAACGAATGTGTAATCATGTGTTCCTAATAGGTAATCCGCCAGCACAGAGAATTCAACTCCTAGAGTACGCATATACAAGGATTTACATGAAAACAAAATCGTAAAATGTTGGCGGGGGACAGGGGAGAATGCTTTGTTGTGATTGGTGGACTGACTTATAAAAACAATGTGCGGAATGAGGGTACCGAACGGGCGTGGGCGATGATTCATTTAAAATTCCGTGGGATCACCACGATTTAGCAATGCAATTCCTTAGGTACAGCATCAGGGTCGAGAAGTGGGTCTTCGAGTTCAATGATAAAGTCTTTACTTGGTAGATATAGGTACCTACGTCTCAATATCAATTTATAACCGACAGTTTCAAAATCCCATAAGTTTTGGTGGTCATGTCCCCTGCAGCATCAGGATTGAGGAGTTGAAATCCCCATTTTATATAGGACAATGTTGCAAAGTTTCTTTATCAATTAAAAAAAATACGCAAATCGGTTCAGAAATCTCGGAGATTTCTGTGTACATAGGTAGAAAAACACAACTCCTTTTTTAAAAGTCGGTTAAAAAAGTATCCTTTGTTAATTCTCTACTTGTCTGTAAAAGTCCCGTCAAAATAGGTTCTGCCGTTCCGAAGATTAGCCCGTTCAAACTTCAAACAGACAGACAGACAGACAGTTTTTAAAAACATTTGATTCAGCTGTTATGGTACAGTTCAAATAACAATATTATGAGCTTGCGGTAGTTATTTCGAAATTACAGACAGACACTTCATAGAAGTATGGATTTCTATAATATAATATAAGTACGAGTTGTTTATACACGCTGAGGTAGTAGTTACCTAATAGGTATGTATGTAAGTGAGATTTTATAGTATTCATCAAAAGATAAGTAGGTAATCATTATCATTCAAAAACAATTTAAAAATATCTATTTCAGTAGGTAAAACAATTTCACATAGTGCGTAGTAATTGGGACCATCCCAGTAAGTGTTTTAGTATTGCTACGAGTACTCGTGGCAGGCGACCCCGCTCTTCCATAAAATCTTATACAATAATAATTGAAATAAGTAGTTCCTTCATAAATCATATATTTACAAAAATTCATCGGTGACATCTGTCCAACTATCTGTGTGCCATCATCAATATATCCGGACGCTAGTGTGAGCGCATGCACTCGCTACACTGCTCATCACTGAGTCTATTTCTTTCTATCACAATGTTAGGTGAAATAGCATACAGGTTACCCACGTGGGCCGAGCAGTTCGGACGTGCATCCAGCGTCACCTTAAAATTTAAAACTCGTAGTTTCTCCGTAGCTATGCATGGTCGCATTCTTCAAAAACTAAGTGAGTAAAACCTACTCTATCCAGACAATAGCATGCCATCTGCATTCTACATTGATCTTCATAAAGCTTTCACATTCGTTCACATATCATTATTCTCAATATAACGCCTTTAACTCCCATCAAAATTAAGTTAGGCATAGTGCATTCAATATTAACTGGCGTGTTTCCACTTGAGACCGTCATTAGCAATAACAATAGGATTAAGTCGTGGCGGACGAATACGAAAGTATCGACACTGGTTGGTTTTTGTTTTTTAACCGGCTCCTTTAAAAATGAAAGGGCTCTATGTCTGTTTGGTTAATTAAAATTGCCCCTATTGTTTACGTGGCATGTCGAATGTAATCCTATTGTTATTACTAATGACTGTCTCAAGTGGAAACACGCCAGTTAATATTAGCTGGTATGGCGCTTTCTTAAAACTTCAATATGTAAGTGATTTATATGGCAGAATTCCGCTAGATTTGTCAGTCGCCTAAATAAATCATCTAAATCTGTTTAACATTTAACAACAAGCTAAGTGCTAAAAAAATTTCAAAATCGGTTTAAGGGATAAGCCGTGAAAAGCTAGCAGACAGACATATACACTTTCACATTTATAGTATTAAGTAATGAATGGAAGTTTATCGTTGGGGCAAAATATAAACGATCGCTAACATTGCTCCGTTTCTCACACTCAAATGGCGTAACCCCTTGAGCTTTATCGACCGCTAATCTCCAAGGATTATACTTTTACACGGATCACGCGGGGTATTGTCATGTGACTAGAGACTGCTGCTTGGATTATCTCGTGGTTATTGTGCCCGTAATGAGCATCTGATTACTTAAGCGGATCTTACACAGATGTTTGTGTATTATCTGGTGTTATAATAATATGTTTGGAACTGCCATCTTGTTGTTTACGATTCATCACCATCATCATAATCAACCCATCGTCGGCTCATTACTGAGTTCGTCCCCTCTCAGAATGAGACTGGTTTATGCAATAGTCCGCCACGCTGGTATAATGCGGATTGGCGGACTCCACACACCTTTGAAAATATATCTTTTACTAGAAATGGATATAGGCTACGTTTTATCCCGAAAAACCATAAAGTTCCCAACTTTCCACAAGATTTAAACACCTATTTCACCTTTTTACTATCGCAATCGTACCGCAATACATCGCCAAGGCCTGCACCCGTACGTAGTCGAAATTCCACGGATACGTACGAAGCGATTTGCCTCCTCATTTCTAATTCGAACCGCTGAGATTTGGAATACCCTTCCAGCATCAGTTTTCCCCTCCAATTATAATATGGGTACCGTCAAGACAAGAGTGAATTGGCATCTTCTAGGCAAGCGCGCTCCATCTTGGGCTGCATCATCACTTGCCACCAGGTCTGATTGCAGCCAAGCGCTAGTCGATAAATTAAAAAAAAAAACCTAAGCCCACGTAGATTAAGTTGCTGGCATCATCTAGAAAATAAGGTTATTTATTGTAAGTAGAAATCTACTTTATCACAACAATTGATAGATTGGTTCGAGAGTTCAAACTATTCTCACGCAGTTCACATTCACTGGTAAAAGATGTCAAGTGTGTTATGCGACTGTCTGAGTTCTCAGTACGAAGCACTCTACCATATTATTTTAGTTCTGGTAAGTGATTGACACAATGGGATTGGATGCAAGTCCATACAATCAAAAATATGTAGGTCATACTCAAGACCATGATGTTTTTTTTTCAAATACACCATCATCACACTCAATGTCCCTTATTGATGTCAAGTTTTTCACACAAATACGTATTATAGTGTTTCTACTACTTTATTTTTGCTACAGCGTACTATTTGATTATTTATATTATGATGAATTTGATGAAATCTTTTTTGAAAGATAGCAACGGCATAAGTGACGCCTCCATAACCCCTCTGATGCGATAGGTTCTGGCTATATCATTTTATTTGAACAAAAATTTTCAATTTACAAAAGTAACCACTACAATCTTTTACAAAAGAGACATTTTTGTGCATTCTTGTCAGTCTTAATTTTGTTATTTAATCAGGGGCTGATTTTTTAAACGTTATCGGTGTAAACTTTGACTGACAAACTGATTTCTAAATATGTCGAAAGTGTAAAATAGTAAGATATCTTGAGTTAAACAGTAAAAATTAGCCCTGAACTTTCTTTTTCTTGTGAATAAAGTTTGTGGATTGTCATTATTATCTTCCAAGATAGGATACACACACACACACATACATACTAATATTATAAATGCGAAAGTGTGCCTGTCTGTGTGTCTATCTGTCTGTCTGCTAGCTTTTCACGGCCCATCCTTTCAACCGATTTTGATGAAATTTAGTACAGAGATAGCTTGCACCCCGGGGAAGGACATAGACTTTTATCCCGGAATATCAAAGAGTTCCCACGGGATTTTGACAACTTAATTCCACGCGTACGAAGTCGCGGACATTACCTAGTACATATTTTGATATTTGTAGGTTTCTAACCCCAAGACAGACAAAGTGATGCTATTTTCTCCTTTTACACACTGACAGTTAAAGATGTCAAGTGTCTTGAACGATTGTCCCACAATTATGTACTCTAGGAAATTTATGACGGGTGATTTACAAAAGGCGAGGTTCGGAGTGCCGTAATATATTCAACGCTGTAATTATACTGTTATAGGGGGCTTGCGTCGCGTCGCCTGAATAATGTATGCGTACGCGCAGCTCCATGCACCGGCAGGGTTTGATACGAGCGCGTTTTTGTTTCTTGATTTAGATATGTGACATTCATGGTGGCTTACGTTTACAATATTGTGGCCCTATGTGTGAATTGCCTTTATTATTTTATACTAGCTGATGCCCGCGACTTCATCCGCGTGGATTTACATTTTTCAAAATCCCGCGGGAACGCTTTGATGTTCCGGGATAAAAAGAAGCCTATATCCCTTTCCAGATCTTAAACTATACCCATGCAAAAATCACGTTGCTCCGTGATTGAAGGACAATCAACAAACACACTTTCACATTTATAATAGGGGTAGTGATTTCAATTTGCGATGGTGAGCTAGTTTTCACGTAAGTAAGAAGTTACACTTCTTTACTTACAGTAGGAATATCATCGATGTATAATGATTTCCTTACCAATAGCTCACATCAATTAATTGTTATTATTATAATGTCAGCCCTTGACAATTTTATTCGAACAATTCGAGCATTTGCTATTTCGGTAATATTTATGTAGAATTTACTATCGACTTCCAACAATGAAGATATATAGCGTAGTTTATGATTCTCATTATACAGTATGTCTAAATTATTCATCATCAGCTAGTTAATAACCATATTTCTAGACTTTGGTCCGAACTCTGAGCGTGGGTGTTATATTCCGTGAGAGCGATTTGCAGGCGCCATGTTGGACCATTGATATATTCAATCGGTGCATAAAGGTCGTAATTTTTGTTGCTTGCTTGCTTTTCCTAATAATAACTTACATATTTTGTACTAACTGATAGTCGCGACTACGTCCGCGTGGATTTAGATTTTTAAAATCCCGTCGGAGCTTTTTGATTTTCCTGGATAAAAGTTACCTATATGTCATTCTCCAGGTTTTTAACTTTGTCCATGCAAAAAATCACGCTCATCCGTTGCACCATCGCAGCGTAATTGAAGGACAAACCATACAACCAACAAAGCAACAAACAAACCAACAAACAAATACATAACAATATGATATAATGGATAGCGATTTTATGTTTAACTAGCTTAAGCTCGCAACTTCGTCCGCGTGGACTCCACAAATTTCAAACCCCTATTTCACCCCCTTAGGGGTTGAATTTTCAAAAATCCTTTCTTAGCGGATGCATACGTCATAAAAGCTATCTGCATGCCAAATTTGATGAAACATGCCAGCCCGATCCGTCCAGTAGTTTGAGCTGTGCGTTAATCAGTCTGCAGTCAGTCAGGCAGTCAGTCACCTTTTCCTTTTATATACCTATTTAGATACCATTTAAAATGCCTTTATCCTTCTTCAAAACTGTGATATTACTTTACAAAAAAAAATTAAATAACTTCAATTTGAGTTTATAGCGGTTGGATAACAATTAACAATTAAATAATATTTTACATATTAGGTAATTGTTAAATTTCCGTTCAAGTAATAGCGTATCTCATATTTTCCATATCTTTGTTGGAGTCTGGAAACCAAAGCAGTGCAGTAGATACTTGTCTAGTCCTTAAATTAATACCGCTAAAGTGTCATTATCGCCTGTATAATAACTTGGTAATATTGTATCGAATTATTACGTAAATAACATCTCTGGTTATCTTTGCAGTATCTGAATGCGTATCTATGTGTTTTGTTTATGGCGCCTCATCTTTTAATGCATCCAGTTAGCTAGAAAGATTTGTTAAGATTTTTTGCTTTAAGAAATATCAATACATAGTTACTAAACAAATAAAAAAAGATAGTGAAAAGATGACCTCTCTGTTTCTACTACTATAAGTGGGAGTTTCGGGTTCTACTCCCGGCCGAGTTAGTGGAAATTTCCTATTATTAAATTGTTGCTGGCCTGGTGGGAAGCTGGGATGGAAAAAAAACTGCCATACCCCTTCCAACTTAGCCTGCTTCTATTTTAGATTACATCATCAGTAGATGACTGATGGTATGACGGAACTGATGACTTCCCACTAGAGTAGGCGAGTTTCAAAGTTGCACAGGATCTAAGATTTAACCCAGGAAATATTGCACATCGAACTTTAGAAAGAGATAACGGTTTCGTAGAGCGTTGTCTCTGTTGTTGGGACCGACAAAACGTCACACTGTATGAGTGACAGAGACAACGTCCTTTCCTGTCGGGTTACAGGTAGGTACTGTATAAACCCTAGCCTGTGTAACTTTGAAAATATGTAAATACTAGCTGATAAGTTCGTCCGCGTGAATTTACGTTTTAAAAATCACGTGGGGAACTCTTTGATTTTTCGGGATAAACAGTAACGATCTGGAGAATGACATAGGTTAACTATAACCATGCAAAAAATCACGTCAATCCCTTGCTCCGTTGCGACGTGATTGAAGGACAAACCAAGAAACAAAAACACTTTCGCATTTATAATAAGGGTAGTGATTTTACGGAAATCTAACAAATCATACACACAGCTGATGTTATAATTTTACAACGTGTCTATAAAATTTCATTGTGTTTGATTGGTTAGTATTCAAATGGGAATCACACTCCGTTTGTATGGAACAGCTTAGAATACGCTCCTTTTAAATAGGTATGTATTTAACAATATATGCACTTGTAGCAATCAGGTCCACATTTAGGAGCGGACAGGCCGTGGTTTGACAAACGGCGGCATGCGGAATGCGGCACCCACGACCCCAGGCCGCTAGGCGCCGGTTTCGCGCCGTGGGTGTAGTGAAGGGTGCATAAGAAAAAGCGTTCACCTGCTTTGCTGATTGGTAAATACCTATTAAGCGGTGATAGCTGAGTGGTTTAGATGTCGACTTTCTATTGGGGGGTCCAGGGTTCGATCCCGAGCACGCACTTCTAAATTTTCGGATTTATGTGCGATTTAAACAATTATAATTTAGCAATTGCTTTGATTAAGGAAAACTGAGAAATGTTCTCCATAATGTTCTCAGACGTGTGGGAAGTCTGCAAATCCGCACTTGGCCAGCGTGGTGGCCTATGGTCCAGACCCTTCTCATTAGGGGTGACTCGTGCTCGGTAGTGGGCCGGCGTTAGGTTGATGATCTTTTAGCCAAACACGTTCTGTTCTAACGGGAACCGTATCAGGTTAGGTACCTACCATCAGCTATGAAATATTGATAGATTCAGAAGAGTCAGGGCTGGGGTCTTATATTCATATCTACTATCTAAAACAATAATGCTTACAGTGAGAGAGAGTTAAAAACTTAGCCGAATATTTTTAGATACGACGCTGTACTGCGTTGTTTTAACAAAAATATGCTCTATATTAACAAAAACTATATTGTCTATAGGATTGAAATAAAGTAATCTGGTCTCTGTCATTTTGTCTGTCTGACCACTTCAATCTAAGTACCTAGTTACTTTAAGTGTTCTCATACTCATATTTGCCAGATGCCCACACTTAGACTACAACATTGTTGGTCACTGCTATGCATGAACTTAATCAAAAAAGTGTTTGTCTGTCTGTTGCCTCTTTATGGCTCAACCGCTGAAATGATCTTAAAGAAAATTTGGGGCAAAGGCCCCAAATTTTCTCATTCTTTCATTTTGAAAGGATCATTTCAATAGAATACCCATTTTAATCGAGACAATCAAAGAGGTTAGATCACATAATTTTTATAAACCTCAATCCATCGTAGAACGAAGTCGCGGGCAGCTAGAAGTTAGTACTTTAGTTATAACTTAGTTAGTACCTACTTTAGTTATATAGAAGTTGGTGCTTATTAAATGTAATTTAATAAGTGCTTCTATAAACAATGTAAATATTTTACATTACACTATTATGTATTAATAAATAGACGGAGTGACACACTTCATTTAAACCTTCGTGGTTTTTTTTGCTGTCAATGAAAAAAAAAGTTACTTTAGTTTAATTGAACCGAGCAAAATAATCACGTCTAAATCCATTACTCTAGACGGCCTTGATAAAGTATAAATTATTGTAATCAATTACAAAACAGATTACGTAATTGGATTTAGTGTTGTACTGTCAAGTGGACGTCATGGATGCCGCCCACCGCGGTACAGACGCCCAAGCAGAACAGACGGAATATAATTCCAATTTGGTTATATTTCCAAGAACTTAGTTTAAACAGTCATACTCATAACTTAACTTATTACTACAACTGGCTAATGCCCGCGACTTCGTCCGCGTGGACTACACAAATTTCAAACCCAGTTTTTATCCCTTTAGGTATTGAATTTTCAAAAATCCTTTCTTATCGGATGTCTACGTCATTATAGAGTATAGACAATAGCTATCTGCATGCCAATTGTCAGCTCAATCCGTCCAGTAGACAGGTCATGGATGCCGCCCACCGCGGTACCGACGCCCAAGCAGAACAGGCAGAATTTAAGCTAGTTAAATTATACATATAACCTTATAAAATAATAAATAAAATAAACTTTGAAAGATTAAAGAAAATTTAATATTAAATTTACTGACACTCAAGGAACCTGAAATATAAAGATCAGGGGTTTGCTGAAAAATCAACCAGATGCCAGCAATGAAGAATGAAGCAGGGACTAATAAAATAAGACTGCAAGTTGGTGAAGCCGTCAGGCGCAAGTTTTAAAGATGGCTGTCGGGACACATTCTGCAGTTTACGAGCAATTAACTTTATTTCAGCGCATCGAGAGGGGCCCCTTTATGGGCCCTTTAGTTGCCAGCTATTTTATTCCCAATTGCATTTCTTTAAATCGCGTCGGGCATAGGTACTCCGGTAAGATGTGCTTGTATTTAAGTAGCGATAAACGAGCAGTCCTGTTTCCGAACTTATTTGCCAGACAACTACCTACTTTTGGAAGTAATGTGCGTATAATGTCTTAAGTAGGAACTCTCAGATTCAATTCCCGGCTGGATTGATTTTCGAATTTACAATAGGTAGGTATTATGACTAATTCTGTTGTACTTACATATTATATTAATATCTCTAAATTAAACTAAATTGACAGGTCTAAATGTAGTGCTACCCTTTTTAACACGGACCATTGTGAAAGGGACAGCAATACACTAGATCTGTAAATTTTTTTACAACGAAATTGGCTACATTATTTCAATTAGCTCAGATCTGGTCTGGTTTTAAACCGTGCCGCCAAAGCGTTTAGGTCTAGGTAGGCTTAGGTAGGTAGGTTTAGGTTTAGGTAGGTTAGACGTTCTAGGTTAGCATGCTTCCATCGTTGACTCTATGTCCACTTTTTATTATTATTGAATGATGAGCTTATGCTTGACGACTAGCATGCCTTATTAAAAACAATGTACTTATTTGAAATCACATCGTTCATCGCCAGACACTTAGTATCATGGCAACCCCATGCCAGACACCCTTAAAGTATAAAGGGTGACTGACAGGGACTATCCACGACACTCAGGGTGAGATCTATAGAGGGTACTCTGACTTAGCTTAGACTAAAGACAGAGTCAAAACGAGACGGAGCTATATCTCTCACATAAATCTGTCTCATTTTAACTCAATCTTAAGTCTGAGCAAAGTCAAAGTGCGCTCTATACCTAGATCTTAATCTATAGAGCGTACTCTGACTTAGCTTAGGCTAAAGACAGAGTCAAAACGAGACGGAGCTATATCTCTCACATAAATCTGTCTCATTTTAACTCAATCTTAAGTCTGAGCAAAGTCAAAGCGCTCTATACCTAGATCTCAGCCTAAGTGTCTGGCAATGCATGATTGCCAGTGATGAATGCGTGATTTCTAATCGATTCCTAAGAAAATAATAATAAAAAATGGACTCTCTTTTTGACGTAAGATTGTTTACACCTTTATTAGGTACCTGTTATCTCCATCCAAACAAACGTATCCTCCCAGTATTGGGGACAATACGCAAGAAACTTTCAGCTTATTTTACGAAGGAATGGCACGCATTGGCTCTCTCTATATTAATTGACATGTATCATGTATGTCATGTATATGTATGTACGTACTCTCTTTCTAAAATAACTAGCCACTGACTATGAAATAATTTGTTGAAGTAATTTTGTATGACTCTTACGGACGCTACATTACTCTTTGTTACAACTTACAAAGTTACATTAATTTCGATGCAAAGTTTTTAAATTTATCGCTCCACATTTTCTGTGTGGAAAAATACCTCAATGTTTTTAGATTTATTTTCATTGAGTCTAATGTGAAGTGCGTGCCTTAAATTTTATTAAAACCCTTGGGATTTTCCCCGAACGATAACCTTCAAAACCAGAGCCTAGAAAGAATGAGTTTCATCTTACAAAAGAGCGCCTGCAAATCTTACTTTATATTTTGTAAATAGCGACCCACCTTGGCTCGCACGGGTAGCTTTTTTACAAATTTTTTGAAAATAAAATATAGCCTACTCAGGAATAACGTAGCTTTCTACTGGTGAAAGAATTTTCAAAATCGGTTCAGTTGTTCCAGAGATTACCCCCTACAAGCAAACTTAAAAACTTTAACTCTTTATATGTAACTTGCGACCCGCCCCGGCCTTGCACGCGGGTAGCTTTTTTATTTTCGTAGGGATTTCCAATTTTTTAGAAAATACGCTATGTCACTCAGGAATAATGTAGCTTTCTACTGGTGAAAGAATTTTTAAATCCGATCCGTCCACTAGTTTGACCTGTGCGTTGATAGATCAGTCAGTTAGTCAGTCACATTTTCGTTTTATACATTTAGATTAGATTTTTATTAGAGATATTAAAAGCGAATTGAATACCACCAAGACAGTACCGTATTTATTTTGCATCTATATACATGCATAAATTCGATGCGCCAGCAGACGTTAAGACGAATATTAATCAATTTCCTCTGTTTACAAAATGGCTGGTGGCCGCGTGGCGTCGCAGCGATCCCTCTAGCGTTAAACTGCCTCTGACGTGGATTAATCGCCTATGCAGGGAACTGGCTGTTGTGGTAAATCGACTGTTGCACTCGGTTATTGTGCTTTGGACGTCTTATAAGGAAGTGGTTCCTTGGTTATAAGTTTCTAACTATACACTAGTAGTTTAATACCTTCAAGAAATGAACAAATGTTTCATATTCTACTTTTTATCTCGGAAAATCAAAGAGTTTCCACGGGCTTTTAGAAACCTAAATCCACGCGGATGAAACAGTGGTCATGAGCTAGTCTAGTAATGAGAAATGAAAAATTGCTCAAAAAAGTCGTTTCACATTGTGTCGGGAACCCTGAAGTAAATTTGAAAAACCTGTATCTCAGAGTCCCTGCTCTTCCTCAATAACTTTAGAGTCTTTTAATGAAACGCAACGCCGCGCGCCGTTGCGTTGCGTTTAAATTTATGGAAAAAGTGTTTTCGGAAAAAATTTCACGCCTTTTTCGCGTTAACATTTATTGATAACTTTTGGGATTATCTTTAAGCCGTTTTTACACGGTATGTGTAACCTACGTAAAACTGAAAAATTAAAAAAATTGTAAAACAGCGTGTGTTAAAGAAAATTTGAAATCTGCGATCGGACGCAACTCGCGAGGCGGTTGCGTGCGGGGGTTGCGCAAGAGCGTCCGCGTCTCACTGGCGCCATCTACCGTGATCTATAGGCGCCGGCATTCGCCTCTCATTATACCCCGCCTTATCGCGTCAATGCAAATCCGACGGCATTTTAATCTTAGAAAAGTCCGTTTTCGAGCAAATACTTCACTTGTTCTAGGCACCTCTGAGGCTAGACATAATACAGTGGGCGTAGGAACGATTGTGAAAATCGGTACCGTTTTTAAGTAAGCGTGGGCAGGTAATTATACATGAAGCTTTTAATCCGTGACGGCTGGTGCAGTTGAATAAATGGCACACTTGTTTGTATAGCCTGATTTTTGTGATTGGTACAAAGGGTTATTTACTTACATTCTCGTAATATGCTTAACTAAGCTTTTGTCTGTTTAAAAACCCTGATAGCCTAGTGATTAAGATGTCCGCCTCCTATTGCGAGGATCGTGAGTTCCATCCCGAGCTCTTATTTTTCGGAGTTATGTGCGTTTTCAGCAATTAAATATCACTTAATTCACTTAAAGGCATTCCGAACCAGTGGTAGATGCATCCGACTATTCGAAAGTATTTGTAAAAGTTTATTCGAATAAAAAAGATATTTTTTTACTTACTTTAACAGTGAAGGAAAACTGCAAAGTTCTCCATAATATTCTCAAAGGTGTGTGAAGTCTGCTAATCCACACTTAGCTAGAACCCTTCTTATTCTGAGAGGGACCCGTGCTCTGGAGTGAGGCGGATGGGTTTATCATGATGATGATTCTGATAGAAACTGTATAGGTACCAGTCAAAATGTCATCCGTCTATACTTAGTGCGTATATACAAATAACTATGCATAAGCAGCAATAAAATAAAAGAATCCACAGTTTTTTCATACTACTTTATCTTTTTATTATACAATATTTAAATGAGACTTTATTTTCTCATTTGCAAAAGCGCAAAATAACGTCAACAGAAGAAAAAATATAGCCGTTACTCCTCCGGGCGGCAAAAGCCTGATTTATATTGATCTCATGTCGAACGCTGATTGCCTTCTGTTCTTAATTTATTTTGACACCTCGGTCCCATTCCGTTTCCCTTCGACCAAATTAAAAGCTAATCAAATTTGCAATATCGCATCCATTGCCGGCGTTTGTATTGATTAAGGATTAGGCCCTTCGAAATTATTCAGGGAAATAAGTAGATAATTAAATTGACAAACCTGAATTTTAAACACATCCATTCTTAATTCACTAATGACACAAAATAGGCTAGCTTTTAGGTAGATAGGTTTAAACAACATTTTTTTATGAAATCGTACAATATTGATTGTTTTAATAATATTAATTTTCAATCTTTTTGTTTCAGGTAAGTTCATTCAACTCAAGTTAATGCTCCAGTCGAAATCATCGTAAGTCAACGCGTTAGGTTAATATTTTGTTTATAATAATTGTTAAGATAGTGATTTACCTATACCTACTTCAAGGAAATCCCTAAATGTGTTCCTAAACTGCACTGGCAGTATGTGTGTGGTCAAAGGCGCTGCGGACACAGAGTTGCGATACCCAAGAGAGACGCAGCAGGTTCGAATCCTGTCGATTCCGCAATTTTTGATATGTATTTAAAATTATGTATTAACTAGATGGTGCCCGCGACTTCGTCCGCATGGATTTAGATTTTCAAAAATCCCGTGGGAACTCTTTGATTTTCCGAGATAAAAAGTAGCCAATGTCCTTCCTCAGGATGGAAGCTATCTCTGTACCAAGTTTCGTCAAAATCGCTTGAACGGGTGGGCTGTGAAAGGCTAGCAGACAGACAGACAGACACACTTTCGTATTAGTAATATTAGTATGGATGTCATTTTATGTTACTCTAATCAATATTATAAGAATATGAAAAACGTCCCGTCAGAACACTTCAGAAGCTTTGGTTTTTCCTACAAATTGAACGTAAACGCAAATTCTAGTGAACAAGTTCTGCCTATACAAAAGCAAAAACAAATTAAGTCCGAGTGCCATTTCAACGTGCAGATTTGAGTTAATAATTCAAATATATAAGAGAGGGTGGTGCTAGGAACCCGTAAAGGCAATTCTAAAAATCGCCGCTGAATCGTAAAATCGGTGGAGAATAGAGACGCCAAGTCTTGCCGATTCATGGGATTGTCCTAAAATAGCTATTGATAAATTTTATTGTAAGATCATCGATTTTAATTTCTGTAATTATTTAATGCCATATGGAAGTGGAATATTAAAATAACTACATATTACCACTTGTAGTCGGCATATTATGTGTCAATGGGAGTTCCAATGGGAGGTCATCACCCATAGTAACCAGGGCCTGAATTCAAAACAGTGTCATTATTTACACTATCCTATTATTAGGCAAACCCCATGGTTTGCCTAATAATAGGAAACCCGACGAAGCGGTAGGTACCTACAGATAATCACGAATCTGTACCGCAACCTCCCCTTGCATTAAGCACTAGCGTTCACCGACCAGCAGCGGGGTGATTCGCTAACTCAGTGTCTAACACTGAATAATATCCACCGAGCTCATTTGACATTTATTTTTAATCCATTGAAGGTGTTCTATGAAAAAATATTTTAGTATCACTCAGTGAAGCAGCAATGTAGAGCCAACCGATGTCAAATAAGCTCGATGGCTATCATTCAATGTTAGACATTGAGTTAGTGAATTCCAGACATATTTCGCTAAATAGTTTTTCATACATTGAAGAGAAAAATACAAAGGCTTCCGTTTTTACCGTGCTTACTATGGTAACAAAATAGAGCATCTGGTAAAGAAAGTCTAGTTACAAAATGAGTCCCGAAGTTTCTCCTTATATGGTTACCACACTTGGGGACGAGAAAAAAAAATGTTTACAAGCCATTCGAGGAAATCTTCCCGATTCCCGGAACGGAAATTGGAACCTGTGCACAATGGTTTAGGGAAATGAACGGATTTTAAGTAGGCCCTGGCGAGATCCTTTCGTAAATACGACCTTTTAGGAATAAATACTCAATATACAGGTTAGTTTACAAGTTCAAAAATACTTATAGATTTTTCATTTATGTAACATTTTTCGACCTTTAAATTTTAACTAAAGGTCGCGTTGCCTTTTCATGTCATCATTAACTTTTTTTAGTAAGTATTTGGTTTTTGAGTGTCAACTATCAATTAAACTTTCTCCTTTTTCATCTAATTTACGACATTCTAAAACAGTTTTTTAGCTAAATAGTTTTATATTTATCTTACAAAATGTCAAAAAATGCGACTGTAGTACGGAACCCTCAGTGCGCGGGTCTGACTCGCGCTTGGCCGGTTTTTTTGCATAAAACAGCACCTTGAACTAATTGAGTTCGACTTTTTATTGAAGAATTTATAGTAATGCTAATTATGTAATAGGTACAATCACATTTATTCCTATTCACGTACCAATTCGGTGAACGCATAATCCTCAAAAGGGTGTAGGCGTGCACTAATAAGCCCGTAGAGGCTCAAGATTTCCATCCGCGCTATATTGCCTTTTTATTATTTCGCCTTTTCCTTTTACAAGACCATATTTCATCTCGGAGTTCTCAGAAGAGCTCGTGTGGGCTTTACTATGCGGTTCCTATTTTTAAATTTAATGCTGCCCTATTTTATTCTTTACAACGTTGAATTCGTCGGTTAACTCGCCGTCGAAATATTTGATACATACGGGCATACCTAACCTTGAAAATAATTATTTAGAATATAGGTTCAATGTATCAATTAAGGTCTATGTTTAAGCTCTCGTCGCTGCATCAGCGTTGTTATCAAGGTTTACATAATAGTATAGTTTCCTTTTTTGCCTCCAACAGAACTTTAAGCTCTTATGCTGTTTTGACACAGATAGGTAATATGAAGCGGAAAAATTGCACAATTATTGTTCGGTTGAAATAATGAAATAAAGAAAATAAAAATAACAGGCTAAAAAATTCTTTATAGTGTTATAAGAAAATGATTTTAGTATAAGCATAGAGGAATTGTTAACCTTAGCAATATAACTCTATAGCACCTCAACACTACTAGCTGGCAGTGTTGTACCTACTTAAATCTAGGTAAGTTAAGTACATTTCGTCTTTAAAACAGTTTTGTTGATAGGTACTTAGATACTTATTGTATTTTAGGGCAAGGCTGCCATGCAGCATAATAAAGGCCTTTAAATGAAAATAAAAAACCGGCCAAGTGCGAGTCAGGCTCGCGCAATGAGGGTTCCGTACTACGGTCGTATTTTTTCGACATTTTGCACGATAATTCAAAAACTATGATTCATAAAAATGAATAAAAATCTGTTTTAGAATGTACAGGTGAAGACCTTTCATATATTTGATTATAGTCACTCACTTGGAAAGTTGAAAATACTAATTATTAGTTCATGACCACAATTTAATTTTTTTTGTGTGATCTAACCCTAAATTCACGGTTTTCAGATTTTTCCCCAAATGTCAGCTATAAGATCTTACCTGCAAAATTTCATGATTCTAGGTCAACTGGAAGTACCCTGGAGGTTTCTTGACAGACAGACGGACAGACAGACAGACAGACAGACAGACAGACAGACAGACAGACAGACAGACAGACAGACAACAAATTGATCCTATAAGGGTTCCGTTTTTCCTTTTGAGGTACGGAACCCTAAAAATGAACTCAAAAGATGAAAAGACAGCCCAAGGCATTTGGCCTGCTACTGTCAACATCGCAGAACCGTTTTACACGGAATGTCACATTTAAAATCTTATTAGAGCGCGAAGAATCCTCGCCATTCCTGAGCAATATCGCTTAAATTACTCGGTGCCCAGGGGACCGAGTCGCACCAGCGAATCCTTTCAACTGTGAATTGTTTTTAGGCAATTTGTTTGTTGGATTGCTTCATAATGACGTTTTTACGGTCATCTTAAACGGTTGAAGAAGGGGAGAACATTTTTTATCAAGTCCAAATCGTAATGACGAGATCTAGGCTGTCTTATATATTTTTAATTCTGTTCACTTCCGTGTTCTTGTTCTGTGTTCTGTGTACTTGTTGTATTAAGCCAAGCCAAGCCCAGGCTTGGGAATTGAGATCTTTAGACTATCTTAAAAGTCAGACTCAGATTATTCTAACTCTAACTCAAAGCATTTATTCAAACAAAATGGTGCCTATTATTCTACACTTTTTGATTATCAATTGTTGAATTTAAAGATAACATGGTTTGTAGTAAATTTGAAACTAAAGCTAGGAAGATCCAAACGCACAGTGAGAAGAACTCGAAACAAACTCAGCCGGGTAAATTGATTGCATTGATTTTAGAAAGCAACCTAATTTGTAAAATAATTCGATTCAATAAATAGTAAATACATACTCGTAGAGATCGATGACTTAATTAAAACAAAGAGTACAAGCGGTAAATCAGGGAGGTACTTAATTTTTAGTAACTGTTGAGCTTTGGTACTACTAAATGTCTTAGCCCTAATTCCAGTGGAACTATTTCACAAACCATATTGAATACCGATGCCCTTCCTCTATCAAGGTACCTACCAAATTATAATTATTGTGGTCTGCTATATTATACTTATAAATCGTATCTAACTTTTAATAAAAATAAACTCAACTTGTAGGAACTGACTTTATTCCAGTCATACAATGCTTAACAAACTTCAACCTTAGCTCCAAAGTATTAACTTCTTCAAGACATGATTATAAATTCCAATCCTTTCCGCGTCAAATCAATAGCTCCGGCCTTTCTTGCCGCCATTTTACATCTCCTCCCAATTCTTTTTTTAAATTCAACTCTAGGCAAAGCAATGCCGCTAACACTTTGATATTTTTAGGATTTGGCGAAAATAACTACAGCATTCTCCTAGCTTATCCAACGCATTATAAGCAGGTGCTTCCGAATCCTTTAATTAAATTTCAGCCCGAAGATTCCAAGAGCGAGCAAGGGTTAAAGCTATAAGAATTCACAATGTCTGTCACAATCACTCCACGGCTTTATTGGAATCCATAACACCCCTAGGAGGAGAGGAAAGTTAATTTAGTCTAAATGCCCAGCTACGACGAACGCGGCTGTTCATCAGAGGAAAAATTTCGACGAAGCTGTGTTTCATGAGGAATTCTCTGAAATTACAGCGACAGACGACGTCATGTAACGTAGTTTTTTAAATGAACTTTCTCTTGGAAGTTTTTTTTTTTGGATTTTCATTGGAATTTATGGCGCTTGTAAGTTACGTAGGTACATGATTTCTGTAATGAGACTTTTTTAATTTAATTAAAATATATAGGCCCTAGTGTAACTTTTAATTTAGCATTACGAATCTACCATTTATATAAGCACTGAAATCTGGATAGAAGTGTAGTACGCGACAGGTCGAGATGGCAATCGAGGTGGGGACGCCCCGCACACCCGCACAGCCACCGCTCTAACCCGGTGCGGGCGGCTTTTGGTGACGTGCGGGTGTGCGTGGTGTTACCCCGCCTCATACCCCGATTACCACCTCGAGCTGTTGCATATTTAAAAAAATACAGATAAAAATACAAATAAAGTTCCATACCTTGTAATTCGTAAAGGTAAACTCAGGGCTTAGAGAAATCGTAGAACATTGCGAAAAATGGAAAAAATTAAGAAAAAAGATGTCAATCATATTAAATCTTAATTGGGACTTTCTAACGCAGATGTTAAACTTAGCCACAAAAACTAATGAGGCTGCCTTATATGCCTAAAAGGCAAAAAAATCCCTTTTCCATCGCCACGCCGCCGCCGCCGCCGCCACCGCTGCCGCCGAAGACTACTTAATTATTTAAAATATTGTGAACGTTAGGTAAAGAGTGAAACACACAGAATGCGCGACGATGGCTGCGGGCCCGATACGGCGCGGCTCGTAGAAGTTGGAATAGGAGCTGCGAATGCGTGTTAAATAATATTAGCCATGTTAAACTTAAGTAACTAACTGATTACTTTATCAACTAAACAGCTGGGTCTAGAAACTGAAGGTTTTACATGTAGTTTATCTACTACGTAGACACACTCTCGGCATACGTCGCAACTTCGGCAAACTTACTCAAAAAAGGATTTTCAGAAATTCTATCCTAGTGAAGACGGCTGATCAGCTAGTATTATAATATAAAGAGAGAAACTGACTAGCTGACATATCAACGTACCAATTCAAACAGCTAGGTCTAGATTTTGCATGTAGGTTCTCTCTATCTACAATGTAGATAGTTACCTACTCAGTTTTCCTTTCACATATTATATAGAGATACAGATTAGGTTTACATGTTTTGTGCAATGCAGTGTGAGACATCCACTGTGTGACATCCAGCCATATAATTTCATTCGCGCTTTGTGTATGTTACAAGGTTAAGCGCCGTGTTATCTTTTGGAGACGCCATTAGCATAATGCTCCGTTAGCTGATGCTTTGGTAGGAATTAGTCAACACATCTGTCATAATTGAATGTGATAATTGTCACGGTTTGTAGCTTTTTGAGCGCCAAATAGCGTAATAAAGAACTGGTTCTTTTCTAGTTCATCAAATTAAAACGAATAGTTCCCTGACATCCAAGAACCGCGTACATCTTTTTTATTTGTTTCTTGTGCTTTATTTGTTTTAATTATGACGTTCTAGATATAATCAGAGAATTTATTTGACGTTTTTAGGGTTCCGTACTTCAAAAGGAAAAACGGAACCCTTATAGGATCACTTTGTTGTCTGTCTGTCTGTCTGACGGTCTGTCAAGAAACCTACAGGGTACTTCCCGTTGACCTAGAATCATGAAATTTGGCAGGCAGGTAAAATCTTATAGCTGGCATTAGGGGAAAAATCTAAAAACCGTGAATTTGTGGTTATATGACACAAAAAAAATTGTGGTCATGAACTAAAAATTAGTATTTTCAATTTTGAAGTAAGATAACTATATCAAATTGGGTATCATATGAAAGGGCTTCTCTTGTGCATTCTAAATCAGATTTTTAATTATTTTTATGCATCATAGTTTTTGAATTATCGTGCAAAATGTCGAAAAAATACGACTGTAATACGGAACCCCCGTTGCGCGAGCCTGACTCGCACTTGGCCGGTTCTTTGGCTTATAGATGGCTACTTTGGACAGTTCTTAAGAATCAGTTTTAGTGCATTTCAGTTTCTTAGAAGTAGATAAATATGAGCTGAAAATGTTTTTTTGGACTTGGTACAATTAATTTTCTCAATTGGGACAGTTAATTTTATTATAGGTAGAAAAATCTATTAAATACCTATTACTTAAGTTTTCTTTATTAAAAGTACTGAGTAGGTACCCACTTATTTGAAATATAATAATTTGAATACTAAATTGGCTTTAGTGTGATTTTTCTACTTGTATAGAAAATATTTCTTAACTGATTCTAAATTTCATAGACACATCGATTTTCTTTCGAAGTATGTGTATTCGAATGCACTTAAATAATCTAAGTAATTCACCGCTGATTTTGAAAATGCAGCCGTTAAATATATTTTTTAAAATTATGTATAAAATACCTCTCAAGCTTCCAATAATATGATTAATTTTAATTTAATATTCATATCAAATTCGCGTGTCGCGGCCAGATGGCACGAACCAGTGCAATCATTTCGCGGTTTCCGTTGGCAACATTTTCCGACCTAAATACTGCGTTGTAAAACGTGTAATAAAAAGTGCTCCCAATTTATGACAAACCTTCAATAATTATTAATTGACGCATAGAGTTTAAAATGCTTCTAATAAAACGTCGATGATAAACATGTCAAACACATCAATTTGATATCAGTGATACATTTCAATAAACGCGTCAGAACGATGTGTACAGCGCAAACAATCTGCCAATCATTGATATGGAGTGCAAATTTACTTTGTGATGGTTTATCGGGCAGTGTCCTCTTAATAATGTTTAGGTAAGTACTAGCTGTTGACCTCAGTTTGGCCACATGAAAAACTGTTCAAGGTAATATATCGAGTTCTGTTCGACCGATTTTGATGTAGATTATCACAAGTTAGACAGGAGAAATCAAACGAGCCACTGAGTGCAAGTGGCATAAAACCTGTGTAAAAGTGGTGAGTGTAAAAATCTCTTCAAGCTAACTAAAAATATGCATTAGATCTGCTAGATCCTTCTCGTACGGTCTAGTGGTTTTTGTTTGCCAAATAAACAGACAAATTAACTGTAGTTAAAGTAAAATCGTTATGTATAACGATTGTATATTACTCTGAAGTAGAGACGAAGTTATTAGAAACTCATTAGAAACGTATCAAATATTCCCACGGTTACCGTTCGCAAAAAAATCAACACTATTTAAGAGCAGTAAAAAAGGATGTCGTTAATTTGATTTGGAGGATGTTTTCAAATCTTTCTAGGAAGTACTTAGAGTAATAGGTTCATCAAACTTTGGCAAATTTAATGACAATATTTTTTACACCAGAGACGTATAAGTCTAACTTTCTTCAAAGGATCACGATGATGATAGCGAATACTATCGTGTGTTCCTTCAAAATAAATCATCACATGAACCACTTCTTTTAATTCTGGGTAGCTAGTCTTGTCCGCCCCCTTGCATTGTTCAACCACTTGCGTCTTTGATGCTCTCTTGCCTGTAATCCTTCCTTTCAACTCTAATCGTGGAAATGACGATTGGGCACTTCTTGTCCAAACAAAGTAAACCTTTTTAGCGTTTAAACTAAACCTTCTCCATATGAGTTCTTTCTCTTTGCTTATTAGTCTTTTTTTTAAATAAAGAATAATAAGCAATTAATAGAGATTTCTTTTAAGGTTTGGAAAGTAAACCTTATCCATATGAGTTCTTTCTCTTTGCTTATTAGTCTTTTTTTAAATAAAGAATATTAGCCATACTGGTCGTGACTAATATTCCCCTTTCTCCTCCAACTAAGCGTAAAGCTTGTTCTAGGAGTGGGTACGACAATAGTGTAACGGGTGGGATTTGTACCGCCGGCCTTTCGAATTTCAGTCCGCGCCTTTACCGTTGAGCTATTGAAACTCAAGTTAGTTCCAGTTAAATTAGTCAGTGTTCGGTCTCAACCTGGAACAACTTTACTCCGAACACAAGGCTTCTTATTCAACTAAGGATAAATCTCGCAAAACTTCGGTGCGCAGAATATTGAGAGCTAAATTCCAATCTAACCACTTCAGGTCAAAGTCTATGCGGAAATTCTGCGACGTTGATGAAGGAATGATTGTTGCACTAATTCCGTGTCAACGTAAACATTTGAGCGAAATTTCGCGAGCGTGTTTCTGCTCGCAAAATTTCGCTTGATTTGTCCCTGACCTAAGTGTGTCCAGTTCAAAATTAGAAATGTCTTCCTTACCGATAAATGGATTTTTAAAATATGCCCGTCGTTGTTCTGTTAAACGAAGTTAAATCTCGTTTCTGTTACGACTCAATTTGTTCGAACGAAAGCCAAGCCGGTTTCGATTCATCAAAATACTGCTCCACGTCCAACAAACACGCAAATAATACCGAAAGTAAATACCAATTTATCGAACAAGCTAGTGAAATTAGTGGTTCACTAATGAATGACAAAAAACGTATGACAAATTATCAGTTCACCAAAAACTTTTGAAAAACTAATCAAATCACAAACGTCGTATACCGCAAACATATCATTTTACAAAAGATCATTTGACAAATATTTTATTCACAAATGTTTTACTTTGCAAATTTGCTGAATGTTAAAATATCATTTAAAAATTTATTATTTCAAATTCGCGATTTTACAAAATAATAGATGATAAATTTATTATTTGATAAAATAACTAATTAACAAAAAATACACAAAAAGTCTGTTTTGCATACATATGCAAACCCCTATGCAACGCAGCAATAATATCATGGGGCTCCTTTTTTCTGGATGTGAAAAAAAAAATAACCCACGAAGGAGATGGCGGGGTCTCAGACCCCGCCATCCTCTTCTAACCTAACCGTTCCGAGTCGGAGTGCCCCAAGTCCCGAGCTCGCTTCGCTCGCTCTTGATGGTGGGAGCGGGAGGGAGGAAAGAGACCCCCCACCATAGTGGTGGTCTCTTCTCGTCGACCGGGGCCCGTCGACGGAGCCCCGCTTCGCGGGGCTCCTTTTTTCTGGGTGGTAAAAAAAGAAATAACCCACGAAGGGGATGGCGGGGTCTTACAGACCCCGCCATTCCCTTCTAACCTAACCGTTCCGAGTCGGAGTGCCCCAAGTCCCGAGCTCGCTTCGCTCGCTCTTGATGGTGGGAGCGGGAGGGAGGAAAGAGACCCCCCTTATACCCAGGAAGAATACCCCCACCATAGTGGTGGTCTCTTCTCGTCGACCGGGGGGCGGGGCTCCTTTTTTCTGGGTGGAAAGAGACCCCCCCATTATAGTAAGCGGTCTCTCTTAAAAAAAAGTGCGATATATTGTTTTACTAATTAACACGATTAAAGAAATCAATTGTTTGTCAAATGATATTTTATGAAATAAAAATTTGTCTGGTAATTTGTTTTATCAAGTGAATTATTTGTAGAAACATAAGTTTTATAACGATCATAAAACGATTCATAATTTTGGCAAAATTTGTTTGGGAAATGAAACTTTGTCATTTGTTTTTTGTCAATTGATCTGTCACCGAAATTAGTATTAGCCGTAGCCAGAAACTTTGCAATAGGTTTGGCCCGGAGCGCACATGCTATCGCACGCACTCGCGGCTTCCCGCGGGAAATCAAACTCTGTCTTGAAATTCAGGCCTAATTAAAGCAATTCTGAGCGGGACATGTATAATTTATGGTCGTGGGCGATCTGTACTCGCTATACTACTGTTATCACACGGCTGCCCCTAAAAAAGGAGAGTAATGTTTTAGGATTTAGGTATGTATAGTTCGCGACAGGTCGAGATAGCAATCGGGTCGGGGACGCACACAGCCCCCGCGCTAACCCAGTGCGGGTAGGCGTGGGTGTGCGGGGCGTCCCCCCGCCTCATACCCCGATTGGCATATCGACATGTCGCTTACTACATGCTAGTGAGTTTACACCATCCCAAGTTACACTAGCTATAAATTTTTGAAAAAAAAAAAAATTATATGGCGGCTGTATGTTTTTTCTTCGTACCTACCTATGCCAAATCCCTAAATCGATTGGTAAATCACCGAAGTCACCTATCACCACGTACATAAAAAACTATATTTTCTTAAGTTTTACTTTTGAAATACTTCTGTATCGACTATACCATAAAAACATTTTACGCAACATTGTCACAATTTTCGTAGCGCAAAATTATTTGGGTCGTCCATGACTATAAATAATATTCTGTGCAGAATAATTAGACCTAAATTTATTATAAGCAATGAAAGTCTGACTCAAATCTCAATTAATATTCACATTACTGCGAATTCGAGCGAACATCAATTATCGCAAGCTATAAGGCAGTGTAAAATTCTCACGCTTTATTAATAAATCTATCATGACATGATCAACCCATTAATCGCCGGCCAATTCGACTATATACGGACAACGGAACTCTCGGTGCGCGAGTTTGACTCGGACTTGACCGGTTTTTTAAGGTTCCGTAGTAAACAAGGAACCCTTATAGTTTCGCCATGTCCGTCCGTCTGTCTGTCCGTCTGTCCTCGGTTAATCTCAGAGACAATTAGTGCTAGAAATCTGTAATTTGGCATGGGTATAAATATTAATCACGCCGACAAAGTGGTGAAATAAAATTTTGATAAATATATTTTTTTAGGGTAGCTCCCCTACATGTAAAGTGGGGATGATTTTTTTTTTCTCGTCTACCCCATAGTGTGGGGTATCGTTGAATAGGAACGTGAAAAATTCACAACAGTAGTATATATAATCAATTTTAAAGGAAAACTATCATGGCTAAGTAGGGTTCACAGATTAAAGAGTTACATCTGTTTTTCGAGGATTGTGACTACGGTACCCTACACTGCGCGTGGCCCGCCACGCACTTGGCCGGTTTTTTCTATTTTTATCTGCAACGTCATCTGTCCACAATTGGTTTTGGTTTTGAATCAATTTGGGCATGGTGATAATATACGAGCGTTATAAATATACAAATATGGCGGTCTTTAGTCACACAGGATGTTAGGAAACAAAATACAAAAATAACAAAAATTAAATAAGGATTTATAGATCGATTCAAATCGAAAGCAAAGATAATAGTCACCCACTCTAATTTACTTTCTGTATCTACTGTAGATTTAGTTTTTTTTAAATAATAATGCTGTGGAAACTCCTGGTATTCTGGGACACAAAGTAACAAACTCAGTAAAAAAACCACCTCCTTTTTGGAAGTCGGTTGAAAAAGAAGGGCATCTTGTTTTGTTGTGGGCTCTTCTCAGACCTGGGTGGGTCTGGAACCCTTGTAGCTTCAGTTTTAAGTTTACGTAATTAATTATCACCATTACATCTTTACAAATTCAACAACTCACCATCAAAAAGTGTACAATGGCACCCAATTTGAATAGGTAAATGATTTGACTTTGACTTTAACTTTAACTTTGAATTCTCTAGGATGTTACGAAAGCTATCTCTTGACCAAATTGGTTAAGTGGATGGGCTGTGAAAAGGTAACAGATTGACAGACAGATACACTTTCGCATAATATTAGTAAGGAGAGTATGGACTATGTGGGCGTATAAAATGGCTTGAGGTTTTGGATACCAATAAAAATATCGAAAGCTGACTACCTAACTCAGAAATATACCTATGGATCAGAAAGGCTAGATCATTGATAAACGCGCCATTTACGCCTAGGTTTGCAAGTGGTAGCGTTGAACGCTACAAGCTCCATCAAAAACGTAAGCATTTCACGCATACGCAATATTCCACTGCCGTCAATTTGTTGTTTTTCCTCGTAAAATCCAATGGGTTATGGCACATGGCACAAACACGCCGCGACCTTATGGTTAAATTGCCATGGGACCCCACACATGTAGGGCCACAAGCTTATTGCATAAGCGACAACTTAGTATTCAGTATTAACTTGACATAATATTATGTATCTCAGAACAAGGGTATTGACACACGGACCGACAAAAAGTTACCTATAGGTACCGCCGACGAGGAAACGATTAGCTATCGACTATTTTCTCGCTCACGAAACATACAATCAATATATTATGACTTCGTGTCAACAAAAAAATTAATATATCAATACTTGATCGCTGATTGTGTGCACTGCCTATGAGAACTCTCTCTTCACTACTCTCTTCACACACACTTTGTAACTCGCTCAGGGGCTCTCTTTTGGCAGTCAAAAGACTCGCATAGTTTGCGTAGGGATTAGTTAATGTATGACAGGTGATTACTTGCCCGTCGCATTCGCATACTCGCCCATAACCCAGCGACAAAAAAACTTTCCCAACTACACACTCGCTTCTTGTAGTTCACCAACCCGTGTCTAGTTTTGAGCTCAACTCGTTTCTTTTTCGCTGATCATCGGTGGTTGGACAACTGCAGAAGCCACGTCATTTTATTTTGTTTCCTGCGTCCACTTTTTTTTTAAGTTATAGACTAGCGCTTAGCTGCAATCAGACTTGCAGGCAAGTGATGATGCAACTTAAGATGGCACTTGCCTAGAAGATGCCTATCACTCTTGATTTGAAGTTACCACAGAATATATCAAACAGTGGGGTGGATCCGTCCTCAATGGAAGGTACTCACTACCCATGTTAAAATTGGAGGAATAAACTGATGCCGGAAGGACGTACCATATCCTAGAACATTTATTTACGTGTCGTGGCGTATTGTGATGCGTCAGAAGCATATCGGTTTCATGCATTTAGTATAGTTAAAGACACATTATAGTGGAGTGGCGTGTCGTGACGCGTTCTGTCCTGGCGTCGTCGACTGCTCGCTACCGATTGCGCTAGAGCGGTGATTGAGGAAACTGCCGCTTATACCACAAGGTAGTGGCCCAACGGTAACGTAGTAATTTATTCCCTATTGTCTGACGTGAGACATGATGCGAAGTGCTAATTCCGGCGTGGGTGTTACGTACGCGTAACCGTAAAATTCTTATTTATTATTTTAATCTCGTTAGCGTTTTGTAACTATGACGGATTATTGACAAACTGACGATTTCCAAAAAAAAATATTGAGGATTTTATAATATACAGTTGACCGAATTCTTGTGCTTGTGACATAATTACCTTGGCTATAAAATGACTATAAAATAAAATTATTTTTAGTTAAAACTATAAACATGACCTTCTTTGTGTTTTAAACATCTATGGGTGGTAGGTATGTTTAAGTTTGCCCATTTTTGTTTTCATCATCATCATCGACCAATCACCGGCCCACTACTGAGAACGAGTCTCTCAGAATAAGACGGGTCATCGTCCACTACGCTAGTCAAGTGCGGATAGGCAGATTTCATTATGAAGAACTCTCATGGATGCAGGTTTCTCTCTAAACTAAATGTTGTTGTTTTTCTCTAAACTAAATTAAGAGTATCTGCGTCTTTTTCTTTTTAATAGTGCTAAAAAAGGACAAAACAAGAACTTCACATTTAAAAACTCTAAATTTTAGTGCACGCTGCTTTAAACAATAGGCTCATGACTGGCTGCTAAAGTCATGAGGGTTGACAGCTCTAAATTAAATTTTGAACTGTAAAACTGTGTCTGGCCTTTTCATATAACATTAGTAAGAAGAGGATGCGAATACTCTAGGTGTGCTCAGAATCAGTATCAATGTTTATTTAAATGCTTATTTTTGTTTTAGTTCAGTTCAAATGTGAACGAGCGAAACTCCGACAAAGCCAGTCTCACATACAGACTACAGTCCATAAAATATAAGCAAGTTTATAGAATTCAAATCCCCAATTGAATTTCATTGACCATACCTACTTGATAATTTTCTTCACGCTTGTCCACACATTACTTGTATGAATAGCGCCAGTAAAAAAGGCGTGATAAAAATCTCTACAGACGCTTTTATTTTGGGATAATTGCTGGAATAATTAGTGGCAGTAATCCTAACGAGTGTTATGCTATTAACATTTTTAATGACGCGTCAACTAGAACGCTTTATGTCGAAAGGAAGTCGTTTTATAGCGCTGACAACTTTTATATCATGTTTGGGGTTTGATTCATTCGAATACGCGTAGTTATTTTCGTTCATTAGTTTCCAAATGATTGGCTAACTCGATGTTGGGTTTAGTTTCAAGTAAATTTAATACTAGTGCGAAAAAGTCACCTCATTAACACTTCGAGTGACGAGAAGACTAGATAATTTTTTGCGCGAATATCTTAGCATATCTCAACACGATCAAACGCTTGAACGCGGAAATGCAACCATCATTCTAAGTACTATTTATTCAGTGCATATTTTTTAGTGAATATCTTTTGAAATAGGAATGGGATTTTTTATTGAACTAACCTTTTAAATATTAAAAGTGTTTATTCTACATATAGTGAGTTTTCATTGCAATTTCTTAAGAAATAAAGACTAAGCAAAAATTTATTAAAATCTACACCGTACGTCTACCTACAGACGACTGGAACCTCGCTGATGGTGATGACTGATAGGACAAACAGCAAGACGATGGCAGCCATCGCTGCTTGATAAGGTAGCATGGACTGTAGACTGACCTACATCGACCGGTTGCTCCCACTCTGATAGGTACACTTATAGGAACCAAAAGCAGAAAAAATCCCAGTCCCTCCTAACAAACAAACACCAAGTTATACGTTTATTGCTGGTATTTATGGAAGGTGAGCTACAAAAGCTCTCTTCGCTTATGGACTAAGAGCCAGCGCGTGCCAGACCTTCGTTATTTTATAAAGGCTGAAAGTTTATCTGCGTATTGTCCCCAATACTGGGAAGAACGTTTGCGTCTTGTTTAGAATGGACCATGGTGGCTTTGGGAGATAACAGGTAATAAAGTTGTAAAAATCTTACGTCAATATAAAGTCAAATTTATTTATATGTATTTTCTTCGGAATAGTAAGTATTAGAAACAGAGAAATCGCATCATCCATTGCCAGACATTAAGTGTCGTGGCAACCACCTGCCAGAGACTTTAAGGGTGTGAGGCTGCTATCATTTTTTACACCTTTATTACCTATTATCTCTCAAAGCCACCACCACGTCCAAACAAACGTTCCTCCTAGTGTTGGGGACAATTCGCAGAGAAACTTTTAGCTTTTATAAAATAACGAAGGTACGCGCTGGCTCTCTCTCTCTCTCTCTCTAGCTATTACCACAACAAACACAATCAACGCGTCAACCAAAATACATGATTTACAGCGCTTACTTACAAAAGGGTTTAAAAAGTATTTAAATATCTATAACAGGCGCCGACAAGGAAGTGTCTGCCTCACGATATTTCGTCCCATTGTGTGTCCTCATCAGTATTCCTCGATTATTGCTTTTTATAAAAGAACTTTGAACTGAGACGACTTAAAATTCAGCCATTTTCGTGTTTATTTTTAACTCTTTTTTACCTACGACGCGACGGATTGGAAACGGTATGCGTTTGGAGTTAGAGATGTTTTTGAGGAAAATGACAATAATATGTCTATTTTATAATTTTCTTTGAAAAGTACTGGACTGATTTTGGTTAGTTTTCTTTGGTTTTACAGACGCGTCATCTCAGAGTTCTCAGACCGAGATTATGTTTTACGGTCATCGTTTTCAATTTTCCACTTCGATCACATGATCTGAAAATTCAATTGTTCCTACGGCTCTCTTGTCTTCCGAGTCTAGTGATACTCGTGAAAGAGAATATCTAACGCACATTTATTTGGCCTATCCCACTGGCAGGTGCAATCGTCTGTCGTGTATGTTTTAGGCCGCGGATACACCTGCACACCTGTAATTTTTGCCCACTTACATGATTAACTTACAACAAAGCTAATGTAAACTCTCTTAGAATTACATTTACCTTAGTAAACTTGTTGTCAATTAATTACGTAAGCTACTTACGTGAGTAAAACTTGCAGGTGTATTCGCGGCCTTATGGGTAGAGAAGACGTGTCTTCTACAGTGCTACTTGACGTCATCTATATCCTTAGGGGTTACCTACTAATATGTATTTACCAAATTTTAAAAATAAATATGATAATTTCGCCGCTTTTTAATATTCCGTGGAAGACCCGTGGCTCGTGACTCGTGGCTTAAAATAAAATTCACGACTAAATGGAGGTTCATCGATGTCTTTGTTTGGTAATGTGATGGGGATTTTATTGTATTTTTTTTATGTGTTCTTGAAACTTTACATTACCTGACTAATGTTTTTAGTAAGATATAAAATTAAGATGTAATTTTGCGATTTTTTTGATTCCATTGCTAATATCTACTTACTTATCTAAAAAAAGCTGACCTGACTGACTGATCTTACAACGCGCAGCTCAAACTACTCAACGGATCGGGCTGAAAGACATGCAGATAGCTATTATGAGTTATGACGTAGGCATCCGCTAAGAAAGGGTTTTTGAAAATTCAACCCCTCCCTATAAGGCAGTAAGATACGGGTTTGAAATTTGTGTAGTCCAGGTGGGCGAAGTCGCGGGCATAAGCTAGTTTAGTATATTTTTTTATATATGAAAATACAAGGTTTCTAATGTACGAAAATATTGAATCTTCGTGTCATATTTAGTTAAAGTTTCCAATCAAGTCTAAAATGATTAGTTTAAAGTGAAATGGGTTACCTATACCTACGTCATGTTACCACACATAAAGAAACCCAAACCGATTTCTTTTATGCCCATAAGAGCTCTAAAATCATAATTTAGCCATGTTTACTTTGAGCCGTATAAAAATGTCAAAGGTTTTTACAAGCTTTTTTACGATAAGTGAAAAATTTGTCACATGCTATGTGTCGTAAATGTCGGGATTTGGGTTTTATTAAGACATCAAAAGATCGTTTCTCAATGACAGGTCTGTATATATAAGGCAAATAACGATTTGCATACTGTTAGCATACATACGTGACGGATACGGGATATGACAAAGTGTAGGTAGACTGGATACTTTTCAATTTAACTGCCCTGTGAGCAGCGGCGTAGGTATATAATTATGGTTCGAAGCCAGGATATTATTTAGAAAGTTATATCTATTATTGTCTAGTATTGTCAATCTTTATCAAAAGCTAATGTAATATCAGTGAAAAAAGCTTAAGATTTAACTCCTCACGCGCCAATTTAACTTTTTATATTCATGGCAAATGTACGATTTTAGTCCTTATTTTGAAGGATGACCGATGGATCCGACCAATGGATGGATAAGGATGATAGATTTAAAATGGCGCTTGAGAAGTCATTTTTTACGGACTATACCTTTTATATCATTTCAATTTGAAAATCACGTAACCAAAATGATGCATTCAATAATTTCACAAAAGGGAACATAGTAATAACAGGTTAAAGATGCTGTTTCGTGCATGGATAGTAATTTTATACACTTATATTTTCGTGTAGTATCGTTTTTCTTTCAAAGATACCTGATACTATAAACCATTTAGTCGAAATCAGGATCGTTTAACCATCGATAAAATTAAATGTGAAAATAAATGTTCCTATTTAGAATTTTTAATAAAAAATGTCTGTCACATGTTTGCGATGGTTATTACTTATTACTTACGTAAAAACATGTTTATAACAAAGATACACAATATTATGGTCATGACAAAGAGTTGGTAGATGGATATCATCCCAAATATAAATTAAGTAGATACTAGTTTTATTTCGCAATTCGTATTTCGTTGCTTCGGTATTTCTTTAAACTTGCCTTCTAATGGTGAAAGAATTATCAAAATCAGTTCAATAGTTTCTGAATTTATCGATTACAAACATGCAAATAATTCCTCTTATAATATTACTAGATGACGCCTGCGACTTCGTCCGCGTGAATTTAGGTTTTTAAAATCCCATGGAAACTCTTTAATTTTCCGGGATAAAAAGTATGTCCTAATGCCTGTGTCCTTCCTCGGGATATAAGCTAACTCTGTACCAAATTTCATCAAAATCGGTTGAACGGTTGGTCCGTGAAAAGCTAGCAGACAGACAGACACACTTTCGCATTTATAATATTAGTATGGATTAGTATGTATTAGATTATTAGTATCGAAGTATAGATTAGTATAAGCAAAAATATTATTACCTAGAGAAGGTCTAGAGATATTAAAGGCTTTAGAACTAAGTCCCTAAATAGTAAGTAAAAGTCACGTAAAGTATAAAATCTATCTGAAAGTCAACATTCTTGTACATTTTCAAAATTTCAATACAATTTAAAGAGAAATTTTTCTAAAGCTCAGTGTATACCCAAACAAAGGAAGAGTTAGGACACAAATAATGCATTATGCCTTCACAATTTGGTCGCATATGCAATATGCATGCAATCCATGCATACGATGCCCGTAGAAGCCGCGTCGTCGGTCGAACCGATCCGGGACATAAATTCGGCACGCCCACGACGTTTGGCAGGGTTGCCTGCCATTAATTTTCTAACTCCATACCTTGAAATCTATTTGGTACAGAATATTCTACATAATATACCTATCTATCTTATAAGAGGATAAACTGACTGACTGATATATGATATAGATCCAGCTTAAACCGCTATCCAGTGATATCCAGACGGGTCAACTCGTTTGATAATAGGTATAATTCTAGTAACATCGTAGTAGATAGAGGTATAACTCTAGTAAAATCGTAGTAAAAATAGTTTTTTTTAATCAAAAGTGGAATTAAAGTCTAAATTGTTAAATACGACAAGTGTTCCACAAAACAATAACATTCCGTATCTATTTTTGATTCAAGTCTAAATTGAAAACATTGCATTGAAAATTACATCAATTACCTAATTACTTAATTTAGTTGAAGAAAATTTTAATCCCAAATTAAATTACCGAAGGTTGGACTTCTTTTCACTTTGTTACATTAAAGTAGTCGGCCACTCCTCGTTGATAAAAAAATATCTGTAATCTGGTTATCTGATAATAAAACCAAGTCTGTAAATATATGTCATGACGTAATAGATATAATTTCGCTTGTCAGTTGTCACAGACCGTTCGTCGGCTCATTAGAATTCCGCGTTGCATGCGCATCCCTGTTGCACAATGCATTTGATACGTGAGCCTTTTGAGATGTGCCGATTCGACGTGCGCGCTCTTAAGTTTTTGTTTAGTTGTTTTTGTATGACTTATTTTGATGCACTGATATGAAAAATATTATAAAGTTTTCAAATTATGCATAAACATGTCTACCTTTGAAAACTTAGGTACTTGTACTACAAATTCATAGCTCTTTATACAATAATATCTACTGGTATAATATATAGGTACGACCTCTCTGATTCAGTGTTTTGTCCATCTAAATCATCAGTCTGTATGCGTCCACAGCTGTGCATAGGCCTTTTCAGGAGCGCGTTATTAGACACAGTCCTTCGCCTTCCTCAACCATCCACTTCTCGTCACTGTCTTCAGTGCATAGATCCACCGTCCATCAGGCTGAAGGTCATTCTCACGTTGCAGCGTGACTGAAGGACAAACCAACAAACTAATCCTATTACAATGTAAAGGATTATTTAAAAGATAACGGCTTTGTCATAGTTCTAATAAGTTTAAGTGATTTTGTAAGTTGGTGATAATAAAAGGAATACCCGGCTAAGTTTGTTGTGGGCTCTTCTCAGACCTGGGCGCGTTTGGAACCCTCGTGTTGCTTAATTGTAAGTTCGCGTAAAAATTATCACCACTATATCATCATCTTACAAATGCAACAACCGACCATCAAAAAGTGATAATTTATTACCTACTAACGACCCGCCCCGGCTTCGCATGGCACATTATTTCAATTTCTCTAGGGATCTCTAATTTTTTGATAAATAAACTATAGCTATAAACCTTCCTCTTGAATCACTCTTTCTGTTGGTGGAAATCGCATTAAAATCCGTTGCGTAGTTTAAAAGATCTACGCGTTCATACATACAGACAGCGGGAAGAGACTTTATTTTATACTATGTAGAGATTTTGAATAAAACATTTGACCAAACAAACACACATTACATTATTTAAAATCGCATTATTTCAAAACCGACCAAGTGCGAGTCAGGCTCGCGCAATGAGGGTTCCGTACTACAGTCGTATTTTTTCGACATTTTGCACGATAATTCAAAAACTATGATGCATAAAAATAAATAAAAATCTGTTTTAGAATGTACAGGTGAAGACCTTTCATAATATGATACCCCACTTGATATAGTCACTCACTTCGAAAGTTGAAAATACTAATTATTAGTTCATGACCACAATTTTTTTTTGTGTGATCTAACCCTAAATTGACGGTTTTCAGATTTTTTCCCAAATGTCAGCTATAATATCTACCTGCCTGCCAAATTTCATGATTCTAGGTCAACGGGAAGTACCCTGTAGGTTTCTTGACAGACAGACGGACAGACAGACAGACAGACAGACAACAAAGTGATCCTATAAGGGTTCCGTTTTTCCTTTTGAGGTACGGAACCCTAAAAAATGTATTAGTACCTGCTTACCTAGTGATGTCTTAGATCTTTACTCTTTAATGGATCTAACTGTCCTACCAAGTCCTAACTAGCTTTACAAATCACACCTAGCTGAAGGGGGAAGGGGGAAATTAGTCATGTTTACAGTTGAACACGCCATGTTTCGGTCCTCGACTTGCTAATTTCCCTTTACGATTACCTACCGCTGAGTCCGGTTGCAATTGACTTTGTAATTCGCAAAGAGGGTATCCTTTCAAGGCTGCGATTCCACCTAGATCCATTGATTGATTTAATCAATATACTACTGTATATTGAGTAGGTGTGATAGCCTAGTGGTTAGGACGTCCACCTTCTAATCGGAGGTCGGGGGTTGAATCCCGGGCACGCACCTCTAGCTTTTCGGAGTTATGTGCGTTTTTAATTAATTAAATATCATTTGCTCTAACGGTGAAGGAAAACATCGTGAGGAAACCAGCATGGCTGAGAGTTCTCCATAATGTTCTCAAAAGGTGTGTGAAGTCTACCAATCCGCACATGGCCAGCGTGGTAGACTATGGCCAAAAACCCTTCTCACTCTGAGAGGAGACCCGCGCTCTGTAGTGAGCCGGTGATGGGTTGATCATGATGATGATATTGAGTAGGTAAGTAGATAGTGTACAGTACGCGGCAGAAAGTAATGTACTTTAGAATGACATTTTGGCTTTGTAGAGCATTTTCTCTGTCACTCATACCTATCTATGTCGGTCTCAACGACAGAGACAACGCTCCACAAATCTGCTATATCCTTCTAAAGATCGATGTATATTACTTTCTGCCGCGTACTGTACTCAAATTCGGAAAATCAGAGTCGGTGTGCCAACTGCCCACTGTAATAGGGTATTGGACTGGTAGTAATAAAATGATGTGATGTTTTTAGCGGTAGTTTATGGGGCTAGAATTCATTATTGAAGAGAATAATTAGAAAAAAAATTGAATTTTCGTTATTTTCAACATAATTAATTATTAAAGTCACGATTAATGACGTCCCAGGGCGTAAACGTCAAATATTTTGTCGTTTACGCCCTGTGACGCAGACCTATGTAGTTAGAAGGTTAGAAGTTTTAACCACTAGGCTATGCTTGTATACAGCTTTTTATCGATGTGTGACTGACATGAGCTGGAAAAAATTCAGACCTACAAATACGTAATAGAAACGTATTAATGTTGTTTGGACCCGTAAATAAAACTGGAATGTTAGATTCGTGTATTCCAACCCTTAGCAACCGTACCGTATGTAGCCGTTTCGCAAGATTTAGCGTATCCTCTTCAAAAAGCATTGATGACCAATAAACATGTTGCAGCTTCCAACAAATCATGGTGGGGCAAATCATTCTGTCGAGAATACCCCCAGGCCCCAGGGGTTTCGGCTTCTTTAACGTTTTTAACAAGCTTTGAAAAGGGTTATTTGGGGTCATTCTTCATTCTTGAAAACAAGTAATTTTGCATGTCTTCAAATTGTGGATTCCCGTAGCTATAAAAAAAACTTTTATTACTTGTTTGGCAGTCTTAAAATTGTAAAAAGTTGTAAGGTCCTAGGTGTAAATTTTTTTATTACTGGTTTCAAAAGTTAAGTATTCGAAACTTGAAATACGAGTTTTTCGAACTTGTGAATATTATAGGACGTATAAGTCCACGAAACGTCAAGAGGGCAATCGGGGTATAGGGAGAGGGGAAGCCTCGCACGTCACCCGCGCTCGCCCGCACCAGTTTAGTGCAGGGGATGTGCGGGTGTGCGGGCGTTCCCTCCCCTTTTCGACCTGTCGCGTACTATAATAGATAGTTGTGACCTCACAATACAGAACAAACAATCGAAAATCCTAGGCATTTTGCGCAAAAAATATAAACTTGATAAATTAAACAATAATATTACTTATGTTTACATAAAGAACACTGAATTATGTTGAATGCGATTTTTTTATTAAGAACTTTCTTTTATTGACCTCTAATTACCAACAGTATCCACTTGAGAAATTTTTAACACTTTTCCTGTAAGCAATAAAAAAAACGCTTAGTTGTTAAATTTAAAAAAAAACTCGAATCTTTTTAAAAAAGCAACGAAAAAATCATTAAAATAAATGGCATGTGAATAAACACGTATTGACCTTTTACAACGTTTCAGTCTTCACATCTCGATTTAATGAATACCAATAAAGGCGAACTTTATTTTAACGACGATCACATTGCGCCTATCTGAATGTTATCCCTAATTAATGTGCTGATTTTTTGTGTTAGCAACAGAGTAATATATGTCTAGGAGTAGGAGGAGACATAGTTCTCAACCACCGAGAAGTAAACCTTATCTCATCACGGCCTGTGGCTTTACAAACAAGTGACATTTAAAATTTTTTAAAAAAAATCCTACATTATATGTAAAAAAAAATTCAAAGCTCGGAGAGTGACATTATCAAACTTTAGACCATATCTAGTACGTAGGTAGTTCCCCAGCTATCTTCGGACTTCAAGCAATTGGTATGGACGACCTAATGTCCTACTTCACACTTAGACAGGCTTACGTTTACTCTAGTAATAAGTTTGTTTCCTACTTTAAATTTTGGACTCAAAAGCTCTAGTTAAATAAAAAAAATTATGGCGTTTCATACGGCATGGTGAGAAATTGATAATAGACTGAATACCTCTCACAGACGCTACACCTTTAAACAGAATAAACTCATAAAATAAATTATACATTCGACAAAAACACATTCATGATATTTCCGACCAATTGGTCTGGTACTGTGACAGATAGATAAGCTGCGTATAGCATCTCCCCTTTCAGTCGAAGGGCCACATTACTTTATGGTTAACAAGATGTCAACGGAGCAAGCTACGTGACGCCAAGGGCACAGCCGAATGCGCTAACATTCTATGCCCAGATAAGTTATAAATATTTATTTATAATTAAGGAACACCGACATTTCTACACAAACTCGCAATTAATGTCCATCATACATAGCAAATATCTATGTTAGTTTTTAGCGTAAGGACACAACTTCATTTACAATATTGGTAAGCAAAATAATGAGCAAACAGATATTTATCTTATTTTAGGTAGGTATAGTTCTTGCATTTCACGAAGGCCACTGACTCATGCTTGTGTTTAAGTCGTATCGGTATACGTAACACTGAATGTGTGCGTTTGACAGGGCATGCTCGCGACTGATTGGTCCGACATGCACGCACACTTACGCAATGACCATGTAAACGACGTTACCACAAGTAAAGTTCACTAGCCTTCTTGAATTGCAAGAACTATAATATCTTTTATGTCAGTTAAGGAAAAATAGATTATAGAAGATGTGGTTCCATTTACACCTCACAGTATGAATAGTAAAAAAGCTGTGATAGCCTCGTGGTTAGGACGTCCGCTTTCTAGTCGGAGGTCGGGGGGTTGTTCCCGGGCACGCACCTCTAACTTTTCGGAGTTATGTGCGTTTTAAGTAATTAAATATCACTTGCTTTATCGGTGAAGGAAAACATCGTGAGGAAACCTGCATGCCTGAGAGTTCTCCATAATGTTCTCAAAGGTGTGTGAAGTCGTCCAATCCGCACATGGCTAGCGTGGTAGACTATGGCCAAAACCCTTCTCATTCTGAGAGGAGACATGGGTTGATCATGATGATAATGTATGAACAGTACAAGTTTGACAGTACAAAGCAAGTGTGATAAAGATAATGGTACGACGAGTGCAATCGCGTCGCTTCTCAGTCGTGATGACGTGATACAGTGCAATACAAATGCCCCATTAACTGAGGAACAACCAAAGCAATCATTTACAATCAGATGGTAGGATGTTTCTTTTACACTATACGACTAGTTATGATAGAGTTCGTTGATTTAAGGCTTAAGTGTCTCATGGTAAGTATATCTTTAACCACCTCATTATCATCATCATAATAACAATCCATCGCCAGCTCACTACTGAGCACAGATCTCCTTTCAAAAGACAAAGGGGTTAGGCTATAATCCACCATGCTCACCGTACCTACTAAAACTAAACATAATATTTGTTAATTAATCTGAAAAAGCGAATATTGGTACCTGTAGTACCTACGTGGCAGAAAATACTGTAGGTACATCGACTTTTAGAAGGAGATAGCGAATTTGTAGAACATTGTCTCTGTCGTTGAGACCGACTAAACGTCATATAAGAGTAGGTACTAGTATCATAACTGTATGGTATGAGTGGCAGAGACAACGCTCTACAAAGCCGATGTACGTTATTTTCTGTTGCATACTGTACCTACTGTTTTCGCTTAAAAATTGAATTACTTAACGATATGTTTTTTTTAAAATAAAAATCCGAGCAAATGAGCAGGCGGGTCACCTGATGTTAAGTGATTACCGCCGCCCATGTACATTTGCATTTTGCAGTACCAGAAGAACCACGCATGCGTTGCCGGCCTTTCAGGAATTTGTCGGATTCGTATCGTTGCCATAGCTTTGAAATTAGTTCTTACGTAAACAGGGAAAAACTATCGCATGACAAACTCGAATTAACGCTTGAAAAATCTATTACTTTATTAAATTCCAAAACTATCGTTATGAGACAGTATCAGGACAGTTGATAAATTATCATAATGGATTTCAATTTAGCATTTTCATTGTAGCGTTTAAACTACCGTGAGTGATTTCCATTATAAATACTATCTATCCCGGCTTACTCACGTGTGTAGTCGACGTTAGCCCGACTAGTTTCGAACCCATCCGGGGTCCTTTTTCAAGGGAGTCCGTCCGCGCACGCGCCGCGGTTTTGACTGCGGGACGCACGTGCCGCTGCCCGTAGAACCCATTGTGAGGGTGGCTGGGGTGGGGGGGGGAGACAGCTGCCGATCGTCTCCCGACAGTTCCTGCTGTTCTTCATCACTGGAACCGTCACCGAAATCCAGGCACGCGGAGCTAATGGTGTCCCGTCCCACGACTGATGCCCTTCATTGTGTTCGTGTTTTTAACGTTACATAATATTACATTAATAACTACTTTTTTTAACAAAACTACTTCGTTGATTCCGCTACGAAAAGTTATTCAGTTGAATAATAGCAGTTAGCACATAGCACACTGTTAGGGTCAGAACAATTTTAACTTTGTCGATTTTGCAGTGTCATAATATTATTATTGCTCAGTGAAATGCGTAAGAAGCGCACTGTACGCGGCCCATACGACCTCATTACCGTGAACTGATAAAAAATCATGATGTACTTTCGAGTGGAAATGAAAACCCTGTTGAAAGCACCGGGTAAATCGCGGCGTTTATGCATTCCTTCGTAAAGGTTTCTGCGATTTGTTTATTGTTTAAATTAGCTAAGGAAATCTCTAAATACATAAAAGGAAAAGGTGACTGACTGACTTACTGATCTATCAACGCACAGCTCAAACTACTGGACGGATCGGTCTGAAAATCGTTATGCAGATAACTATGCATGCGTAGGCATCCGCTAAGAAAGGATTTTTGAAAATTCAACCCCTGAGGGGGTGAAATAGGGATTTGAAATTTGTGTCGTCCACGCGGACGAAGTCGCGAGCATAAGGTAGTTACAAAATAAGCCTTGTACTGGCTCTTTCTATAATAGTTATTTTATTACAAAACCGAAGGTCATTTATATTCACGTCTAATAACATCAGATGCTAAAACTAAATAAAATAAGCTCTATATAGATTCGTTCAAGTATATTTAATTTTCCACTACGCAGAAGTTGTCAAGCATCCTACTAATAAGCTTTGAATTCGTTATTAGCAACTTGTTAGCAAGTTTTCAAACACACTTAGTGGCTAAAACTAGTTTTCATCCTAGCCACTTAGCTTATGATATATCCACATTGGGTGATTCTTAATTTCTTATTGACAACGATATCTAGATTTTACATGTAATTAGGCACCGTGCCTTACGTGTCTTAAGCAATCCGAAGGTCTGGCACGCCTTTAAAAGTAGACCAGCATGTATATGCATGTATTTAAATAAGACATATATAAAAAATGCTATAATCACTATTGACTGATCAACTGATAGCTCTACTCGGTTTTGTGAGCTGCCTAATTAATGACTTGCAAAAGTAAACGGAAAAACGTTATCAACACCTGTTGGGGTTTAAGGATATTGAATAAAAAGTTTACCTTCAATTCTAGAATCGTTTAAGATTACGTCTTAGATAAAATACATTAATAGTTTCACGCAGCCGATTTATTATACCTTGGTAAAAAGATTTTGTTTACAAATTATTGTGGAAAAGTATTAAGCTATCGCAGCGTTAAATTTTATTATGGTTTTGGCATGGATTTGGATACCTATGTGTAGATCTTCACTAATACATCGGTCAACAGGATCGAATGTATGTTACCACAAGTTGGTATAAAATGGTGTATTCCAATCGCAAACTTGAGCAAATTTCACTCATAGTAGCTATTTATAATACTTACTCACTATTTTAAAAGGCTATAAAACGATCCACATGTCCCTAGGCAATTATGCAACAAAATAGTCAAAGTGCAACTAGTAAACCTCAAACACAGTCTAGACCAACGTATTCAACTTTGATCACAGAGCTTTCAAAATGGAGTACGAAACAGTTCAAACTAATTAAGACAGTCAAAGATCAAGAACAGAACATACTACAAGATGGAACGAACACTAATTAGTAGACCACAATATCGTAGAGGCGGGGCGGGGCGTAGCGCCATTCAATTTGTAAATTAAAAGGGTCAACTTGAGGAAAATGTCATTAGGGCAGTCGACATAAAGGTCTTTGTATTTCACCGTGTGGGTGGAAATGTAACACCTGATTTAGATAGTATTGGTACTACGTGCGAAATTAATTCGCTCAGAATTTCAAATGCCAAAGAATTTACATAAGCTTCTACAGCTTTGATAAAATATTCAAACCCAAAGATATAATCGAGTGATAATAACATACCTAGTGATTATATATTCGGGGGTACGTGGACTGGTTCGATCCCGGGCACACACCTCTAACTTCGCAGTTATGCGCATTTTAAGCAATTAAATATCACTTGCTTTAACGGTGACGGAAAACATCGTTAGGAAACCTGCATGCCTGACAGTTTTCCATAATGTTCTCGGGTACTTATCCTTCAATAAAGTCTCTTGTTTATCTTTATACCTACTTTAACAGATAAGGAATATTAAGAGCGGGTTTAACACTTATCGCAATGTGCTTTTAAACTCCCCTTATTTACACCTCAGTCTATCTACACCTACACAAATTGTCGCAACTCGCAAAACTGGCCATCGATATAGTTTCACTTTGTTCACATGTATTCCAATTTATGTAAACCCACTGAAATTAGCATGGTTACAAATATGCTGGGATATGTCCCACGGGGAATCTCTCACAGATATCTCATCACTAACATTTAGTTCCGAGACGCTCACATGACGCTCACTGCTGGTGTCAGGGCCAAAATGGCGAAAATCAAGTTGATCTAAACAGAGGTCGGCAATCGTAGGTTCAACAATTCGTTCGTTCGAACGTTCTGACGATTCAAAAATACTTGCAAAAGTTAAATTGAATAAAAAATATTTTTATTTATTTATTTATATTAATAGAGGTCGGTGTGTAAAGCTAACCACACGTCTATCAACAAGCGCCGTACCTGTGCACTAAACGCACCGTATATATTTTTGTCCCTACACCCAACGGGTCGACGCGACGGGACGCTGCGTTCATTATTATGGTCCCCACTACAGAATTTGTTTGCATCAGCGGTCATCGTTTATGCAATATACATACATAATACTTAAATACCGATGCAGCTTAGTTGCTCATCTTTCGGCCTTTATGGCCAATATTTTCTCGTACCCAGGTCCTTCTTTCTTCATTAGTTAGTACTTACTCCTTAGTACATGTTAAACAAAATATGGGTGACATCTTTACACAGTATAAAATAAAGTCGCTTCCCGCGTCTGTATGTATGTATGAACGCGTAGATCTTTTAAACTACGCAACGGATTTTAATGCGGTTTTCACCAATAGATAGAGTGTGGTAGTGTAGGTATATGTAGTGAGTATATATAGGTAGTATAATAGGTAGTGAGAGTGATTCAAGCAGAAAGTTTATAGCTATAGTTTAATTCTCAAAAAATTAGAGATCACTAGAGAAATTGAAATAATGTGAATTAGGTCGGAAAAAATCCTCTCATTTGAGAGTTTCCGAGGCAATGACACCTCAATGACACCACATTAGTATCTACATTGCACCCATGCGAAGCTGGGGCGGATCGCTAGTTGTCAATAAATTCAAATTGAACGTGATTAATTGGTACTCGCTATGTTTCTTTCATTACTGCTGGTATTATGATGGTGTCAACTACATTTTAAATGGTAAAAATGCGTTGTATCTTACATAGGTGTGCTATCAGTTTTAATTCGAAACTTTCTTTCCGTGTCTGCCAATTTATGTAAGACAGCTTGCGGACAGCTTCTGATAGTAAAAAAGATTGAAAGTCTTAATAATATCATATATCAATCAGTTATCTATCGTGATCTATCTTAACAATGCTTCTTTTATATGTTGTGACATGCTAATTGTAAGCTTAAACTCGTTATTCATAAAATTAAATACCTAGCTACAAATTAGCAACGTCATGTTTGCTATCATAAATAACTTGAAACTGGACTTGAGTGGAAAAGGTCAAATAACTTTTATTAAATTTTATTACATCCCAAAAATTGTTATCACAGTCGCTGAATAGTTAGTTACTGTTACCTAACTGACTAAATGCAGCTTTCGAGATAGGTATTTAACAATGCCTAGTTTCAGGTATCTTCCGATCCAATCTATCAGCCTGTTTGCGTCCACTGCTGGACATAGGCCTTTCCAAGAGCGCGCCACCAAACACTCCGCCTTCCTCATCCATCCGCTCTCCACTACCTTCTTTAGGTCATCGGTCCAGCGAGCTGGAGGCCGTCCCAAACTGCGCTTACCGGTACGCGGTCTCCACTCCAAACACGTCTATCTGCCACATCGACCGTCGGTTCTGCGACAGTCATGACCTGCCCATTGCCAATTCAGCTTGTTAATTCTTTGAGCTATGTTCAAGTATCTTGTGGTATCCTTTTTACCAATTGTTTAGAGTTCACTAGAGTTTAGTTTAGACTATACTAGGTGTAATAGATTGTGTTCCGTATGTTACGTAGCAAGCAGAGTTTAGAGGTGCCATATTGGTGGGAAACCGGCCACCGAATTTAGATTTAGTACAGTTACCACCTACGCAAGTCGGTCGCCAGTGTTAAGCCTAATGGTTTCGTGTCATGATACTTCGTTATAGTTCACTGATGTTTCGATTAAGCGTGTTGCATGTAACGTAATTGAAGGGCAGTCATAAATCGGCTCTATATCGGTTATTGAGTGGGCTGGCGCCAAGAGGTAGCGTCGCGCGTCTGCCATTTTTGAAAAATGTGCGCGCTAACAAGCACAACTCTCGGCCATATTGGAATTTATGCCATGCGTTTGCAGAAAATTATGCAGCCATGTTTTTTATTTAGACAGATTAATATCGTTCTCACTTTAACTTATTTTTACACGACTGCCCAAAAAAGGAGTGTAATATTACCAGAATTCATTGTATCCATGTGAGTTTCTTTATTCCACCATAACTGCTACATTTTTGAACAGATTTGGATGTGTGGGGTATTGTTAGAATCCTACATCATCCCGAGTGACAATGGATATAATTTTTTGCCAAAAAATTCAATATGGTGGCTGTATGGTGCCATTTGCAAATGTAAAAAAAAATTAAGTTCGTTTTTTGGCAAGGCAGACGTGTTTTTTAATAATTCTTAAATTGTGACTTGTTTTAGTAATTCTATTCATGAACCAAATGAATTTACCTGCCGTATTAAAGTTATACATATTGAATATGAAACTTACTACTTGAAAAGAGGCGAAAGTAATGAACTTAAGGTTAATTTAGTTAATCCTGATGGAACCGACGTTTTGACGACTTAATCCACCCATTTTAGATTCGCAACGTGGTAAAGGTTAATTAGCGCTCATTTTATATATGAGAGAGCAATACACGTTCCTGCCAGATTACTGTCCCATTAAATGGTATTTTTACTGCAAATTGTTACCTTAGTAGGTGAATAGTTATTGGTAAGTTTTCAAAGCGAAAACACTACACTACATATTTTGATGAAAAGCACAGAGTATATTGTTTGCTCACTATAAAGCTTGCTCTAAATAAGTATAAGTAGGCTACTTTTTGCCTTAGGAAAAGATTTATTAGTTATACGGGAAAACAGAAGGATAACCTTCCTGACGCAGTGGTGAGCGTTGTGGTCTTATTGGGAGGTCTCGGGTTCGATTTCCAGCAGGGGCAATATGGGAATTTACAAATTTCTACATTGTATCTGGTTTGTCAGGTGGGAAGATTTTGCCGTGGCTAATTACCGGCAAAGACGTGCTGCCAAGCGATTTAGTGTTCCCGATAACTACCAATACCCCTCCCAATCTAGTTTTCTTCCATCTTAGACTGCATGGTCACTGCATCACTTCGATCTAACCTGCAAAAAAAATAAAGAAAATATTTTGAAAACAGTAAGTCTCTTAGTAAATTATGGCTTTAAATTAAATTCAGCATTAAATTAATAAATAAAATAAAGTAAATAACATATCAACCTGTTGGAGTGGTTGACCGCAAGAACGAGATCGATTCATTTCAATACTGACACATTCCGGACGCTTGCGCAGATAGTGTTACCTGTCGCAGATAACATAAATCCAGCCTCGGACCGCGGCTCCCACGTGCTCGGAAACCTGCTCCGTCTCTAATTTACTCGGTTTGTAAATCTTAAAATATCTAGAATATATTGAAAATTGTAGATCAAACAATAGACTATGTTAAGAATAAAGGGCTAGAGGACGGTCAGGATTATAAAATGCAGTCACTTACCAGAAATGAGGTACGCCCGCCGTTGCAGGAGGCCCCCAGGTGCGCTGGTAAGGTCCAGGGTAGCTGATCTGGTCCAAGGTTGTTGATTTCACGACTATCATGGCGGTTTTGTGCCTGCAGCCGTTAGGCCCGATATCCACCTAAGCCACAGAATTAAGCGGAGAGGAGAGGAGATGCGTTCAATCGACCAATCAGATTCAAAATAGATGACGTTCCGTTACTCCAGAGAGAAAAAGGAACTCTCAGAGGATCACATCGTTGACCGTCAAGGCGAATTTTTAATCACTATAATAGCACACTTGTGTCATAAACTGCTATTACGTGTAGGTACACAATCTTTACCACGTATTTCCCACAATTTAAATAAAATAATGGTTGTAACATTACACTGTTCAATGTCTTTAACAATAATTAAAGTTATCGGACAACAAATAAATAAAGCGCAGTTTGTAGTAAATACAAGAAGTAATTAAGGTTGAATAAGTATAATATACCTCCGAATGGGCGACATTAGTTGTAGTTTAAGGGTCACTATGTAGTAAATTTACGACTATTATTACCTAAATAAAAAGTTTTAAGTGTTAACTTAGGATGGCAAAGGTCTATGACGGTGACTAATACAAATGTCAGTTAATTTGATTCGCAATAATCTTGACCTACTAAAATGTATACAAATAAAGAATTAGTTATGATTTACCTCTTGATCCGTCTAAGTTAGTCCAACTCCAAAGTAAAAAGTCTCTATACATTCTCTTAAAAAGATCTTTCAAAATACACACAAAAAGTGAAGCGATATAAGATCAGCCAGTTACAACAACACTTTATGAAAAATTGTAATCAATGCTTTGCGATTCGATACCTATCTCAGATTACAGATAGCTTTTGACCTTTGTTACGCGAGCCGTAATAAAGTACAGTCTAACTGTTACCCGTTTAAAATACAACCTCATATAAATGGAAGTTTACAACATTGAACTAATTAAAATTCAGATGCTCGAAAGTTATTGGGTGGAAATATTAGTAATTTGCAGTCTTACAACATCAGTGATTATCAGAATAATGACTTGAGCATGTAATTTCATTGAAGGTGTTGTTCAGGACACAAGTGTACTGAACACTGGCCTGTGTGGCGTCAGCACTTTTCGCAGACCTCGTGCTGGCGCCTAGCAGTTAACGAAAGACACTCAGCACTCACTATCATATCAATATCATCACATAATATCAATATCAATCACTCAGCTATCGAAGGAAATACAGTTTATTATCCGGTTATCAATTCTATCATTAGCAACAACCCCCACAGTTGTTGAATTAAAACTTGTGCTTTCATTGAATAAATGCAATACGATAATGTTATGTAAGGATGCTTGATACGAGTTTTCGTAGCTTGAATCATTGCAGTCATTGCAGGATTTTAAATGTAAAGGTATGACTCCGAACCACGCTGCACGCAGCAGCGCTGCCGCATCAGTGCTGTCACCAGCCGTCACAGTCCTGTCGCGGCAATACTGGTCCCCATACAATCTCTATAATCTTATATGACATTACATTCCGAGCTAGGCAGCAATGTCGCGGCAGCAATGTAGCGGAACATTGCTGCCTAGCTCGGAATGTAATGTCATATAAGCTTATAGAGATTGTCTGGGGACCAGTAGTGCCGCGACAGGACTGTGTCAGCTGGTGACAGCACTGATGCGGCAACGCTGCTACGTGCAGCGTGGTTCGGAATCATACCTTAACTCTCTATACCAGGGTTGTTGCGGATGGCAATATTTTGACATCCGCGAATGCGAATGCGGATGCGGATTATTAGAAATTTACATCCGCGGATGTGGATGCGGATGTCTGAATTAATGCGAATGCTCCGCATTTGCGGATGCGGATGCGAATATCCGAATAATAACCCTTTAAAAATTAACAACATCGAATTGTACGAATGTACTTTGTATGTGGTCGACTTGACCATCCAAAAAAGTTATAAAATTGCAAAGTGGCAACTCGGCCATTCGGACGCGTTTTCGGTCGAGATGTCGCCCAACCAAGTCGGCTCCACGCGCTAGGTGTTTGTCGCAAACACCAGGAATCACCAAACACATCCTTAAAGCTATATACAATGTCAAGTTCAACTTAAACGGACAAATGCGAATTCGATACTATAATTCATCAGCACACTCAAGCCATCCCTAATGGCCGATGTGGCGTATCGAATAAATTACTCGTGTAGCCTGTAAATCATCGCGCATCAGTAAGGATAGATGGTGTTATGACCTGATATGCATCTTGTTGTATGACCATATCTCCCAGTCTGATTCAACTGGTACCTACTGATTTGTGAGTTTTATACGTCATCTGTTTTCATCACATGCGATTGTGTTTATGTGTTGTACTATCAACTATTTAGTTTATCAAGAACTAGTGACCCGCCCTGGCTTCACATAATATTAATACGTAGCTTGAGTTATGAGCACATATGCATTTTGTTGTATGACCATATCTCCCGGTCTGATTCAACTGGTACTGATTTGTGAGTTCTATACGTCATCTGTTTTCATCAGGTGCGATTGTGTTTATGTGTTGTAGTACCAACTATTTATTTTATCAATAACTAGTGACCCGCCCTGGTTTCACATTAGTAGTTTGAGTTATGAGCTGATATGCATCTTCTTGTACGACCTCCCAGTCTGATTCAACGGGCTTTGATTTGTGAGTTCTATACGTCATCTGTTGTCCACGATTAATTTGATTAAGGGCCTATTTATCAATAAATTTGACATTTTGACAGATTTCCTGTACAAAAACTTTGATAGTTTTTGTATAGCGTCTTTATTCCTCAGATAAAAGGTATTTGACGATTGAAATGTCGGCTTTGATTTGAATATCGACAAATAAAACCGTCAAATTAATCGTGGTACGTAGGTACACATTATCTACATTAAGAGCTTAAAATTATTGATATTGTATGTTAGTGTATCCTACGAACAAGTGTAGTATTAGTCGTGTATATAGTAAGGTCAGTCCTATTGTGCTTACAAATATAATAAATTGACTCATCTGCTCACCCGTAAGTTTTATTGTAAGCTAGATTTATTCAGATAGTTAAAGGGTGCCATTATTATGAGAAATATCGTTTCAAAGACCTCGATTTTATCTACAAATGTGTATTTCTATTTTATTTATTGGAAACCCATAGGTACATCGATTCGAAACTACTTTAATAGAAAACGATGGAAACAATAATTTCTATTGTTGTTATTTCCAAAGTTATAAAATCACGAGTATTTTTTTTATACAACATATCTATTTACTTAGCATTGTGATCTTCTACCATTTATTCGTCTTAACAATGCCTACTTGTATCTTTATTTCTTTCATCATCTAGTACCTAATCACTTCACCTCGATCAAAGACCTTATATTATTTACACTCTACTTACATAGATAGCATGGATAGCTAAGAATAAAAGAACTCAGCAAGGTTTACCATCTATCAATATGTTCGTATGCAGTGATAGCCTAGTGGTAAATATGTCGGCCTTCTATTCGGGAGGTCGAGGGCCCGGGCACGCACCTCTTCATTTTCGGAATTGTATCTATATTTTAATCACTTGCTTTAACGGTGAAGGAAAACATCGATCGTGAGGAAATCTACATGTCCGGGAGTTCTCCATAATGTTCTCAAAGGTATTTTAAGTTTGCCAATTTGCACTGGCCTAAAACACTTTTCATTCCGAGTGGAGAACCGTGCTCAGTAGTGAGCTAAACCGGCGGCGATGGGTAATGATGATGATGGTGATGACAATGATGATAATGTTTGTATGCTCTCGATCTGTCTCTCGTAATGGTTGCTTTAGAGGAATGAAGTTGTCTGAACTAAATGGAGAAAGTATGAAGTGCCGTCTGTCCACGTGCAAGCTCCACGACCTATAACAGGAGTAGGTACAAAAGTTAATTGAAAAAGTGAAATTTTCTATGGAATAGAACGTAAACCAACAATCGAAGGTATTGCATTTCAAATAAAGCATAAAGCTTGGCGATTTGTCCGTGGCAGATTCTAATCTAAGATAAATGTATCATTGTACGCTCGAGACGCCTCGGAAGCACCAGGGAGTCTGCTTGATGTTCGAACTGTGCAACGCAACTCCTTCTCCTTGGAACAGAAAGCGTAAAGAACACTTTGCTGTAGCATAGATTTAAATTGCGGATAGCCGTGCTTGCAAAATATTGATAAAGTTTCTTGAACTACCGAACGCTATTTGTATTAAAACTTCTAAGTGTTAAGTTAACATAGAGAGTACCTAGATACTGTGAATAGGAATGGGTTGTACGTATGATTCCAGAGTCCAGACATGCATAAAGAATAACGTTTTATAAGAAAGATAGTTGTTATTGATGAAGAAGAAAAAGGAGAATATGTATAGAAATGACATCGATAGCAAAAGTCATTAATAGTAAGGATGAATTTTATCTAAGACCGGGTTCGTGCCCAGGCTATTTAAAAAGTAAGACTTTTTTACAAATAAACTTTAACAAGTGTTTTTGAATCGTCAAAAGAATCTACCTATGAATATTATTCCTATGGAGAAGAACCAGCAAGAAAATCAGTGATAGTAAAATGTAGTATGACAAAAAAGTAGGTAATTCATGCCATACTATGCCACGCATGTGGCCATGTCCAGGCACAAAATGTTGAAAACTGCCCGGTCGCGACACAGCCCAGCCCGAAGGACGCAATGTAGCGATCATATACGTTTAGATCTGCTGCGCGATTTCGGGAGAATGACAGCTACAATGTCATGATCGCAATCATCTCTGATTGGTTAACGCTCGCTCACTATTGGCTTCAATGCATTGTTTCAACAAGAATTGCACAAGCTCAGCCAATCACAACAATTGAGATTGTAATAATGATTGATGCAGGTTTTAGACAATCGCCCTACTGCTGCGCGATTGCGGGAGAATGACAGCTACAATGTTACGATCGCAATCACCTCTGATTGGTTGACGCCTGCGCGATTGAGGGAGAATGACAGCTACAATGTCACGATCGCAATCATCTCTAATTGGTTAACACTCGCTCACTATTGGCTACAATGCATTGTTGCAACAAGAATCGCACAAATTCAGCCAATCAGAACAATTGAGATTGTAATAATGATTGATGCAGGTTTTACGAAACCGACCGTAAGTATCGCATGATGCCCGTTCCTAAGCTCAAATCTCTAAAAGGCATCTTAGAAACGTTAATGAGCAAAGGTTATGATTCTTGTAAAAATCTTATATTTCCAGCCTACAATCATTTTATTTTATTTAAACTTTGAAGCCTACAACTGTCACGGTCGGATAGGAGATCAAAATTAATGGCGACAAATCGCCTCTACGCGAGACCAGCGACCAATTACGAGAGTGAATTTTATATATTTTTTCTTCTCTACATCTTGACAAACATTGACACCAATGCGTAATGCCGCGAGCACGCTTTCTCTACACATTAAGACCAATGTTTGGCGCCAAAATTCCTAGCATATAATTTGATAAATTGGCTCTGACAACAAAACTTTTCAAACTTATATTTTTACATATTATGCTTTATTGTCTTAACCCTAGAATAGAGGGGGATTCCAACATCAATGGTCTTAACTAATTTCTGCGCGCGCGGTCGTCTACAGACAATTTTTAATTTTCAATTCATTTTTTTTTAAATAGGTACCTCGCGAAATACTAGTCTCAACTCACAATTACTGTCTCCACTGTACAAGTTAAAAAAAATCGTAGTCCATTTAGCGTTTAGTTGAGATTAACAGATTAGCTTTCGCATTTATAAATAATTATGTACCTAGTCTTACCCAACCTATGCGCTGCTGGTGCTGGCTGCAGTTCATCATCATCATCATTTCAACCCATCGCCACGCGCAGGCCCAGTACTGAGCCATTATTTTATTGTGTTTTTTTAAGTACATATTTTGCCATATCACTAAATATTTTCAGAAAGAAGTGGTTAGCCCGCTGCCAACTTAGACTGCATCGTCACTTACCATCAGGTGAGATTGCAGTAAAGGGCTAACTTGTATCTGAATAAAAATAAAAAATAAATTGAAAAGTTTGTGGCTTTTCCGGGATTTTGTGATACCTAGGTAAGTATCTCTAGAGTTTTAGTAAAATCACACACTAGATAAGATAAAAACCTTTTGATGAAAATTATAAACAAAATCTGTTCAGCGGTTTTAAAGATTATAGCATAATAGACAGACGCGGCGGACGAACTTTATATTATGTACCTATTTCTGCTTTATGTCCATACGCCGAAGTTTATGATGGAGAAATGATGTTTAAACTCTTCAAATAGAATAGTAAATACTTGATACTTGAAGCTTTAAGTTTGTTATAAGTTTGTATGCATCAAAGCAAAGTACTTTGCTTGTTTAATCTCTTGATCTCCTCGTTCTTAGGCGGTTTTATGTTCGTGCTTAGTGAGCAAATCATTATCAGTTATTAACATCTTGACCCACTGACGAGTCACGATCAGTTATCCCGCTTAACAACAAACATACATGCATATAATAGTCAGAGAGATGCCATATACTTAGAGGCTGAGATACCCCGCAAAACGACAACTGTACAAACTTCTATTACAATGTAAAGGATTATTTAAATGACACGAAAGTTTATGAATGAGTTGCTTAACAGCTTTGCTTTAGTTCTAATAAGTTGAATAAAAGTGATTTTGTAAAGTGGTGATGATAAAAAGAATACCTGGCTGAGTTTATTGTGGGCTCTTCTCAGACCTGTCTTTATCTTTATCTTTATCAGTCTTTATCTATACCCATGCAAAAAAATCACCCATTGCACCGTCGTGACGTGATTGAAGGACAAACCAACAAACCAATAAACAAACACACTTTCGCATTTATAATAAGGATACTGAATTTGAATAAATTATTTGACTATACATAAATTTAATTTAAAAATAGATAAAATATGTTACATAAAATTATTTATTAGTTCTTCAAGCTAAGATCTTTGTTTAGGTTAGGTTAGCTTGGGGGCTTTTTTAACCCTTGATGAATCAAGTGCTACTCCATGGTTTGACTCAACTCACTCAATGCATACAATATGTATGTATTCATTGAATATTATTTATTGTGCGACTCCGCTCTCAGCTAGTCCCTAAGTTTAATGCAAATCAATCATCAGTGCCATTTATATAACTAATATTTCTTGTGTCTATACAAAAGTTATAAACCCTTAACTCCAAACTATCGGTAAAAATAAATTAAGTGCACTAAAGTTGTCCTCAAACAAAACGAACTCAATAAAAAAAGGATTAGCTTTTTGCGAATATGCGCTTTAAAATATACGGAAGGGTGTTATTTTAAGAGATCTTTAATTAATTATACACTGAAATTTAATCAACTTCTTCCTGGTTTTGCAAGTCACTACCCATATTTTTTTTTAAAGTGCTTTTGCATAGAGATAGTATTCAACATCCAAGTGCTTTTGTCATTAATGAATGGTAACGAGGCTTTACGAAGCACAAAAAAAATTCAATGCCATAGATATTATCTAATAATAGAACTGACTTTCGAAGCACTATTTGAAATTTAAATAATGTTGACAATTTATTAAAATGAACGCAAAAATTATAATAATCTGACATTTAAACAGATGGCAATAAGATGGTTTTTATATTTAAATCAGAATTCGGCGCCAAGGCTATGCAAATATTTTGTATATAAACGTTGTTTTTATGTTTTTAAACTTACCCACGTTCTCATTGTAACAAACTTTTATTAAGTTTTCAATAAGTACCTAGTACCTAATGTTGTTTATATTTTTTAATTTTGTCCTAATTTTTTTTATTTTCAGGTAAGACAAATGAAGCTTCGCTGATCACTTTCTTGTATGTATTACTCGTATGACTTCAGCTTAGGGTTAGGTATATACCTACGTAAAGTCAAAATAATAGGTGCATAATACTTTTGCCGACTCCTTTGAAAAAAATCATAGAAAACTAAAAAAAAGTTGAGAGTTATTTGCGGATTTTGTAGGTTTTACATCTAATGTTTGGCACCTTAATGTTATTAAACATACATACAGGTACACCCGAATAATGTTCTTAATTCTCGTTGATAAGAAAAAGTTAAATTAAGAACTATAGGTACCTACCTACCTAATTACCAAAATGCAAAATTTAAAAAAAAAACCACTTCATTTACTTATTTTACTAATTAAGTATGTAATAACTAAACAGCTCGTCGATCAATTATTGTAAAAAAACCAGCGGGGTCTAGGCGAAGCCTCTAATATCGTGTAATAAAGCAATTTTTTAATTATACCGCCAAAATACTTCAGTTATTATGAAACCGTATACTACGTTTAATTTGCCTACGAAATTAATGAAAGAGGCCCTTTACAAAATTGCTAATTACACGACCGTTTAATGAGGTCACGCCGCCCTAAAGGCGCGGGGCACTGTTAATAACATTTTAATTTGGCCGTGTAGTAGTAGGCGAATTAATTTCGCACGTGGAGTAGATTTATATTATAACAAAGTTTTTCTGTTCTTCCCTATTTGAGTGTTATAGGTTAGAGGGAATTATTCTATAGTTTTTGTATGTAGGTACATAATTTAATTTTGGCGAAATCAGTCGGACACCCATCGTAAAACTAGACAAGTATCATTATCATCATCATCATCATCATCATCATCATCATCATCATCATCATCATCATCATGATCAGTCCATTATCGGCGCACGGGTCTCCTCTCATGGTGAGAAGGGTTTTGGCCATAGTCTACCACGCTGGCCATGTGCGGATTGGTAGACTTCACACACCTTTGAGAACATCATGGTAAACTCTCAGGCATGCAGGTTTCCTCACGATGTTTTCCTTCACCGTTAAAGCGAGAGATATTTAATGTCTTAAAACGCACATAACTTCGAAAAGTTAGAGATGCGTGCCCGGGATCGAACCCCCGACCTCCCGAATAGGAGGTGGATGTCGTAACCACTAGGCTATCACGGCTTCGAACAGTAACAGCTACAAATAACGATAAAATTTGGAAGATATAAGAACGATAGAATAGGTATCATCTCTGTGCTTATAAGTATAATTTCAAACTTGCCATAACTTTCTTCAACAATAAACCATTTGGACCGCTTTCACACAACTCCAGAAGTGATAGCTAATAAAGAAAAAAAGAATGCATTGTATGTCTGTGCCACTGCCTAATTTGTATGTTGGCGGGACTTTTTTCGTATAAATACGTAGATATACAAAAACAAAGATATAAAATATCGCGTGAAAAAGTGTACCTAATTCATAAATCTATTGCAATTAATACAACATACTTATTGCCTTAGTAAATGATACTATAGAAATAGGGACACATAGCAACGCTCCTCACAATTAGTTCCTTAAATTAATAAAATCTGCTGACTAACTTTCAAGAGGAGAAAATCAGTTACATTTTATGTGGTCATATATATTATATTTACAACACGTAACACGTATGTGGTGAGTCAGTTTGATTGTATGTATTTGTAATACTCTCACATTCCCGATACCTAATATAAGCGAACAGGTTATTATTTATAAGGACAGCGCTATAGCTACATAAATTGAGCGGGACAAGGACAACGTTTTACATAGTACTTCTAGGCGTACCCATTGCGAGCGCGGGGGCGAGTGAATTATTTACTTAGTAACAGTAGCATTTTTTGTTACAGTGTCCCCTGATTTAAGTCTCCACAATTCGCTTAAGTAAGCTAAGGGTGAGGTGAGATCTATAGAGCGCACTCTGACTTTGCTTAGACTTAAAAGTTAAAACGAGACAGATGTATATTTTTTATATAAATCTGTCTCGTTTTAACTCAATCTTAAGTCTGAGCAAAGTCAAAGTGCGCTCTATAGATTTCAGCCTTAGTATCTTTACTATTCTATGTCAACGTGATTCTGCATTTCTTTTTTTCTAATGGTACCGATTTTCACTGAGATGCAATCGCACGCACACAATCTAAAAAATTAATCACACCCGAATTGACAGGTGATACCTACTCCAAATAAGATTTTTTATTACTATGTCCAAATTGAATGTCGATGTATAAAAAACTGTGCTTAATGGCTTTTTATTAAGATCTATTGTTCTTGTTATAGATTGTTTGAAAAAAGTTCGGCTAGACTTGCTGCTGTGTTTAATATGTGGTGAAACTACGAACTGTTGAGATGGAAAGTGGTGTGACCCAGTTAATAATTTAGTCTATGTGTATACTTCTATATTGTCTATCGTTTGCATTGATGATCTCTGGTTCTATGGTAATATGAATGACCTAACTGAAAAGGATAATCCATATCCATACTAATATTATAAATGCGAAAGTGTGTCTGTCTGTCCGTCTGTCTGTCTGTCTGTCTGTCTGTTTGTCTGTCTGTCCGTCTGTCTGGCTGCTAGCCTTTTACGGCCCATCCGTTCAACCGATTTTTACGAAATTTGGTACAGCGATAACTTGCATCCAGGGGAAGGACATAGGCGACTTTTTATCCCCGAAAATCAAAGAGTTCCCACGGGATTTTCAAAAAACATATTTCCTCGCGGACAAATTCGCGGGCGACAGCTAGTTTAGATATAACACCGGAGTCATTACCAGGAAGGTACATACTTGACAGTTACATCAACGCGTTACGACTTCGTGCGGCGCCGCACCGCACACCGCACACGTACCTATCTGACTTGGGACCAGAGAGCCGAGGTGGGAAGGGGTGGTGCGTGATGCGTCGTAACGCAACGCCATACTAATATCCGTCAACGTTTAAACGATAAAGACTGGCGTTTTCGCAACGCCAGTCTTTATCTATACCCGTGCAAAAAATCACGTCAATCCGTTGCACCGTTGCGACGTGATTGAAGGACAAACCAACAAACCAATAAACCAACAAACAAACACACTTTCGCATTTATACTATATAATAATAAGGGTACTGTTAATAAGGGTAAGTACTGATTAATTATCACATGGGGACTTATTAAATACCGAAAGTACGGTAGGTAGATCAAAGAAATAATACATTATCTGTTAAAAATAACATAAGAGCCGAATATTAAAAGCATAAAGCTATAAACCTTAATCAACGAGACGCCCGTGGCGTGGCGAGCCTCAGTCCATTTTATTTGCATCCTCAATAATAAAACATCGTATTGGGTACTTTAAACGTAAAGGTCTTAATTCGTTTAATGTTAACTTTATGAATTCTCATCAATTTAAACGGCGATATGACGTTATTTTTTTTATTTTATACGCATACCTTATACAAAGATACTTTCTACGAGGTATTTAGAGATGAGACATATAATAGGTTACACGTTACACAACACAACATTTTAATCCATACTATAATATTATAAATATGAAAATGTGCCCGTCTTTCTGTCTGTCTGTCACCTACCTTTTCACGGCCAATCCGTTTAAACTAATTAACCGACTTCAAAAAAATGGTAAGTGATGATGCAATCTAATATGGATGCCAGCTAACCTGGAAGGGGTATGGCAGTATTTATTAAACCCCTACCCCTTTGGTTTTTACACGGCATCGTACCGGAACGCTAAATCGCTTGGCGGCCCTGTTTTGTCAGTAGCTGTTCGACCTCCTGTTGTCCACTAGGCTATAAGTACGTAGGCACACAATTTATTATGTTGTCCAAATAACGGTAAAAGAAGTTTCTTCCCATGACGTCTCAAACAAGATCAATTTGTGAACCAACAAAGCATCGCAGCGTCCAATCCTAACTTATCACTTATGCTCCATTAGGTATAAAAAAGATTGACGCAGCCCAGCCTCCGTTTTGACACCAAAAGTAAAAGCTTTCGAAAGAGAATTGTCGCATTTTCTAATCTAATCGCAACGTATTAGTATAATCCGACGTATAAATGCTTAGATTTAGTTTCGGTACGATAGGTAGGTCAATGGGCAAACTCATATCGCAATTCTATTATACCTCATCATCATTGCCCAAGCCCATAGCTGGCTCACTACGGATAACGGGTCTCCTCTCAGAATAAGAAGGGATTGGCCGTAAATCATAATTCACCTAATCATCATACCTATAAGTAAATTGCTAATGCGCGTGGCCGCAATTTTAGGGACGTCAGCACTAGACTGAAGTTTCGAGCTGATGGTATATTTTTATTTTGACTGACGTCAAAATAACGTCATTTCGATATTAATGAGACATGGTTCTAGCGCAGTAGCAATTTGCGGGACTTATACTGCAAAGCGTTTCGTCTTGTCCAGGTGCTCAAGAGTCTAGACCACAGAGATAGGCATAAGACCTCTATGGTCTAGACTTTAGGCTCTAGTCTAGAGTCTAGACGTTATACTTAACTGTAGCTACAGAAATCTATCCTTTACGCACAGCTCTTACGACTCAAATGAATTCTTTATCAATCCATCTGCATTATCGATAAATTGTTATTTGTCAAAAATTACCATAAGATTTATTACTTCATATTATCTACGTCCATGACCAGGTATCATCTTCTATAATATAAAAATGAATCACTAAATGTGTTGCTCATCGCAAATCTCAAGAACCGCTGAACCGATTTTGCTAATTCTTTTTTTATAATATTCCTTGAGAAGTACGAGGATGGTTCTTACGGAGAGAAAAATTAAAAAACTTGAATCGACTGTTAGGCGGAACGAAGTTCACCGGGGCAGCTAGTAACAAATAATTAAATTTTGGACGGAAAAGGGACAGGACATCGTGATTTGACTTTTGAATCTCTGGAAGGTACAGTGCGACAAGGCTATCTTGGCGCGTGGCGAAAATCGGAACTAACGTTGCCGTCAAGTGTCCCCTTTGTTCTTGTTTGAATATTCTAAGCCTTTGTTCACCAACAGCGCCCCCGGTCAATGTCATTCAAGTGCCAAGAGAGCTTTGCCGCACTGTAATAAAAATAGACCCAGCAGTAGAAGTTGCAATAAGCTGTTACTTTACGTCATTTCCAAGGCACTTCATCCGATTTAACGTTGGATAACTATAACGAAATCATAATCATTTGTACCTCCAAACTGCACCATACTCAGAATCAAATATATACCTACTATTAAATTAAACCAATACCTATTATTCACGATAATGAAGTGGTATTTCTAACACCTCAGTCACGTCTATGCTCATTAGTGCACGCCGTAACAATAAACAGTTAGAAAATTATTATGAAACTCGATAGCACCCAATCATTATCAGATCTGAATGGATTTCGTAACAGCATTAACAGTATTAAGTTTCTGTTATATTGTGCTTAGGAGATGTCTATCGGTTCTTATCGGGAAGATCAAACTTGCGTAAGGCTGTATTCCAATCGGTTATAAGTAGTTGGCACTGACCAGATGAGCTAGTATTTTTTTTTAATTTTGTCATTCGTTCTACTAATAAATTCTAATAATAGCTATTGAATTTTCACATTTTTCGAGGCTTTATTTATCTTTGACTATCACAAATTACGAAATCGTGCGTATTATCCGTATATGTACCTACCTACTTATGTTCCTGATTCTTAGAAGGATACGTCATCACTAGTCACTACCCATAATATTTTTATGAATGCGAGTGTATTTTTTTGTTGATTTATCCTTCAATCACACCGCAACGGAGCAACGGATCCACGTGGTTCAGTTATCCACGAAAAGCGGGGCTGAGTCCCGCGCGGTACATTTAAAAATTAGGACGTCCCGCCATATCGGAATGTTTGGCAACACTGGTTACTAACTGTACTAATGTATGTGCTACTATAAAGTATGTATATAGGTACGATATTATTTTGCGTGCGCCCTTAGACTTTGACCTTTTCCGAATGTCCGATTAGCAAGGGAAAGTGGGTGTAGTTAGTCGGATACGAGCGTCCGGTTGCGAATTGAAATTCGTCGAACTTCCTAGCTCTCACGCTTATCTGATCGTCGAGATAGCACGCTATGCCTACGGTCAGTATAATATTAGAGGTACGCTTTCTTCAATCATGTTTGTTTCTTTCGATGTCAGTTAAATTAACGATTGTTTGACGTTTAATTAATCACCAGTTAATTTGATTGTTGATTTTTTGTTCTATCTCATTTGAAATAGGTGTCTTTCTTCTCTTACATACCTACGTTTTACGTTTGTTTTTTGTATTGGTAGGTATTATACGTGCGACTGTTTTTTGACAAACCTGTTCTTAGCAGCAAAATAATAATGTATTTATCGATTGCTATATAAATATAAATTTCACCTACATTAAACCATGGTGGTGTAAATTAAAATACCTATTAATAAATGATAGGTACCTGTTCAAGAGCGGTGATAGCCTAGTGGTTAGGACGTCGCGTCGGCCTTCTATTCGGAAAGTCGGAGGTTCGGTCCCAGGCACGCAACTCTTAACTTTTCAGAGTTAAGTGCGTTTTAAGCAATTAAATACTTATCACTTACTTTGACGGTGAAGGAGAACATCGTCAGGAAACTTGCATGCCTGAGAATTCTTCATAATGTTCTCAAAGGTGTGTGAAGTCCGCCAATCCACACTGTGTCAACTGCAGCGTGGCGATTATGACCTAAAGCTAAACGTTTCTCATTCTGAGATGAGGCCCGTGCTCAGTAGTGGAGCCGGCGATGGGTTGATCATGATGTTGATGCTCATGTTCCTAATATTTTTGCAAACTGAAAATCCATACTAATGAGTAAGTATTTAAAAGCTGCCAAGAGATGGCGTTATCGTCTCTTTTACCTATCTGTATCCAATTTTAGCGGTTGTCTGTAACGTTATAGTGGCGTTGCGGGCACACAACTCGACTCTACATTTCAGTTCGCAGGGTCGATTCCGACTCAGTGTAATTCCCATTACTATTCTGGCGTCGCCGACATGTTGTCTCGATGCCTTGCAACGTGGGATAGATGAAATCGGTGTAGCAACAAGTGGGCTATGTCCAACGTGACGTCCATTTCTGTTAAGCCTCGTACATTTTTAAACTTTTTAGTTAATAAAATTAAAAAAAAAAAAAAAAAAGTGCAGTTATCATTTTTAAAAGTCGGAGCTTTGCTGGCTAGAAGTATAGTAAATTAATTTTCAGACAGTTATAGAAATAATAAATATGATTTTTAAAAAAATTGGTGACTATATTACTGAAAATTTTGCATTGATTTACAGTAGGGTAGCCATACCGCATAACCGTAATATGATTTTTAATTTTCGTAAATGATTTTCCTTTGGCGATACGCCAAAAATGATGACTTATCTACCCTACCTTATATTTCCTAAAATATTTTTATCGCGTAGCTACATTATAAATAAGTAAGTAAGTACTTATATGAAGTTGTATCTAAGTATTTTTCATTTCATTTTATTACACCAAAATATAACAATGCAGAAAATAACTTTGACATCGCGAAATATATTAGTCCAGGATGTTGTTATTAACACAAACGAGACAATCCCGGAAATCCCGGATGCCCGGCAACCTTAATTATTATTAGTGTAGGCAATTAATTAATGAATATATGCCTACAATTATACACAGGAATTGCTTTGTATGTTTAACTATAAGTGATTCCTAATGGGAAAGATAAAGGATAATTAAATTAATTATAATTTTATTATTAACTTCAGTTAAAATTAATTAATTAGTGAGGCTTAGGAGGTATAATCATGATCAACCCCTCGCCGGCTCACATGGATGCATGGAGCATGGATCTTCTCTCAGAGTGAGAAGGATTTTGGCCCATAGTCTACCACGCTAGCCATGTGCGGATTGGTGGACTTCACACACCTTTGAGAACATTATGGGGAACTCTCAGGCATGCAGGTTTCCTCACGATGGTTTCCTTCACCGTTAAAGCAAGTGATATTTAATTACTTAAAACGCACATAACTCCGAAAAGTTAGAGGTGCGTGCCCGGGATCGAACCCCCGACCTCCGAAAAGAAGGCGGACGTCCTAACCACTAGGCTAGAACTTTCATATAGGTAGAAGTAGGTAAACTCGTCAATATTTTTTTAAAGAATATTAGCCATGCTAATCAGGACTAATATTCCCCTTTCCCCTCCAACTAAGCGTAAAGCTTGTGCTAGTAGTAGGTACGACAATAGTGCAACGGGTGGGGTTTGAACCACTGACCTTTCAGAGTTCAGTCCACTCCTCAACCGTTGAGCTATTGAGGCTCAAATAGTCTATCAATAGCCAGACACTTGTTATTAGTTGCACTAATTTGATTGCAGACGCAGACAATAGCGTCTGCAGTCTGGTTTGCTTTAGTGGAATTGTTTAGCTTCGCTCACAATAATTAGAGCAGCATGACAGTTTAGTGCCTACTGCCGCATCGCGCCTGCATCGATACAGCGAGTAGTGTGACCATATCGACGGCGAAATACTAATAATTCCTATCTAACATGAGGTACTTTTGTATGATTTTTAACTTACAACGCTCATTTAGTAAAACCTCTGTAACGTATTTTTAATTACAGCGACTTCTATCTACCTTCTGGCTTAACCGGCGTGTTATTTTATGGACTAGAGCTACATTCCCACGTTTGAGTAAAACCTCTGAAATGTATTTATCACTAGCTGCCCTGGCGAACTTCGTTTCGCCTAGCAGTCGATTCAAATTTTTCAAATTTTTCTCTCCTTAAGGACCATCCTCGTACTTCAAGGAATATTATAAAAAAAGAATTAGTGAAATCGGTTCAGCTGTTCTCGAGATTTGCGATGAGCAACACATTTAGTGATCCATTTTTACAATAACTTTTGTCAACATCTAGAAATACTGGCTAAACCATTTTATGGACTAGAGCTAACAAGTACTAACTTAGGTAATGTTTACTAGAGCAACATTTTTTATGTTAAAAAATGAATAATATATTATATAAATATTATAAACTGACTGACTGCTATCAACACATAGCGCAAACTGATATTTCAAAAAAGAGTTAAGAATTGCATGTAGGTTTCCTCTAGAGTCTCACTAAGAAACGGTTTTTAAAAATTCTACAAAAGTGAAGCCGGGCCAGCCAATTCATATTTTATTTTAATTTTTTACAGGACTGTGCCGTACCACACCCTAAAAAACAGTTGCCTTCCTTACGCAATGTTTCGTGCAATACCGGGAAGCCGTGAGCGGAGATTTCGAAGAGTAGAGGAGGTTTTTAGTCCGTAGGTCACTGCGCAACACTTGCAGTGGAGTCAAGAATGCCAGACGGTACCCATAAAGATTTTCCTCCTCCGAACAATAAAAAAATAAAGGACTGTCCCGTAATATACAAATTTTTGGTCACCCCACATCAGTTGCGCAACTAATTACCGTCGTCGGTTAAACCATTAGCGGGGCAATTGTAACCGTAATGACCGATACTGTTGCCGAGTGGCTGATAATGTGCTTCTTTGTTTTCACTTTGGGCCTACTTTGCTCTCCCAACTTTGTAATTGTTCAGACAAATATCTTTACTTTGTTCATAATGTTCATACGGGAAAGGTACACCGAGTTAGTTATACTGGAGTTATACGACCGCGACGGCAGAAGGCGACTCTCGCGCTTTACTTTGTATAGAAATGTATGAAGAGCATTTGAAATGAGCGATTGCGATGCGCGACACTAGCTACGTCCACTCGTCTGTTCATCTGTCTGTGTGTCACAGGTCCATCTAAATATAAATGGAAAAGGTGACTGACTGATTGACTGATCTACTCCCAACTACTGGACGGAACGGTCTGTTTGGTATTGTGTTCGGTATTTTGACGTAGACATTTTTGGAAAGGATTTTTGAAAATTCAATCCTTAAAGGGGTAAAATAGGGGTTTGAAATGTGTGTAGTCCACGCAGATGAAGTCGGGGTCATCAGTTTTTAAAATATAAACTCTACTTTAAGTTTTAAAACCTATTAACCCTAAATGAAGGCAGGCAGGCAAGTTTTAGAGTTTTAAATATTTTGGTATAAACGATACATTGATAGGCATTTTTAACCAACAGACTTTTAAAAATTTACAGCTATTTAAGATAGCGTTTGCTTCCAACACGCACGCATAACCCACGATATAGAGTTAAAGATCAATTACTTTATCATAACATCCCTTTACCCATATTTGCAAGAGGTAAACAATTGTGAGTTTTAACTGCCTGAAAATAAGGTACAGTTTGTGTTAAAGCTTCACGGTTAAAATCCCCTAGAAAATGAAAGTTTACGTCCGTTCAGAACAGTTGTCGTCTTGACTCTTGATACGGGTTAATTATTTTTTCAGTTTAATAATAAAATTACTAGATGATGCCGACGACTTCGTCCGCGTGCCAATCCCGTGGGAATTCATTGATTTTCCGGGATAAAAAGTACCTAGCCTATATGTCTTTCCCCGGGATGCAAGCTATCTCCGTACCAAATTTCATCAAAATCGGTTGAACCCATGGGCCGTAAAATGTTAACAGACAGACAGGTAGACACACTTTCGAATTTATAATATTAGTAGGTATGGATTATACTTGTCTAATGGGTTAATTGCGCTCATTGTTATAGTTTTTTGTGTCTAATATTATAGTGTGGTATTTTCATAGTCACTGAGAAAAAAAGCACCACCACAAAAGTTACAATAAGTATTTTTTTTAAAGTAAAAGCTTTTTCATGGTATTATAAAGTTGTTTTAGTAACTATTTTAAATTATCGATTAAATTAAAAATCACATTCACTAAAAGTCCACATTAATTCATTATCTATTTCATTTATAAGCTCCCATACTATGCGCGCGTTTTGACGTGTGATAAAGAGTTGCTGATTTGATTATTATTTAGCAACAACATCCATATCATAAGCTTTTCGTTTTTCTTTGTTGGTATAAGAAATTTCAGACAGACTGACTGACAGTTAGCCGCTATAATTAAACAGAGACCCTTGTAGTCCCTTGGGTTTATATCCCTAAATACGTTTCTTTATAGCAATCATAACTCTCAAACCCTATTCAGTTCGCAACATACCTAACTAGTGAGTGGTTAACACAAAATGAAGTTTAACAATTTAATTACAACTTAACTGGCGACCGTTGATTAAGATCCCGCAATGATTAAGTCTTCATTTTTAATAAGTCAATCTTATTTTAACAAGGGTCCGCCCATTAGCAGTTGCTTCATAAATAATTTTAAGTTAACCATGGTACTTACTTTGGGGTTATTAAGCTGTAATAAGCAAGCACAAAATAATTAAACATGTCGTTATGGGTAACCATGATTAAATTTTGGTAATTATTTTTAACATGGACATAAAACCTCGGGTGAATTGATTATTCTGACATTTTTTACGTCATAATTACGAATTTCGGTAATTTATGCTCTTTGCTATGTTATTAAATTGTCTAAAGCAATATAATATTAAATTGTCCACATTTTTCAAGATTTTTCCGAAGGCAATCATATAAACGGACTAGCTTATGCCCGCGACTTCGTCCGCGTGGACTACACAAATTTCAACCCCCCATTTCATCCTCCTTTCTTAGCGGATACCTGCGTCACCTTTTCCTTTTATATAGGTACCTATTTAGATTAACGTACCTATGCCAAGATAGCCCAGCGGTTAAGAATTAAGAAATCTGCCGCCTATTCGGAAGGTCGGGTACCAGTCGAGATGGCAATCGGGGTATGCCGCGAGGAGACGCCCCGCTCGCCCGGACGTCACCCGCGCTCGCCCGCACCGGGCTAGCACGGGGGCTGTGCAGGTGTGCGCGGCGTCCCCACCCCGGTTGCCCTCTCGACCTATCGCGTACGTATTACCAAAAAACCTGCAAAGAACCCATTTAATACTTCCACAACGGCAGTTTGATATAACCTAGTAATTAAACAGGTTTCTTATTAGATTATTAACTCACATATATATATATATACCTAACAGTTTATAAAATATATGAAAAGTCAATTTGTAATAGCTATAAAAGACAAACTACTTGTCACGGGCATAGATATTGCCTATATATTTATCAATTTTACACTTGTCAGCTTGAATAATAATGCAATTTAACTCAGTATTTAAACAGATAGGAGAAGTAAATTACTTGGTTTTATTGCCTGCTCATAGCAATCTATTGGCTATTTTATTGTTGGTTGATTATAAAAAGTTTCATAATTAAGTAAAATAGCTTGAATATTATTGTATTTAGATAATGCTTTTCATTAATTTTATTACGTGGTTCCATTAATGTATTTTGCATTTCTCTTGAGGGACTTACTACATAAATGATAAGCTAATGAGATAATTGAATAGACAATTTAATTGTATTGATATGCTTATATTATATAGAAAATTATAGATAACTAGCTTATGCCCGCGACTTTGTCCGCGTGGATTTAGATTTTTCAGAATCCCGCGGGAACTCCTTGATTTTCCGAGATAAAAAGTAGCCTATGCTGCTGAAACGACCTTGTTCACAAATTCAAAGTCGCTCAGCGAACTATGGAGAGGGCTAGGTTAGGAGTTTCCCTTAGGGATAAGATCCGAAATGAGGAGAGCCGCAGGAGAACCAAGGTCACTGACATAGCCCAAACTATTAGCAAGCTGAAGTGCCAGTGGGCAGGTCATGCCTGTCGTAGAGGCGATGGCCATTTGAGCCGGAAAGTCCTTGAGTGGAGACCGCATTTAAGCAAGCGTAGTGTGGGACGCCCTCCAACACGATGGACCGACGATATAAAGAGGCTGGTGGGAAGTGGCTAGATGAGGAATACTGAGGACTGGGTGTGGTGGCGCTCTTTAGGGAAGGGCTATGTTCAACAGTGGACGTCAACAGGCTGACAATGGTAGGTATAACTGCGAAAAGGTAGAGGTGCGTGCCCGGGATCGAGTCTCCGACCGCCTGAATAGCAGGCAAACGTCTAAACTACTGTTCTATCACGGCTCTGACTAAATTGACCTACTTCGAAGTTTGATAATCCTGTCCTTCATGGAATTCGGTCTCAGTAGTCAATTCGACCGCGTTGTGAACAGCGGATTAGCAAGTTCGTACTAATCGTATTGGGCGTACCTCAGGATTAGCGGGAAGCCGCATCGCTCCGATTGACTGATCTGATGGAGTCCCGCTAATTGGGAACGACTTGTACAACTTCCGTGATGGTTTTTGGATAATTAATTCTTCAGCTCAGTGGAATTTATCCAGCGTTGGAAGTTATATTGACGTAATGTTGGGTATTTTTCAAGCTTTATTACCTACCTCTTTACGCTAAATAATTTGGAAACTTGTTGTCCTAAGGCTGTGCCCCATTAGGCGAACAGTGGTATCACTAAGGGGTGTCACTCGGTCCCCGATGAATTATAATTTACTAGCATATTCCCGCGACTTCGTCCGCGTGGACTACACAAATTTCAATCCCTATTTTGCCCCCTTAGGGGTTGTATTTTCAATGTCTACGTTATAAGGTGACTAAGCGTGAATCAAACTGAGATGGACTGACGGACGCTTCCGTCAGCCGCGTCTTACAATTTTTTTCTACTTGGTCCATAAGAACCTATGTAGGTAATAGTGTTTATTCCGACCGAATTTCGACCAAGGCGGCCAATAAACGGAGACATAGCCAACTATGGTTATGCAGGAGATTTAGTGCACAGGTTTGAACCTACGCAGGCACACGCTCTATACCTACCATAATCCCATGGGAACTCTTTGATTTTCCTGGATTAACAGTACACTACGTCACTATCCAGGTCTTTAACTAATTATTTCCAAGCACAGAGTACATTAGCAAAAAACACATCGATCGCGTTGCTCCGTTGCGGCGTGATTGGACAAACCAACAAACCATCAAACAAACACACTTTCGCATTTATAATTATGAAGTAAGTAGTGAGTTAATTGAAACATTCGACCTGTTTGTCTAAAAACGTCTGATTGAGATAATAACATGCAATCTTGAGGTCACTAATACACGGTCTCGCCTGACTCGTGTCGTGATAAGCGTACAGATCTGTTACTTGATTGTTCTGATCAATCTAATTTGATTCCCTCTCGTATATTAATCTGCCGCTGTACTTTCATTTTTTATATACCTATTCGATGATCAGTACCCTTATTATAAATGCGAAACTGTGTTTGTTTGTTAGTTTGTCCTTTAATCACGTCGCAACGGTGCAACGGATTGACGTGATTATTTGCATGGGAATTGACAAAGACCTGGAGAGTGATATACTTTTTATCCCGGAAAAACACGGAGTTCCCACGGGATTTTAAAAAAACCTAATTCCACGCGGACGAAGTCGCGGGCATCAGCTAATCGGTAATATTTTCATAGAAATGATCTAAATCACTACCCATACCTATTATTATAAATGCAAGTGTGTTCATTTGTTGGTTTTTCTTTCAATCACGTCGCAACTCGCACCGGGGCGACGGACCGACGTAATTTTTGCATGGTTATAGTTTAAAGGTTTGGAGAGTGACATAAGCTACTTTTTATCCCGAAAAAATCAAAGAGTGAATCACTCATAATACGTGGCAGGAAACACGGAAGTTTCATACCTTCGTGTCAACGTTGAGCAAAGTTTTATTTCAAAGTAAACTTCAAAATAGACTATTTGGACTACGGACTACGAAATATTTTTGTTGAAATGGCTTTCAGTCGATTATTGCAGATTATGCCCTTTATTGAAAAGATTATACATATAAATTATGACATATTATAGGATGTACGAACCCCTAATGACGCTACATCGTGTGGTCTTTAGAGATAAAATAAAGTAGACGGTAATGTTTGTAAGATTACGAGCTCTGAACGTATCCCAGCATCCTGCGACACCTTCCTTCTAAAGATAACCAGGTTTATGAAATAGGGCTATGAGAAAATATAGAGAACTTGCCTCTGTGTTTTTATAGTAGTCATCATCATCATCATCATGATCAACCCATCGCCGGTTCACTACAGAGCACAGGTCTCCTCTCAGAGTGAGAAGGGTTTTGGCCATAGACTACCACGCTGGTCATGTGCGGATTGGTAGACTTCACACACCTTTGAGACCATTATGAAAAACTCTCAGGTATGCAGGTTTCCTCACGATGTTTTACTTTACCGTTAAAGCGACTGATATTAAATTACTTAAAACGCACATAACTACGAAAAGTTAGAGGTGCATACCCGGGATTGAACCCCTGACTTCCAATTAGAAGGCGAACGTTCTAACCACTAGGCTATCACAGCTTTTATAGTAGTATCAAGTTCAAATATGTAGGTTATGCTAGTTACTGGCTATACTACTAGGTACTAGATAGGTATGTACTAGGTAGGTACTATTTCAAAGGTTTAGGTATTATTTCAAGATAACACAGTCAGATAACAGTCCTAAACAGAGAGATACTTTGGGTACCTGTGTAAATCATATCTATAACAGTCTATCTTCTACTGGAAGTTAATTCCTGACAAAACAAAGAAAGTAATAGAAGTTGCCTAACTATCAGTAAGGAGATATAAGTCTCGCAAATTACTATTGCGCTGGAACTATGTACCTACGAAATAAAAATATACCATCAGCTTGAAACTTCAGTCTAGTGCTGACGTCACTAAAATGGCGACCACGCGCATTATCAATTTGCGGGACATATATCAATAATAATATAGGTATAATTATATAATAACCTTTCTTCCTACTTTCAGTACGGTTAATGGTGGTACCTACTTTAGAACAATCCTAATAAACAAACCTTGAATTTTTATGAATTAAAATCTATCCCAATGAACAAACAAATTCGAATATCGCGTGCCTTCATAATTACCAAATTTTATATCGTAATGGCTGCCTTAATATGCAAACGGTTTGCGTGCAAGTAATTGAAGACATAATTTCTCTTTATTAAGAGCCGCGGCCGGATTCGGATGTGGCGAAATGTCCGCGATATTGGAGAAGTAATAAATAATACTGAACGTTGATAGCATAACGGAACCTTTAAAATGTTTATTGCAAACAGACACTTTATTGGAACTCCAAATTGAAAGTTGAAAGAGGCATATCTTGAATTAACACTGGAGGATGAACATTGAACAACTTTTTGTTTGTTACGTTCAGCTTAAAGTTCTTCATGCACCGAAAAACTCTTCATAAACTGTTGAAAATTGTACCGAATTTCGTGTACAAAAAACTCTTCTCTCCTTTAACATTCTACGCAAAACAATCTCGCAAAAAGTTTTAATATCTTTCAACGTCCTCGTCTCGCTAAAACATTCGCAATTACGCCGGTTTCCAAAAGTTTCACACTCCCAGACTGCTATCAAAGTCGGAAGTTTTTGTCGATTAATGTTTGCATCTCGATTATTTTAATGGCGATTTTTTCTCGGTCATTAGTGCGCGTTATCGATTCGCTGCGAACAATTAGCTGTCCGGTCAGATCCGGTCGTCCGATCTCCGCCAGAGGCCGATCATGATTGATGATGTTTTTAGGTTATTACCTACTAAACTCTCCCAAAACTCCCCTTTCGCTTATCGCAGTGGGTGGAACAGGGATGAATGTTACTCATTTCGTTAATGCGGTTGACGTCCCGCACAAAGCAGATAACGGCGTTTGAAGCCACGATGACGCAAACGCGATTTACTTTGGCTTCATCTAAGGGTTCCATTAGGGATAATAATGGAATTATAAGAATAAGTAGGCGTGAACCGTGAACGATTTTCCATCGACGTTAAACGAACGAAAATAGATTCTTATTACATTTATAAAGGAAAAAATGGCGAGGCTCTAAAAGAAATTCATTTCAGGAAACCGTTACACAATGATGTTTTAAAAATAACTGGGCTTGCTTTTGAAGGAATATCGATAGCATAATAAGCATCTAATTAAGTAAGAGCCTGTTTTTGGGTACAAGCTATTTCTTTTTATGGCTATATTATGATCTTTCGCGTCTGCTTTCTTCAATATTTTCTTGGAGCATTTGGGCATCTGGCCAGTGGTTTACAAAATTTATCGTTTTATCTTTTATGCGATTATGGGATTGGGGAAAATATATTTAAACATATCAGCATTTTTCTGTTTATTTTCTTTTGGTCAATCGTCCTCACTCGCTATGACGACACGAGAGTGACTGAACTTCTAAAAATAGATGAGGGAAACCACACAATTTGTACTGTTTGTCACCCTTGACCTTTTTCTCGTGTCGTTAGTACCTAAGTGTGCATCTTCATGTTTTTCATTCTCTTGAAAATGGAGTAGGTAAAAAGTATCGATGATATGTATATTAGGTGTAACATATAATAACAAAAGTACATAATAATCCAATTTCTATATGCACACGACAATTTTAATTTTATAAGTAGGTTCTGTACATCCCAACTTCCACATTTATAATATTTGTTACAATAAAATTTCAAAAATTGACAGACAAATAGAGGATTCAAATAATATGAAAATAATTACCAACATGGTTAAACATACTTCAATATAATAAATAGAATAAGAATTATATGGTATCTCCACTTCTTTGGGAGCCAGTGGTCAAAGTCATGTGTCAAATCTTTTTTCTGCAAATAAAGATATTTATTTATTTATTTATTTATCTAATATAAGTTTTCTTTCAATTCCAGTGGGCGGTATGTCCCGCGGTGGCGGCGCCGGGAAGACGGCGACTGCCAAGCGCGTGCCCCCACCAGCAGTTCCTGGAGATGCGTTCGGCACACCACAGCACCGACACTCCGGCTCCAGCTTCGGCTCGCAAGGATATGCCTCCTGTGAAGAGCAGGCGTATCCTCAACCACCGGACACCCCTTCGCATACTAGAGGTAAGTTTATATGGCTCTCCAAGTTAAGAGAAGTGTTAACATATTCTGAAAATCCCAAGATCCCAAGACATCTTTCAAAAGTTCTTGTAAATATTTTGCCAAGCGCATGTCCATGGGAATATGGGCAGTTTCTGGAGCTGACACTTAGATCCAAAACTTCTTTTGGAAGCAGGAGCATAAAAAAGCCTTAGGTAAAGATTCTGGTTCATGGTTCCTGGTTCCTGGATGGAATATGAATTGGCTTTTTAAACGGACTCAGCTTAATATAATACGCTAGTTCAGATGCTACTATTTTATAAGACACTTCTCTAACAACTCATATTTTAAGCAGTATTCTCAATGTATTATACGTTTTAGACTATGCATAAAATATGTTTAATCGCTTGCCCCGAAATATTCAACTGTCCTTTTAAAAAAAGAGTAACTGATGAGGGTCACCTTTCCATATTATCTAGAATTTGTTCTCCTCATTCCTTCGCTCTTGGCAGAGTGGTCGTGATTATAAGTTCTCTTTCACTGCGGCTCCTGCCATCGTTGCAAGCTATTGACTAACCCAAGTAATTTTGAATTTCATTTCCCCAGATGATCATTCTGACTACGGCAGCACAGTGTCTGGGGTGTCAGGAGTGTCAGGAGCCAGTGGGAGTCTGGGCAAGAGTCCGGCTGGTGGTGGAACGTTCACCTTCCCTCCGCCCACACAGCCGCTGACACATAAGGCGGCTGTGTACTACCACCATCAACTAGCACTGAGTGATGACCAGGGGATTGACATGACCCAGGTGAGAATACTATTTTTATTTATTGGCCAGAATAGGTAGCATTTGGAAGAAAAAGAGGAGAGGGTGACCAAAGAAAAGGTGCATGGATTGCGTGAAAGAGAATATTATGTGTAAAAGGGGTGGATGACAGAAGTGAGTAGAATAAGACACCTAGCGTGGGATAAGGTCAGGAAGAAGAAGAGAAAAAGAAGAAGCTAATAGAAGGATCGTTTACCTCACCGATTTCTACCCAGACGTTGATACAATATAAAGCATCCACGTACAATCATCAGCTAACAATGAATGACGAAACTACTACAGCAATAAAAATTGCATCGTGCGTCGATTTTCTTCTTTGACACATTAATTATTGTCGCAAACACGACACACAATGATAATAATTTTCTTGGTGTGGACTGTGGGCGTGACTTCGAAATGTACCTAGTCGGCGACAGGTTGAGACAGCAATCGGGGTATGAGGCGGGGGGACGCCGCGCACACCCGCACGTCACCCGCGCTCGTCCGCACCGGGGCTGTGTGGGTGTGTGGGGCGTTCCCTCCCTGATTGCTATCTCGACCTGTCACGCACTATACTTCTTTAACCTTCGTCCATGCTGTTAAGTGAGAGGTGGAATATACAAAGACTTGTTTATAATTGAATATGCATTTTGCATGAAAGGGCTTGAAGTAAATGTCAAAATGTGCAAAATAAAACAATAAGAAGAGAAAATACTTATCACACACCAAACAAGAAATACAAGAACAAACCTGGCTCCTTGATATAATTGAAAAAATAAATAGTGCCGATTGGAATGTCCGAACCTTTTGCTTGTTTGACATTACAAGAAATCTGATTACAGTTATTACGCAATTGAAATTCAAGAAAGGTATATAAATAGTTGATGCAATTATTGAGTAGACTATGTCATCGATATATCTAGTATCAATGTCAATCAAAGCCTCACAGCAATAACTGGGTTACTGAATATTAATACGCGGAAACACATTTCATCTTCATTTCTTACCGCGACTATATTATACTACATTTATTTCGCGACTTCGTCTTAATAGTCTTAGCACACGTGGTTATTATAGATGAAAGAATTTCCGGAATCGGTTTATTAGTTTCGGAGATTGCCCCTACATCCAAACTCATACATTTTACTCCTTTATATTAGTGTAGATCAGATATGCATGGCTAGGTTTTAACCCTTTTGTGATCCTGGTTTTTGACACTTCAACAGCTGTGTGCAAACCTAACCAAGTTACCAAAGAATAGGTACATCTTATATTTTACAAGTAAATTAAATAGAGACCCTTATTCATAATTCCAGAGTCCAGGCCGCGATAGTCCAGGATCATCTTCAGGATCAGCCGGCTCAGGCTCCCGTCATTCCTCGGCATCTCTCGACAGTGGCAGAGCGTCGGGTCGAATGCCACACCACCACCACTCAGCTTGCCATTGTGGGGATACCGTAGATAGAGTGCGGGCGATGATAGCTCAAGGGTTACCGGTAAGTTAACTATCTTCATAATTTGACTCGAGCAGAAATCAGACTTATTGGGTCAATCGGCTTAAAAGCTCATCATTCCTCAGCGTCTCTCGACAGTGCTATAGCGTCTGGTTGAAGGCCACACCACCAGCACTCAGCTTGCCATTGTGGGGATACTGACAGCGTGCGGGCGATGATAGCTCAAGGATTACCGGTAAGTTCTTCATAATTTGACTCAAGCAGAAATCAGCCTTATCGGGTCAATAATTGGGTTGAGGGCTCATCATTCCTCATCGTCTCTCGACAGTGCCATAGCGTCTGGTTGAAGGCCACACCACCACCACTCAGCTTGCCATTGTGAACAGAGTGCGGGCGATGATAGCTCAAGGGTTACTTCATTATTTGTCTCTAGCAGAAAACAAACTTGTCGGAACAATCAGCTCGAGGACTCATCATTCGTCAGGGTCTTTTGACAAAGGCAGAGCATCTAGTTGGAGGCCATATCACCATCACTCAGTTAGCCATTATTAGAACACTGTTGATAGTGTCCGAGCTAAACTCACTTGTCTAGAAGGTGAAAGGAACTAGGTAAAAACGAGACTGATTATACTCTCGCTATGACATGGATCAGGAAACGTCTTGACTTGGAAATCTGCTACCACAAGAGTTTTAATGCTACAACCATCCCTTGTACTATATTACTTAATTCTTTGATTCTTTACTATAAAATTTCTCATATCCAAAAATTTATTTCACAGGACCCAGACATAATACACGCATGGTTAGCCGACTTACAAATGGAGGAGTACGCAAGGCTGTTCATAGAAGCGGGCTACGATCTACCAACTGTCACAAGGATGACGCCGGAGGACCTCACAGCTGTCGGCATCAAGAAACCTAACCATCGGAAGAGGTTAAAAGCTGAGCTCGCCAACCTGAATGTGCCGGATAACTTGCCTGATTATATCCCGGTTAGTTTGAATTGATTTATGCCTCGTGTATTTAAAAAAACTACTCTATAGATGTTAATTTACAAGCTTGCATAAAGAGACAGAGAACGCACGACAGACGAAAACGTTTGAGTTCGGAAACCAGCCCAGAGGGAAGAAAGATAGAGACAGACTGTACCTGAGTAATCCAACAATTCGTGAAGCTCTTGATAGGTTTGCAAACATTGTAAATACTTATTGAATTCTCAATCCATTCCTTAAACAGTGCGACTAGGCTCTCTTGGCACTTGAATGTTGACAGGGGGGCGCTGTTGGAGAACAAAGGCAAAGAAATTTTATGTACTACTTCGTGTATAAGGATTAGTACCTCCTATGTCGATGTACAAAGGCTTTAGAATATTCAAACAAGAACAAAGGGGGCACTTGACGGCAACGTTAGTTCCGATTTTCGCCACGCGCCAAGATAGCCTTGTCGAACTGTAGTGCATTTTTTATATAATTTTCTTTTTCTTGTCTGCTCTGAGTTCTGGCGCCATATTTAGAATTTATTACGGGCGATTTTCAATAAAGTAGAGTAACTGCTCTGGGTTCTAAACATTGTTTTTATCAGTTTTCACATCGTTGTTACTGTTGTTCTAACTATTGGAACTTGGAACCTCTTAGAATATTATCAAGTTCACGGCTTTTATTATACAAAAGAAGCAGATATTGATGCCATATGTATCGTATTCCCCAGGGATCTCTAGAAGAATGGCTGCGCTTGCTGCGGCTGGAGGAGTACGGCCCCGCGCTGGTCGCGCAAGGCTACCGCACCGTGCATGACGTCACGCAACTCGCGTGGGAGGTAATTGTCTATTGTTATTGTTTTCTATTCCCTTGACAATGTTGCTACTATTTTAAACTAGCTGATGCCAGCGACTTGGTCCGCGTGGATGTAGGGTTTTAAAAATTCCGTTGGAGTTTTTGATTTTACGGGATGAAAAGTGGCCCAAACAGGGCAAACCAACAAACGAACACACTTTTACATTTATATGTGACATGATGCAAAAGTATGTCTATCCTTCAATCATATTTCATCAGAGCAACGGGTAGACGTAGTTCTTTAAATGGATACCTATAGCTAAAGACGTGGGGAGTAACGCTATTTTTATCCCGTAAAATAAAAGAGTACCCACTCGATTTTAAACACCTCGGTTGCCCTTTTCAAAAATTGAAAAACACAGATGCTTTATAAAAAGATAGGTAACTCAAGGTAACTACTTACCTATACCACAGAATAATATATAATAGTACTACGTACCTAAAGAGTTTTAGTAGTTTTTGGTTGAGGAAGTTTCCAGTACAGGTTCCACAAAATTTTCATAGATGTCTCTGAATACATATCTTCGCATACCTACACAGAGTTCGTTTGTTTTCATTTGTCACTAAAGGGGAACAATGTGATGTAGCATTTGAATATTTATTCTTGTTTTGTTTTTATTTCAGGATTTAGAAGATATGGGCATTGTTCGTCTAGGTCATCAGAAGAAAATCCTCCTCGCAATCAAAAGAGTGAAAGACATTAGAGCAGGGAAGCGCAGCATCAGTACCCAAGGGTCACTCGACTTCACACGAATACCCGGACAGGTGCGCCATAGACAACTCGCTTTATTTTATTTATTGTGTTGTAGTGATGTTTAGTCATAGATTCCTATAGATGACTTATATTGTGAGGGTGAACCAAAAAAACTGTTTTGTAGTACTTACATAGTATTTATTCCAAATTTAAATTTAAAAAATGATTAATGTACCAATCTGTTGAGTATTTATGGGTATTCTTTCATAATAATCTTCAACTTATCCTACCATAGAGAAAATAGTTTTCTAATCTATGCGAATTTTCCTTTGTAAATGACATCACTTGAACACAATTTGATTTGATTTTATTTTTGATTTATCTTTAACTTTTTTATTTTATCATTCATATTTCCATTTCATTTACCATCATCTTTTTTAATCGTCTATTTAGTTTCGACTCAGTACCTACTTACTAATGCAAATTACGTCTGTTTCTTTATTTAACTTATTTTAACAATATAATCTTTATTGATTAATGAAATTATAATATTCTAACACTTCAAAAGTAATATTAACAACGCTTAAAATAACAATGCGTTTTAGTAATCTAATATTGTTTTTTTAGACTATTATTTAAGGCCGATTAGGGCTTTAGATGTTGTCTCTACCTACCTATAGCTCCATGTATCCGGCACAAATTTCTTTGCAAGATCAAGTCTAGGATACGTAACGGGAAAAATTATAATAAAATTGGTTTACACTTTCGTTTCATACATCTTTCGACCAAATCACTGTTTTTCTTCAAGTCTTTTTGATTGTGGTCAAACGTGTGTCTACAAAATTTAAAGTTTTCCCCATACGTTCAAATTTCAATTTTCATTTACGCTTAGACGTTTAGAAGTCTCTTTTCCATCGCCATCACTGTCGCTACTCGAAACACCTTTGCGACTTTGTTAAAAAAGAAAAAATATTATTCCGTAAAAATGTGCGGTGTTTTTTGTAGTAAATAATTTATTATCTGTGGTTGGCGTCACAGATGAGAAGTTATTTACCACAGACAATATGAAAAAATTAAATAAGTACAGTCGCAGAGCTGTCCCCACACGTCGACCGCCGCATCCACCTCATACCACAGCCCGAAGCAGCATGTGAATGTTTTGTTTTCTTTTCTTTTTCCAAACACAAACCGCACTTGGACATAAAAGGATTTATATTCGAGGGAGCATTACCAGCCCTGGGAGAGACACGCGAGGAGTTACCATAAACCCCCCGATCTAAAGTTTGACGCCATTCCGACGCCCCTATGTGGCACAGACTTGGTCCCTATCCAGGTATGACACTTTGGCAGATGTCACTTGACATTCCACGGCACCCGGCTTTTATGTGCACCAATCTTTATAAACGCGTGTTTCGATTGTGTTACCTTATGTGTGCCCTTATGTTTTTTTCTTATTGCCTTTACGTAGGTGTTTTGGAGCTATCTTTTAGAATGCACGGTAGATTAAAGTAACGACTAATTTTAAGCATGATATTGGGGCCAATTCTCTTGTACACAACCTCTAAACTAAACTAAATTTATAGGTCTAAATCTAGTGCTATCCTTTTCCGCAAGCAACATTATGAAAGGGATAGCAATAGATTTAGTGCCATTTAAGCTTAGTTTAGAGATTGTGTATAACGGAATTTGCCACAATGTTTATTAAAAACGTAACTAATTATATAACTACCTACTTATATTGTAAATAGGTATGCGAATATAATTTTTAAATAATAAAATTAATAAGTAATATTTCAATTCTTCTTGTAATTATAATATTATAAGTATTATATTAGCATGTAAAAACACTAAAATGAAGTTTTAAGCTATGATTGATGATTGTAATTTTTGTATTTTGATAAGTAGGTATAATTGAAGCTGTAAATATAATATACTTACTTATCTCATTTTTTCAAAGCAACATCTATTCGTCGACGATATTGCAAAACGTTCTACGTAGTTACCTGTTTTCAAATTTTTATTAAAAGATATTTTTATTAAAAAATAATATATAATATTTTTATTAAAGATATTAAAAAATATTTTTCTCAATATTTCTATAGTTTATAGGTGCTTAAGTGCTGAACAATTCAGGCAGGGAATGCCAATTTACTTAGGTACTTACTAGTTATTCCTAAATTTAATTTTCAGATTTTCATTGTTATGAACATCCCTATATCCGCCATAGAATATATCCAAGCCCCCCCAAATATGCGAAAGAACGTTTTGCAAGAAAATCGGCGTAGCAAGCCCTCGATAAAAACATAACCATTTTCAAAATTTGCAGATACGTCATCCACGCGGCAAATCGCTAGAAAGCTTAGAAGACCCAGCAGAAAGAACATCCCACACGACATTTTCCCCAGAAGCGGGGTTCTACTACGGGGGGCAATGGCGACGCTCGTACGACGATGGGGACATTACACCAACTAATGACAGCTCGTACGAAGGCGGGGGAACTTTACCACGTCCTAGGGGGCTCGTCAGACCCCGACCGGTAGCTAAAATCCAAGCTACACCCGCATATAGGGACAAATCACCCGATTATACTTATGACGAAATCGCGTACTCCGCAAGATTACAACGTGTGGCGTACGGAGCGAGTCCACACGTTGCGAGAAAACCTCCGCCAGAACCTCCTAAGCGACAAAGCTCTCAGTACACCCCGTTCACAAGATTCGGTCAGACGACGGTGGAAATTCACCCGGAGAAGAGTCTTCCACTGAGTTTACCGGCGTATCCCAGTTCGGATTCTCTGAGCGTGTCTTTGGATAGCACGGGGTTGCTCCCTCCGCCTCCCGCGCCGTCTTCCCCGCCGAGGAGGTATGAAGATGACAAGATGAGGACCGGCTCCGATGCTAGTTTTAAGGTAATTAAACCTTTCTAGTTTTGTACTGGTTTTTCTCGGTAAAAATTTGGAGAGAGCTTATTCAAATGCTAACAGGCGTCTCCTGGCATTTGTTAAAAAAGTTTGTGGGAGGAGTCAAGCCGTGCTGAGCCTGATGGTGTTTGATGGTAATGATAAACAATGGCACCGATTCCGTTGTCTTTCTCCCTAAACAAGTATCTGTATCCTTTTCTTTGTAACAATGCTAAAAAGGGACAGAACATGAACTTTACATTTAAAGACTCAAAATTTTAGTGCACGCTACAATATTAAACAGTAGTTTCGCGACTGTGCGCTAAAATCACGGGTTTTACCATCTAAAAATTAAATCTAAAACTGTCAAACTGCGTCTGTCCTTTTCATATTACATTAATAAGAAGTGCATGCGAATACTCTAAAATTAGGTTGTGCTCAGAATCAGTACCATTGATGTGATTATTAAAGGGTCTGGCAGTAGTAGGTAACCAATTGGGCCGTATCGTACCTACTGGATCTTCTAGTAGTATTTCATCTTTTAGGTCTATTTCGTTATTTAGCTAAGATTTCCTACCTTGTCATTCTGATTTAAAAAATAATTCTTAAACTAAGTTCAATTTTTTTAACTTTAGGACGAGATATTATTTAAATTTTGTTTCTTTTTTTACAGTCAAGTTCCAGTACAGAATCAGACAGCATTCCATTCGCAAATGAAAATGCGGGTACAATAAAACAAAACCGCGGTCAAATCGCGGGCCGACCGCACACCGTCGACTATGGTCGATCAGGCATCGGTCTCTCCAGCCTTCCACCGCGGAACCCTGACATCAAGTCCAATCATCCCCTCCCTGAACATAAGGATGAAAACAAGAGCACGGAACCCGTAGATGTTCTCAACGACATAGGGAACATGTTAGCCAACCTAACAGACGAATTGGACGCCATGTTGGAAGAAGAGAAACGTCAAGGCCTGACAAATTCCTAAAACCGTTAATAACTTTTATTTAAAATACTGTGTACTCGAATACAAAATTAATTTTAATAAAAGCGTATAATTATTAAATTCCAAAGATTATTCTCGATCGGTATATATTACAATCACTATTCCGTATTCGATCTGTGTAATACCTATAGAATTCCAAGCGGGAACTGGTAAATTCTATTTGAAAAAGGTGTAACTTAGTAACTATACGTCCGTGATGTAAAGGTGATGTCAGACGGTTCATTCGACAGCAATAATTCTGTAAAAATTATGATTATTTATTCGACGCCAAAGCATTCTCATTAAATGCTGCGCTACTTAGACTAAGTACATGTCTAGACAGAATCCTCCAACAAGAATTTATTATTTGATGTTTTGACTTTTGATTCCATTTTTTTTTTATTAGGTACACAATTGTAACATACAAAATTGTACAACATTTATGTACTTACCATATTGCCATTTTCGAGTCTTCATTTTTAATAAGATTAACGGAATTTTAGGATATGTAGTGATTTATAGTAGGGCTAATTTAATAGATCACATTTGACATAATAATGTCAGTCTTAAATAAATAATTTTTCACACGACTCGCTCTAGAATGCCTTATTACAGAGCTGTTAGCTACTCTAAAACCCCTCGTTACGCTTGGGATTTATCCCGGCGCCGATGACGTAAGACATTACATTACCCCTATAATCTACTATTGTGTGCTCACCGCGCTCACCGTCACAAGGTTACGTTGTTGAATTTTGATGAAGTGTCAAATGTGACCTATTAAATTCGCCCTACTTTAATCACAATCCTAAATTTCAATTAAATTTATCTTGTTAGAAATGAAGACTCCTAAGACGTGGTAAGTATGTTATCTATTGTCATGTAAAATTAACCCATTTTCAGAACACAAGAATAAAGCTATTTACAATGCATATTAATATGGATCATGTACTTATCAAGTAGGTAGATACTTATGTAATTACATTTTCTGTTTGTGGATCTTTCAGTTTTGATCGACCAATAATAAAATAAAGTTGAAATAATGATAAAACAAGCTTTATCACGGGTTTACTATCGTAGGGACATGGATTTTGTATCCCATTTTGCGGTATTTTTACCGACTGCGCGCGCGCTTTCACTGCCTGCATCCGTCGCATTGCTCTCTTATTTCTACCGTATATATCGATTATACAATAAATACTATTTTCAACATTGATAACCATTACACAATTTTCTATAACGCCACATTGGGGACTGACAGAGGAGCATATTATAAAAACATAATGTGCATGTGCATGAAGCATGAAGTATGCCAAGATTGTATTGCTATTTAATTTGCACTTAAATGATGATACTATATGATACATACCTATATACTTTGATGTAGGTACGTCTATCAAATCTGTCAGTCCTCTAGGCTTAGACAATTTTAGCATTTTATACTGATCAGTAGGTATATTGACGTTTATAGGTTATAATTATTATTTGTTTCCCTGTTTCTTACATTTTTGTTGTTATTTTATTATTTAAAATAAGTAGTTTTTATTTACTTTCATTTTCATATCCGTTGGGAATGATTAAAAATTAGGTATAGTCTGATCCAAAAACAGATGAAAATGGCTATTTTTGTAAATAACGTTTTACTTAAAATTACCTATGTCATAGAATGAATATATCCAGTAGCTAGTTTTCCATGTACAATAAAATTGTAGAGTACTTGAATACTTGTGTAGAATAGACTAGTTAGAATTTATACAAAATGATAGCTCTAGAAATAATGTGACAATTTAGGGATTACAAGGAATGTATTATAGCCCTTCATGTAAATAGACAAAGAGCAAGTGATAAGAAGATTTACGTTATTCAAACAATATCTGAAAACTTAGTTTTGCAATCATACAGTGAAAAATTAAATAAAAAGTAGTCAACTAATTTAAAATATCCAGGAAAAGAATCTTTAGGGTGCGTTTCCACTGAAGTAGAGTGGAGCGAAGTCATGATCAATAGACCGATCATATTATTATTATTAATGACGTCACTTTATCACGCCATCTTTCAATAATCTTATTGGTCGAAAAGTGAAAACACACGTGTCCGCTCCGCTCTTCTTTATTGAAAATGCACCCTTAAATAGGCTTTTTAAAGCACTTGATCAATTTATATATAAATATGTTCCATTATAGTGAGATGAAAGTTTAAAGCCTTTAAATGAATATAGGTACCTACTTAATAAGTAGGTAACTATTTTGCACGTTACTTTTTAATATTGATGTCGTAAATCTTTGGGTCACAAGCTACTAATTTGTCTACACATACCTACCTAGTTATAAATCTCATACACTTTACAAACTTTCGATTGTGTTATGTAGGTATGTATGAAATTCCATGCTAAATTATTACCGTTATTCGTCAAAGTCTATGAATAGCAATTTATATGCTAGTCCTGACCAATGCTAGACTTTTCAAGGGAAGCGCTATTTTAAATTTTGCATACTCGCTTAAACTACCTGTGCAAATATATAGGTACCTAATATATAAAAAAGTTGGGCTTTCGTTGGCACTAAATACAAAAATTATAAAAAATAATCCAGAACGCACTCTGCTCATAAATTTTGTACTAGACCTCGCAGGAACGCTGGCGGATCGGATAAACGCTTCTGATGTTCGGATGTTCGCAATGTGAGTGAGAAAGAATTTTTTTGACAATTTCTGATAATATGCGCCCGTAATGTACAAAACATTGTAAATTGTAATGTCGTTACAGGTAAAACATTTCCTTACAAACATCTATATTCTATATCCTCTAATAATATATTTTCCAACTTTTTTTAATAAGTATATTTTAATATGATTAAAATATAAAAATAAACGTAACTAGATCATCTCTAGATTTTTTTGTTTTTATACGTTTATTCATTTTAAAGTGATAAACATGCAGTGGCCATATTATTAAACTAGTACATAACGAACCATACACAAGTAAAGATACTATAGATACCATCAAGAGGTTAAAAATCAATACCTAACAATTATTGAGATAAAAATATTTTAAAATTCGTTACGAAAATTGATTATTATCAAAATAGTTCACACAATTCAATATTTTTTACATTAACTGATAGCTAACATGACACATAAATACAATAAATAACTCTAGTATCTAATGTAGTAGGTATATTATCAAATATTTTTAGCTTTGTACTGTAAATAAATTTAGGTAGAGATCAGTGTTTATATACAGTCTCCTTTGATACCTAACAAACAAGTCTTATTTAGAACTTTTGTATACTTGTTAAAATAAACCGTCACTTTATGTTACTTTTATTTTTATTTTCTTGTAATAGGGTCGCTAGAATAGGACGGTGCTAGAGATAAAATTGTAAAGCAAACCATTTTTACATAATTATTATTTTTGGTTCTAAATATATAAATAATAACTTTGTTCTATGAACTAGTCAAAATTTTCTTTTCAGTGGCGGTTATTTATGATTAATGTAAAGTAATGTATCGACTATTACTGAAAGCAGCTTATAATTATCTTATTTTATAGTTCAGTTCTTATTTGAATAAATATTTGTAATATTTAATGTGTTCTTTTATTTACACCACGCGTACAATATCGAAGTAGATCTAGGGATTATGAAACAAAATAATTAAAAATATACGTATTTGTTACTTTTATAACATCACTATTCAGTTGGTTTGATCCCTAGATTTATTTATTACTTTATCTACATGAAATTTAATTGTCATACTTGCCTACAGCGAAAAAATATCACGTGATGTCATTAAAATTATTCTGTAAATAATTATAATTCTCACTCGTCCGGAAAGAATCTCTATGCCTTTTGAAATCTACGTATAGTATATATATATAGTATACATATAAGTGGTAATTTTTTTCGCTAGCGACGAAGTACGAGTTGAAATTCGAACGTAACGAACTGTGGTCTACTTACGTTTTCTTTCAATTAAAAATACCACTATAAATAATAATAATGAAATATTATTATTTACTAAGTATAAAGTCCCGCAAATTGCTAATGCGCGTGGCGCATTTTAGTGACGTCAGCACTAGACTGAAGTTTCGAGCTGATGGTACATTTTTGTTTCGGCTGACGTTAAAATGACGTCATTTCGATGTTAATGACAGATGATTCCAGCGCAATAGCAATTTGCGGGACTTTATAACTATAAGTGACCCATGGGAACTTTTTTATTGTTATTAAATTAATACTTTATTTTTATTTAATTGCCAGCTTTATTGAGTAAACAATATAAAGAAGTTCGTTGAATTATGAATGAATGAAAGTGTTTTTTTTGTTCTAAGAATTTTAAATTTGAATTCTGAACGCAACCAAAAAAAATTTATTCATATATAGAATCTTCTTGAATTGAAACCTCCTTTACTGCCTGACTTGTGCCCTATTAATATAGAAACTTCTTTTTGAAACTTCCACGGACTACGGTACTGGCGTCTCTTGTATCAAGCATCTAGCGTTTTCCTTGCTGTAGTGAGAAAAAAATATCTGTGTTTTGCACGGCTGCAAATTAATTTGCACTTGAGCCTCTGAATTCCTCGCTTCGCTCAGGATTCTATTTTTAAACCTCTCGCGAATCCTATGCTGGCTCAAATTCAATACAAATTTTCGCGACAAAATAACAACTTTGCAGCCTTGAATAACAATTAATAACTATTATTGGTACCTACTTTTAAATATTATTAAGTACTTACTTAAGTATCAGTTAAAAATCTGGTTTATTGCAACCTCCTTTAATCAGAAAACGGAAAGATTGATGCATACAAATTTTATTATACCTAAAGTATACCTACAAATTTCAATCAAAATAGTTAAAAAATACATAGGTACCTAAAGTAAATACATATCAAATTCGTTCATTCCTAGGGTTCATGACCTAATTTTTTAAAATTTGGCGCCATTTTTCACTCGGCCTTTTAATACACAGATTCTACCTTTGGGCAAATACAAAAGGAAATCTAAACCGATAAGATTGAAAATTTAAATAAAACAATGAAATTCAGAAAAAACCAAAATGCTGAAATGCTTTTACTTGGGAGAAAATAATATATTATGTACTGCAAAATCCAATGAACAAATAACTCAACGGAGTTACAAACTCTGAATACCCCGAAAGAACCTTCTACTTTCAGCTCCGTCTATATTTTACTTGGTCTAAGCTCAACCATAGACAAGTGACCAAAAATAAAATGCTCTATGGGTTTTGACTTTTCCTTCCGGAAAAACCTCTGAAAAGTGAAAAACTATTTCTTATCTGTACCAAATGTCATTGTTTGCAAATTTGAGCCGAGCAGAGTTGCGCGATCGATAACTTAAATTGGACGAAATTCGGAGTTGGCGAGGTCAGAGACATTGATGGACTCCTCGGTCCAGCAGTGAATATTGTAAAATATAATTAAAAAGTTTTGGAAATGGAAACGGCTGGTGCTTACGGGGGCGGGAAGGCTGGAGGCGCCTTCGATCCCCAGGCTTTCGTTCAGCGCCCTGCGGTTATAGTCAGGGCAGTTTGCTGGGTACGTAATGTATTACATAGAAAACACCCCCTTCGAGATGATTTAATATAACATAACCACATAGTTATAGATACAAAACTTCTCAAAGAACGTGAAGTCTTTACAGTTTTTATACATTTATTTTGTTAGGTTCTTTAATAGTAGGGGTGTCTTATCACTAGATCTGAAAAGTATTACGTTTATTTGTTCAGTGCTACCACAACAGCCGTATGATTGACCTTGTCTAATGTGATGATTACACACTTTAATTGTAACAGCATATTACAATGGTTAATATTGTTATAGAATCAATACTGCTCAGTCAATACCTGTCTGCTCATCTTTACGATACTTTATACCTATCTTCATGATACTTTATACTACATCTATTTTAGATATTGATCAAGCTAATTTTAACAGGCCTAAATTTCTACTTTATACTTAACTCATAATATCTATAAATCTTACTTAAATAGTACCTAAAATCGAATAGAAATCACATTACTTTCTACTTATAACTTTTAAATTGATTGAGTATGTCAATATACACAAAGTAGATCATTTTTTTCCACTATTAAGTCTAGGTATACTCTTAATTAAACTAAATTGGCAAGTCTAAAGTAGACTACTTTAAGACTTGCCAAGTTATTTCCTTTTCCAAAGGTAAAATTGTAAAAGGGACAGCACTACATTCAAGTTGTGATTTAACATTTTTTTAATTTAGAAATTTCAGACTAGCTAATTCAGTAAGACCAATGTAAGGTTTAGGTCTATAGTAAAAATTGTTTATAATGATGAACAATGACCTTGTTTATATAATGATGAACAATGACCTTATTTAGATAATGATGAACAATGACCTTGTTTATAAAATAATGAATAATTGGCCCCGATTCTCTAGTCTCTCTCTAAACTAAATTTAGAGTATCTGCATCCTTTTCTTTTTACTAATGCTAAAAAAGGAACAGAACATGACTTTCACATTTAAAGACTCTAAATTTTAGTGCACAATACAAATTTAAACAGTAGGTTCGCGAGTGCGTGTTAAAATCACGGGTTTTACCATCTAAAAATTAAATTTAGAAATGTCAAACTGCTTCTGTCCTTTTCATATTACAATAGTAAGAAGAGGGTGCGAATACTCTAAAATTAGGTTGTGCTTAGAATCGGTGCCTAAACCAGATAAAAGGATCTAGATTCTAGAAATCATTTTATTCCAACTGCCCTTGTACATTTTGTCAGCAATATAGAAACTTAGTTGTATTTCTCCAGCTGTTCAGTGTGATTGTAATGGGCTGCATATCGGCAAAGGGCTGGTACATCAGTAAGACCGACGGCAAGGAGTACTGCGTGTATAACGACGATACCAACGCCTGCAACTATGGTGTGGGCATATCTGTGATCGCGTTCGTCGCGTCCGTCGGCTTCATCGTCGGCGAGTATCTCTTCGACCAGATGTCGTCTGTCAAGACCAGAAAGCATTATGTGCTGGCCGATATGGGTTTCTCTGGTAAGTCTTACCTTTACCTTTCTATACCTTACTTTAGATGTAAAGTATTTCTATGATAATAGTATAGCTTTGTGGCAAAATAAGTAGCTTACGCACTAGATCCGACTTCCGTCATTCGTGAGAATGCCTCGGATTCAAAGCAGACATAATATGACGTAGATATTATATCAAGTTCAAGTTAGTTCATACAACCGATAGACGTTGGGGTCCCAAGGTGCTAGAATGGCGACCGCGCACCGGAAGACGCAGTGTTGGAAGACCCCCCACTAGGTGGACGGACGACATCAGACGAGTCGCAGGGAGCCGCTGGATCCAGGCGGCGCAAGACCGTGGCGTGTGGAAGTCCCTACAAGAGACCTATGTCCAGCTGTGGACGTCTATTGGTTGATGATGATGATGATGATTATGTCAAAGATGACCACTAAATAGCTCGGATTTGGATCACAGATCGGATTAGTGCGTAAGCAATATCTGAATTCGGTCCTAGTTTTTTATATCCGTATTTTCACGGATTCAGATCGGATGAGTGTGTAACCGCTCTTATACTACAGGGTTTTTATTACTATGACAGTTAAAAAATCCACTGTGTGGTTGACGCGCCGTGGAACGTTAGTTCTATACTTATATTTTTCGAAGATTCCGCCCGTCCGTCGGTCTGTGATTGTCAATGTTCAAGGGACTTTTTATACGGGTACTTTTAGTCCCTCGTGTGCAGTTCGATACAGCTGTAAGCGATCTATTTTGACGGATCAAAGAGTACCCTTGACTGTGTAGCCCTCAACAATCGTATGAAAAACAAGGAATCCCTACGCTGTCATATGCCACCTCACTTATAGCATCGCCAAAAGTTCGACATCGGCAGTTTCGAACCTAGGTTCTCTAAGGGTAAAATATCTGTTATTGTTGTTTGAGTAGCTATAGAACTGTTCACACCGTTAAAACTGTATACGTTCTATTGCAATTCAAAAAACGTGTAATTCCATACTAAAAATATGCACCACTACAAATCCGGTCAGATTTACCTAACCAACAAAAAACGCGCGGTGTTTATGTCGCGTGGACGAGGCCTTAATTGGTGCCACTCAGGAGTAATTAATGCAAGCAGTAATCATGAACCCTTTAAATGATATACTCATTCAATTCGTAACAATTTGTTCTTGTGTATCCAATTCTTAATATACTTATAGCGTGCATTATTACGAGTCAAATAAAATGGCTCTATCGCTACAAACGAAAAACATCGCCCTTTTATGGCACTTATTGGCATCGCCTATAGGAAAACTATATACTTCCACGGTTAAAACTGTATAACTTGGTTATATTATTGCAGTCCAAAAAACGTGTGTATGGTTCTATGCTCAAAGTATGCGCCACTACCAATTCTATAAGATTTATCCTGCAAAGAAACGTGTCGTGTGAATGAGATCTTAATTGGTGCCATTAGTTGAGAATTAATGCAAGCAAGTTGCAAGCGGAGTTTGTTGTGGGCTTCTTCTCAGACCTGGGCGCGTTTGGAACCCTCGTAGCTTTAGTTTTAAGTACGTATTAATTATTATCACCACTATAACATCTTACAAATTAAAATTTTGACTATCAGTAAGCGAAAATTTTTACCTATTCTGAATAAATAATTTGAGTTTGGTTTGAGTTTGCAATAATCATGAAAACCCTTTAAACAACATAGCTATCCACGGAGGACGCAACAATTTGTTCTCGTACTCGTATATCCAATTTTTAATATACCTATCATGTATTTTTAATATACCTATCGTGTATTTTTAATATACCTATCGTGTATTTTTAATATACCTATCGTGTATTTTTAGTACACCTATCGTCTAGTTTTAATATTGGAACCTATCGTGAATTTTTACGAGTGAAATAAAATGACGCTATCGCTTATTATACTACGGACGACAAACATCGCCCGTTTATGGCATCGCACTTCCTATAAAATGCAAAGATAACGTTTGTAGCTAACGCCTATAGTACCGAAGCCCTAAAGCGAGCTCCATTAAAATGTGTACAGTAGCCGGCAAGAAATATTGTACATCGACCTTTAGAATAAGATTTCGGCTTTTTAGAGCGTTGTCTCTGTCACTCATACCTATGTGAATGCTAACTACCTCGTTGGCCCAGACTGAAGTGGTTAGCTTTATCGCCTACGGGTCATGTGGTACCTACTGGGATGTCATGCCAAAAAGTTACTGGATTTTACACTTTTAAATTTTCATAGCGGCCATTTTGATTTTTTTATTATTTGTTACTAGCTGATGCCCGCGACTTCGTCCGCGTGGAATTAGGTTTTTTACTTTAAAAATCCCGTGGGGACTCTTTGATTTTCCGAGATATAAAAAGACAGACCGACAACAAAGTGATCCTAAGAGTTCCGTTTTTCCTTTTGAGGTACGGAACCCTAAAAAGGCATTCTGCCCCAGCCTTATTTCCCGGCCGGTATGTGTCGAACTTAGTGTTTTCTAGACGCTCAGTCGATAGCAGCCAATCTGCTCCCAGCCTTATTTCCCCCGTGAGAATCAGTCAGTCAGTGATTCAGTGCAATGAAACTGATTAAGTTCGGGTCACATCGTTTGACATCATCTGTTATCGCCGCATTCAACTACTGAGTTAATGGGTGTCACGGATATTGTTTTGTCCTGATTGCATTTATAATCAGAACCTTTATATCGTGGACTTCTATCAAGTTTTTAAGTACTAAGCATGGGGCATTTTTTAGTACTTAGCATTCGTTTTAAAAAATATCCCAATTAGTTCCGTACCTCAAAAGGCAAATCAACTACTTAGGCGACCAAAGAAACGTTCCTCCACTGCCTGTTTCATTGTCCTTACCTCAATACCAAGCGCCTCTTTGACGGGTCTTCTCAGACAGACAGACAACGGAGTGATTTTTTTCTCTGGAGGTACGGAACCCTAAAAATGACGGTTTGAATAATATTACATTGGTATACGGCTTATATATTATGTTGAAATTTTGTACAATAGCTTAGGTAGGTTGTACCATGTACCATGGGCGTGGGGTGCTGTCTATCCCACTCGTGCTTTTGTTAGCTATAATTATTGTCGCACAGGGCATTGAACCTATCGTTAATGTACACACCATTATGAATGTACTACATTTACACATTGAAAATGGAATTTCATTGTTAGATTTTTCATGGTAACGATAAAACGTCGTCCAATTGACCTTTCGCCTTACCTACCTGCCTGCCTACCTACGAAGAACGCTGCTACACGCTACACGCTCGTAAAAGAAAATGTTATAAAGGTGTTGGAAAATATAATATATATCTACTAAGTAAAACTGTTTAAATATTCTACCTTTCCGGAAGAGTTGCATCTTATAATATAGCTACTAACAAGTCCGGCTTCGCTCGGGTCCATTTGATCACTACCCCTATTATAAATCCGTAAGTGTGTTTGTTTGTCGGTTTGTCCTTCAATCACGTCGCAACGGATCGGCGTGATTTTTGCTTAGTTATAGTCAAAGACCTAGAGAGTGACATAGGCTACTTTTTATCCCGGAAAATTAAAGAGTTCCCACGGGATTTTCAAAAACGTAATGTCGCGAAGTAACCTATGTTATAAGATTAGAAAGTATCTAGAAAATTTTATTGAATTTAATTGGTTGTTACACAAAGGCTATATTATAGCCTTTCAATCGTAGTTTAGCTCTTATTTTCTGTTCAAAAGTCCTTTTCGTTCAGTTCCGAACAAAAATCGTGGCTTACAAAGCTGTCAAACCAAACTGGCTATCTAATTAACTAAGCAAAGGCTAAAAGAATGCATTAAATAAATCTTGTTTGGCACAACATTGTATTGCGTAGTAGATGTACATAGAGGTCGTTAGGTTGGGGCCTTTTTGCAAGATTTTTTAATACATTATAGGCGCACGCTTCTCCACGATCACACCTGGGATACCTGGGACACCACCCATAAGATGGGACGCGTTTGCCTAGGAGGTGCCTATTAACTCTTGTTTTAAAGATACCCGGATTATAATTGGCAGGAAACACTGATCTCGGAAGAGTATTCCAGACCCTAGCTAAAAAGCTTGGATTTGACTCGCTCCAGCAATGCACGGGGCTGCAATGGCTTGTATAGTACGGTATAATAACATTGTAAATTGAAAAATTAAAAAGAGCAACCGCCGAGTTTCTTGCTGGTTCTTCTCGGTGGGAACGGCGTTCCAAACCAGTGGTAAATTAAAACTACCTGACTATTCATAAACACTTGTAAAAAGTTTACATGAATAAAAAACATTCTATTCTATTCTATTCTATGCGTATAAGGAACGATGACGCAGAACGTTTTTTCAGACTTCTAATATGATATAGCTCCCTTATAAAAACTACTAACAAATACTAAAACCAATACTATGACCTTGTGACCTTGGCCGAGATACGATGTTCTACCCACTCCTACTAGAAAATGTGGGTTGCGAACGTTTGTTTGACTATACATATAAGGAAAAGTGTTCCCGTATGTGAAAACAATATAGCTACTCCGTTACGAGAAATGAGCTTTTATAAAGTGCATTTTCTTATGTCTTTTTAATGTACCTACTTTTAAAAATTGACATTTTGAAATTCGCCATTTTGGTTTTTATTGCATTGTGTTGGGTTGTTTAATGTAAGATTACATGGTACTGTACAGTACAGATGAAGGTACTTAAAAAAATTGCATGGCGGCCATTTTGATTTTTCATTTTTATTCTGTGTTGGTTGTTATAGTGGCAATTACACAATGAAAATTTCAACTCTACCTATTACAGTTCATGAGATACAGCGCACTGACAGACGGATGGATGGACAGAAGGACGGATAGCGGAGGCTTAGTAATAGGGTCCTGTTGGTACGGAACCCTAATACTCAATAGTTCGCCATTATATAAAAACACTATTATTTTCAGCGTTCTGGGCGTTTTTGTACTTCGTGGGATTCTGTTACCTGTCCAACGCTTGGGGCAAGACCGAGACCCCACCCGTGGGCACAGCTAACAACATGCAAGGCGCCATAGCGTTCTGCTTCTTCTCCATATTCGCTTGGGTAAGTATCCGCTCATTCCTAGATCCAATAGCGTATATAGTCCGCGACAGGTTGAGATCGCAATCGGGGTATAAGGCGGGGGGACGCCCCGCACGGCGCCGACCCGCACGTCACCTGCCTGCACTGAGTTAGCGCGGGAGGTGTGCGGGGCGCCGTTCCCTTCGATTGCCATCTCGACCTGTAGCGTACTATAGTGGCGTTCGGATCTTCCAGAAAAACATCTTACCATTTTTATCTCCACATTTATTTTGATAGGAGTTTGTTGTGGGCTCTTCTCGGACCTGGGCGCGTTTGGAACCCTCGTAGCTTTAGTTTTAAGTTCGCGTAAAAATTATCACCACTATGTCATCTTACAAATGCAAACTGACTATCAAAAAGCGTAATTTTTTTACCTACTTTGAATAAAGGTTTTGACTTTGACTTTGATACTTACCTCAAGTTTTTCCTAAAGCTTCGTTCATATTAACTTCTAGTTTTGCTACACTACGCACCTCACGAATTGTTCCTTACTACTACCAAGAAAATACCGCGTATTTTACGATTTTTTATGATATAAAGGAACTATCAAATTTGAACAGCGACTAAACAACTTAAAACTTGTGCAAGTAGGTATAGGAAAGCCGCTATAGCAATAAAGTTTTTAACAACTAATAACTTTGATTCATTTGATTTAATTTTTAATAAATTTTTTTGAACAGCCGAAGCATATCAAGACCAATTTAAAGATTGTTTTTAAAATAGAAATCGACTATTTGATAAACATTTTGAGGGTAGTTTGCTACTACGACCCTTGAAAAAATTTCAAGTCAAATCATTTTACTTCAGGTGGCATGCGCTTTTTTCGCATTCCAACGGTTCCGCATGGGTGCTGACGCGGTGTTCGCCCCTGCCTACGAAGTAGAGGGCGGAGTGGGAAGCCCTGGGTCTTTCCCGGCCTATCCCGGCGCGCCAGACCCGCAGCCCGCCTACAGCGACCCGCCATTCTCGCAGCCACAAAGCGGCGGTAAGTACACTTTAAACTCTCTGTGTTCCACTAATACTACTAATCCGGTTCGAAGGACCATTATTATTTATTTTTTAATACCTTTCGTACGTGACTACGTTAGCGCCTGCAGCGACATCACGCGCACACACACACGCGCGCACACACACACACAATATTGCAATTGTTACTAAAATAGCCTAAATTTAAATTTAAATTTGTAACTCCTTATTTATCGATGGATCCAAGGGAAGGCTGCGGCGCCCGTAACACTAGTTTACCTAGTATGGACGCCAAAGCACTCCTTCAGGTTTTAATATCTATTGTTTCTACCTTTTTTATGTGTACTAGTTTTAAGGAGTCTTTGTCTTGTACAACATTTTCTTTGAATAAATAATAATAATAATTATTATTATCTGTTTTGATAAACCTAACCGATGTTGACGAAATTTGGTACAGAGGTAGCTTACATACCGGCGACAGATATAGGCTACGTTTCAACTTTCAACCAGTAAATCAAATAGTTTCCACGGGGTTTTTTAAAAATCTAAATCCACGTGAACAAAGGCACGGGTATCTAATCTGTAAGGGATGGCAGTTATGTGTTACTCCAATTTAAAAGACCACAGCATCCACTACTGCGCCAGAAAGGTCGTCAAAAAGGATGTAATGACGTCATGTATTTGTACAAGTTGTGCCAAAATATTGGTACACTCTCTATTGCAATCTATTATAATAAATCTTCTCTTGTTCATTTCAGGAAACATTGACTACACTGCACCGACGTACTAATCTGGATCGCATTTGACTTACATCATCACGTTCTATTATTTTATGTCCCAAAGTTAAAATTAATACATATTGTAATATGTAGTCATACACTAAAATATAATAATAATTTTAATAAGGTGTAATGTCTTTATTTTGCGCATATTATGTCGTTTTACTTAAACAAAGTTTTACCATGAATAGTGAACTAATGACTACTTGTCGAAAAAAGTATTATTTTCTAGTCACTCATTGCTAAAACTATAGTTCGTCCATTATTCTATCCTTAACTTTATTATTTTTAACTGGTGACGGCACTTTATGACTAATGAAATGAAGTTGTTTCACTATTTTCATTTAGGTACACTGTATTGCCAAAAAATAACAAACTTGGTATAATATATGATACTTGTTTATGGCAAATAGAAAATCGAATAATGGGTCAGGAATGGTTTAGTAGAATCTGTTACACAAAAAGACATCTGTTATGTATTAATTATAACTTATTGACTCGATCATTGTTTTAATCATGTTACTTTTAAGTACCAAAGTATATTTTTATAGTTTATTTTTACAATACAGTCCATTTTAGGTTATAATTTATTTTGTTAGTTTTCATAAAGGCCTTTTTTCACCATTTTACTAAAGACACAATTATGCCAAGTAACTGTACAGTTAAAACGCAAAATCAAAAAGTCAAACTGTACAGGAAAATCTAAAAATGTGGTGAAACTGCCTAGATTTTTCCATTAATTTCGAATTAATTTATTTTCGAATAAATTATTAATAAGTAATATTTTTAATAATACCTTAATAAATTATTATTAAATAGGACTTGTATTGCTTCATGGTACCTGCTTTTAGGTATATATACGACAATATCATCAGGAATGTAAAATAATAAACTATATTATTATGTAAATATCATAAATATACCTACCTGAAGCTGGTGAATGATTTTTTTCAAGGAATTGACAGTAAATTTTGAGATTCGGGCAAAATGAAAATATCTTATTTCTTGTAATATAAACTTAAGGTTTAATAAATAGTTAAAAAATCATTCACTACGCCTCAAGTTGTAATATTTAACAGTACTACTTAATTTTTACGTGATAGTGATAATTTTTCTTCTTCGATCGTTACCATTTTCACACTTGTGCCATGTAATATGTGTCATGCATGCTCTACGCATGTTGTTTGGAATCATATAGATATAAAAACTCTAAATAGTTTGATTTAAAATAATAAAAAGTTGTTATGTATGGTATATTATGGTCACTTTATTTGGCCTGAAGTGTACTTTCTCTCGTCTAACCTTACTATTGGAAAATGTCAGTTTTAGTTACCGATTGTTTTGATCTTTTTTTAAATTAAGGTTAATTTTTGTAAATTTCTAGACTTAAAATATTTAAATACATTTTTTATTAAAATATTTAAATACATTTTTTATTCTATTGACTAGATACTGATTTTAAACTTTTATATAATCATCATGCCATGTGAATCCTTTCTCAAAAACTTAAATTTACTTAACTTATAACTTAATTTTAAAAACTTTCTTTATTTTTAGTTTTCTCGAATTTACACAAAAGAATAAAAAATTTGAACATATTTTGAAAGTGTTCGATAAGCACTAAGCAATTCAAAATTTGCTTTGTTAAATATAGAAAAAATATTCACACATTTTTTTGCAACTAAGTGTAAAAACATTACCTTTGTCCTATACAGTGTTTGCGAAAGAACCATTTTAATATTTAAATATAAAAAAATAAAGTAACTGCATATCGTTATCGATATACATTGTTATTATAATAAATATGTTTCATAATTTACGGTAATAAGTCGCAAATGTTCTAAAGCAAAATATTATGTGAATTAGGTAAGGTGTATGTGCAATGGATTTAAGGGATTGCACAAACGAGCCACTCGACCAGCTGCGAGCTTGGTTTTCATCGTCATCATCATCATTGACCGATAGATGTCCACAGCTAGATATAGTTCTCTTGTAGGCACTTTCACACGCCATGGTCTTGCGCCGCCTGAATCCAACGGCTCCCTGAAACTCGTTTGATATTGCCTGTCCACTTGTGAGAAGTCTAACAATGCGGAGCTTTCCGGTGCGAAATCCGCCATTTCAGCACCTTGGAACTTCAACGTCTATAGGTTTTTGAATATGCCCTGCCCATTGCCACTATTTTTACCATTATTGTTCATACATTTTGTATAAATCCGCCGCTCCATCCTCTGTAAGTTAACCAATATGTATGGAATCGCCGCGCCACCAATACTGGTATCTGTCGGGCGCCAAGTGTGGGCTGTCGATGTGGCGAGTGGCCCGTTTGCGTTTAGCCTAACGCTTAGATATATTATCGGCTGTTAATGACAAGCTTTGCTGTGTTACCACGTAGATGTAATGTTCAAAATATTATTAATAACATTCATATAAAATAAGATATTTGATTATTGTATTGAAAACGCGTAAAATACATCGGTCGGTTTGTGTAACTTTGAAAAAAAATGTGTGGGTAAAGTAAAACTTCGACGTTGTAGTAGTAAAAAAAGAATTTGGTGATTTCAAAAATGATTCAATCTTTTGCTTTTAATCTATGGCACTAGCTACTTGGTATTTTAAAACACTTCTAACAGCTATTCTGTTTGATATCCACTTTGAATACAGAGAGAGAGAGAGAGAGAGATTAGCCACAATATGGGAATAACATACACTGATTCAAAAGCATGGCAACAGAATTTTTAATGCACTCTAGTCGAAAACTGTATAGTTGATCAAATATCTTATTGTGCATGAATTTTCGACATTAAGCGTTTATTCAGACAGTTCACATCACAACCACACAGCGGCAATCAAATGTCATGGTGGTCGCGATGGCCGCTTATATGGAAGTACCGCGAATTGTTGCACTTATGGCCTATGTGGTCGGTATTGACCACACGTTTGCGATAGCCGTTGAATGCGACTTCGAATAATTATACAACCTTGCGCCGATGTGGTTGTGGCACGTCTATATGACCCTTATCATCTTAGCTGTTCAGTATTATTAATTTTTGTAGACCTAATTTAAAACCATTTAGATTATTATTAAACTAAACGAAAAATAGTATTTGTCTTATATATCTCACAACTATATTTTTCTAGTGGTGTAGTCTACCTAATTAATTAAAAAATGTATTAAAGCATTTGTATGACTTAATGTTTATTTGCATGAAATTAAATCTAAAAGACAAAATGACTTTAAAGTAAGGTCTTAAATAAGTACAAACTATAAAATTTATAGTTCGAAAGGAAACAATATTATATTTTAATGCAAAAATAATTTCTAAAAGAAAAATATCTTTCAAAAGACAGGCCCTAAATAAAGTTTAATTTCTACTATTGACAAAATTCAAATCTGGCTCGATTTCACGAGTTTACTGTTAAGATTTGAATAGCGCGACTAGTTAAGTAAAATAGCTTGTATCATATTTTTATAATAATTAAGCTCCTTTCAAATAAATACATTTAGATGACTGTTATCGTTTGTAATGCGCTGAGTGTACATGTACTTCTTGACAGGTAAATCTTTACAGTGGCATTTAATTGAAATGTACACGTTTAAAATTAAATTAATTGAATGCGCTACATTATACCAACAAAATCCAATTGTATTCTTTTAAACTCTTTAAAGTTTTCCTTATTCAAAGGTATTTGAATGGTAGGTTGTTTGAATTGAAATATGATGTCTATTAAGTAATTTTTATTGCTTAAAATATAGTTAATATCATTCATGGCTGGCTTGTGAGACGATGAAAAGCAAGAAATGCATAAAGTTAGTTGAAGGAATACATTTGATTTAGCTTAAAACTTAAGCGTATTCAATTGATCTGACATTAAATTATTGAATACATATAATCTACTGTCACGATTCACCTTAAACTAAAACGTAGACATTATTACAAATAATTTAGATGTAGATACTATATAATATATATTATAACACAATTAGATCTGTTCTGATAATAATGAAAATGTACTAATCGATAAAACAAAAAAGAAAAATACACAAAAAATTGTAATAAGTGTTAAATATTATGCTAAAGTACGGTGTTGTTGTGCATAGTGATATTGATAGGTTTTAATTTGTTGACCGAAAAATAAAACATACATAATTCAATAGTGAATTACTTAATCATAATTCAATAGTGAACTAACAATTCATAATATTTTAATTTTTTAATTGTTTTCAATATTATGTTCATGATAATGGAAAGAAATGTGAACTCATGATTTTAAGCTTATTTCGTGGTTTAACGACAATAATGTAGATAACGGGTACATACCACGATTATTTTGATGGTTTTTATTTGTCGACATTTCGACCTGATTGCACTCATCAAATTCATCGTGGTACTATGTACCCGTTATCTACATTATACAAAATGTAACTATGTAAAACTACTAATACTTACATTACGATATAACTGTATACTAGTTAATACTTTGACGTTGCTCAAACTTTACTTACGAGACAGATTGGTTTCACTTAAGTCAAGGCTGAGATCAATAGAGCGAACTTTAACTTTGCCAGACTTAAGACACTGTAAGGCCGCGATTACACCTGTAAGTTGTACTCGCATAAGAAGCTCACGTAATTGACAACTTTACTAAGGTTACTTTATTAATGAGTGTACTTTACTTATAAGTAAAATATAAGGGTAGCTACTTATAAGTGTTTACATTAATAAAGTCGGTAAGTTAATCATATAAGCTACTTACCTGAGTAAACTTATAGGTGTACACGCGGCCTTAAAACAGCGTTATATCGCTGAAAAATCTTTCGCGTTTTAACTAAAATTTAAATTTGATCAAAGTACGCTGTATAGATCTCCTGTAATTGAATTTTAAATCAGAGAAGTCTACGCTCTATAGATCACACGATAGACAATATTGTCACTATAAAATACACCTTAACAATGAAGCGTGCTTAGCAATCAAATCCCGAAGAACGCAGTTTCAGATTGGTCTATCGTCGACCATTGTACCTAATAATATCAATCTATCCATCAAAATTCGAGATTGTAATTTACTATTGAATCGTGTACTTATTTCCTTTTAAATATTCACAAATGTACATTTCAATTTTTTTATTTTGTTAAACTCATTTGTTCTAGAAATAACAGGATCAACCAATTTTCAACATTGGGATATATTATGTTTAATTAAAAACCAATCGTCAGAAATAAATATCTCGCTCTTGAGAAATTATCATTTTTTAAATTTTCTACTAAAACAAATGAGTGTAACATTAAAATCTGTGGTATTAATAATATTATACCAAAGACTTTCAGATACTTAACAATCATTATTAAATATAATTATTACTTTTCGGGTATTTTTCATTGATAAAAAGTAACTTTAGGAGTTCCACTGAAACGGAGACTGCGTTTTCGACCAATCAGATATATCCAGATGATGTACTAAAACTATTACATCATCTAACAATAACCTGATTGGTCTATTGAACGTCTCCGCTCCGCTTCAGTGGGAACGTTAGGTTGTGGATTGTGGGAGAGTGACAGCGACGTTGAATCCCTTGATTTTTTTTAAGTCAACTGTCACCCTCCCACACCCCCGCTTTACCTCACGAGCCGTCTTAGTGAAACGATATACCTATAGCTACTTACCATAAATACACGATTTTATTGTATTGTAAATTAATCAAAAGTACTACCAAATTTAAGTTACGTCGATGTACTTGTGCAGAAATTTTATTTTTGAATGGGGCACAAATATCTTAACCAATCACAGCTGCAGCGCGTCCGCCCGCTATTGGTTGTCGTCTCGGGCCATTTTCTGCGCAAACTAATTTTGCCGATGCGACTTATAAAAGAGCTACCTACTTGAAAATTGTAAATCCAATTATAATTGAATTATAAATCCAATTGTACAATTTACACGCACAAATACGCGAAAGAATTTGTACCTACCTAATAATAATAATTGTATTTAATGATAATTTCACTAGGTACTTGTTTATTGTATTTATCATGTAAATGAGACAGTAATGAAAATAAATTGAAATGATAGATATGTGTCAACGTTGTTTTATTTCATCATCTTTATCCACCGATAGATGTACAGCACGCGGCCGAAAGTAATGTATACATCGACATTTAGGAGATAACAGACTTGTAGAGCGTTGTCCCTGTCATTGAGACCGACAAAAGGTCACATAGGTATGAGTGACAGAGACAACTCTTTACAAAGCCGAAATGTTATTCTAAAGGCCGATGTACATTACTTTCGGCCGCGTACTGTAGGTAGGACGCACAGCCGGACATAGGTCTCATATAGCGACTTCCACACGCCACTACCTTGTGCCGCTTGAGCGGCTTACTGCGAATTATTAGTCTACTAAAAAATAATTTAATAAGCCAACAGGGAGTAGTGAACGTTTGTGAGGTGAATAACGTCTTAACCTGAAAAACGTCTCTTCTTGATGACCACGACCGCTCTGCCTAGTGTTACGAAGAAGTAAAATAAGTAACAAATGAAACAACAAAACTTCTCTTTCAGTTTTATTTCCGAACATTTTTTCTTATACAACTAATGAATTATCACAAATAAACAGTGAAAACTGATGATTCACAGAATCTAATGACAAGGGAAGATCTTTTGGCTTCTCAAATCTTAATCTGACACGCGAGTGGCAAATTGGAATGGCGGATACGTACTTTTAACATACGACTCGTTTTAGTCAAATCAAATCTGTAGTATTTTGAATTTCCAACATTTCGCACACTTAATATTAAAATAACAGAATTTACTTTTCAACTAAGATGGAAAATGGCCACTGAATGGCCTTTTGAAAGGCATCAACGTACGAGTGTACTATGTGCGTATGCGTAAGTATACGTGTCAAATCGAAATGTTGACGACGCGCGTAAAACTTTAGTTAATAATTTGACAGTTGATAATCACATTTTTTTTGTTTACACATTATTTTACTGATTATTAATTATTATAGTGGTTTTGTAAATTAATTGATTGTGTACCTACCAAGTGATAAATAAACAAATTCTAATTAATTAATTAAAAAACATTGCATCAAATCTGAAAAAGGCTGACATACATAAATGTAAAAGCCTGATAATAAAAGATCTAAAAAAATTTTTGAAAAGGCCACCTGCTGTCTAAATTATCAACTCAAAGAATCAAGGGCCTATCGAATATCGGCGTAGATTGCAACCGACGCTCTCTCACTATTGGCTGAAATGCATTGCTGCCGCAAGAATACCATAAATTCAGCCAATTTCCCGAAATCGATCAACAGGATCGTGGATCTGCCTGCGGATCTTACTTACTTACGATTTGATTTACACGTGACGCGACGTTGACGCGTCCCGTCACCTGTTAATAGTATGTTTCCGCCCTAAATTATAACACTTCTTTATAACTATAAATATATTATGTAGAATATAATTTAGGTGTCACAGGTAAATCTTTAGTGTCACTCCTAGGCTAAAAGTGTGTTAAAATGTTCCACATAAAAAAAAACTGAGCCTCGAACCATGTGTCAGTGACCGAAAGTTTGTATTTGAACAAGCCAGAGAAGTGATCAGTCATTATTGAAATTTCAACCTTCTCACATTCTGATAAAGATTATGTTGAATGAGTATTTTTTATATGTGTTTTGCCTAAATTATATTCTACAGTACAATTAGGCGAATTTATGTTTTTTTTTGTTGCAGTGGCTATTATCCACTCTATAAATAAAATAATATAAAGGTAGATACCTAATACACTGGAAATACGCTATTTTTTTAAGTTAACTTTTTTGCAAGTACCTTTGCACATGACTACTTTCTTGACGCGTTTTATAGTAAAACATACATTTGTATGCCACTTTAAATATTTCTGCTCAGATTAATTAATATTCTAAGTATTTCTGATTCAATTCGAAATCCTTGACTAAAAAAGAAGTCATACCTGTGCAATGGCTCTAATACATACTCATATTATTTACAATATTAATAAAACCTTAATGTAAAAAAATGGATGAAAAAGAGCTTAAATCGGAAACGTAATTTAAAACTTACAACTAATATCACTTGCCAGTAAAGGAACTCAGTGAGTAACTGAAGAAGGTTAAAACAGATCTAAAAAAATTACACTAGTGTTTTCTATTAACATAGGTTACAATGTGTAAAAAAAAATGTGTACAAGTGAAATGATATTTACATCACTACTCATATTACCAATGTGAAAGTGTGGTTGTTGGTATGTCCTTCAATCACGCCGCGTAACAATGCAACCTTAGAATAACAACTCGAAATGCAACAGATCAGTGTGATTTTTTGCATGGATATACTTAAAAACCTGGGGAGTGACATAGGACAAACCTAAATCCATGCGGATATGAAGTCACGAGCATCAACGAGCAAAATATATGAATTCAAATGGATGTAATAAATTCCTTTGAATTTAAAAATTATTAAAGATGACTAATCTTATTATTGTTACATTTGGTTTATGTGAAAATTAATAGAAGTAGTTTTAAGTATACTACGAAACAGTTCCATCTCTGAGACCATCAAACATGACGTAATTAATATTACTATCAAGTAAGACCAGCCATACACGGACAGCTTGAAGCAGTCAGCATGGATTGCTTCAAGCTGCGACTGCGTGTTGAACTAGACTTCTACGTACATACATACACGAACCGCTCAAGCAGTTGCAACTGCTTCGGGCGGTTGGGCGGTCAAGCAGTCGCCAGGCATACACTGACTGCTCGAGCTGTCGACCGCTCTCGCGCAGTTACCTCCGCCCGCGCTCCTCATTCCACGTCGCGCTCGCTTCCCGCCCGCGTTGAAATTGCTTGGCAGCTTCAAGCTGTTGACTCTGACTGCTCGAGCGGTCTGTGTATGTTGATCACTGGCTAACCGCTCGAGCAGTCCGTGTATAGCGGGCCTTAATGTTCATATTCCATTGTCATTTTAAAAACAAAGCAAGGATGCACTGAAAAACTTATTACAAAAAGATAATATGGAACCCTGATGTGAAGTGTTATTATAACTCTGAATTTCTACATAGCTAATTATTATATTTTATTAAAGCGTGATATTATTTTACAATACCTTGTAACAATACAATTTTTAAAAATGCAAACAAAAATTACTTTTTAAAGAATTTTGACTTTCTTATCGTATTTTTCTTTTCTAAATATATGTAAATTATTTATTAAAAGAATTAGTAAATTACCTGTCAATTACTATTTCTTATTTTCTATATTTATTTTTCATAACAATTTTAGTCCGCGTCAATAAAATAGTCGTTCTTGAAGTTAACCGCAAGATGCGACGCAATAGCATTTTTAGGTGACGCGAGGGAGCGGAATACACCAGCCCGGTGCGCCGCACTGCTCATCACGTTTGCCATCTGCATTAGTGTGAGTTCTACATTCATACGAGCGCGTAGAACAATAACTGCGTAATCGCACGTCGTAATCGTAGATCAGACGCGACTATTTAACTGCCGGGAACTATACCTGACAATGTTTCTCTACTGGGATCTTTACAATGGGAATAAAACTACTACTCATTGTGGCTAATTCTACTGTACAGAATCTCTAGAATTGACAGGTTTAAATCTCATGCTAGCAGGGAGTATTATAAAAGGGATAGCAGTACATTTAGATCTGTCAATTTAGTCTAGACTCTAGACCACAAATGCCATCAATTACCCTACAGTTACTTTAAATTACTTTTAATACTGATTGCATATTACAGTGTAGCATCTAAAATATTTTTAATAAAAAAATGCACACATGTGTTTCAAATTACAAGAATTAAATTTAATAGCTTGACTAGCTAATGCCCCCGACTTCGTAAACATGCACTACACAAATTTCAAACCTCTATTTTAACCCCTTAGGGGTTGAATTTTCAAAAATCCTTTCTTAGCGGATGCCTACGTTATAATAGCTATCTGCATTCTGCATGCCAAATTTCAGCTCAATACGTCTAGCTATTTGAGCTGTGTCTTGATAGATCAGTCAGTCTGTCACCTTTTCTTTTTATAAATTTAGATATATTTTATGCACCACCATGCAACAAAAAAAATTCTCAAGATCTCAAATTAAAATTGTATGTAAAGCATTACAAGTTTGTAAGAGCTCTTCTTATTTGGATTCTCATAGGATTCTTTAGGTTTACAGTACTGATAATAGTCCCTAAATATAACATGCAATCAGTATTAGACTCCTTAAATACTTGTATTTGATCACAATACCACATCTAGATTACAATGCAATAATTGTATAGTTAATTCAACAGGCTGGAAGCCTAGAGAACTCCTTTAGTTGGCTTTCAACCAGTCTCTAACTCTCTAGGCTCTGCCTGTAAGCCTATACTACTTCTTAGCTTTCGTAGAGTTCCCTTGCTTATTTGGTGGTGTCCATCTCAACGCAGACGGATCTACACATAACCGAGGCTTCTTAAAATGTGAACTGGCCAGCTGTTCGGCCACAATCTTCGGTGTAACACAGATAACATGCTGACCCTTCCAATACTTCACCATATTCATAGATTGTAAGGTGGATATTATGTCTGTCTGTGATATACCAGTCATCTGACTCAAATCTTTGATACTTAAAGTACCCCGACTTGCACTTAACACTTCTAAAAGTACATAGGACCAGTATGATCTGTAACTTAGTTTACCTAAGTCTGATAAAGGCTTTTCAGGGCTACCGACTACCTGTTCCAGCCTGGAGAGTTCATAGCTAAATGCAATAAGCAGTTTACCATAACCTTGTCTCTGGTATGGAGGCAGAGTTAGTATACAAGCAACATTGTTGCCTTCAGGCGAGTCCTTCTCTTTGGAGAAGTAGCCGACAAGATGTGCACCATGCTTGTCAACCTCGCACAATATGTAAAATAGAAATTGCTCTATGTCAAAATAAAGAGTTTTGTGATCTAGAAATAACTTTGCCAGTAAACACAGGTTTTGACAGTATATTTTATGCTCCTTACCATCCGCCTCAAAGATTGCTATTGTACCTTTTCGGTAGATTTCGCTTCCTTGCGGTTGCCGCGCCGTACACTCGCTCAAATGATACCTGTATGTCTTTTCCATCCTCATATACTTGAGACAATATTCACAAATCCACAGTTTCGCCTGTTTACCATACTCGTCCGGGTAAGGGCTGAAATACCACGTGTCTATTTCGTATTTACCGATTTGAATCCTATCGATGTATTTGACTTTGGTAATAGCTTCGTGCTCCTTCTCCAGGGCCGCTGTTGTGGGGTCCATTTCAGCGTAAGACTTCTGTACATGGTTAATTTCGTCATGTTTACGTTTTTGATTGCGCGTAATTTTGCGGCCGGACTTGTCGGTGAGCAAATGATCGGAGTTTATGTTGTTATTGGAGTTCTCACACACGTCAAATCTATCAGACATAACCCGGTGGCGCGAAACCCACTCGTCGAGTCTTCGATCGTAACCGACATAGTGCACATAGTATTCATAACACGATTCCGCGGCGTTGTACCGCGTCTGTATTATCTCAGCCGGGTGCCATGACTCATCCGAACGCCGCACTAAATAATGCTCTCCGATATCCAAAGGTTGCTCCTGTGTGGACTCCGAGTCTTCGTTGTCCGTGCTACGACACTCGGGATTTGGTAATTCATTGTTCACTATTGGTTTTTCCAACTCTTTATCACCTTTTGCCATATTTAACAAAAACCATTTATCGTATCACGCAATACCGCGCAACACAATCTCCAGCCATGCCATTTCTTCCATAGACAATACACATACATGTCCGTCCGCGGAAAACGTGCCCACTAGTGAAGCCCACCTATAATTTGGTAACCGATAACATCTACAAATAATCGGTATTTACCGATTATTTGTATAAATTTTTTTTTCATAATTTGTGAGTATATTTATTAACTAATCTGGTTTATTGTTTGAATTATACGCAATATTTGTGAAATTCATACTTATTGTAATTTATTTATTCATAAAGGTTGCTGTAACTAGATAAAACATTTTAGTTCCAAAACACTAAGCGGTCGCACTGTAGTTATACAAATTGTACAAAAAAGAAAATATTTTCATTATGGTTCATCTCTATGGTACGGTGTTGCACATCAACGGAATATTGCTTTACTTTAGGCGAAATATTTGTGAATCTTGGAGGAAAGTGAAGGAAGAAAAAAAATTATTATATTATTAACTAATTACCAAATATTTAGTTGAAAAACAAGATAAATATTTCTAGCAACGATTACACTTTAACAACTATATTTATCCTTTCGTTAAGACTGGTGAGTCTTACGTGTCTGTTAAACATGTTTTAAAAATCTTTTCACGAAGTCAGAAGAAGGTGAAATGTAGTTTTAAATAATGTTTTCGATCAAATTCAAAAATATGCAGAAATCAGAATGTAAAGGTGCAAATAATTCTTTTTAGGGAGGTCACATTTCCCACTCAGTTGACCATAAACTATAGAGTACTACCAAATGGAATATGAGTTGCTGATCGGCGATAGGTACGTCCGTGTTCAACTGATTTGTAAATCGTTTCCTAATCGCCCGAAGAGAGATATGAAATTATTTTCGATAACTAAAAACTGTGCCGTTCGTCTACGCGAGTGTTGATTGTAATGCCGGAGTGTATTGATTATAATTAAAGGTGATAAAAGTGCAGTGATTTTGTACAAGATTGGTTTGGAAGCATTTTGCCGTGGTAATAATCTCGCCGTTGTCTTAGTTGGAACATTAAACTAAGCCAAAATGCAAGCGATTAAGTGTGTCGTTGTTGGCGATGGGTGAGTAAAATAATTTATTTTGTATTTCTACATACAATTTTGTACAAGTTTTATCGTAATAAACTTAACTACTGACGTCATTAGGACTCATTGGTGCCGCATCCAGTATTACTGGGAACGGTTGAACGATAGTGCACGTTGTATTTATAACCGACTTCGATAAAGGCTTGTGAGTTTGTATGTTCACCATTTTCTTGTAAACTACTTTTGATGTTAATTTTCATTTATATAATTTCTAAATTTCCTACCTACCTTATTGATGTTTTATTTAAATTATATAGTAATCTCGACATAAATTAACAGTTTATAGGTAAGTGACTACATGTAAAAAGTTTTAATGTAGTCAGACACATACAGATTATGCTTACCTTATCACATAATTTATCAACATTGTGTTATCTAAGCTATCTTTCATATTAAGTATATTATGGCAAAATGCAAAATGATCTTATCAGTAAAGTGTTGTTATTGCAATAAACTTTAAAATATCATACTTTTATTGTACTAGTCTTATGCTCACGACTTCATCCAAATGGACTACACAAATTTCAAACTTCTATTTACACCCTTATGAGTTGAATTTTCAAAAATCCTTTCTTAGCGGATGTCTACATCATAATGGCTATCTGCATGCAAAATTTCAGCCCAATCTGTCCAGTAGTTAGATCGGTCAGTCGGTCAGTCAGCCAGCTTTTCCTTTTTTATATAGGTTTTTATTAAAACACTAACACAATGGCATTTATTTACTAAACATAATTGTTTGGGATTTCACTCATAGATTTCTCAAGGTTTCAAGGCCCCTAAATCTTAGGGTGAGATCTATAGAGCACACTCGGACTTAGCTTAGACTTAAGACAGAGTTAAAACGAGACAGCTATATCTCTCACATAAATCTGTCTCGTTTTTACTCTTTAAGTCTGAGCAAAGTCAATGTGCGCTCTATAGATATCAGCCTGTAGTAGTAGTATCCAGCCGATGTAGACCTCTACCCCAAACTTCGTCTGGTTTGCTACTGATGATGTTTCGAATGTCATAAATGGGTAACTCCTATAAGTTTCTTAGCATTTAAACTATTGTGAGTGATTTAGATAATAAATAAAATAGCCTTTATTCTCCGATACAATAGTTATACATCTTATAGTACTTACTAACCGTACCGTGAGTGAGTGATGTGATGTAGATGAGTGATTTAGATAAATATAGAAAAAATCGGCTTTACTCACATATTTAGTCAATGCTAGCCCGACTAGTTTCAAACTCATCCAGGATTTTCACAGGGACTCAGTTTGCAAACAAGTTTTGTTCGTATAAACTATTACATAAGTTAAAAGCGTTTGACACTATCGTTTACTATGCAGTTAGTCCAGAGAAAAACACTTTACTAACTGCTAGACTACTTAAAAGTTAAAAGCATTTGGCACTATCGTTTACTATGCAGTTAGTCCAGAGAAAAACACTTTACTAACTGCTAGACTACTTAAATTGACACAAAAAACATTGGATAACAATGTGGCTAATTCTGTTGTACACAATCTCAAAACTAAACTAAAATGACAAGACTAAATATATTGCTGTCTCTTTCATAATACTTCTTGCAGAAAAGGATAGCATTAGATTTAGTTCGGTTTAGAGATTGTGTATAACAAAATTAGCAACACTAGAGTACTTCTAGAGTACTTATGTTTTGTGTACAACTGTATTAACACAATACATAATTAAGTATATACCATATGTAGTTACAAATCCTCATTAACATATCTACTTCACATACACGCTAAGCTCTCTGCAAATATCTATGTTGTTTTCTAAAGATGACTTAAGGTGAACTCCAAAGGGCACTGACCTGCCGGCAGGGTGAATGCAAATTGTCCCATTTCCTCTTGCTTTGTCTTCTATACAACTATAGTTACTACACTATAAACTACTAACTACTCACTGTAATATTCTATTGCTAGCAATCACTATAATCACTATAGTCTAGACTATAAACAGTCTTCCATAGTTAATGAATGAGTTAATGACTTAACACTTAAAATCATTGTTGTGCTTAATAAGTGATGACAATATACAGGCAAAGATTTTGGTAATATATTATATCTTTTTACTGAACATTTTAAGTTTTTGTTTCATGATAAGGATTTCTATGGTTATCCATTGTGTGGATTGTATGATTTGGATGCAGCTTCAGGTCTGCTGCAAACTTGACTGTAAACTTGATTGTGTATAGCCAGCTTTAGTTATCTTAACATAGGTAATTCAAGTATGTTTTAAATTATTTTTTTAAATTAAGGTTTTTTAAATGATTTGACTAAGTAAGTACAGTATGCGGCAGAAAGAAATGTACATCAACATTGAGGTTCTGAGGTACTTTACTCTTTCTCTTGTTAATGAGAACATAACTGGCGAGTTCAGAAACGGGGCATAAGAAGGAGTTAACAAATTTTTAGAGCGTTGTTGCTGTCATTGAGACCGACAAAACGTCATATATATAAGTATGTGTGACAGAGATAACACTACAAAGCCGAAATGTCATTCTAAAGGCCGATGTACATTACTTTCTGCCGCGTATTGTAAGTAAATAATTTAAAAAACCTGTTTAGTTTCTTAGCCGCAAAATAAGCAACAACATTAAGGACCTAACCACACAAAAGCTTAGCATGTAAGGAATTGGGTCACTGGAATCGCTAAGTTTTGATACAGCCTCATTAAGTATGCCAGCCGCCTATTTGACAGCTGTTGTGAGATGTGGCCGCTGTGTGATATCAACCTTAGAGTCGTTATTCTAACTAGATGACGTAATATGACCTAGGTCTTATGGTTTTGTGTTACTGTTCATTAGTAGGCAGGTAGTTAGAATATTACTTAATATGCTAAGTTTGCGTAGGATTACAGGTTGCATTATTTATCACTTTGGTGTAAAAAATGTACAGTTTGCTTTTCATTAACATGGGAAAACTATTTTGGTTATGTAGGTCAAGTGGGTACATATTAGGTACGCGTCACGAATGTTGAAAAAGTAAACAGGTTCAATTTTATCCAACTTTTTCGTTTCTGAGAGGAAATTTTTCAATTTTCCATGGTTTTCACTTGGAAATTACGACCTTTTGGGCTTTTTTGAGGTACAGGTGACGACGCGCCAGCACATTTTCATTACTATTTTGTCTGTGTATTTCAGTTATTAAAATTCCCATTAAAATTTTCTTCCCAGAGAATTTCAAAAAAGTAGCCGGTATGTCTGCCTATGTCTATCTGTACAAAATAGATGACGCGCGAAACCTCATTCATGATGGTTTAGGTTATAAAAATTTCTTGGGAACTCTTTGATTTTTCAGGATAATAAATAAATAAGACTAATATGTCCATCCCTGGGATGCAATCTCTGTACCAAACGTTAAAATCTGTTCAACGGATGGGCCGTGAAAAAGCTGGCAGACAGACAGACAGACAGACGAATTTTCGCATTTATAATAATAGGTATAGTTACTATGGATTTGAAAACAAGAAACACCTACCTAGTTAATTGATTTTAGCGTGTCCGATTCTATTTTAAAATTTTGTCCGCAAGTAAATTTAGAAAATAATTTGAATTCTACAAAGAGCGAGAATATGAATTTCGGACGCAAGGTCGTTCTATGACATTAAAATTTATTTGTTTTTATTGCAGCTCTAAATTAGTTGCTCTTTTAATAGTTCCGTCAAGGTAATTTCTCAAAGCTTGCTTTCCTTAGTTACTTACTTACCCACTTCCTTGTAGTTATTGTTGAGAGTGAGACATTCCAAAAGTTATGGAGCTTGATAATGCTTGGAGTGCTGATAGATGTAAAAACTAAACTAATGTTAAATGATACAAAATGGTTATTGTGGGTTATCCAGAGATAGGACATACTTAATAACCATCGCGGACTTTTTTGTAGACCTTTTTAAGGTGATTTATTCAAAGCCTCACATGTTATGTTATGTTAAATTGTTTTAATTTAAGAATTATGGAATTTTAGTTTTTGCTTACAATTATTGTTTATTGCAACTATCCCGGAAAATCAAAAAGTTCCCACAGGATTTTTAAAACCCAAATCCACGCGGATGAATTCGCGGGCATCATCTAGTAGGAACTAAATGGTTTTAAGTGCACTTTCTTTCACGTATAAGTAACCGTCACTTTCCCAGTAGGTAGGTGGTCACTGGTCAGGTGCACGTAAGTTTCTATATTTGGCGAACGTCAACTTGCAATTGTAGAAAGTTAGGGTTTCTAACGAGGACCACTGTTTGATACGATCGTGACGTGCGTTAATTTTATGTTGGACCTAAAAATAACTGTTATATTCCTTTTAGGCCCACTTGCACGGGAACGATTTAGTTCAATTTGTATGTCACTTTTCGGCAAGAGCGTACCTAAAGCTTATTTCACACTACGGGATATAAGTTATATTATAGTCCGGTCAAAATAGACTTTCAAGGTTACAATAATTCGCATAGGGCTAAAATTGGTACGAATGTTGGAAACATCAATATGAATCGATGGGGACTTTTCACAATTCATTTATATATATTGATGAATTTTAAAGGTAGAAAAATTCTATAACTAGAATAGAGTAAGCACCTACCTAATAACTGAATCATTAATTTTATCAACATTGAATTAAAAACATTTTGTTGGCAACAATTAATTATTTATTGGGAGTAATGGCCCTTTGATAACCTTATCGAGCGCTTGTTTATTAATGTGTTTCGGGAAATGGGAGCTTAGAGAATTATCTGTGAATTTAGGGTCTGCACATACGGGCCACTCGCTACAGTCACAAGTGATCGATCAACCAAAAATTGAATCAGAATAACTTTACTCGGAGCTTGATATAATAAACGCCCCTGGGCGCGTGGACGCGATACTTTGAAGACAAAATCGCTCTATGGAATTAAAAAGGGTGTATGTGCGTAAATGAGAATGGACTCTCCATATATTATTTGCTCTAAATATGTGTCCCACCGCCGCCGACGCGCCCATGGTGCTTGCATATCATGTTCCTAAGAGTGGCCATACACGGGCAACTCAACGCAGTCATGAGTCCTCATGACTGCCACTTCAACAAGCTGCGACTGCATAGCGAACTACAATCTTCCTTTTATAGTTTGTCATAATACACGAAACCGCTCATAGTGGCCAGCAACGAAGCGAAATTCCTTCGTAGTTGCAAGCTGCAACATTACGCAATTGACAAGTCGCCCGTAAAAATCCATGGGTCCTGTGGGATTTTTTAACATATATCCAAGCGGATGAAGCCGCGGGCATCATCTTCTTCTAAATAATATATAAAAGGAAAAGGTGACTGACTGATTAATCTATCAACGCACAGCTCAAACTACTGGACGGATCGGGCTGAAATTTGGCATGAAGATAGCTATTATGATCCGCTAAGAAAGGATTTTTGAAAATTCAATCTCTAAGCTTGTGAATAGGGATTTGAAATTTGTGGAGTCCACGCGGACGAAGTCGCGAGCATAAGCTAGTCTAGTATATGTATATAGTACCTATTGAAGGTACAAAGTACACAGTAAAGGCATCATGATTTCAACTCGGTTTAATACGAGATGCATTCTCAATTACTCGACAATGCCGGACGAATGGACGGACAACAACCGTCACTTTTGTTGTAAAAATAGTCTCAGCTCCAATCTGGTGAGCACATCTTCTCATTGATATGTGTACACGCGCCCGCATGTCGTCGGCGTGACGTAGGTAGTCCTACAGTGGACTGTATTACGCAACTATGCTATCAAAATCGATCTTTGATTTGATGCGAACTATCCGAACATCGGAGGCGTAGCACATAGCTCGGAAAACTGATAGCTAGACGTCTAGTCTAACGTCTAGTTATCACGTTACGTACGTTAGTAATATCTAGGGTCCCAAGGCACTGGAATGACGATCTCGCACCGTAAAGCGCGACATTGGCAGACCTGACAGCCAGGCCCCCCCCAGTCGGCGCAAGACCGTGCAAAGTTTCTACAAGAGATCTTAGATGTCTAGCAATGAACGTCTATCGGTTGATGATGACGACGACAAGGTTGCCTGTCTGGTCGGTATTCTATAGAATTTCTACTTCGGAGAGTGTGCTAAAGGAACTATTTCAGCTCCCCCCTCGCCATTTTACTATCGGACCGTAATGCATTGTAGGTCTGCACTCCTACATAGTCGAAATTCCACGGACTCGTACAAAGCGATTCGCTTCCTTATTTCTAATACCCACTGCTAAGCATGCAGGAAAAGCCAGCTATCAAGCAAGCAATGCGCACCACCACACAAATCCCAAAACACACGACACCGGAGCATCCTCAGGAGATGTAGACCTTACAATCCACAATTGTGTACTATTATAAAATTGTGTATTGTGTTTATTTAGTTTGTGGGATGCCCTCCCGGCTTCTGTTTTCCGTCGCACCTCGGCTCATGTTCCTCGCGTCCAACATTTTGGCCAATAGCTAATTTTGGAAAACGATCGCGACGATTGCAATGCATCAGTCACAAGTTTCGTAATACTAGCCTAGTTATTGAAACTACAACATACTGTTTCCCACATTCGCCTAACGAGATTGATTGATAACTCTTGAGCAACATCTAGTGCGAATAGTCTTAGGTATTATTTGGAGAGTTAGCAGATATTTTATCATCTGATCAACCCATCGCCGGCTCACTACAGAGCACGGGTCTCCTCTCAACATGAGAAGGGTTTGGCCATAGTGGTGGACTATGGCCAAACCCTTCTCATGTTGAGGTTTCACTCGCACTTACAGGTCGTAGGTAAGTGCGAGCGAAACAGGCAGATAACTCGACGACTCAGTTTAAAATGCGTCGACTAATAGTACTTATACTAAAATAATATTGACAATACCAAACATACTTAAATTTACCAAAATTTGCAGCTTTTATCGCATAGTTATAGGGATAATAATTAGTTAAATAAATCTGTAATTTCCTTGATCACTCCATGTTTGTTTTGTCCATTGGTGGCATTAGGTAATAATAATAAACTTCCTGTACTGGCTAACCCATCACAACTTTCGCTCGGTTAGAATTAAAAATCCTTTCCTAGAGAGAGTTTACGTTTTCGAGAAAACTTACATTCAAAATGTCAAGGTTTTTTTATTAGATCTTGGGTTTGAACAGGGTACATATTATGAATACATGTACAGTCAGTTAAGTACTCTTTTTAGTACATATATGTAAGTATAATATTAGTGTAGAGCTACTGGTACTCGTAAGTGAGCAACAATAATTGATCTTGTCGCCCTTATTAGAGGGCGTTGAGTGGTTGTAGTTGGGAACTTGAAAGGGTTGTGTGACGTCAATGGTGTGCGGCAACACCCTTAGTTAATCTACGATGTTTGTAAAACTAAGATTTATTTTACACGTTGTGCTTAGTTAGTACTTAACAAGTTTAATTTTTTTACTGTACCAAGTCAAAAATACTTAATAGCTAGCTAATAAAGTAGTAAACTAGATTATGTATGAGCTAAACTAGAACGGGGTCATTGACCTTTCAACCTAAAACTACGAGGTCGTAGACCTTTTGAACTTTGCATTGTAGAGGTTGCTGCATTGTACCTTTTACAAAATTGCACCTTTAATGCCCACCTAAATAAAATACCTACTAGTATTTGGTTAAAACTAAATGCATATTGCATACAGTACGCGGCAGAAAGTGATGTACATCGATCTTTAGAAGGGGATACCTAGCAGATTTGTAGAGCATTGTCTCTGTCGTTGAGACCGACAAAACGTCTTATACAGATATGACTATGAGTGACAGAGCCGAAATGTCATTCTAAAGGCCGATGTACATTAATTTCTGCTGCGTACTGTACTTTATTTCTTTCACTCTCTTCAGGGAGTCTTAGGAATGTTACGGGTCCACTATCGGGATTCGACAAATGCCGACTCAACACCGGACTGTTAGCGCCGCAATGGTGCGGCGGCCACACAACTCGCGATACCATGAATCATTTCCCGAATCCAGATACCTAGTGCAGTCAAACCATACAAGAGTCTCCGCACGCTTAAAGCTGAACTGAGAGTACACTTAAAACCAACAGTGCTTAAATGTTAACTTAGTGGTTAACTCCACTACCGACCATAATTATTGACATTTTAGCAGCAAGACCATCGTAATTTCAGCCAATGCAAACAATTGGGTATTTGACTCCAATTTTGTTATTGCTTCATTATAAACTAGTATAAAAATAGTGACATAAACTGAAAAAAACTAATTAAATCGATCAAATAACAAAAAAGTTATTTAAGCATTTAAATATTTCTGATTAGACAGACATAGCGATATAGAATTTTGACGTCGCACCTTACCTTAGCTTCGTGCGGTTTCATACAAATAATCGTTTGCGAGAAAGGGATAGAAGACCCTCCCACTCCAAAATTAAAATACCTGTAACTTTGTAAATCTTTGTTGGATTTTTTTTTCAGCGTACGTCATTATTTTTATCCTAGTTTTTAATAAAGTAATAATATTTATCAAATTCAAAAGTAGGAAAATACCCAATTAATGTAATAATCGTAATGGTGTCAATGATATAATAGTAATTTCCGTCCTAGGAAACTCCCTAATTAATGATCATGTTCATTAAGTTATGAAAAGGATGAACATGAATAGATATGAAGATGAAGTAGGTAACTATTAAAGCTCCCTTTCATGAATAGTGAAGTATGTTATATAATAAGGTCTTGACATACAAAAAGCGGGACGGTAGCGACCGGAGAATCACGACGAAACGTTACACTGCAGGCGTGTAGCATATTTTGTATTTTTTTTATTCTGATACAAGTTAGTCCTTGACTGCTATCTCACCTGATGGTAAGTGATGCTGCAGTCTAAGATATAAGCGAGTTAACTTGGAGGGGCGTGGCAGTTACATTAAACCCATGATCGGTTTCTACACAGCATCGTACCGGGACGCTGAAGTGCTTGGCGGCACGTACATATAAATTATAAAGAAATACTATCATGCGTTGAAAGATTCTTTTGACATTTACAGAGAGAAATCCAATTCTCATTCCCAAGATTAGTGTTGGACAGAAGAATTGCAGGCACAAGAGCTAGTCACCAAAGAAAAGAAATGAAGTATGTACATAGTTTATTTATTTGACGAGACGTAAATGGTTAGACGATATAAGGGGGTGGACAGGGCTTCGTTGTCATCCGAATTTTAATCTCAAATATGTAGACTGAGATCCTATCAGGCGTTGAGCTTGCGTTGAGCGTAATTTAACTTGTACAGACTTAAGAAACTGTTAATACAAGACAGATGCAGATACGGAATGTTTAAACAAAGTAAAAAAGTTACGCTGTGTATTGTAGATCTTATTTCTTAATATTACCGCGTGTTGCTGCCGTAACGCGTTTTGTATATCCAAGTCTTTAGTCGTCTTTTCATTAAACTTACCTGAATACAGGTTAAATGAACTGTAAATCAAAGCGGACGAAATCGGCACTCAAGAGCCAGTGGTAAATAAAATTAGGCCACCGGGTCAGACATTCCTGTCGCATGTGCTTAATTTTCAACCTTGCACTCCCCTACGGAAACTGATCCGCTAAAGGGAGCCAAACTTTGAAAATACTTGTACTAAGTTTTTTTTTAATAATTAGATAAGTACCAGCGGTGGAAGCATGGCTGATGTATGGATGGATGGACTATTTACAGACCTACGAAGTATTTAGCGTAACCACAAATACTACATACATACTTTACATACTTTATTTCTTCACAGCAAGACTTCGTCAAAGTCTACGCCCGTACGTAGTCAAAATTCCACGGACACGTACGAAGCGATTTGCCTCCTCATTCCTAATTCGATTTCCTAGGATATAGAACGCCCTTCGGGCATCGGTTTTCCCCTCCACTTTTAGTAGGTATAAGTTCCTTCAAGTCAAGAGTGAATAGGCATCTTCTACGCAAGAGCGCTCCATCGCATTTTTCACGGATTTCGGTTTTCCCTTCCACTTTTAGTGTAAGTTCCTTCAAGTCTAGAGTGAATAGGCATCTTCTAGGCAAGAGCGCTCCATCGCATTTTTCATGGATTTTGCCATTTACTAAACTCCCACAAACCATCGCTATCTTGTCCGTTCGCCGCGATAATAGCTGCACTAACCCGGTTAGTTACTTAGATTTATTACTAACGTGTAACAAAAGCCTGCCTAACCCAATCCGGCGATTTCATTTCCGCGCAAAAGGCCTTTGCGATTGACCTTATGCCTACTGTTAAAGCAATGACCTTCGGAAGTTCTGACCTGACTCAAAGCGTGTAGGTGTCCGAAATAACGATAGGTATTACATCATGATAGGTTACCGAATATCAAAATGTATCTAATGTTAGCTAATCCGCGAATCGTGGAATTAGATTTTTAAAAATCCCGTTGAAAGAAAGAAGAAAGAAGAAAGAAAAGACGTTTATTTACCAAACGTTGGGATTCTTCGATTTTCCGAGAGCAAAAGTAGCAATGTCTTTAATGACACGCATGCAAAAATCACGTGGATCAGTTACTCCGTTGCGACGTGACTGAAGGACAAATCAATAAACCAACAAACAAACATAATTTCGTATTTATATAGTACGGATAGTGATAGATGTTGTTAGGAGTACAAGAAAAATCAGGCTTTTCTTCGATATTTAAGCTTCAAGTTGACTTGACTCATTAACCGCTGCATAGTTTTAGTTAGTAGTGACCTAGTGGTAAATATATAGTAACTGACAGGCAGTCTGATGGAAGCGTACTAACATGTAAGTAGTACTGGCAGCTTATCAAACTCAATCGATTAAGGGTGCTTAAGCGGAGCCCCCAATCGGTTTCTATGCGACATTATAGCTACCGGAAATACTACTCTTGAGCCTTACACACACAGATAAGCTAGGGTGCAGGTTTTAAAGTATTTTAAAAATATAATTTAAGAGTTGACCCAATCCAGATTCGAAGCTTTCCTCTGCTTACATGCACTTGTGCAGCGTTTCCATAAGTGGATGAGTTTTCTCTTACCAGGGACTAAATAACTATCTAGTAACATTAGACATATCGGGTGAACCATATGAATGCGTGTTCAGTATAAGTTGTAATCAAGTCGAAACGGAAACACGTGCCATTCGATCTATTTACCATGTTCTTAGTAACTAAAAAATGCATCTTGTGGAACAATGCATTCTTTTGTATTTATTTATCTAGTATAGTTAGTTAGCCGCAAATGAAGTGTTTTACATAGTATGAATCAAGCTATGTTATAGGACTATAGGCTTCCCTAGTATATAGGTACTTCTGTTAGTAAATTCCATGTAGATATCATTTATGTTGCCATTACTTAGCTACATTGGATGTCGGTATTGATATGACCCGTAATAGATTAAACGGGTAACTTAGCATATTGTATTCTACACTATAGGTATAACCTTTCACTGACGGCTCGTGAGGTAGGCTACTAGTTGTGGAGGATATTCCTCATGGATACCGGGTAGGCACGGAGCTTATGTCGGGCTATTACCGACTACTTACGGTATTCCACGCATCGCCTTGTGGCTGGGTTACTGGATCAAACTTTTTCGCGCAACCCAGCCACCGGTGCCTGCTGAGGTAGAGGCGCTGGTTGCGGGAGATTGATTGTCGACGCCAAAAAGAAATTACGGCAATGGTACAGGTCCGGGACCCCGATACCCGATCTCTTTTCCGCGCAGTAGTGTCCAAGGTGCAGATAGCCCTAATGATTGCCAACCTCCGTTGTAATACGGCATTTCAAGAAGAAGATTGTTGTGCGGGACGATATAGTGTATAGTGTTTGTTTGTGAAAATAATTAATAGTTTAATAGTTATCATAGGATTTTTATAGTATGTTTAGCATGTAACTTAATAAAGATAGTCAATAGTTTAGAGCGAGAGAAATAGCGTAGATAGAGATAGCAACAGTGATAGAGCGAGATAGTTGTAGAAAGGGATAGGAATAATTATAGAGCGAGAGGCGCGGCTCTCACTACGGTATAGCCCGGAGTCGAAAAGACCCCTCTGAGTAGGCCACACCTCTCGAGCTTGCTCTCTCCTGATTGGTCAATGTAAAGATCCTCTGATTGGCCAGCCAATCAGATGGTCTACTTTTTTTATGGGATTTTCAAATAAATACTGGCCCGGTTTTGTATGCCGGTACAGTTCTCTTCCAGACCTAGCGGTAGCAGTACCTAAGGAATAAAGAAAATAGTGCTTCAACAAGTGTTTTCCTGAAGAATTCCAACCAATCCAGCATAGTGAGATGTGCAGAAGCGCACATTGAATGGTCCTTCGGTCGCCGGATACGTTGGAAAATCGGAAAAATTGAAGAATATTCATCGAATTCGGAAAATATGCCAGTGACACGGCAGGAGCTCAAGAACCGCAAGGCCTCAACAGAAGAAGAGTCTCCGGCCGCATCAGAGGATACTGCTACCACCACCGCAACAGAAACTACAGTGTCGGAGCGAACGGCGTCGAGGGCGGCAACAGACACTTCCGCGACATCCAGGTCGACGGCCGTGCCACCCTCCGAGACATCGACGTCCGCCGTGCCTTCCTCCGAGTCAGTCAGAGAGATGACTGCAACCGCCGCCGCCTCACAGATGTCTGCGCCCACCACCGTCGCGTTGGCACTGCCCGCCGATGCGACACAGTTGGGGCCCCCCGCTGCCGTGGAGGCCTCCGCTATAGAACAGGGGCGTAGCCAGGCTAGAGAAGCGTCGGCCATCCAGAAGAGGAGGAGGACTGTCAAGCCGCAAGAAGTACCACTCCCCCCTAGCAAGAAGGGGGAGGGGTCGACCCACAGCCGCAGCAAGGCGCATAGAATAGCGAAGGCCAAGGAAGAACTGCTACGTCTTCAGGTCGAACTAGCCGCTGCCCGCATCACCGCCATGGAAGCTGAAGAAACAGAAGATGAAATAGAAGATGATGGTGCATCCATCCACTCCGGAGCCGAGACGAGCGAACGAGTGGGCAACTGGTTGGAGTCACAGCCCCCACGCCCCGCGCTAGCGATCACCAGCGAGCCACACTACCCTATAGAACCAGTGGTCAACAGCACGGGACAACAGAAGCACCAGAATCCACTTCAGTCACCGGCGGGAGTGCAACCGGGTCTAACAGAACTCGCCGAAGCCATCACGCTCGCCGTCAAAGCAGCACGACGGCCAAAGTTTATCGAGCTACCCATCTTCGGAGGATCACATCAGGAATGGCTACCGTTCCGCGCCGCATATTACGAAACAGAAAGCATGTTCACCACAATAGAAAACACAAATCGTCTAAGAAGAAACTTGAAGGGAAGAGCGAAAGAAGCAGTTGAAGGTCTTCTCATCACCAGCGCGCACCCAACAGAAGTAATGAAGACACTGGAATCCAGATTCGGAAGACCAGAATCCATCGCTATGATGGAGATAGAAGCTCTACGTGGATTGCCGCGCCTTACCGAGTCACCGCGCGACATCTGCATCTTCTCGACAAAGGTCTCCAATGTGGTCGCGACTCTGAAGACACTCAGCTGCGTGAACTACATGTTCAACCCGGAGGTTTCGAAGACGGTCGTGGCCAAGCTCACACCTACGCTGCGCTATAGATACTACGACTTCGCAGTGCTACAGCCGAAAGAAGATCCGGACCTAATGAAGATGGAGAAGTTCCTCAAGAGAGAAGCGGAGCTGTGCGGGCCGTACGCGCTTCCTGAACAAGTGGCACCACATACATCACATGCGCCTGCCACGCAACAGAGAAGACCGCAGAAAATTCACAACGTAACAGAAAAACAGTATACACCCAAGTGCGCCATCTGTGAAGGAGAGCACGGGGCAAGCGATTGTGAACAATTCAAGAACGCGGATGCAAACGGAAGATGGGACATAGCCAAGTCCAAACGCCTATGTTTTCGATGTCTTCGGTACAGAAACAGAACACACAACTGCCGGGTCAAGGCGTGTGGCGTCAACAGCTGCAAATACTTTCACCACAAGATGCTGCACTACACCAAGACACCGGAGAAGAAAGAAGGCGTCGAAATCACAGAAATTATCAACTCGGCGTGGACTATACAGAAGAAACAATCCTATCTGAAGATTATTCCAGTGCAAGTTGAGGGGCCCAAAGGAGCTCTCAACACATTCGCCTTGATGGACGATGGGTCAACAGTAACATTGATAGACAACAGCATAGCCGAACTCATCGGAGCAACAGGACCCATCGATCCCTTGAAGATAGAAACTATCAACGACATGAAGACATCAGAGTCAGCCTCAAGAAGAGTGAACATCAAGCTGAGAGGTCTCAACGATCATGAAGAACGTATACAAGCACGAACAGTGAAGAACCTTCAAGTGTCATCACAACGGGTTTCAAGAGAGTTGGTGGACGGCTGCGCACACCTGGCAGACATCCGCGACTACCTCGTATATGCAGACATCAAGCCTCGAGTCCTGATCGGTCAAGATAATTGGCACCTCCTGCTGACAACAGAAGTGAGAAGAGGAAATAGCAATCAACCAGTAGCCTCTCTCACACCGCTGGGGTGGGTGCTACACGGCAGCCAGAGCCGCGCCGCCGGACGTAGCATCGACTTCGTATCGCACGTCACAGAGGGAACAGAAGACGACCTGGACAGCCTCGTTAAGCAGTATTTCGAGATGGACGCACTCTGCATACAGCCGAAGAAACCGAAGACAGATCCGGAAGAACAAGCACTTCGTATCCTGGAGAAGACCACTACCAAACAGGAAGATGGAAGATATGAAACAGGACTTCTCTGGCGCAAAGAAGATGTTACGTTCCCGGACAACTACCACAACTCACTGAAGCGACTTCACAACATAGAAAAGAAGATCGATCGAGACCCCAAGCTGAAACAGAAGTACACAGAACAGATGGAAGCTCTCATCTCAAAAGGATACGCTGAACTCGCTCCGAAACAGAAGACTGCTGGCAAGACATGGTACCTGCCACATTTCGCAGTGATCAACCCGATGAAGCCTGAGAAGCTCCGAGTGGTACACGACGCAGCAGCGAAGACAAAAGGAGTAGCTCTCAACGACATGCTACTCAAAGGACCTGATCTCCTGCAGTCACTGCCTGGCGTCATCATGCGATTCCGGCAACACGCAGTAGCAGTCACAGCGGATATCAAGGAGATGTTCATGCAAGTCAAGCTGCGAGCTGAAGACAGGGACGCACTGCGCTATCTGTGGCGAGGGGAACGAAGAGACAGCCAACCACCTGAAGAATATAGAATGACTTCGTTGATCTTCGGTGCATCAAGTTCTCCATCTACAGCAATCTACATCAAGAACTTGAATGCTGAACAGCACAAAGAAGCTCACCCTGAAGCCGCAGCTGCCATCGTACAGAAGCACTACGTGGACGACTACTTGGACAGCTTCAGAAACCTCGAAGAAGCAGTACGCATCACGAAGTCAGTACGCGAAGTGCACTCAAAGGCCAGCTTTGAGTTGAAACAATGGAAGTCGAACTCGCCTCAACTATTAGAAGCACTGGGCGAAGTTGAACCAACAGAAGACATGGAACTCTACAAGCCAGAAGAGAAGACAGAAAGGGTGCTGGGTGTCATTTGGAAGCTCAACACAGACGAACTCACCTTCAACCTCAACTTGGCACGCGTCGCACCAACACTCATCAGTGGGAAGACACCGACGAAGAGAGAAGCGCTGCGAGTGGTCATGTCACTCTTTGATCCGCTCGGGCTCGCATCACCTGTCACCATAAGAGCGAAACAGCTGCTGCAAGAAGTATGGCGAAGAGGCACGTCGTGGGATGACGAAATAGATGAAGACCTGGCTGAGCAGTGGCAAGACTGGATGAATCATCTGAAGAACCTCAGCAGCGTGGCAATCCCAAGGCGTTACCTACAGTACAACGACGCCACTTCAATCCAGCTACACGTGTTCACCGATGCAAGCGAAGCAGCCTACTCAGCAGTCGTCTTCTGGAGGACAGTGACACCGGATGGTGAAGTCAGCCTATCGCTCATCATGGCCAAAGCGAAGGTTGCGCCGCTGAAGTTGACGTCCATCCCGAGGTTGGAGCTCCAGGCAGCAGTGATGGGTACAAGACTCGCCGAAACAGTCATAGAAGAGCACGAGAGAAAACCAGACTGCAAGGTGTTCTGGACAGACAGCAAGACCGTACTCACCTGGATCCGAACAGGAGCACGCTCATACAAGCCCTACGTAGCACATCGCCTGGCTGCAATAGAAGAGTCTTCCAAGGTCAACGAGTGGCGCTGGGTGCCAACGAAGCTGAACGTAGCAGACGACGCTACGCGAGACGTGCCAACATCATTCGACGAGAAGCACCGCTGGTACAAGGGACCCGACTTTCTCTACGAGGCAGAAGACCAATGGCCCGTCGAAGTGTCTACAGAAAAAGAAGAACCTTCTGGCGAAGAGAGAATACACCATGTCATAGACAGAAGCAAGCCGAAGCTTTCACAAGCCTTACCTGAGGTGTCCCGCTTCTCAAACTGGGACAGACTCCGGTACACCACAGCTCGAGTTCTGCAGTTCATCGAACTCTGTAGAGCCACCAAACAGAGTGTCAACTACAGAAGGACAAGAAAGAACACAGAAAAGGACCCAAACTGGAAGAAGACGAACAAGCCTGCGACGAAACAGAAACAAACAGTGAAGACAACAGCATCGTCCAGCAGGAAGTTTCTCCCAGTCACTGCAGAACATCTCCGAAGAGCCGAAGAACTCCTGATGCGCTCATCTCAAGAGGACTCCTTCGGAGAAGAAATAGAAGCCTTGAAAAATAGCAAGACACTCAACAAGGAAAGCCGCCTACACCAGCTGAGCGTCGAGTACGTCAACAACACCATCAGACTGAGAAGCCGAATTCAAGCAACAGAAGGCATAACAGAACATCTGAAGAGTCCAATGGTGCTCGACGGTGACCACTCGACAATCAGACTCTGGGTGAATGCAGTGCATCAGCAGCTTCACCACGCCGGCGTCGAGACGACAGTGAACGAGTGCCGACAGCAGTACTGGGTGCTACGCCTGAGACCTGTAACAAGAATGGTCATACGACGCTGCCTTTTCTGCCGAATGAAGACTCAGAAGCCGCCATACCCCAGGACTGGAGACCTGCCGGGATGCCGCCTAGCTCATCACAGACGTCCCTTCACATTCACCGGGGTAGACTACTTCGGGCCTCTCTCCGTGACCGTCGGCCGAACAAGACAGAAGAGATGGGTGGCCATCTTCACCTGCCTGACCATGAGGGCCATACACCTTGAAATCGCCGGCTCACTCAGCGCAGACTCGGCGGTGATGGCACTGAGGAGAATGATGGCGAAACGAGGGTCTCCAACTGAAGTCTGGTCGGACAACGGCAGCAACCTGAAGGCAGCAGACAAGGAGCTGCGTCAAGCACTCGACGAAGCAACAGCAGAGGAAGCAGCCAAGAAGACAATCTCCTGGCGCTACATTCCACCCGGGGCGCCGTTCATGGGCGGAGCTTGGGAGCGACTGGTGCGCTCCGTGAAGACGGCGCTGACAGCAACACTCCACGAACGCCATCCTACAGAAGAGGTCCTCTCCACCCTGCTGGCCGAAGTGGAATATACAGTCAACAGCAGACCACTGACTCACGTCTCAGTCAGTCCAGATGATCCAGAAGCGCTGACACCGAACCATTTCCTGCTGGGAGGTCCAGGACGTGTACCGCTGCCAGGTACATTCGACGAAGAGGATGCGGTCTCCAGATCTACGTGGCGAGCTTCGCAGCGATTGGCCGACATCTTCTGGACGCGCTGGGTGAAGGAGTACCTGCCGGAACTCCAAAACCGGCGGGAGCCGCATGGACGAGGCCCAGCGATCCAGAACAACGACCTGGTGCAAGTCGTCGACGCCAACCTGCCCCGAAACGTGTGGATCCGAGGCAGAGTCATCGCAACGTATCCAGGACCAGACAACGTCGTGCGCGCAGTGGACATCCGGACCAAAGGCGGAGTGCTGAGACGGCCGGTGAGGAAGCTGGTGGTCCTGCCTGTATCGACGGACGACGCGCCCGCACCGACAGACAATGCGACATAATCGCACGGCGGGAGGATGTGCGGGACGATATAGTGTATAGTGTTTGTTTGTGAAAATAATTAATAGTTTAATAGTTATCATAGGATTTTTATAGTATGTTTAGCATGTAACTTAATAAAGATAGTCAATAGTTTAGAGCGAGAGAAATAGCGTAGATAGAGATAGCAACAGTGATAGAGCGAGATAGTTGTAGAAAGGGATAGGAATAATTATAGAGCGAGAGGCGCGGCTCTCACTACGGTATAGCCCGGAGTCGAAAAGACCCCTCTGAGTAGGCCACACCTCTCGAGCTTGCTCTCTCCTGATTGGTCAATGTAAAGATCCTCTGATTGGCCAGCCAATCAGATGGTCTACTTTTTTTATGGGATTTTCAAATAAATACTGGCCCGGTTTTGTATGCCGGTACAGTTCTCTTCCAGACCTAGCGGTAGCAGTACCTAAGGAATAAAGAAAATAGTGCTTCAACAAGTGTTTTCCTGAAGAATTCCAACCAATCCAGCATAGTGAGATGTGCAGAAGCGCACAATTGTTGACGTAAAAATCAAAGAATTCAACGTCGCTGTCATCCTCCCAAATTTTTAAATAAGTACCGTTTTTATCTCTGCACTTCCCGCACCATATTTTATATTATTTTCATTTCAAACTTTTCAAAGCACACATTCAGCAACTTATTTACGGTTAAAACAAAAAGTTTACACCCCCAACGAGGTGTAATTACCCCCTGCGAACGTACCTTTGTAAGCTTGTACCCCGCAGGTAACCACAAAAGAAAAAGGGGGCACTGTTCAACGTACCGTGCACATTAGGCGTACAAAGCCCTTTTAACACGAATAACCCCTAGCCCAGTTATTGTCTACCCTGCTGGCCTAAATCTTGCCGTTGTGCCTGTCTAGTCACTAGGCTAGCCTACTTGCATGCATACCTACTACAAACGTGACTCCAGGATATTCAGGAAAAAATTATGCTAGCTAAAAATATTTGCCATCGATTTTGATCTCCCACTTTGCACGTTCGGTTGATGAAACCTTTAAGAGTTTCATCAGATAGATAGATATAAAACTTTATTGTACACAAATATAAAAAAGATATTTAAGCCCACGTTGGAGTTTCATCAGAATTCAAGAACAACGTCGTCGTGATCGATGATATTGTACCTGAACCGAACGATCAACCGATAATTAATATCCACTGCCGATCACAAGCATTTTGAAAGGATCTTCCTAAACACGTCTTCTGCTGCTTGTATCCAGCCGCTCTGAGCGTTTCGCTTGAACTCGCTCGTCTAGTGAAAGGTTTTCTAACGCTGAGTTTATCCCGTGCAGGGTTACCATTTCAGCAGCTTAGTTCTTCGAGCTTTTTGCCACGCCCATTACCACTTCGACTTCGCGACACGTTAACCAATAACGTTTTACTTTGGTTATTATACGGACCTTATACTCGTATCTACTGATTTAATTACCAAGATATAGTTACTCCAACTTCCAAGCATAGATAACTAGCACTCTTCATCGTCTACTGAATATTATGATATCTGGGCCTCGGTAGAATGACAGCTACAATGTCACGATCGCAATCACCTCTTGATTGGTTGACGCTCGCTCACTATTGTATACAATGCTTTATTGCAACAAGAATAGCACAAATTCAGCCAATCACAACAATTGAGATTGTAATAATAATTAATGCAGGTTTTAGGAAATCGACCTTCTGTATATGTAGTCCACAGTTCGCGACCATGTTTCGGAGTTGTATTTCATTTATCTGTCATCAAATAGCAACAACGTATTCGTTCTAAGATTTCGGTCTTCAGGCGCTGAGGGATCGACAAAGGATTGGATAGAAAATTGAATTTGTGTTAGGCTTAAGGCTGGCCTACTTGTTGTTGCTGCTCTACAAAAATGTTGCAAGGTAAAAAACTTTAGTGAATTGCAAAATATTTCTATTCTGGGTGCCACACCCGAGTGACATAGTTTCGCGCAAATAAATAATGATAAGAGTTAAATTTGCAAGCGTGGTTACGGAAAAAATAATTGCGTAACAGCAAGTGCAGGTAAAATTTTGTAGGTCACCGTGTTATTATTGATTTGTTGACCTGTGGTTGAAATCAAATACCTATCATGTTAGTTATTTTAGATAACAAAACGAATATCAAGGATAATTATTTATTATTCTAATAATGATAGAATTACTTAAGTACTTATTACAATTTATGTGCGGACTGAAATCAGATAGGTCGCCGGTTCAAACCCCACCCGTTGCACTCTCTTATCGTACCTACTGCTAGCACAAGCTTCTCGCAAGCTTACCTATGACCACATCTAAAGCTTAAATCCGTAGTCATAATTTCATTCTTCGATAGTTCGTTAGGTATGAATTCAGTTACAATTTGTACACTCAAGTCAAACACAACTTAATATGTAGTTACTAAAAGTAATATCATTACCTACGTATTACATACAGGGTCAGGTATTGTACTACATGTGGTTTTATCTAAGTTTGGAAATGCTTTGTTCTTTGTGCTTTGGTATCCGTTATTCGACTATAGTTAGACTGGTGTTAGATATCAAAGATACGATAGACATCGCTGTCCCAAAGTGCTGGAATGGCGACCTCGCACCGGAAAACGCGGCGTTGGCAGACTCTCACTAAAGTGGTTAGACGAAATTAAACGAGTTGCAAGGAGCCGCTGGATCCAGGCGGCGCGGCGCAAGATTTTACTTACAAGGGACCTATGTCCAGCGATGGACATTTATCAGTTGATGACAACGATGACGACTACTTAAGTATAAACATAGGTAATAATATAAATTAATGCAGTTGCTAACTAAATCAGTCCCGTCCATCATAAATGAATGATCAATTATTAAGCCCCAGTGCAATTGGTACACTGCAAAATTCTCTTTGCGAGGCAAATCGAGTTAGGCCCGGAATTACCCAATCAGCTCGCCGAGTGAATTAGCTCGCCGAGTGAATTCGCCCACCAATTTGCCTCAAAAGAAGCCATAATTCGTTTAAATTCCATTTTTCAATATCCAGCAAAAATACTAGATTTTGCATCTAGGCGCTTTTCCATTGGTCGATAGGAACTGCAGTTAAAGTGCGAGTATTTTCTAAAGCGCATGACATAAGGCCCGTATATCGGGAACCATATTGATGAGTCGATTATCGGAGATTTCTATCAAAATATTCATAACTAGCTTCAGGGCGGTTACGCACTCATCCAATCCGAATCCGTGAAAATATGTTCCGTGAAGTAGTCATAGAACTATTTGTACGGTAGCTTGAGCATTAGATCCGACTTCCGTCACTCCCGATTTCTCTCCGTCTGAGCGACCATGCACTCCGATGCGAATCCGTGAAAATGCGGATATAAAAATATCTACGTCATATGTCATACCGTATCGCCTTCATCCGTCATAATATCTCGGATGTGCCTCTGATTCAAATCAGACATATATGACGTAGATATGTGTCAAAGATGTCCACTGAAATACCTTGGATTTGGATCAGAGATCGGATTAGTGCGTAAGTAATATCCGATTTCGGTCCGAGTTTTCATATCCGTATTTGGATCGGATGAGTGCGTAACCGCTGTTATTCTGCGATCTAGTTCGCGTGGATTTAGGTTTGTTAAATATCCCGTTGTAATTTTTCAAAATCTTTTCTTATTGGTTGTCTACATAATACTATCGAAAATTTAGCTGATGCAAGATGCAAGGTCAAATTATGTTCCTTTAGAAACGCTTTGTAATTGAAGACATCCGATTCCATTTATTCAATTAATTTCTACATTTATACGTAATAAATCATCACACATGTTGAAATCATTATAGATGCGTTGTGATCGTTATTTTAACTTAATAATATCTGTCTTCCGTATTCGAACCTCAAAAGGAAAAAGGATCATTTTGTTGTCTGTTTGTCTGTCCGTCTGTCGTGTCTGTCAAGAAAACCGTTTTACTTCTTCTGTAGTACGGAACCTCGGTGCGCGCGAGTCTGACTTGCACTTGGACGGTTTTTTATCGGTAACTGCTTCATTGGTCTTGTGACTAACTTATTCGTGCGAATCATAAAGTTCCGTATCGGGCCAGAATTTCAACTGAATTGTCTCGGTAGCATTCCGTAGTTGGGACCGTGTCTCGAAGAACACGTAAAGTCGTTGGTCTTGCACCTGATCTTCTTCCAGTCAAACTGGCATCCCATCGAACTATGAGCTCTTCAATAATATCTCCTGCGTACTTGGCTAGTCTCCCATTGAGATTGACTGCAGGCATAGGCGAAATTCTGTCAGGAGAATATTAGAATTTTTGTGTAGCTCCCGTCTAGGGTGTTAATCAAAACTATGTTATTGAGTAACTAACCGTTGGATAAGCAAATTCCTCGAAGCCTATAATTGTGGCTTCTCTGTTGTTAATGGCCGTACGTTTTATCGCTATTTATATCAAAGTTCGAAATTTATTTATTTCATGTAGGACAACTAGGGTCTCTAGATAGACGACGTTAAGCTACGCGACGTTACCTTTATGCTATGTCTGGACGTTGGAACTCTACCACCGCAACCACCGGCACCGTTCAGAAAACACATTGTACTGAAAACAAAATCCTCTCAAAATAATATTTGAAAATATTATTTGAAAAGATTAAACAACTAACTTTACCCCGGAAAAGAAACATTAAACAAACACCGCATTCCGCGTATATCCCGTGAGAGAGTAAAGTTACCTCATAATTGTACTGGCTGTAAAGTGCTATTACCGCCCGTTATCTTTTTACAACGAGGCTCCGGTTAATGAAGATAAATAAAGATCCAATTTCATCTTCCACTAAAAATATAATAAGCTCTGGAGAGACTAGAAGTACTTCTACTTACCCTTATAAAAGAAAATAATATGAAAAATATGAGCGATATTAGGTATGTTCGTTAATGCTGTCTTCTTTGTTTGAAAGAAGCATGATACACCCCTTTAAGAATTAAGTAGGTAGTTTCTTTACTACTTTCCTTCCTCTGACCTAAATTCATCATCATCATCAGCCTGTGGACGTCCACTTTTAAACATAGGCCCTAAAGAGCGCCAGCGGTCCTTAGCCTTCCTCATCCAGCCACTTCCGGTTCCTGCAAGCCTGTTTCTATCGTCGGTCCATCGTGCTAAAGAGCGTCCCACACTATGCTTGCTTAAATGCTGTCTCCACTCAAGGACTTTCCGGGTCCGACGGCCATAGCCTCTACGACAGGCATGACCTGCTCACTGCCACTTCAGCTTGCTGACCTAAATTAATCTGTCTTAACTCTTAATGAATCATTTGGTAAACTTTATTTACACCATCTTTCTGAAAATACAATAATTGCTTTCGTGCTATGTCTGCATTTTTCAAATAACTAGCTATATTTTAACTAAATAAAGCTCTGGAAAAGGATCATAAAGCAGACACGAACAGGTCCGGCTAGAGGGTAAAGTTACGTCATAATGGTACTGTAAAGTGGTTTCAGCGGGCGTTATCTCTTACAACGAGCCCCGGTAATGAGGGAGTAGGATGAAGTTTCAGTTACATCGCGTTTATAATGCAAAACATAAAATTTGAAAGAAAGATTCTGTTGAACTAAAAATCTCCATAAGAAAATTTATGAAAGGTCTTAAATTTTCCTCGAAGGAGGAAGTTTACTACGACTCAGGTTCTAGTGTTGTTCCTTTCTTGTTCAAGAAAATATCGTGCTTCTTTAAAAGAAGAAGAGACGGCTGGCTTTCTTTGCAATAATTTAATATCCTACCAGAACACAGATAGCTATTATGACGTGGCATCCGCTAAGAAAGGATTTTTGAAAATTCAACTCCTAAGGGGGTGAAATAGGGTTTTGAAATTTTGTAGTCCACGCGGACGAAGTCACGAGCATAAGCTAGTTTTTTATATTTCTTTACCTGTTGAATCTCTGTAAAAGTTATCTTCAAATCAAAACTTTCAGCAATATCAGAATACCTTTATTCAGCTTTTTGTTCCATAATGACAACAATTAAGCACGTCTTATTTGAATACACTTCATCATCATCATCATGATAAACCCATTACCGGCCCACTACTGAGCACGGGTCTCCTCTCAAAGTGAGAAGGGCTTAGGCCATAGTCTGCCACTCTGGCCCAATGCGGATTGGCAGACTTCACATACCTTTGAGAGCATGAAGAACTCTCAGGTGTGCAGGTTTCCTCACGATGTTTTCACCGTTAAAGGTGCCTGCCCGGGATCGAACCCCTGACCTCCCGAAAATAAGGCGGACGTCTTAACCACAAAGCTATCACCGCTTTTAATACACTTAGTTCGTCTATATGTCTTCCGTCCAATCATTCGGAGGTCCCTCTGGGTATTCCGAGAGCTAATGTCCCGAAAAATCGTTAAAGCAAGTGAATAATGGGTGATTTTGTTTTTGTTTCTACTGTAAATTGAGCTTGTTTTTCCACGGGACAATTCAGCTTTCAGGACAAGTAAAAATCTTTCCAAATAGCGTTTTGTGAAATGAATTTTTATGAGTATTGTCATATTATCTTCGGAATTGTATCCTTCTTTCCTTTAAGTAGTTTAACTATAAGACACAGTCGTTGCCTTGCCTTGTTCTAAAATGGAAGGACTTTTTAAATGTACAATTTTATCTCTCTGTCCTATATATAAGGTTCTACCCTATTACTAAGCCTCCGCTGTCCTTCCATCCGTCCGTCTGTCTGTCAGCGGGTCGTATCTCGTCAACCGTAATAGATAGAGAGTTGGAATTTTCACAAATGTATATTTTAATTGACGCTATAATAACAAATAATCAGAATGGCCGCAATGAATATAAAAAAAATATTAAAGTGTTATTTTTAGTACGATGGTACGGAACCCTTCGTGTACGAGTTCCACTTGCACTTGATCTATTTTTAGGAGATTCTGAGAGTAGACGTATTCTCTGTAGTGGGGTGGGCCGGTGAGAGGTTGATCATGATGATAAATAGTGCTGTAATCCATACCTACTAATATTATAAATGCGAAAGTGTCCCTGTCTGTCTGTCTGTCTGTCTGTGAGGTTTTCACGGCCCATCCGTTTAACTGATTTTGACGAAATTTGTTACAGCGATAGCTTGCATCCCGTGGAAGGACGCAGGCTACTTTTTATCCCGGAAAATCAAAGAGTTCCCACGGGACTTTAAAAACCGAAATTTACGCGGACGAAGTCGCGGGCACTATCTAGTAGTAATGCGTTTCAAAGTAAGTCGTTAATTAATTTCCATCAGTTCCTCATCATAAAAATCCTTATTTGACTAAAAAAATAATTGATGTAGATTTTGTTGACTTATATGGTAAGAAGGACCACCGAATTGTGTCTGTTTGACCGTACGATCCTTATAAAGACGATAGAGCAACCATAATTAGTTAACATGAATCATAACAACTTTTAAAACTGGTCCTCGTCATTTCGCCCACAATATTTCTAATGGAAATGTTATTATGAATTAATTAACAATAAGGTGAAAACTTTTATGAATAAATGCCATTAGGCTTTTTTGGATATTTGTCATGATTTAAGGCGGAAACTAATTATCGGACTAGGCTGACCGCCGCGACTTATAAGGTATCTATTGGATAACAATATTTACGCTGAACTGTGCAAACTATCGGACGTAAGTAGCAGACGTAACCTTGAGCGTTCGGACGCCTGAACTCCGAAAGATATGTATCTCGCAAGCCGCGTCCCAAACGACTTTGCACAGCTATCTGTCGCAGCTTCCAGCCGCGGCTTACGGAGTACGGACACGTTCGATAGTTTTTTTCCGCCTTCATGTTCGTTATTATTAGTAGCTCTACCCTTAATTTAATTATAGTTATATTCGTTTATCTGTGTAAGAAACTAAAAATTATTTGTTTTGCTACATAATCTTAACAGTTTTATAAGTATCCTATCTCAGGAACTGACTTCTGCCGTGATAAGCTACATACGTCACATCCCCTATCTGAAACATAAATTCTAAGTGTCAAAAGTACCACACCATTCAGTATTTTACACTAAAATAGAGTTTCTATTACTATAGCATCAAGAATCATTTCAGTTCAACCTCTACATCCCTTTTTGCGCGCGCTAACTTATTGTCCTATGATGTATTTTATTACAGGCCCTTAAAACTGCCAGCGATAATAGCAACCATCCTTAAATCCAATCCAATCCTCAATTGGAGCCAATATGGCCCCTTTAATTAGTTCGGTGTAAATTAATCATTTGATAGTACTTACTGAACGTTATTATCAACTTATTATGCAGGTCTCGGATTAGTTACTACCATAATGAGTAACCGATACATTACATGAACATAACCTCAAAACATGTTTGCATCGGTCGGAAAGATTGAGCACAATCGGGGCACTGTTTGCCCACACGATTGTATTGTTCCCTTCTTTAATCGATAAGAATAAAGAAACAAAGGCGTGAAATAATAGCGGTAAGTGATCGCTTCGCCTCGTACTGTACAATCAGAGCCGAAATTGTATTGTGTTCAAAACACTGAAACTGGTTTTGCTTGTATAATACCGACCACGTCATAATTTCCGGTACAGATGAAGCATAATTTTGACGTCACAGATATATCACATATTATTATGACATATGAAATACGTACATTGGTTGACTCGAGTTAATGTTAACTTGAAAGTTATGCTTGGTAGTATGTTGAGATTTACGTAGGTAAATTAAGTACTGATTAGTTATCAAGAAATAATTATGAACTCTGATTTACTGTTCTTTTTTGACAAAAAATTGGTTGAGTCATTCCACTCACTGCTCACTCATTCATTTCCTTGGTGAAAAAAGTAAGAACTCATCAACAACAACAAACTGGGGGGGTGTACACTAAGATTTGCTTAATCATAGTTCATATTAACGCAACGTAATTAAACTCATTGAATTAATTATTATAATAATTGTATTAATTTAATTATGTACCTAGTACCTACCTACTATGCTTGAACTCTACCTTGATTCTGTTCTACCACTTAACCTTGACCATATCGTTGTTTTATTCGAAAATTATTGCGATCTGGGTCTCGTTGGAAACTTACGTAAATCGTATTAAAAAGTTAATTTTTTTTTCGAGTTCAAAGCGAATATACGGAGGGAAACAAAAAAGAGTGATCAACAAGTTTTCTGACAACAGACATTGACTGGTCTTTCGAACCAGTCCAAAGGAAATAGCTCAGCGAGAAGAAAGAAACCCAAATGCTGCCAGACCTGCAATTTTCAGTACTGAAATCCGAATAACTTTATCAGCATCAGGAGTGTCTAAAAATTCGTTTCCAAGGTTACGTTAGTGCCAACGCCTGTTGATGTTATTATAGTAGAATCTTGAGGCTCACACTTTTTCTGTTTCGAAAAATGCGTGTAGCGTCCTTTTGTGGTACACATACACAACCAACTGAACTCGTAAATTGATAAAATCTTTCGAATCCACTAAAATTAGGATTCCTTCGAGTCTGCGAGCGTTGTTCTTATGGGAACACGCTTGACGCATACATTACTCACTGCATACATGTACGCTTGAGTGGCATCACAATTACACGCAGTGGCTGTATTATAGTCAAGGAGCCAGTCGAATTATCTTGATGTAGTTTGAGTTCGGAGCAGAAAGCGGAAAGAGCAACCGCCGAGTTTCTTGCTGGTTCTTCTCGGTAGGAACGGCATTCCGAACCAGTGGTAAATTAAACCTGACTATTCATAAGCACTTTTAAAAAGTTTACATGAATAAAAAAACATTCTATTCTATTCTATTATTCTATTCGTTGTTATTTTGTATTGTATGATATTGTATTAAATTTTATTGTGTGAACTATTTCAATGATTTCTATATTATAATCTACGCACTAGACTGGTTATTCCAAACAAAAAATTTAAGCTGTAAGCTTTTGCTCATTTGATGGCCAGTGTTATGTTTGGTTTGCAAACACAGACTTACGGCAATTACGCATTGCACAATGCACATCCGTCATCCGTGAGAATACCAGCTATTATCAACGACATATGTCATAAGCACCGATACAAAACAAAAAGAAACGTATTTTCACGGACTCGGATCGGATGAGTGCGTAACCGCCGAACAGTTCTATGTACCTACATTTAATTTTACAATCATCATCAAAAACTTTATGCGAACTCAGTGATATCGGCGAAATTGGATTTCAAATCAAAACAAAATGGTCTTAATAAACTGTGCGGTATGCGCCTCCGTTGATATCACTACCCATATTATAAATGCAAGAGTGTGTTTGTTTGTTTGTTGGTTTGTCCTTCAATCACGTTGCAATGCGTTCATGGGTATAGTTAAATACCTGGAGAGTGACATAAGTTAATTTTAAACCCGGAAAATCAAAGACTTCCCGCGGGATTTTTAGAAACCTAAAACCACGCGGACGAAGTCGCAGGCAATCAGCTAGTCTTAAATGAATTGAAGTAGGTAAGTAAAGAGACCAGCTCTTAGTTCAATGCAAGGCATTCTTATTGGATTGTATTAAGTTACTTTAATAAAGAAATCAAATAAAAACATGATGAATTAATTGCTGCAGACCTGCTTTAGGGCTTGAACTGGATTCTCAACTGCTTCACAAACTCCGCAGCCCGTATTGTTCTCTCATAAACGGATTGAATTACACATTTTTTGCATTACTGCATGCAAAATTTCTTCTATTTTTAAGATTCCTTACCTCAAAAGGGAAAAGAAACTCTTTTATAGGATTGTTTCGTAGTCTGTCTGCCTGTCTGTCGTGTCTGTCAAGAAAATGGAATCAAAACCTATAGGTATGGCCTATAAATAGTTCCCACTGACCCAAAATCATGAAATTTGGCAAGTGTCTACAATGTGGCTACAATGTAGACACCAACAAGTAAAGGAAAAAATCGGAAGACCGTGTATTTATGGCTACATCATAAGAAAAACAAAAAAATGTGTTCACGAAAATATGTTCACTTAATTACATAGATGGCGGGTTTTTTCCCTAATATAAAATAAAAACGATGATAGCTTAGTGGTTAGTTGTCGGCATCTTATTTGGGGAATCCGGGGTTCGATCCCACAACTAAGCACTTGCTTTACCGCTGCTTTGCCGGTGAAGAAAAACATCGTAAGGAAACCTGCATGCCTGAGAGTTCTCCATGCTTTTGTTATTTAGAAGATTTTGTCTGCCTCTATGTAGGTTGCTAAAAATATTATACTCATTACCTACTTCATCTTTTCTTAGTAAAAATGTTACAAAAAAATCTCGCAAAGATGATTTCTGAGAACTAATTATTTACTTAAAAAATAACCTTCAGATATTGCGAAGCTTTCAGCATATCAACAATCCTTACTGTAGGTATCAGTGCCACTAATTTTATCCTGTGTACACACCTATACCTATACCTACTAATAACAGAGATAGATAATACTCGGAACACATTGGTTTTGTTCAAATTATGTTTTTCTCGTCTTGCTTGTAAATTTTACCTGTTAGTTTGTTCAGAATAATAACAAACTATATATATTGTTTTACGTAATACGAATTCTACCTATTCGTTCGTTCAGAATAATAACAAACTATATATATATTGTTTTACGTAATACATTATACTGTTTGTGTATAGGTTTCGTAATGGATTTATCATCATTGAATACGTCATAGAATTCTTGAGGAGAATTAATAGTATCCTGTTTTTGTTTTTCAATGTCTAGGGATCTAGTGGCATGGCCGCATCATATTATATTGTAATAATGTCATCAGTTAGCACTTATCATCACCCCATCACACATTAAATGTACTTACTTACAAATTTTGTAGTTTTAGTTTTTATAATGTATAGCGTGCAAAACTCGGGTTAATGCCCCCGCCTACGACGTGGCATACACTCCGAGTGACCTAATTACGGAACGTTCGTTGACCTATAGCGTCAGTCAGATGTTATTTTCAATATATCGTGAAATTGTACAAAATATAGAATTTTATTTTAATTTTTTTCGCGTTTTTTTTTGTGGTATCATATCACTGATCAGTGATCATCAGTACTATCACCTGTTTTCGTTTTTGCCAGCGTTCTGGTTACACCCTGTACAAATTGAGCCGTATCGAAGGATTCTAAGAAGTCCCTAGAGAAAATACGTAATTAGAATTTGTTTTAGTCGTTTTGTGAAAGGAAGTCAGTCGTGTTGTGGACGTGAAAGAGATTAATTAAACACATGTGACCTCATTGTGAGATAATGGCCGACTTAATTGAAAGGATTAGAAAATGGCCTGACCTTTTTTTGCTGAGAACATTTTGTGAAAAGAATAGCACTAGGGTTTTTTGACGGCCATCCTGATGCTGCAGTGAGTGCTGCGGTTTTATGAGTTGAAGGTCCTGACTTCGATTCCCGACATGGTTGGAGAATTTATAAAATTTTAAGTAACTATATTAGAGAGAGAGAGTTCAGAGAGATTGTAAGAAACGATAGATAGGTACTTACTTGAATTTCTTAATAACAGAAAACTTACCATCAGAAATGTCTTAAGCGCATGAACTATTTCCTGATTATTCATATTTTATTAACTATAGATTGTCAAAAATTACCTATTCACACGCTATGTACACAGAACGGATTTAAAGCTTGAAAGCGTTGTTCTAGAAAACTATACATAGTTTGCAAAACCATTAAACTTTATTGCCGCAAGGTCTTTCAATTGATAAAACAACGTAGTTCTATAATTGATTTAATTGTATACGTATACACTTATTCGCTTTTGCTTTCGTTTTTACCGAACAAGATTTTAGTCAATGTCTAGGTCTGACGTAGAACGTTTCCAGAATTTTAGTATTATTTCCATAGCTTATTGAACTTATTTACTACTATAGTACTAACTCAATGATAATTTGAACACAGTTTCTGCAAACGATTTTTTATGTTGAGTAAGTAAATTAACTATTATTTTCATATGCCTCTTATGTGTGAGGCGTGTACTAGTAAATACGACAATAGTCTAAACTCTAAAGGGTGAGTTTCAGATTTACAACCATACCCTGCATAGATATGATCATACGGTGGCATGCGTATCTCTCTCCTATTTTAGAATAGCGTAGCGTAGAGTAGCGTTGAACGGGTTTAACTCCTTTGTCCGCAATTCCCTATTTCGTGTCTCTTCGGGCCATTTAATGAAAATTCTATCTAATTCATGGTCGAAGTTCTATGTGTTCAGCCATATTGGCAATGATTTTCGGGAATCTAAAACGAAGCCATACAAGTGTTCTGGCATATGGCTCACATGACCTGACCAATGACCTGCCCAGTCCCTGAGTAGAGCGGCTGCATCAAAATAATAACAAAATAGAAACACAATTAATTGATTTTGCTTTGTATGAAACGTATGGGATATAGTCGGTAAACACAATTCAAAGGCGGAAGACGGAGTTGTCAGTTGACTGTTAGTAGATACTATCAACCAACATTGTTATAGAGTTGAAATAGTACAGATTTCTCGCTAAGATTACGTGTGCTGGCGACTGTGAGTAACACAAAGGTATGCTTCTATAAAGTTGGTACTTGGTAATGCTGTTTTAGTTCATATTTCTATTACTGTACGTGGCAGAAAGTACTTAATTTACATCGACCTTTAGAAGGAGATAGCAGATTTATAGAGCATTGTGTCTGTCGTTGAGACCACATTGGTATGAGTGAAAGAGAACGCTCTACAAAGCCGAAATGTCTGCTTGAAATCTGTGCTTTTATTTGACACTTTAACCAATTTCGAAATGCTCCATACGTTTTTAAAATGAAAAACTTAAAACTACGCCACTCGGGTTACATTTACGGTTACGTGTGCGTTTTATATCTTCTGTATTACTCATCTGTCATCTCCGAGCACGAATTTTATACACCACTAGCTGACACGCTCCGGCTTCGCTCGGGTGGAGTTTAGAGAATTGAGGGGGAGGTTGAATTAAATTTTTCTCACCGTAAGAACCATCCTCGTATTTCAAGGAATATTATAAAAAAAGATTCAGCGAAATCGGTTCATCGGTTCTCGAGAGTTGCGATGAGTAACACATTTAGTGATTCATTTTTATATTATAGAAGACGAGCGCAACATGGCTACCTATAGTTAGTATAATGTTATTGAAAGCAGGCAGTTTACAGAATTAAGAATTCTGTCTATCTAATCTAGTGTTATAAAACCCCTATCTAAATTGACTGTTCAGTTAAAGTCTTGTTTACTGTAGGTAGTGATTGACTTCACTTGTTTATTTACCGGAAAACGCTAGGTCAAGAAGATTAGTTAGGTACTTAGTTACAAACTATGAAATTGGACGTGCTATCGGAAACTTCCGGGACAATCAGTCCGCTGTTGTCTATCGATTGACGTAGGCGAATTCCAAAAACTATTTTATTACTTACTTATGTCTGGGTTATTTCTAACTTCATACTGGAGAAAATAAATATGATTGACTATGGCACAAATGTTAAAATATTGTTAATCGCCGGCCTACTATTGATCACGCTTTCACGGGTTTTCCCCCAAAATGAGAAGGGTTTATGGCCACAGTCTACCAAAGCTGGCCAAATAGCAAACTTTACACAGGTTTGAAAACATTATGGAGACCACGTTAAAAAAACTAGGTAAATTATCTATTAAAAAAAAAATATTCAAATAAACTTTCACGAAGAACTTTCGAAATAATTTAGATAACGTACTTAATTAATATGAAATTCATGCAAAAACACTAAGCTATATTCTTCAATAAAAAGCTTTGAAAATACAAATAAAACTTAATATATTATGTATACCTAATGAAGAAAATAATTCTAATAGCTGACTTGTCTGTGAATTGTACCTAAACATGGAATGCAATAATTACTCTATAGTCTATATCGCAAGGATATATGATATGATATGAACTGAAGAATAGTGAACCACTTCTAGGTGAAAGATGGTAATTGATAAGCCGTTATCATAAAATCAGCAATGAAATATTGATTAACATAAATATATATTTAATTATTAATTAATGATTCAACATCGAAGTGACATTGAAAATGAGAGTGATATGCAAGTTTCACACACCACGCTTAAAATTAATGTAAGAAAGCCAGACAGACAGGCGGCCATAAAGGGAACGTTTTGTGCCGTAAGCGAGAGGCAAGGCAGAAGCTGTTACAAAAGGGTCGCGAAATCGCTCCGTGGGAGAATGCGTTCAAAAATAAACATCTAACGTAATAGTAGTATTTGAGCATGTAGTCATTCATCGTAACCGTGCGTTGCCAAGTCGAGACAGACGCCTTTGTTTGTGTTTTGAACTCTGCTTGAACTTGGAGCAAGTGCGGGTACTAATGTTTTGATTGAAGAGTTGAGTCGTTAGGCAAATATTATCAAAAAATATCTCAGCCATACTCCCAGTGGCGTGCAGCTCATAGAAGCATAAACGCACTGCTTACCCTCATTGTAAGAAATCAATGCTTACTTTTTCATTATAACCTGCCGTAAAACAAGTTCATACCTAAATGCATACCCTGGCTTGAACTCCTGTGCACGCCACTGCATACTCCATATACTATAATATTATAAATGCGAAAGTGTGTCTGTCTGCTAGCTTTTCACGGCCCATCCGTGAAATTTGGTACAGAGATAGCTTGCATCCCGGGGAAGGACATAGGCTACGGTTCCCATGGGATTTAAAAAAAACCTAAATCCACGCGAACGAAGTCGTGGGCATCATCTAGTAGGCAGTTAATATTTTGTAACTTGTGACGAAAATGGTCCAAATTGAAAAAGCTGATGCTATTTGTGTCATTAACCATTAGCTTAATGAAAGATAAATATTATTATGTCTTCGAATTATTGTTTTGTTTAAATACAAAAGAACTTAATGCTTATTTCGTTGATAGGCCAGTAAATAGAGCATTTAACCTCGCACTAAATATCCGATCCAATTTTTTTTTTAGGTTAAGGGTCACTTGCCGACCATAAAATCACAAAATGCTGACAGATCCAGGTGGAGTTTCGATCGCAATCTTGAAGGAAAGTGTTTGGCCGATATCTTGGAAACTATCCGCTTTAGGGCAAAAGTTATTCAGACCATTATTGCAGAAGATAAAATTTCGCATCCTTCCTTGGGTTAAAACAAAAAAAAATTGGATCGGAAATTTAGTGCTAGGTTGACCAAAAAAAAGGCTTTATTTACTGTCCTATGACCCGTGATTCATTTGGTAAGTTATTTAGTCGATAGCGGGCACTATGGTTAGGCTGGTGTGTGACTCATTGATAAGTTGACTGTACATTTCAATTACACTCATAGATTAAGAAACATGTTTTCTTTGTGTAGTAACTAGGTTTTATTCATCACCAACCCTCGGTCCAGATATCGCACACTTAGCAGAATTAGGTTTTTAACATGAAAACAAAGCATAATAAAGTCAAAGTCTGTTATAACAACATTGAAGGGACCACGATTATTAGGTCGCAAAATTCTCTAGTTGTAATAGCCAGTGTTAAGTTTTTATATTACAAATAGTTAAGTCTTTATATTATAATATAAGCAATAGTTAAGTCTTTATATTACAAATAGCCGGGACTTATATTTTGGTTATTATAACCGATACGTCATTATTAATGATGTTGTTATAAACGGTTTTGACTGTATTTAATTTTAATCCCGTTGGATCTATATTTAATTTACTTACCTACCTAACAATTCTAGTTTAGATTTTTTTGGATGCGCTCCTCGAACAGCAATTTTACATAATCTATCCCGCACCGCATTTCTTCAACGAATCGATAAAAAGGATTTGTCCAAAATTTTCTGACGTGTTTGTTGTATAGCAGTGATTTAAAAGTACCTAATATATTGTGTTTAGCTTCGTCGTTAAGAGCCCAGTTCTTGTTTTATAAGATGCGATATGGATGATTTCACGTAGACCGTTAAGAAAGTCTAGACGTAAGAACATTTGCATAAACAAATCAACGTCACACTTCATCATACATCACGCTATATTGTTGATGATAATGGAAACAGCCGTCATAGCTTAGTGGTTAGGACGTCCACTTCCTATTCGAGAGGTTGGGGGTTCGATTCCGGGCACGTACCTCTAACTTTTCGAAGTTATGTGCGTCTTATCTAATTAATATCACTCGTTTTAACATTAAAGGAAAACATATGAGGAAACCTGAGAGAGTTCCCCGTATTGTTCTCAAAGGTGTGTGAAGTCTGCCAATCCGCACTTAGCCAGCGTTGTGAACTATGGCCAACCCCTTCTCATACTGAGAGGAGATCCGTGCTCTGTAGTGAGACAGCGATGGGTTGATTATGATGAATGTAAAAAGTAAATCAAAAGATCCAGCCAGCGAACACCCTATTGCACTTATCTCAAATCGACGCCTGTGTCCGCCACGATCGGGGTTATAATACGGACAATCGGCGACACTTTATTGCCAGACGTTTTATTAGGGTTGCCATAGTCATATATTTTATATCTTAATCCCTTAGTCTGAAGAAAATAAAAACAAGATGTGGCTATCCAACATAATTACTTGATTATTTCGGTAATCATGTAAGGAAAAAAGCAAGCAGCATTGATAAAATTTGATTCAAACTGCCCTTATGTTATTTTTAATCTAAATATATTTAAAAGGAAAAGGTGCCTGACTAACTGAATGACTGACTGACTCACTGACTGATCTATCAACGCACAGCTCAAACTACTGGACGGCTCAGGCTGAAATTTGGCATGCAGATACCTATTATGACGTAGGCATCCGCTAAGGATTTTTGAAAATTCAACCCCTAACGGGGTGAAATAGGGGTTTGAAATTTGTGTAGTCCACGCGGACGAAGTCGCGAGCATAAGCTAGAACTTAATATGAAAACAAACTGTCTTAATTTGTGTATAACAAAAATGCACCGAATTCAAAACCTCCCCTTTTTAGGATTCCGTATCTCAAGAAAAAAGGTGCCCTTATAAGGATCACTTCGTTGTCTCTCTGTCTGACTGTCAAGACCCGTCAACGTAATCAAAACTTATAGGGTACTTCCCGTTGACCTAGAATCATAAAATTTGGGACATAGGCAATGTCTTCAAAATCCGAATATTTTATGTTTCGATGCTACGTGTGTGTGTCAGTTAAAAATACTCCAATGCGGTTCTCACATTCTAGCAGTTTACAGTTTGATAAATCTGCCATAAATATGATGAGGTTTGGTTGTGATGAGTGTTTTTCTGGATATACAAAGTAGCCGTCCCGTTATTATTCTTGTAATGAATAAACAATGAGATTCACACATGAATACCGTTTAAGTTCCGGTCTAATTTTTGCAGAATATTTTATTCATAACCGTTATCGGCGTATTCACATCAATCGTCCCTGTCACAGTGTTATCTACTTGCATTAAATTTAGTTGGGTAAATGCTACTACAAAACTCACCTTGATCCTTAATATTGCCACCGTAGTGTTTCGCATTTTCATTGACAAGAAAAAATCTGCATGCCAAAAAAATACCTGATTTGAAAATTTAAACTAAGAAAAACCTTGTGCTAACATCGTCTGATCTGCTTGGCCCTGATCAACCGTAACTTTAATTGTCGGCAAATAACAATATATCAAGATAATCTCTCCTGTTAATCTGCTTTGCTTCGTTTTATACATTTTGTTAGGCGAAATGTCGTTTTTTCATTTCGGAATTTCATTAGCGTGAACCCAAACCTTTCTGCATATAATTATCCGTTGTTTTACCCCTTTTGCCGTTTCCTTGGAATTCGTGTCTTATATAACTGTTTAAACCTTTAGGACGTACGACTTTTCATAATTTGTTGTATCAGAGTTGTTCCTAACCAAGCCAGACACCATCGAGCTATTTAATCAGCTTAGCTTCAGGTGTTCTGTGCCAATGGAACTATGAATCTGCTTAGCTTATTACTAAGGTGTTCTGTGCCAAACTCAATCGTGTAAAGTTTTGCGCTTTTCTTAAATCTATGGACGGATTACGAAACATTGTTTTAGTACAAATTTTACTGACTCTTGTACTATTAGATAACATACGCGTAGCTCTAAGTGCTATTCATACAATAATAATGATAACGACTATTACGATGCGTCAATCCAAAGTTTTCTAATACAAGGATATCAATCTTTTATATTAAAGCTTATATTTTATTTATTTCAGAGATTTTCTCTCCACTCACGTAACACTAATGTTGTTTATTAAGCTTTTGTCTAAACTTCGTTTCGTAAGTTCTGTGAACACAAAACTTTGACCCAGTTTGGTTACGCGTTATTGAATTTCGGAGTTTTATTCAATTTTGAAGAGAATTACAGTTTATTGTTTGGGAATTTCAAAATGGGAGTTGCTTTTTATATAACAAAAGTACGTAATCGAGGCTTGTTTACTTCTTTTAACCCAATTCCTTCATTCTTTTAAGAGACTTACAAAATCCTCTATTTCTAGCAACGCGTTAAATACTCTACGATAGATAAATTTCGCAATCGCGGTAACTGTTGGGGCAATTTGGTATACAAATATTTTACGTGGAAGATTAATAATTCAATGTTTTAAAAACTAGTATAACCAGTTGCAGTGTTAGGTACCTAAATATTGTACTATAACTTTCCGCAGAGACATGAAAAATCGTGCATCGCGGTTGATGCGCCGCAAAAGCTACCTTATGAATCATTTTGATTTAAACCCAGCAGCAATATCTACTACATGACCATTCTGATTTTGAAATAGTTTAACTTCTATAGTCGTATTTTAAAGTGGATGAGTAATATTCTTACCAAATGGGAGCCCTTATCACTTCACACCAATCAGCCCTAATTGGTATCTGCCAGGATGTCGTACTCAATGTGACACGAGGGATGAATATCATATACACGACATGCAACCCAACCTATATTTCGTAATGACTTTTATGCTTCTCGACATAAGAGCTACGGCAATCCATCAAGTCCTCTTGTGTGGCGTAATACACTCGTGTCTATTTGTATGGCTGATTGAAACTGCATGCTATACGGAACGCATTGTCCTCCTCTCGATAATTCTCATCTGTTTTTTTACTTACTCTTCTCAAATTAATTTTGTTTATTGCATGACCGTCATCAAAATCATCGGATGCCCAAGATGTTACACTTTGGTGATAAAATATGAAAATTAATTGCAAAGTATAATCATCATTATCATCATCATCATAATAATCAACCCATAGCCGGCTAGTACAAATCACGGGTCTCCTCTCAGTATGAGAAGGGTTTGCCCAAGTGCGGATTGGTAGACTTCACACACCTTTGAGAACTCTCAGGCATGCAGGTTTCCTCACGATATAATCAAAGCATAATAGCATAATAATATTATGGTCTATAATATAATGTTTGCGAGCGATATTGCTATTACATTTATGAATTTCAATCTCAATTGCGTTGTTGCTGATAGTTTTATTATTTCTGAAGCCGTGCCAAACTTTTCAAAATATAGGCAGATTCATGACTGAAATATGTTCTGCATTTTAAATATTGGATTCAGATAATTCTGGAATAACATGATGATGTTGGGGTCTTAACTCTGGATTTCTTAACAAAGGCTTTAGTTTAGATGTTCTAAATGGTTTTCGGCTTTTTCCAAGAATCGTGTTCTCAGCCTACGTTTGTTTCGTAACTTCTTAGAAGGTCGACAATCTCCTTGGAAATCTCTTAAAACTTTATAAAAGCGACTCTACCGAGTCAACAAGATCGACATTCTGAGATAATGGGCTGAAGTTGAGTAACTAGCTAGTGTTTATAAATCTTATAGGAGCTCGTAAAACTTGAGCGAATTTCTATGAAGTGCTTGCGGTTTACGCTTCAAACCATTGAGTTTCTAAAGATAAGGAGTAGCCTTTTAGAGGTTTTCTGTACATCAAGAACGCCTCCAGGTTATGATTGGGACTAATGAACACTTTTAAGCAACTTCAGCACCAGTTCACTGAATGATAAAAAACGTGTAATAATGATTTTTGGCGAATTCTTTTACAATCACGAACTTTGCGAACTTTTAAAAGAACAGAATACTGTCAAAAACATAAAACTGTCAAGAATATGGGCAAGACATGTGCAACATATGGACGGCATAAGAGCTTAAAGTTGCTAGACAGAAAGCAAAGTACCATATTTTTTTTTATTTTTTATTATTATTTAACCAAAGTACCTACCGTATAGCTTGAGGAAGACTTAGAGGCCGATGGATTTTACGCGGCTGGAGAAGAACATGGGAGTTTTGGGAGCTTGGAGCTCGACTGCCTCCGATGAGCGTTTTGATAATGATGATGATCCCCCTTATACACCAGTATATTTTAGGTCATTTTGAGGAGCATATCTAACTCTAGTGACAAGGCAACTCTCAGCTTAAAACATCCTTCATCCTTACGATGAGTAAAACGTGCTCGAGCACCGCGTTTTTTTTAGGTCAGTCTAGTTATCAAGGGCGTTATTTTTGCATCGTTCGTAATACCACTATTTAATTTCGTCGCCGCTGCGATAAAATTAGGCCGGTGTGCCGAGGCCCTAGTCGCTTCTTCAATGTTTTTCATTACAGCATGCCGTAGCATTTCGATAGCTCCAATATGAAAGGCGATTGGCAATATTGTTGGCATCGTGAGAGGGTCTGGCGAATAAAAAGCGAAATATCACGAGAATCATATTTTACTGGAATATCAAGCAGTAGCTTACAAACGTCATTGTGGTTTCGAGTAGTACCTATTTAACTTCTTCAACTGTATAAAATACAAATGGTATCTCGAAATTCAATCGTTTTTAGGGTTCCGTAACTCAAAAAGAAAAAGGAACCCTTACAGGATTACTTTGTTGTCTGTCTCTCCGTCTGTCGTGTATGTCAAGAAAACTTATAGGGTACTTCCCGTTGACCTAGAATCATGAAATTTGGCAGGTGGGCAGGTCTTATAGCACTAGTAAAGGAAAAAAACCGTAAACCTTAAATTTGTGGTTACATCACAACAAAAAAATGTGTTCATGAACTAAAAATTAGTGTTTTCAATTTTCAAAGCAAGATAACTATATCAAATGAGGTATCATATGAAAGGGCTTTACTTGTACATTCTAAAACAGATTTTTATTTATTTTTTAGCATAATAGATTTATCGTGCAAAATGTCGAAAGAAATACCCGAACTTACAGAACCCTCGGAAGTCTGATTCGCACTTGCCTGTTTTTTTTAATATTAACAATAAACCCCTACAAACAAAGTTAGTTTTGTGGTTCGTTAACAAAAGTGATTCTCGTTTTACTTCGTCTTGTAGTACGGAACCCTGAGCGCACGAGTCCGACTCGCACTTGACCGGTTTTTTTTGTTTATCACAATTAAACATTGAAGTCGGCAACCAACATTTTTCTTTTCCGTTCAGCAAGTCATCTAAAGTCCGTGAACCCTGAACGTTAAAAAATTATAGTACCCGCCGTTTTGTGTGTTGTGTTGTTGTGCGATAAAGGAAATTCCGCCATCGAACGATTCCCACGTTTATAAAACGTTTAGGAACCAGGTACCCGTATAAAAGTTAATGTCTTCGTATTATCCTGTTATTGCTACATTAAAAAATTCATGGACCTTCGAAAAGCGAGAATGTCTTCATGAAAAATTTTATAAATTTAAATAGCTGACCCGCTGGTTCCGCTCGGGAAAATCATAATGGGGTCTATGTTATGAAAAACACTATACATTTCTAGACAGATATCATTCAGCCAGTTTCCCCTTTTTAGGGTTCCGTACCCAAAGGATGCCTACAGGACCCTATTACTAAGTCCCGCTGTTCGTGTGTCTCTGTTTGTCTGTCAGCGGGCTGTATCTCAAGAACCGTAATAGGTAGAGTTGAAATTTTCAGTGTCTATGTATGTATTTCTATTGCTGCTAGAACAACAATTATTAGAGCCTCAATAGCTCAACCGGTAAAGGAGTGGACTGAAAACCGAATGGTCGACGGTTCAAACCCCGCCCGTTGCACTATAATTGTCGTACCTACTCCTAGCACAAGCTTCATGCTTAGTTGGAGAGGAAATAGGAATATTAGTCATTTTTCATGGCTAATGTTCTTTTTTTTTTTAAATAATAATAAAAAATTCAAGAGGACGAATTTTTAAATGGTCGCGGTTTAAATTTAAAATAAATTGAAACGCACATATTGTATATCTTGTACCATGGTAGGGAACTCTTCGTGTGCGAGTCAGACTTGCACTTAACCAGTTTTAAAAAAATGCATTTGAATCATATTAAAATTAGGTCAAAATTACTTCTATTTGTCATTCATTAGACAAGTCTTGTATTCTCATTTTCCGCATCCGAGATTTTGAGCTACATATAGAGAATAAAAAAAAATTATGAATCATAACATTCATTCATTAAACCAAGGATCCGTCTCTTAATGAATACTCGCTTTAATGAACACTACAGATCTCAACATTTGAGCTTCAATTTAAAGTTTTTAATTCCATTTATAATGCTTAATCCTTTTAAATGTAGAAATCCTGACCAACTGTTTTTGATTTATTTCTGGTAACGTGCAAACTGCGCTTTTCAATTTGTATAGTCGTGTCCTTACTTATCTCTATCTTTTTTATTTTAACTTTAATAATAATTTTTATATCTATCTTTTTATCGTTCTTTCTTCTTAATCTTATAACCAATATCTTCGGTTTCATCCGCGTGAAATTCGAGTCATGTTGTATTTGGGGTTTCCAAATCGACCAATGTTTGATTGAATTTGGAATCTCTATTATTTACTAGATGATGCCCGCGACTTCATCCGCATGGCTTTAGGTTCAAATCCCGTGGGAACTCTTAAGTAGCCTATGTCCGTCCCCGGGATGTCCAAATTTCATCAAAATCGGTGGAACGGTTGGGCCGTGAAAAGCTAGCAGACAGACAGACAGACATGGAAGTATGGATAATATTAAATAGTGAGTACTGATGAGCACTCTTGGACCTTGCCAGTGTTGGACTTGGACCTGTGTCTAAACTAATCATCATAAGAGCCTTTAAAGGAGGCCTAAGTGAAACAAATGATTTCTCTATTGTCTATAGTAAGACTAATAATAATACTAAGAGTAATGAAGCTATATGAAATCCCTTTCTTTGTCCGCAGAGCTGTCGGTAAAACTTGTCTTCTCATCAGTTACACCACAAACGCCTTCCCCGGGGAGTACATACCAACAGTGTAAGTATTTTTTATTTATTTTACATCTAGTTGGAACGGCAGTGTCATTTACACTAACTAGATGATTAAAGGTATGATTCCGAACCACGCTGCACGCAGCAGTGCTGCCGCAACAGTGCTGTCGCGGCACTACTGGTCCCCATACAATCTCTATAAGCTTATTTGAGATTACATTCCGAGCTAGGCCGCAATGTTCCGCTACATTGCTGCGTGCAGCGTGGTTCGGAATCCTTAATGACCTTAATGGTCAATGGTCAATGGTCTTGAGCCTCAATAGCTCAACCGGTATAGGAGTGGACTGAAAACCGAAAGGTCGACGGTTCAAATCCCGCCCGTTGCACTATTGTCGTACCTTCTCCTAGCACAAGCCTGACGCTTAATTGGAGAGGAAAGGGGAATATTAGTCATTTAATTTGGCTAATATTCTTTAAAAAAAAAAAAAAAAAAAATCAAAATCAATCGCAAATTAAAATAATGTTTAAAGGAGATACTTAAATATGATGAATGTAGTAGGTGGCTCCGAACAGCATCGAACTCATGCTAATCGGCGCGGCGTTCAATACATTTGAAACATAGCTTCTTTTGTAGGTTAAGCTAAATAGTAAATACTTTCCTTTATTCCTCAGTAAAAAAATCGGCGATTTAGAAATTAACCGTCAGGTATACGTAACGGAAAATAAAAAGTTAAATATAGACTTATTCGGCTATTCCTAATCAGTTGCTGCATTCCTTGTTGGGTAGGCGCTGTCGGAGCCTCTCACCAGAGCTGACCCAATTTCACTTATACAGCCCGCGTTCGATTTGACACTAATCTGAATGATTGCTAGCAAGCCGGGAATTCACATCACTGCAAATTGCATAATATATTACTCTACAATGGATACCATGTTTCTTAGAAAAAAATTGAAATGAATTTTAGAACGCAATATTTTTTGATTAGTGTTATACCTACCGCCACGAGTATGGGTCTTAATTTAAATATTTATCTCAAGTATTTAAATAATTTTATTATACGCTGGTGGATTGATAAGTTTCCGGCCTGACCAAGAGATGGCGCCACTAGGCCTACCTTAAGGTGACATTCTATAGTACCATCCTTGGATAGCTTGTAGCTATAGTTTCAGCCCGATCGCCTTGCTAGTTTAGGTTTGAGAGCACGCTGAACAAGACGCCTCTGTGTTTTTCGTAGAAATGGAAAAGCAGGAAAATCGTGCTGTCATCAAATACTTTTATTTGAAGGGGTTAACGCCGAAGGAAATTAAAGAAGAGATGGACTCAACACTGGGGACATCCTCCCCGTCATATTCAACCGTTAAGCAGTGGGTTTCCGAGTTTAAAAAGGGTCGTGGTGAGCACCTCTGATGAGCCTCGCTCAGGACGCCCCGTTGAGGTCACAACTCCAAATATGATCGAAAAAATTTATCAAATAGTGCTGGGAGACCGCAGATTGAAAGTGCGTGAGATAGCTGAGACCTGTAAGATGTCATATGAACGTGTGCAACATATTTTGCACTAACATTTGCATATGGAAAAGCTCTGTGCAAGATGGGTGCCGCGTTTGCTAACAGTCGACCAAAAATTGATTCGAAAAAACATTTCTACCGCAAATTTGTCATTGTATAAGAGCAATCCAAGCAAATTTGTGCGTCGATTCGTAACCGTTGACGAAACTTGGGTCCACCACTACACTCCTGAAACCAAAGAACAGTCTAAACAGTGGATTGGACCAGGGGAACCAACTCCAAAGAAGGCAAAACAATTTTTTCGGCGAACAAGGTTATGGCTACTGTTTTTTGGGATGCAAGAGGTATAGTATACATTGATGACCTTGAAAAGGGTAAAACTATCACTGGTTAATACTACGCAGACTTATTGCAACGTTTGAGCCACGAGGTGAAAATTAAACGACCTCATCTGGCGAAGAAAAAAAATCTTGTTTCATCACGATAACGCACCAGCGCACACGTCAATCGTTGCGACGGCTAAAATCAACGATCTAAAGTTTGAATTGATGCCGCACCCTCCTTACTCTCCAGACCTAGCCCCGAGTGACTATTTTCTGTTCCCTAACCTCAAAAAATGGCTTGGCGGTAAGAGATTTGCGGACAAAGAAGAAGTAATCGAAGCTGTAAATGGTTATTTTGAGGAGCTTGACGAATCAGTCTATAGAGATGGCATTAATAGACTGGAACACCGCTATGAGAAATGTATCAGCCTTGGAGGAGATTATGTTGAGAAATAAAATATTTTTTTTTTAAATAACCTTGTTTTTCTTAGTCAGGCCGGAAACTTATCAATCCACCCTCGTAGTTGGTGTACCAATTTTATTATTTTAGCAAAAAATGATCTTACTACAGCTGTGTCCACAATCCACATATGCTCATGAGCCACGACTCGTTTCAATAATTACTACTCGCGACTTTTTTTGCAAATCTTATGGTGCGCTTACATGGGCAATTTTTCAAGCAATTGTTGCTCGGCAACACGTATGGATCGATCTGGAGCAAAAACATTGCTAAAATTTTCAGGTATTGCTGGGTATTGCAGTAAATTGCTTCGTGTGGTCATGACGTCATAATTGACTAAATTGCCTGGAATTTTCATTGCCCGTGTAAGCGTACCTTTAGGGTTGAGTAGACGATATTATTTTGCAGCAGTCAATTCCGTCAATCGTAGTGATGAATGATAGATCTAGCAGAGTATTTTGTCAAGCAAACATAGGTCTCCGCAGATTTCTCTCTTTTCAGAGTCTTCTCGGCATTCCGAACTAGCAGTGGGAGATTCTTTTGATGATTCAAAAGCACTTATATTTATTTTGTATTTCCAAGTTTATTTGAATAAAAATCTTTCTATTTCCTATTGAAGTCTGGCTGCCAGCTGTTATGTTTAAACAAAACTAGTTTGTAATTCTTGCAATAATATCAATATAGTTGTTATTATTAGTCATCGTTGCCTTGAGCACGAACGAATGATCCTGTGAGGACTCTTTCCGCGAACGCCGCCACCTGTTACTTCGAGAAACCTTAATCATGACGGAAGTATTGAATGCCGTCAGAACTTGTTATCTACACACGTAATGTTCGGAAAGCGAATTGGGGTTGTCTAAGTATAAACAGGTTATAAACGTTTCAATTGTCCACCCACGTCTTCTTCCGCGTTTTTCCTAACATCATGTCTAAGGTGGAGCGCGCCTGCCTTGAAGATGTATAAGTATCTACCTACGCGACGTCAGGTCTAGTCTACATGACAATCGGGGAGGAATCCTTACAGCCCCCGCGCTCACCTAGTGCGAGCTAGCGCGGGGGTTGTGCGGGTGTGCGGGACGTCCCCCTTTGCCATCTCAACCTTTCGCGTACTATATATATATATTCACTCTTCTTTTGAAGGTCTGAATATTATAGCTGGCGGAGAAGTCGGAAGGGCATTCTATATTCAAACGGTGCGTAATAGAAACGAGAACAATCGCTTCGTACGTCGAGTCCGTGGTAATTTGAATATTGTGGGGGGGGGGGGGCAGACCTTTACGAGGGGGGAGCTAGATCTAACAGTGCCTGCAGGGAGGGAAACGAGTTACGAGGCCTTCTTTTCTTTTGGAGCTGTGCTTAGATCCTTGTACGTCGACCGTCTCCGATCCATTGCGATCGCCGCCAATTTTTAATTTCCTCGCCATTATCGCCAGGTACAGCGGCACTTCCGGACTGGTATTAAAGTAGCTTCCTCAGGATGTACGACGGATGTGTTTCCCTTGATGAATGCTACATTTATGTTCAGTGATTTCGGAGGTGTTTATGTATAAGAGCGGGGTAGTAGGCACCATCAGAGTTTTGACAAACTCACAGATTTTGTCGAATTTTATGCAAGCAAAATTTTCTTTTCGTGTTTCGTTTGAAATAATCCTTGGAATATATAACCTACAAAATTCGTTTGATTGTTAATAATGAGTATTTTTATAATCGCCTGTAACTTCTCTCTCACACATAATTTGCATTTTACCATTTCAGATTCGACAACTACTCCGCAAATGTTATGGTAGACGGCAAGCCCATAAACCTGGGGCTCTGGGATACGGCGGGGCAGGAGGACTACGACCGACTGCGGCCGCTCTCCTACCCACAGACCGACGTGTTCCTCATATGCTTCTCACTGGTGAACCCAGCTTCCTTCGAGAACGTACGCGCAAAGGTAACCATCTCCATTGGAGTTTTAAAGTTCCACGCCCCTATATATACAGATAAAGGGTCAGTATTTTGAAATGTTGTGTACTATGTTTCGCATAGCAAAAATAATCAAAACATTCTGGAGCAGCTTTATTCAGCAGTGTGGAGAACAAGTTTATTTTGTCACGTTGCTCGCTCGATGCGATGCATCATGCCTACTACTCAACCCCCAACTATCTATTTAAAAATTACATACAAATAATGTTTTTGACCTTTTCATTTTCTAACACGATTATTTTTAATTTTTCAGTGGTACCCAGAAGTGAGGCATCACTGCCCGTCGACGCCGATCATCCTTGTTGGCACGAAGCTCGACCTTCGCGAAGACAAGGACACCATTGAAAAGCTGAAGGACAAAAAATTAACGCCCATCATTTATACATCAGTAAGTATTATGATACTTTATGCAACACTTTGTCCCAAATCAAAGGTCAAAAAGAGAAGTCCATGTAATTAAGAAAATTTCGTTGTCGTCAACCGACAGACGTATTGTGGTCTTGCGCGACTTGTATCCAGCTAATAGGGTAGTCAAATCAGCGAATTTTTATCAAACGTCAAAATGATACGATACGATTACACCTACCGAGTACAGAGTCAGTGTCCTCGGCCGAGTACTCGGCTGATAAAAACACTTTAACGAGTGCAATTTCGCCACAATTTCATAGCAACAGCACTGTCTCGGCCGAGTGACATTTTACTGTCTCGCTTCACTACTCGGTAGGTGTAATCGTACCATTCGTATGGGAGCTTGTAATACATAGATGTGACGTCATAAACATTTGATGTAATTTCCAAATTTAAAATGGTTAGCAAACTGAACTAACAGCGGATGTGGATTTTATGTATTTTGAAAGACCCTCTATTTAATAATTCCTAAGAAATATATTTATTTTTGACATAGGCATCATCCCAATAATTATAACAAGATAGCAGACAGATAGACAGACATAAACACTTTCGAATTTGTATGGATGTCTCCAGAAAAAAAACATTTGAAAATTGAAATAGACTGCTAATCCAGTAACGGCAGTTTAAATACAGTACGCGGCCGAAAGTAATGTACATCGGCCTTTAGAATGACATTTCGGATTTGTAAAGCATTTCTCTGTCACTCATACCTATATGACGTTTTGTCGGTCTCAACGACAGAGACAGTGCTCTACAAAGTTGCTATCTATAGCTGCTAAAGGTCGATGTACATTACTGTCGGTCGCGTTTTGTGCTGGGCATTCAGAAAATATTTACATAGGTCATTTCGTCTGCAGGGCCTAGGCATGTCGAAGGAGATCGGCGCGGTGAAGTACCTAGAATGCTCGGCGCTGACGCAGAAGGGGCTGAAGACGGTGTTCGACGAGGCCATCCGCGCCGTGCTGTGCCCCGTGCAGCCCGTCAAGGTGAAGCGGAAGTGCTCCATACTGTAAGGATTGCGACGCGTCAGGGTACGTATTACAGTTCTTGCAATTCACGAAGGCGAGCGGACTTTACTTGTGGTTACGTCGGATGCACGGGCATTGCGTAAGTGTGCGTGCATGTCGGACCAAATCAGTCGCAAACGCACACATTCAGTGTACCAACCTTATACCGATACGACTTAAACACAAGCATGAGCCACTCGCCTTCGTGAATTTCAAGAACTTTACATTGATATTCATCATCATCATCATCATCATCATCACATCAATAGACGTCCACTGCTGGACATAGGTCTCTTGTAGGGACTTCCACACACCACGGTCTTGCGCCGCCTGGATCCAGCGGCTCCCTGCGACTCGTCTGAACTCGTCTCGACTTTGATATTATGCACTTATTTTAGGGTTCCGTACACCAAAAGGAAAAAAGAGACCCTTATAGGATCACTTTATTGTCTGTCGTGTCTGTCAAGAAACCTATAGGGTACTTCCCGTTGACCTAGAATCATGAATTTGGCAGGTAGGTAAGATCTTATGGCACAAGTAAAGTGAAAAATACGAAAACAGTGAATTTGTGGTTACATCACAAACAAATTAAAAATTGTTTATTTTTGTAAAACGCGGTAATTGCAAAAACTAGTTTTTGAGTTATCGCCGAAAAACTTCGGGATATTCAGAAACAATTTTTTTGTTTTTCTAAAAAATACTTCTATGATGAGTTTTTAGGTAATTTACGTAGCAAACTTTAGATTTTTTTGTTTCCAAAATTCCATATTTTTTGGCGATAACACTTAAACTATTTTTTGCAGTTAACGACTTTTTCGATAGAAGACGGCAGATATGGATTGATTTTCATTTTAGTTTTCTATTTCAGAGAGAGTAGACGAAGTACGACGCCAGTGTAAACAGCCTAGCTATAATAAGATAGAGCGCACCAAACGATCCGTCTTCATCGTACCACCTGAGTGCTGTATGAACTAAAAAATAAAAACATGGACTGCAATCAAATGCAATACAATAGATGTTAATTCTTAACTGTTAAAATACGCATCATTTACGCCCTGGTTATGTACAATGCGTGACAATAGTGACACGTGCACATGTACGTAAAAATGTAAAAAGCACGACGGGATGTCACACTGAACGCGTCACGGCTGCGATGAGTCTTTATAGCAGCTCTTGGGTGCCTGTCACTTGACACTTGGGTGTCCACTTGAGCGTAGCAAAGCCGATCCAGAGTTTTCAGCTGACCAATTATATTACCGATAGATCACGTGATCATTTTATCACGTCATCTTTTACTATTGTGATTCGTCTGTCGATCACATCTCCACTCCGCTCAATTTCTATCGACTTGCATCCTACGGGCACGTTTCTAATTTCGACTGAAACTGAATACGTGTGCGTTTCGACCGATCAGATTATTTATTGATAGCAGCCGGTACAGGTTTAAACTGCCATTCGTCTTTCAAGTTAGCCTGTTTTCATCTTAGTCTGAAATCCCCATAGACTACATTTTATTTCATACTATCTCTGGCATAAATCCTGAGTAGAGACAAGCTAACTTTACCATCAAATAGATAAATAACCCTTTCACATTGCTAGTCGTTGCAGTCACGCCTTCAGATTGACTTCCTGTCGCGCTGCAGCCGTCACATCGCTGACGTCGCGCGTTGTGTTTAACCAGGGCTTTATAATATGTCACGTGAGTCGGTGTGAGTGAGCTCCGTATTGTAAACGCTTTTGTATTATCTGTGGAACGACACTGACATGTGACAGTTGTCTATGGCTAAGTGACATTATATAGTAAGGGAACATGTCAGATTTTTTATCGAGTGTCGATTACCGAGTATTCATATTTGGGTGCTTTTCATAACGCGATTTTTAAGAGCCTTTGCATGCGGCGACATTTTAACGGGTAATCTACTGTGTCTACAGTGTTTGGAAATGGCATTGCAAATGTATGCAAAGTTACACAGGCTTAGCTCATGTTTACATCTCGATAACGTTGATAGAATTTGACTGTCGTAACATCATAACTTTATAGTAAAATGGATCTTACGGATCGAGATCGTCCAAACATTTAAAGCCAGCATAGCATCTTAACCAGAAGCGTTGTTAAATACAGATCAGCAGGAGGTACTGAATAAACGACTTGAAAACAACCATTTTACTCGTAATTTATCAACTTTGCCGAGATGTGAAACTTGTACTAAGACTTCTGTGTACGTTTACAAATCCAGTTGAGGAAACACTGTCGGGACTTGTGTTCGAGACACATGCGTACGTTATAAATGTCGTCTTGTGCATGGCACCTTATTTTTATAATACATTCCTACACTATTTCTTGAACACCTTTACAGTACCTAGCACTTTTTTATGAGTTGCATCGGCAAAATCCGTTTGCGCAGAAAAGTGACTAAAACTGAATGTACAGCAATGAAATACAGACCTTATTGCTTGACGTTAAGATTTTAAACACAAAAACAACAGAGACCCGTTTCGCGCGTACAAAACATGGCGCATAGGCAACAACCAATAGCGGACGGACGCGCGCTATGATTGGCTGAGACATTTTCGCGCCATTTAAGAATAAGATTTCTGCGCAGGTACATCGGTGTAACTTATAAAAGTGGTAGTTCTGTATCATCATTTTGTTCTATCAATAAGAGATAAAAAAATCCTCTTTGGCATTGGTGTGTTGGTGTTTAAATGTGGAATTGTTAAATTTTTTGTGTTAGACAGAGATTACTATATTTTTTGATTAATTATTATGATTATTGCTTATTTTCGTTCCCAATAATTAATTGTTGTATTTCATTATTAGGTGTCTGTAAGTACATACACAGTATTCACTAAAAAAAATGTTATGTATAAATATTGAAACTTTCGTAACGTGTATTAAATGTTTTTTAATGCGATATGAAATGTAAGCCTTACTTTTTAAGTTTAAGATTTCTTTTTTTTTTTAGGTTTCGAAATCAACTGTTTATCCTATTAAATAAATTGGAATTAATAAAAATGTTGATTTTATCTTAATGTTTTTGATGTAATGGGCAGGCACAAAGTAGCAGTAAAATGATCGTTGCCAACATATTTGATGTGTTATGTTATTTACTAGAATATCTGCGTTTCACATACTACTTATGTAGGTATTATAAACTCGACGCGCAATATTTTAGCACCAGTGAAATGCGTTAGATACATATCGAAGTAAGTTAAAGGACAGTCCAATGCAATTTTATAAAAAAAAGCTTTCTTGATTCATGATTTTATTCAGCCATTTTCTAAATACGCCTTTTAAAGTTTTTTTTAAATGAAATTCAAAGATTCGTTGTATAATTTTTTCGCTCTTTAATTTTTTAACACAATATAAACTTAAGTGCCTCTAAACGGTCAAACATGTTTGTCAAGTTATTTGAACGTCTGCGGTCGTGGTTGATGCGTTTATCAAACAAACTACGTGTTTGGCAAATTTGTTTGTCAAACATGCTTGAAGGTGTACGGCTGCGTTCGTCAAACAAACTATGTGTTTGGCAAATTTTATTGACGGCGTGTTTGACAAACATGTTTGACCGTTTAGGGGAACTTTAAACATCGTGAAAGGGTAAATAAGTTTTTTTATGTCTTCTCTCAATGTTGCTCCGAAAGGTAAAGTTACCCACATTGACTGTATGCATTATTAAAATTTTAACCCCATTTTTTATAGCCTGGTCCAAAGTATTATTAAACAAGCTATATATTAGTCTATTCTTATTAAAACTTATAAAGGTTACTGTGAAATGCCGCACAATTATTAAGTTAAGCAATTAATTACTGACCAAGTTATGACTTTTTCTATTTGGTCGCTTAGTCTTTGGGAGACATTTTTCGAAAAAAAAATGTGATAAATGGGTTTAGGCTTTAATTGACTCGCCACGGCCTTCTATTTTTTTAATATTACGCCTAATTGTCTATGCGACGTACTGATGTTTTGATTGATTTTAACTGTTAAAGTATTTCCACACTATTCTATTTCATACTGGGACACAAACTAGTAAAATGTATGAAACTATCTATACGGTGAAGTTTTAGTGGTTGTCTTCCGGCGGCAGAACGATTTACCCTCAGTAGTACTATCGAAATTTTGAATTTTGAAATAATTAAAAAAAATCGAGAACTCGAAAGTGTGAGAAACATTAGTAACTCCCTAGACGTAACGTGAATAGTAGGTAGATACATCCACTCGAACCGTGCTGCCAATAAAGTGAAAAAGTTTAGAGCATAAGCTCTCGCGCGCAGCGATACGGCATAAACTAGCCTGCGCGCACGCGGTATCACGATGTCTCATTCGATTTTTGTTTTTCTCGACTGTAAATTTGACATTTTTGAATCTAATATTTTTTTATATTTATAAATCGATTGTAATACAACGGCAAAATCATTTCGCTTCGGAAAAACAACCATTAAAATTTCAGCGTGTATTTACTTGCCCGTAATGATGTAGGTAGGACAAGATCGTGTGGAAATGCTCTTAAGCATAGGTTAATTGCTGTCTAAATCCACTCCTAAAATAAGTAATAAACGTTAGTACACATAAGAATGCTAAGGAATGTGCAATTGTTACTGCTTATACTATCGACATCGATGCCATAGACAATTTACTTTTTAAATATTTGAAAATGGAATCTTAGCTGCTTCGTTTTTTTTTTATAAAAAGCATCAACAATTGCACAAAATAGGTACATACATAGCTGGTAAGGTTTTAATGTATTGTTCAGATGCAGATATTTAGAAGAAACAGGCATGTAAATAATGGTGAATTTAGAATTAAAAACTAAAATGTAAGTGATCGCGCCATTTACTATGGTGATGCATTTTTATATCTAGGAAACGTTGAATAGGGCGCTTTTGATCACATTTTTTATATTAGTTAGTATGTGTATTTGCTATCATTATTAAAGGAAATAATTACTTTAAATCTATTCAAACTTTTTCATTACCTGTGCGCTAACTAGTACCTATGTCAATAACATTATCTTATTAAGTAATGTCCTGAAGTATGAAGTAATATCGAACATATTTTTCTATGAACATTTCAGAATGAAAATCTATTGGAACAGTTTTAAAAGTTCCTATACATGACGCACCTTCAAGTCTATCAACTTAATCCAAAAATCATGGTTGATCATATCGAATGATGTCATTAGTAGGTACAACACTGGCACCGATTCCATTGTCTTTCTCTAAACTAAATTTAGAGTTTTTGCATCCTTCTCATTTGAACAATGCTAAAAAGGGACAGAACATGAACTTTACATTTAAACACTCTAAATTTTAGTGCACGCTACAAATTTAAACAGTAGGCTCGCGACTGTGCGCTAAAATCACGGGTTTTATACCATCTAAAAATTAAATTTATAACTGTCAAACTGCGTCTGTCCTTTTCATATTACATTAGTAAGAAGGGGATGCGAATACTCTAAAATTATGTTGTGCTCAGAATCAGTACCAGTTGGTTTCTCACAAGTTAACAAACATATAACGTAAAATTTAACTTCTCACGCGCCATTTTAACTTTTTGTGTCGAATTTCATGTCAAAAGTAAGATTTTAGCCCTTATTGTAAAGGTGAACCGTACTTCTGACATGACAGTTGAACCATAGAGCTAACTACCATAGAGTTAGACTATATGAATATGAATTGTGAACTTTTTGACTATTGAGTGAATTGAAAATCTGTATCAGTTTACACTTGGCTGTTTTTCCATGCGGACTATACAACTTTACAAAAGTTAATTTTAAAACAAACTAATATAATAAACGCGGCAGAAAGTAACGTGCATCAGCCTTTTTAGAATGTCATTTTGTCTTTGTAGAGCTTTGTCTCTGGCATTTATACCTATATGACGTTGGTCTCAACGACAGAGACAACGCTCTACAAATCCGCTATCTCCTTCTAAAGGTGTACATTACTTTCTGCTGCGTATTGTACATCTATTTACACAAAATTAACGCAACATACAAATATATGAACGATACCATAAACTTTTTGGATAAAGTTTAGGAAGGGCGTCATTAATCTACCCGGTTGGAATGACGTTAGATGAGCAAATGGCAATGGGTTTTACTGCCGTACTCAGAGTCGCTAATCGTTACTTAAGATTGAGTTAAAACGAGACAAATTTATGTGAGAGATATAGCTGTCTCGTTTTAACTAAACTTAAGTAACGATTAAGTCACATTTTTCTTGTCAGTCTTGCACGACCGGGTAAAACTTGAACCGTCACTAATAACCACTCGACTTCTAAAACAGTGCAAATCCTAACCATGTATATTTCAAAGTGTGTAAAAATTATATTATTCGACCAATATAGTTTCAATTATTTATGGGAAATATTATGCTATTATAATATACATAATGATATTTTGTAAAAAAAACATTCAGTCTTATATTTTCTTTGACGACTGTCAATATGTAAATTGTAAGTCCCGCAAATTGCTATTGCGCTGGAACCATGTCTCATTAATATCGAAATGACGTCAGCCCAAATAAAATATACCATCAACTTGTAACTTCAGTCTAGTGCTGACGTCACTAAAATGGCGGCCACGCTCATTAGCAATTTTCGGGACGTGTACTAGGTCGTATATTTTAATATGCACTTTTGCCCCAGCGCAATTCAATAATAGACTGGATTTCTTCTCACACTTGTAGCTCATGTATCATCATCATCATGATCAACCCATCGCCGGCTCACTACAGAGCACGGGTCTCCTGTCAGAGTGAGAATGGTTTTGACCATGTGCGGATTGGTAGACTTCACACACCTTTGAGAACATTATGGATCATCACGATATTTTCCTTCATCTTTAGAGCAAGTGATATATAATAAATTAAAACGCACATAACTCCGAAAAGTTAGAGGTGCGTGCCTGGGATCGAACCCCCGACGCCGATTAGAAGGCGGACGTCCTAACTACTAGGCTATCACAGCTTAGCTCATGTATAGTCGACTATAAAATTATTTTGCCATTTTTCCTGTAAATCAAAACTTGTCTAAGGCTCAGACTTAAATGTACTGTAAGCGAAAAAAGACCTTAATGCAAACGAAATTCAACCGGACGGATCGTAAAGTAATTTTATGGTTGATGTTACATTTTGATATTGAATCTGAAACAAGAATCGATTTTAAGGTATCGTTTGATGCGTTGGGAGGTGCAGAGGGTTGGAGGATAGGGCTAAAGCAAAAAAACAAGTACTGCAGTACGCGGCCGAAAGTAATGTACATCGGCCTTTAGAATGATATTTCGGCTTTGTAGAGCGTTGTTTCTGTCACTCATATGACGTTTTGTCGGTTTCAACGACCGAGACAGTGCTCTACAAATCTGCTATCTCCATCTAAAGGTTGATATACATTATTTTCAGCCGCGTACTGTATAGTACGCGACAGGTGGAGATTGGCAATCGGGGAGGGAACGCCCCGCACACCCGCGCAACCCGGTGCGGGCGAGTGCGGGTGACGTGTGGGTCTGCGGAGCATACCCCCGCCTCATACCCTGATTGCCATCCCAACCTGTCGCGGACTATACATGCCGAATTGAGGACCTCCATTTTTCTGGAAGGCGGTTAAAAATTGGTGTTTTCTCGTTGTACAATAAGAAAACGCTGGGGAAAAAATGTATACTAAAATATCAATAGATACGTCTGATCCTGATTTGTTTCAATCGTATTAGATAAATAGTTAAAAAGCTTAGTATGTTAGCGCATATACATTTTAGTCGAAATTTTTTCCACTAGTGTCTACTGTAACTGACGGAACATTTATTGGTGTTAGCTTTTATTGTTATCTCATTGTTACTAATACATTTTGTAATCAACTAATTGTCGTTGCGTCTACCGAATTATAAAATGTACTTACCTAGTACGCGGCGGAAAATAGTGTACATCGACCTTTAGAATGACGGCTTTGTAGAGCGTTGTCTCTGTCCCTCATATCGACGTTTTGTCGGTTACAACGACGTGATAAAGAGAATGCTCTTCAAAACCGCTGCTATCTCTTTCTAAGCCTACCTTAACGTTTAATGAAATATTACAATAGGAAACCTACTTAAACCAGGTGAAATCCTCTGTTGAATATCTTCGGTATCCATAAATGTCGACCGCCATTAAAAAATTCCCGCACTAGAGCGTATAAATTAAACGCCCTAGTATAGTAATTTAATGAAATGAAAGACAATGTTTAAGCAAATTAATATGTCTCTCTTTGAGCTTAAATCTGAATAAGCAAACTATTATGAGGTAGGAAATTGTGCGCACACGCAAATGGCTTTGATCCTGACAGTTGGAGCTAATTTTTCTGCTTGAAAATGACAATCATAATGCTTTTCTTACGAGACTTATCAAATTCGTCTTTGAAGATGATTGTAATTCCAACTATGTGGAGCAATCACCCCACACAAATTATATTGCGGTAAATGCAACGACAAAATTAAATCATGTGTCTGCTTTTATTCGTAACCGCTTGTACAGTTCATTTTATACGAAACGTAATAGTATTGTATGGTAAATGCGCCGAACGTCAAATTCGATGGATGAACGCTGTCAGGCACTTCTTCCAAATATTGTGAAGCTCTGAATAATTCGAAATATATTTATATTAACTGTTCAAATGCTGGTTTTATTTCAAACCCAGCGACAGTCCAGGCAGAGTGAATCGACGATAAGTCAAAGTAGCCGACATGAAATCAAAGAAGAGCTCTAAAGAGCTTTAAAAATCGGCGTTTATAGGCTAAGCGCAGTGTAGGACGACCTCTAGCCTGCTGGACCGATGACCTGAAGAAGGATGCGGGGAGCGGGTGGATGAGGAAGGCGGAGGACCGTGTTTGGTAGCGCGCTCTAGGAAAGGCCTATATGTAGCAGTGGACGCATAGGTACAGTTTGAAGTCTGCTTATCCGCACTGGGCCAGCGTGGCAGGCTATGGCCTAAAGTTAAGCCCTTCTCATTCAGAGAGGATCCAGATTGGGTTGATCATGATGATGAAAACTTGTTATAGCAATAAGGTGACCCCCAAGTCGATAGGTAAGTTTCTAAATGCATGGATGACCGACTGAAGGTTTAATAGAGGAAAATTTTATTGTAGAGATTATTGTAATAATTACTTATCTGGTCATGGATACTATCACTAATATTTTTAATAAGTAAGTAGGATAGATAATTAGTTTATTTGAGTCTCAATAATTTGAATTAAAACAAGGTTAGCTCTCAGGGTCTCGATCACGGAAAAGAATGTCTCATTCCACGAATCGAAGTCGCTTACCTATTTGTCGCTTAAATCAGTAACTCTAGGGCAGGACTAATACTATAAAAGCGAAAATGTGTCGGTCTCTCGACTAACGGTAACAGACAGACCGACCGACACATTTTCCGTGTTTTCACGGGTCATCTGTTTAACCGATTTTAACGAAATTTAGTAGGTACCTACTTACATACAGAGATAACTTGCACTCCGGAGACGAACCTAGGCTACTTTTTATCCAGGACAATCAATGTCTTCCCACGGGACATAAAATGAAAACCTTAATTCACGCGAATGAAATCGCAGGCATCTAGTATTATAAATGCGAAAGGATATGTAGGTAGGTACTGTCTGTTTGAACTACCTTTTCACGGGTCATTTGTTAAACCGATTTTGATAATACGGAAATTGGTAGAGAGAACTTGCATCCGGAGACTGGCCTAGGCTTTTTATCCCGGAAAATCAAAATCAAATTTTTAAAAATTACGCTAATAAAGTCGTGGGCAGTCATCTCATAAATTTATACTGCGCAATATTTGGTCTGTAGAACAAAATATTTTATTCTTAAAGATTAATTTGTATTTTTATAGATATGAACCTAAGTACTTCGGATACAAGGCTAGATAAAGAATGGGTCACGCTGGCATGTGCAATATTATTTTGAATCTAGTCTTTATACGAGCGTAGATAGAATGAGGGATCAATTTATATTGGACTCTGTAAAGATAAAGAAACTTGAAACACTGATCATCAGTCGTTAGTGCTGCGCTGCCAGTGAGCAGTCCACTGCGTCTGCGCGGAATTCGTGAATAATTAATTAAAAAGTGATTGATCGATTTTCAACTCAATCTTTACTGATAGAGAATCGATTTTCCAATATGTCGAAAGTTTTAAGTCAAGAATTACCAGATATCGAGGTCAGTTGATACGATATTTCGAAATGTTATTTTATTTTACGCCTAGTGTTCATTACACTTTAGTGTTCATTGTTTTCAAGGTTAATAAACTTGTTTGTTATTGTTGAATTTTTATAAATGAAGACCGAGAATAATTACTACTAGGTAGGTACCTACCAAGGTACATATAAACTTACCTAGGTAGGTCAAATAATTTTTGGTAGGTACCTAAAGTTACCTTAACCTATCATAACAGTACCTACCTACTTACGACAGACGACATTGTGATTTATAAGTAAATGGGATATAATAAATCGTGCGAAAAACAAATAAGTTGGTGACTGCTAATGGGATAGGTTAATATTAAAATTAATATGTTTGCGAAAAATTAAGATATTTAGCTATAATCTCTGGAGTAGGTAGGTACAATAAATACCTCATAATCTTCTAAATACTTCATATCTATAAAAATAATAATTAATCTAATCTTTTAATAAAAAAATTTAAGTGACTATATTAAAAACTAAAGCGTGCGAAAAAATACTAAGTAATATAACCCTTCGTCCGACTCGTACTTGACCGGTTTTAACTTTTATCGGTTATTATAAGTGATTGCATCTTACTTTTGGTTAATGTGTGCTGCAAAACTGCCACAAACAGAGATTTTTTCGCATAATAATTTAAACACTGATCGGGCTCAGTAACTAGGTATACTTACCTACTTATTTTTAAATCACCATTTTCAGTACCTAGGTACCTATTTGTATTCGCCCTCGAGATTTCGCACATTTCAGTATTTCAGTGATCAAACGGTTTTCTCGAAACCTATTGAACAGTTTCATAAATCATAGGTACCTATCTAGTGTGAAATTACATAATTATTCAATTATTTCGTATCTAGATCGAAGATATTAGATAGGTACTTGCCACCTACTAAGTTGGTGCCATGTAGGTATGTGCCTAATTCGACAACCAAAAGTGAATGTGGATTTCCACTATCTAGAGAATTTGTACCTACTTCACATAATAATAGATAGATACCTAATATAGATAATCAGTAGTACCCTTATCAGTAGATACCCATATTTACCCTTATTATAAATGCGAACGTGTGTTTGTTTGATGGTTTGTCCTTCAATCACGTCGCAACAGAGCAATGGATTGACGCGACGTCGTACGCGTGGAATTAGGTTTTAAAAATCCCGTGGGAACTTTTTGATTTTCCGGGATAAAAAGTAGCCTATGTCACTCTCCAAGTCTTAAACTATAGGTAGGTACCTACCCATGCAAAAAATCATGTCGATCCGTTGCTCCGTTGCGATGTGACTGAAGGACAAACCAATAAACCAACAAACAAGTAGGTAGGTAAGTATTTAAAGTAGGTAGGTACCTACGTTACATTTTCATAAACTCTTTTTTTAAGCAGTTACATATCCTTATCTACATTTGATATTCCAGAATTTACTAAAGTTAAATCCGACGGTAAAGCCCTACAGTAATTTGGTGCCGTCGGCCCAAACCAAGAAGAACAAACAGCACTGGAAAAGAAATGCCGACAGGAAATGTGGTGTAAGTAAAAAGTATATACTTAACCCGAAAAATTTAACTCCTGTCGCGCCATTTTAAGTTTTATCTCAAAATTCATGTCAAAAGTACGATTTGAGCAGATTTGAGCACTGAGTCCTTATTTTAAAGGAGAACAGTACTTTTGATAGGTATGACAGTTGACGGTTGACCCATGAAATTAAAATGGCGCGTGAGGAGTTTTGAACGGACTATAAAAAAAGTCCTAAATGTAGTTCATATAAAAATACATTCCACGAAAGTTGACAAAGTGCTAGTGCTGACTGCGATCGTATCACGCGCGGAGCACCGGACTTTGGGCGTGAATTCCCCTGAAACACAACTCAAGAGTCGGATGACCTTTTAAGATTGGAGCAGTGCACATAAAGTAAACGCAACGCATTCATGTTGCGTAAATACGTTGATTACAACGTATATGACGTTGACTATACGCACACTATATTTCAATAGTTGACGGTTGATCCCTATTCGATCTTTGGGAAATTACAGTTTTTGAAACAAAGTGTCTATGTAGTAGCCTACTACCTACTACGAGTAGGTAGGATATTCAAACAATATCAAATTATTATGAGCTCTTCAAATCGTATAATATCTACCCATAACATAACCAGTTAGGCAGTTAACCGCCAGTTCATAACAGGCGATTAAAGTTACATTACCGTTGTGGTTAAACTTTGCTTTCACACAAGTCAGGGCAGTTAACTTTGCACGAAAATTTTACACTAACCTTTAGTGCCAACTATAATATAATGGAGGTATGAATACTAACTTTTGCAACCACTTTGCTTTTTATTTGTGGTCAAAGTTCCAACTTTAACCGCCCTATCTACCTAACATTTGCTTAACTTTGAAACTTTCATGCCGTAGGAATACTAATCTGTAATGACTATACTGTATACCTACCTAACCCCTGTTCTGTTTTTTAGACATGTCCGACTTTGGAGAAAAACTTTGATGACATCAAACACACGACCCTGTCTGAACGTGGAGCGTTGAAGGAGGCTGCGAGATGTCTGAAGTGTGCAGATGCCCCTTGCCAAAAGTCCTGCCCTACGCAGATTGATGTGAAGAGTTTTATCACTAGCATCGCTAATAAGGTGAGTTGCAGAACTGTACCTACCACTTACCAGTAAGTATCTCAACAGTTAACACATTGTTGAGAAATCTGGGGGTAAGCACAAAGTTTGTGAACGCATTGCGTTAATTTCAATTTTCGTGGTTGGCTAAATCTTGTTGCAAATTGTACGTCACTCAAGTCAGTAGTGAGAGAACTTCAGCCATTGAGAGGTAAATCTTCAGCATCATCTCAGCCCAATTGTCGGACCACTACTCAGCACGGGTCTCCTCTCAGCACCAGAAGGTTAGGTACCACGCTGGCTTGGCTGCTACGAAACATTATGGGTAACTCTCAGGCATTTAAATTTTCTCAGACGATCGTCAACAGGGTCATTTGCGCTTGAAAAATTCGTGCAATCTATTTAAGAAACGTACGACTCTGTATCTAATATTTATCGATGTTTGTCGATGATTGCTGTGCCAGTGTAAATTATATGATAATACATCCATTTGAATTCGGAATATTCTATCATTGATATGTATCTCTCCTCTTCTAGAATTACTATGGAGCAGCGAAAGCCATCTTATCGGACAACCCCCTGGGCCTCACATGCGGTATGGTCTGCCCCACCAGCGACCTGTGCGTCGGAGGCTGCAACCTACACGCCAGCGAAGAAGGTGCCATCAACATTGGGGGATTACAGCATTTTGCCGTAGAAGTAAGGACAAATTTGTTTTCCCTTTTACCTCTCATGGATATATTGGTAAACATATTGCAATTTTTAACCATTAGTTAGACCCGATTATAAAGCCTATGCCTAAAGAGAGAGATCGGAAGTAATTTCACAGAAAAACAGCATTTATGTAGGTATTTCTTTTTCAAATTACAGATATTCATGAAAATGGGCATACCCCAAACCCTGGACCCGAATACGAAGCCTTTAGCAAAAGGGGGAGACCAGAAGATCGCTTTAATAGGAGGTGGTCCAGCCAGTCTCAGTTGCGCTTGCTTCCTGGCTAGACTTGGCTATAAGGATATCACCGTTTATGAGAAGGAAAAATATCTTGGAGGACTGAGGTAGACATATACTGTTATTTACTGATTGGTGGTTTTCTTGGGGTCCTAAATCATTTAACAAGTCCTGATGAAGCAAGATTAATACGATTGTCGTACAAAAGTAAATATATCTGAAAACTAAGAGCAGCAGCAGAGAAAATTTTGGAAAAGTCTCCATTCAATCTCTGTGCTAGGAATTTGAATTAACCTTCGTGATGTAAAACTGCCCAAAGGCTTAAAGTACTTCTTAAGTCTTTGGGCAGTTGCCCAAATCCAGCCAAAAATAGTACCTACTCGTAGGTACGCTCTGAATTGCGATTGACTTTACATTTGCACACCTTAATTGAGCGGAGAGTTATAAGTTTAAGAGAACGATTTGTAAGATTAGCACAACTTATTTAAATACATTTTTAGTTCATCAGAAATTCCTCAATATCGTCTGCCGTACGACGTGGTGCAGTATGAAATAGATCTAATCAAGAACCTTGGAGTCAAATTTGTTACCGGCAGAAAGCTTTCCACTAAGGACATAACTGTTGAAGTAAGTAACTATGTTATTTATTGGACCTTTTTAATAGCTCGACACAATTTGCTGCCATAGTACTAGAATTTTCCATTCATACAACTTTACAGATTAGCACCATATTTGCCTAATGCCCAGGTTTTTTGTTTAAATTAGGTGAGAGTTGTCCAGCGTGGTGGTTTATGACCTAAACCTTTCTTATTTTGAGAGGAAACCCATGGTCAATAATGGGCCGGGTGGATGACGTGAGAGAGCTATATAATTCTTAACTTTTTTCAGAGTCTATTGAAAGAACATGCAGCAGTTTTTTTGGGCATTGGCATGCCAGAGCCCAAAAGTATACCAATCTTCAAAGATTTAACACCAGACATGGGCTTTTACACTAGCAAAGATTTCCTACCACTTGTATCTAAAGGAAGCAAGAGGGGTATGTATTAAATGATAAATTTGATTTTTTGTATGCAATAGCTTTAGTCTCGTGCTAAATGCTACCAACTTCTTTTAAGACGTCCAATAGACGATAGCTTCGGCATCAGTTTATTTCGTCAATCAGGAGTGATAAATGAGCGAAGAATTATTTAGAGAAGAATGTGGAAGGCATAGATTAAGTATTGGTCTCGCTCCGCTGAAGACTTGTAAAAACACAGTATTTGCATCAATTGCATTGACAAGCAGCACCTTTTTAGGGTTCCGTACCCGAAGGATGCCAATGGGACCCTATTACTAAGTCTCCGCTGTCCGTCCGTCCACCCACCCGTCCGTTTGTCTGTCATCGGGCTGTATCTCATGAACCGTTACGGGTAGTTACAGTTGAAATTTTCACAGTATGTGTTGCTATTGCTGCTATAACAACAAATAATAACTTTTCAAAATGGCCGCCATGAAGTTTTAAAAATAAATAAAAATTGTTATTTCTTATAAGATAGTACGGAACCCTCCGTGTGCGACTCCGACTCACAATTGGTCGATGTTTTTAGGTATGTGTGCTTGCAAGACATCTTTGCCCGAGTTGTACGGCAACGTGATAGTATTGGGCGCAGGAGACACAGCGTTCGACTGCGCCACTTCGGCTTTACGTTGCGGCGCCAGACGAGTGTATGTGGTGTTCCGGAAGGGCTTCACCAACATCAGAGCTGTGCCTGAAGAGGTAAGTCTTCCGCTTATCATCATTATCTTCATCAATCTAGTTTTTAAAAGGACATGTTTCGAAGCAAACAACTGTCCAAAAATTGTTTAGTACAACAAAAACTGGTGTGTATTGGTTGCACAAAACATGACCGTCGGGGAATGCCTTCTCCCTATGTATAATCCTGGATCTGCACCTAAAAAAATATCTCTAATTAATAGGTATTCTATATTTTATCGGAACCTCGCAAATATTTTTATATTGTGAAAACGTAGAATAATTATGATTGCAGGTGGACCTAGCTAAAGAAGAGAAATGTGAATTCATACCTTTTATGTCACCTCAGGAAGTCATCGTTAAAAATGGAAAGGTATGTAGGTATAACAATTTTATTCAAATTTCTTATAATAATATAATTTTTAATTGTACATGTTTTAACCTAAATTTATCCTATCTGACCTGCCCTACCTTCATCGTAAATTTTTCAGATTGTAGCGTTAAAAATGTGTCGAACGGAGCAATTAGATGATGGTGAATGGATAGAGGACCCAGATCAAGTTTTGCAACTAAAAGCTAACTTTATCATATCGGCATTCGGTTCTGGACTCTATGATAGCGATGGTAAGTTATTATTTCAGCACTACGGTACCATAGACCATAGGTAGAAGCTAACCATCTTACCCAACCTTAATTTCGAAATGCATCGAGTTAAAGGTCAAAACAACTGCCAAGAAACTTGGTATCCTGATTCCTGAACAAGGTGAAGCGGTGCTTCACGCCAAAAACAACGCATCATTCTTTATCAGGCTCAAGTTCGGTCTGGTATAGAACCACCACTGCTCCATGCTGCTGCATGGATGGCCACCTTTGGGATGGCTCTGCCAAGTACCAACTCGATGCATTAGACTCGATAGCGCCCAAAGATTCATTGGGGATCAATCACTTGGGCAAAATTGCACGATACGAATCGCTAAGGTGTGGAATGCTCTTCCAGCGTCCGTGTTTCCTGCCACGTATAACTTTTAATAGTTACTTACTGTCGAAGCAAGAGTGAATAGGCATCCTCTTGGCAAGCGCGCTCCAAGTTAAACCTCATCATTGCTTGTTGTCAAACGCAAGTCTATCGCCCAATTAAAGAGGTTAATTTCCGAAAATTCGAATAGTCAAATATATTTTTTAATATTTTAGTAAAGGAAGCAATGTCAAACGTGAAACTCAATCGCTGGGGTCTACCCGAAGTGGACAGTACATCTATGCAGAGCGTCAGTAACCCGAAAGTGTTCGTGGGTGGCGATTTAGCTGGATTAGCGGAAACCACGGTAGAATCCGTGAACGATGGCAAATCCGCTGCTTGGTACATGCATTGCTATTTACAGGTACCTAAATCTGTATTTTATAGACGCCCATTTTCAGAAATGAAGGTCTGCTCAGTTATTCTGGATTTTGATGAGTACTGCTTACCTAAGTTTTCATCAGTCAGAAAAAATGAAATATGTTTACGTTGAATATTTATATGAAGGTTTTCAGTCACGGTCGCACGTTCACATTATATGCATTATTCAAATAGCGTTTTCCTTTTAGCTGTCTAATACAGCACTTGTTTGCTACTAGAATAATGTGATCAGCTTGAGTCCAGTACTGGGGTGGATGTATTAAATTTACCCATGCGAACTAGTTATTAAAACTATTTAAGTTTCAAATAAAATGAAAAAAGGCCGTAATCAACGGCAATAAAATCGATAGACATTTTATCTAATTGTTACTTTAGTTCCAGTACCAAATCATAATTTTCCAGGAGCAATTTCCAAGATCTCTTATTGGTTTCCCCCTACCCAAATAGCTAACGTACCTACTATAAAATTTTCTTGATTTCAGGGCATACCATTCGACTCACCAGTGGAGCTGCCAAAGTTTTACTGTCCTATAGACGACGTAGACCTCTCAGTGGAAGTGTGCGGCATAAGGTTCGAGAACCCCTTCGGCCTGGCCAGCGCGCCCCCCACTACCAGCTCGCCCATGATTCGGCGCGCTTTCCAACAGGGCTGGGGCTTTGCTGTCACCAAGACCTTTGGTCTTGATAAGGTATGCTCCATTTTTAGTATATTATGTTCGTGCTCTATAATAAATGAAGGGAATGTGTGGTGAGCTGGTAATATGCACTCGACAACAATAAAAGATCTTCCTACAGACTGATGTTAGACAGAATAGCGCTCTGTAGAGAAAACTCTGTTAGCGAGATTAAGGATCGCGTAGCGACATCTAATAGGCTACTTGACAATTTTTTTAAGTTGGTCTTAAATGGTTAATATTTGTCCTATTATATCAAAAAAATTAACACTATATTTTTTTGCGCCCTAAAAACCGTAAACAACAGTATAACCACAGGGTTATACTGTTGTTTACAAATGCATGACGTCAGAGCACAGATAATCTATCGGCCAAACATGGCCGACAGTGTTTTCACCTGTCTAAGAAAAATATTTTTTTAAATTAAAGTTTTACGGTTTTTAGGGCGCAAAAAAATATAGTGTTAATTTTTTTGATATAATAGGACAAATATTAACCATTTAAGACCAACTTAAAAAAATTGTCAAGTAGCCTATTGTTGGTCGTAAGTGGCTTCTTCGCAGGTGCGAAATCTTAATGATTAGGTGGTTGTTAGAGATTACCTGTGCTACACGTTAAACAAAACGTCGAAACTAAGAAAAGTATTTAAATAAAGAGCTTTTCGGCACCTATCTGGGGATCGCGGATCTGCAATTTGAAACTGGTCTGTATCGCCAGAATAACGCTTGATATTTTCTTAAAATTTTTACAGGATTTAGTAACCAACGTATCTCCTCGAATAGTTCGAGGCGTAACCTCAGGAGAGAACTACGGTCCAGGACAAGGATCTTTCCTGAACATAGAGCTCATATCGGAGAAGTGCGAAGCGTATTGGTGTCAGAGTATACAGGAACTGAAACGGGACTTCCCCACCAAGGTAAAGTTAAAGGCTAGAAGTTGGCACGACACTTGACAGTAATGGGGGTCCACAGGCAAAACTGATCTCAGAGGGCGCCACAAGAGGTCCGGCCAGTGTCAAATTAAAATCAATATTCTTGTTTATAATTATAGACCTTACATTGGATCTGACAAATTGAATTCAATAAGTTAAGCCTCCTTAAACCACTTTACAGGTTATAATAGCATCAATAATGTGCTCCTACGATGAGCAAGACTGGACAGAGCTGGCACAAAAGGCGGAAAATGCTGGCGCTGATGCTTTAGAGCTCAACTTATCATGTCCTCACGGTATGGGCGAGTCTGGAATGGGACTTGCGTGTGGTCAGGTACGTTGATCCTAGTTGGTACTTGGTATGTTGGTACGTAGCCGTCTCTCTAGTGCTAGTTTATTCAACTGCCCCAGTTCGACTGCCGGATCGGGCCAAAAGAGTTATTGGATTTTTCTGCCAACAAATGAGTAGCAGCCTGACGTTAGTAGTGGCACACTCGCGTGTTTTGGAAAACACGTCGCTACCTAAAGCCGTAGTTGGCCTTGCTTGCTTGCAACAATCAGTTGTTGGAGAGATCAGGTCTGATTTCTGATCGATTATGAGAGCAAGGGAATTAGAGTGCACCTTTGTTTGTGCACACACTTGTAAACTAAAATGCACGCATTTGAGCATGGAATGTACAAAGCCCTTCTCATTCTGGTAAGAAACTTGGAAATCCATGTCCATTACTAAGTAGTCAAAGTCAAATCATTTATTCAAAGTAGGTACCTAGGTACTCGACAGAAAATAATGAAAATCGACGATCGAAAGGAGATAGCGGATTTGTAGAGCATTGTCTCCGTCGTTGAGACTAACAAAACGTCATATAGGTAGGTATGAGTGACAGAGACAGCGCTCTACAAAGCCGAAATGTCATTCTAAAGGCCGATGTACATTATTTCTGCCGCGTACTGTATCAAAGTGCTATTTTACTCTTTCTTGATAGTCAGTTGTTGGATTTGTGGGTTATTATAGTGATGATAATTAATTGCGTATATCTGCCTACTTAAAACTTAAGGCCGGCGATATACTTGGCTAATCTCCGTAAAAGCAACAATAATTTTCAGGATCCAATATTGGTGAAAGGAATATCACAATGGGTTCGCAAAGCAGTGAAAATTCCATTCTTCGTCAAGTTAACTCCAAACATCACAGATATCGTGACCATCGCCGTTGCAGCATATGAAGGTAAGCAATCAAACTAATCTCTATATATAAAAGGTAAAGGTGACTGATTGACTGATCTATCAACGCACAGCTTTGGCTTTCTCCAAACCCGCTCAAGGGCTCTGCTTTCTTGGAAAGATAATGTATTTGTATTAATAATATTTATTTTAGGTGGTGCTGATGGGGTGTCAGCAATCAACACGGTGTCAGGTTTGATGTCCGTCCGAGCAGACGCTACTCCGTGGCCTCAAGTTGGTAAGCATAAATGGTAGTTCTTGCAATTCACGAAGGTGAGTGAACTTTACTTGTGGTTACGTCGTATACACGGACATTGCGTAAGTGTGCGTGCATGTCGGACCAATCAGTCGCGAGCAAGCGCTCGCAAACGCACACATTTACTGTACCTTACTTATACCGATACGACTTACACACAAGCATGATCCACTCGCCCTCGTGAAATGCAAGGACTGTATCTACTTTACTCAAAGACAAAATGGTTTAATGTCTTGCCTAAACATATCTCCTCGGCGGCGTTGACAGTGACGAGACGTTGACGCGGTGACGATTTTTTTTCATTCACTCGCCATTCCAGCGTTTACGTACGATAAGAAGCTTCGCTTCAATAAGTCTTTAATGAAACTTAAAAGCTACACAAATGCATTTCTAAATTGTCAAAAAACGATTTATGAAGGTCTTTAATTGCTGGTACCGGGTATGTGATTTTATTTCCGTACCGGTATGTATCTCTTTATACTTACGCGTATGAAGCTACCTCAAGGCTCCAGCCCAATTTTAAGGGGTAGGAAGTGGGTGAATGAATGAGGAAGGCGGAAGATCGTGTTGGTGGCGCGCTTTTCGAAAGGCCTACATTGGAATATCATTCCAGGTCGAGAGAAGAACACCACGTACGGCGGTGTATCGGGGAACGCGACTCGTCCTATGGGCCTGCGAGCGGTGTCGGCGGTCGGCAACGAGCTGGCCGGCTTCCCAGTGCTGGGCATCGGCGGCATTGACTCCGCTGACTCGGCGTTGCAGTTCATACTGTGCGGAGCTCCCGTTGTACAGGTTTGTTACCAAAAGCAACTAAAATTAACTTTATCTATGACAATTTCAGAGAGAATATATAGCTTCAACAAAACAAAAATTTTAATATTTTCCTATCCTTATATGTATATTTGTCAAATGCCTATTCCCAATGCTGAAAACATGTGGTGTCGATGCCGAGAAAAATATAAGTGAAAACGTTTGGTGAAACCAAGCCTAAAAGTACGTTAGTAGGTACCTATAACCTACTATGGTATATTCTGTGCTAAAAGTTAAATGCCTATGTATGTATATGAGTGAGCGAGCGAGCAGAGTACCTAAAGGCTTCACTTCTGCCGTGTGTCCCACGTAACACACGCCTAACGAAATTTTAATGTTTGTAGAGAGATTTTCAGCTCAGTCAATGTTAAAAATAACTCCTTACCTACCTAGTTAAAATGTTTAACTTTCGACACTATATTTTATTCGGAAGTATTATTCCATCACCAGATTTGTAGTGCAGTACAAAATCAAGACTTCACCGTCATAGAAGACTATGTAACGGGCCTCAAAGCGTTGTTGTACCTACGGTCGTTGGGGCTCAACGGCTGGACCGGACAATCACCTCCAACTATCAAACATCAGAAAGGCAAACCAGTTCAGACTTTGTATGATGAGAATGGCAAGGTAAATCACGAAACTTGAATCAGTAGAGTTAGTAGATTTTAAGGTTCTATTTCCGGATGGAACATAATTTGGGAATTCTATTTCTGTAAACCGAGCGGTGATAGCCTAGTGGTTAAAACATTGGCCTCCTATTTGAGAAGTTCGGGGTTCTATCCTGGGTAACACCTCTAACTTTTTAGAGTTATGTGCGTTTTAAATAATTAAATATCACTAGCTTTAACGTTGAAGAATAGCATTGTGAGGAGACCGGCATGCCTGAGAGTTCTCCATAATGTTCTCAAAGGTGTGTGAAGTCTGCCAATCTGCACTTGGCCAAGAGGTATACCCGATTTTTTTATTTTAGGTCCTCGCCCATTTCGGCCCTTACAACGAAAAACGTGAAGAAATGCTCCACAGCATAAGGCAGTCTTCCATATTAGATAACACACCCGATTGTCCGTTAAAGAAGAATGTAGTAAACGGATCTGCCACAGTACCTCGGATAAAGGATATTTTGGGCGAAGCTTTACCCAAAATAGGGACGTATAAGAACTTGGACAATACTAAGCAAGTGGTTGCACTTATTGATGACGTAAGTTGGTTTACTGAACTCATTTTTTTTAATCGAAGCTCGCCGCCTAGATTTGGTTTTAACATTCTATTGCAACAATAGAAAATTCTAGTTTCTGCAACAAATTCAATAAGACCCTGAGATTGTAAATTTTCCCAGGCAATCTTTTTAGAGATTAACATTCAGAAAACCTATCAATTACCTTAAGGATATAATGGTAGGTAGTAGGTACCCACATTTATGGAGACTTAGGGGCCTGTCCACTGACGCGGAGCCAATTATTTGAGATGTGTTGAGCAGTTTTCTCTGATTACCTATTGGTAGATGCTGTGATATTTTTATTCCGTCATCTGACAAAACTCTAAGTTAACTATCTGGGCTACGTTTCGCTTCAGTGGACAGGCACCCTTAGTATGAACGGAAAACTGACGGCAAAAAATTTATCTCCCTAAAATTTTAGCATATTTACGTACAGTAAACTACAAAGATATTACATAAACTAATTATAGGTTTTCTAGAAGAGTTTAGATAGTACAATTAGGGCTCGGATGCCTAATGATTTCCATTTATTTAATTTTAGGATATGTGCATCAACTGCGGTAAATGCTACATGGCCTGTGCGGACTCAGGATACCAGGCTATTGAGTAAGTTATTTAGTAGTATCAAATATTAAGACGTCATTTTTTGGGTTCCGTAACGAAAGGCTGCCAGCGGGACCCTATTACCACAGTTTTACGATATTATTAAAAATACGCTTCCGCTGTATGTCCGTCCGTTTGGCTATCGGCGGGCTGTATGTCGTTAACCGTTGTAGAGAGTTAAAATTTTCACAGAATGTGTCTATTGCCGCTATAAATAATGAAATCTCTGGTGCTGCAAATGTTCATGGGCGGCGGTAATCACTTAACATCAGGTGACCCGCCTGCTCGTTTGCTCGCTATATCTATTAAAAAAAAAAAAAAAAAAAAAAAAAAAAGAAATAATGAAAATTACAAAATGGCCGCCATGAATTTTTTTTAAATTAGGTGTTACTTTTTATACGATGCTACGGAACCATTCGTGTGCGAGTCCGACTCGCATTTTACATTTTATACCGATTTTTTTGTAGGTTTGATCCGGAAACTCATATCCCGCTTGTAACAGATGATTGTACGGGATGTACGCTATGTCTGTCTGTATGTCCCATCATTGATTGCATATCGTAAGTTCTATTATCTACTATTTTATTAAGTATTTTTTACTTTTATTTTGTGAATACCTTGTATGTAAAAGTTTTAAAACAAATAATAGGTACAGTACGCGACAGGTCGAGATGGCAATCGGGGAGGGAACGCGCCGCACACCCACACAGCCCCCGCGCTAATCCGGTGCGGGCGAGCGCGGGTGACTTGCCTCATACCCCAATTGCCATCTCAACCTGTCGCGTACAATAAGTATTTAGGGGGGAAAAAAACAATCATTTTATTTAGCTACAAAAAATAATTTAAGTATAGGACATTGTTTTAGCTATTGGTTCTACCCTTATAAGCTGTGGTATTATTAACAAAAAATGAGCGTTTTTAAGATGCCTAGGTATCTTATATTTTTCTAACTTTATACTTCATACTTGCTATTTTTAACAGACTTCAAAAAAGGAGGAGGATCTCAATTCATCAATTTTTTTTTAAATATTAATATTATTGATTGATTAATTTAAAAATCTTCTATTATCCAGAATGGTGCCTAAGAAAATACCGCACATTATCAAAAGAGGTCTACATTACGAAGTGCATCCTGTGACACCTTTGGACGGCGTATGCCAATAGGAAGGAGTAAGGACTACAAATGAAAAATTACAATAATTACTTAGTACAAAAATCATTTATATTAAAAACTGTAAAAAAATATAATACTTTATTACTTAATATAATTTAGACTTTTATTTTAGCTGTTAATAACTTTTTTATAAAGATCTTCTGCATCTTTTTTGGCTTTGTCCCAAAGGTAAACCCAGTCATTTGAAGGATTTACTTTTAAACTTAAAGCTGAAATAGGCTTTGGACAGTTGTAGTGACTTTTAGTCACCACCTGTTCTTTTAATTTTTTAGTTTTCTTTTCATGAAGTTTTTTACAAACCAAGCATTCGAATTTTGTAGCTACCTTTAATGAGTCTGTTTGGTATGGTCGACTGCTAAATTCTTGTATCAGTCTATTATTCGTTATTACTTCTTTGGTCTTGTGTATTAAATGCTCCTCATATAAAGTGTCATTTTTTAATAATTTCTTTATATATTCACTCATATTTGACGGTGTTGAATAGTCTTGGATGAGAATCGCAGATTTGTTGTTCGGAAACCAATCTTGTATTGAGGGAGATCCAAAATATATTGGTACGCTACCAACTTTGATAGCGCGCCAAAACTTCTCTGTAACATAATCTTCACAAATTCCATTTTCCAATGCTAAAACAAACTTGTATCTTGCAATATAATGTAGGAATTCATTATCGTTTAAATTATTTAAGTAATCATCTCGAAATTTCTGTGGCATTTCCTTGTTTTTCAAACAAGCGCCGTATGAATCAATATTAATAAACTTCATCAACTCTTTTACATATGCATCTCTTTCTGTTGCAGTTTCACAGTCGGACTGTAAATACAATATAGGTGCTATATCTTCTAAAAAAATATTTTTCTTAGCTGTCGGAACAAAATATTCCTTACTAGTAATATCCGACCAAGAATCTAAATATTGTAAAGGAAATGGAATGTCACTGTATCTGCTGAAAGTTGCAGAATAATTAAATAGACTCAATATTGGCTCGTGCAATAACTCTTGCACATTTCTTGGAGATTCTTCGTGATACAATCCCCATATCACTTTGCTAGCTTTTCTAGGTAAAGGCAAGTCATCGAAATGTATGTTACTTGCATAAAAGAGATATGCCTCAACATTGTTATCTTTTCCTCCATTCTTATCACTGTAAACATCACACTTTAGATTTTCTTTACAAGTAATAGTTTCTGAAGTACTAGGAAAACCTGTTGTCCACCATACTATAACAGGATTGCTCGAATCAATACTAAGTTTCTCTTCTCCATTACTCCAAGTCCAAATAAAAAAGGATATAAAGAACACAGCGCAAATCAATAATACTTGGTTTAAAGTCAATCTCAATATTCTTTTATAAATGCAAACAAAAACTTTGAACACAGAATGCATGTTAAACTGTATGATCCTTTTAATTTTAGCATTATTTCTATTTGTGTACATTCTGATAGGTACACTGTTAGTGCACATATCACTTTTTATGTCAGGATGTTGTTATCATATCCTGTTATATTTCCTCCGTAAATAAAAACAAAGTAAAAGAGCTGCAGCATTTGATAACTTTAAAATTGTAGTTAAAATGTAAGGCCTCTTTCTTTCTTAATATAGTAAAAGTCCAAAATGAATGCAATCATTAAATCAATATAAAACAGTCCATATATGGCTCCAACAACTTTGCCAATGAGAAAAATATTGACTAAGGCTATAACAGTCAAGATAAATTCAATTACGATGTAGTAAAGCTCTGCCTCATATTGGACTTGATCAACAATATACAGTACCATTAAGTATAAAGACAGCATAAGAGTGGGTCCTGCAACCAGGCAATGCAGAGTGTCCACTGGCTCCACAATGTGAGGTATTATATTGAGTAGAAGAGCCAATACCTAAAAGTAAGATTTACCCACTTGTAGTAAAGATTTAAAGCAACTAAAGTTAAGTATGCACATTAGGTAATTGTAGGGAGTACAAAGTGTAGTACATAGGTTTCTATAATAATAGGTAGGTATAAAAAATCTATACTGAACACAGTAATTGTACCTACTATTTAAAATAACAATAACAACATATTGAAGTAAAATTAAATATTTTATTTAATAAAAATAAGCTTTGAATAGTTCATCACAATATAAACCCCCGTTCTCGAATAACAAAATACTGATCTATACACAATGCAACAAGGAGGTGAAAATAGAAGAGTCCATAAAAAGAAGTAGCGAGATCTGAACTTAAGATAGCTCCAACAAATGCTGCTAAGTGTAAAGCTATTTGAATAAATAAGTAGAGTTGTTCGGCCAGGTTATGCATTTGGTCCACAAGGTACAGTATGATGAACATTAAGGACATCATGAGCGTAGGTGCTATCGCAAGGCAGTGCATGATACCAGCGCCATTAAACACAAACGGTATAAGCATCGATAGCAAGGAAATTACCTAAAAGTAAACGGGTTCAGTCATTTCATATTCGCTCGTCCTCAAAAAGTATTTAAAATAATCCATGTCAGTTATGTAGTTCTAGTCCTGACACCAGCGTCGATATAAAACATTTATAAAGTTCATTCTAAACTAACTGAGGTTTGTTACAAAACTCTAATATATTATAATCAAAGTAATAGAATTTAAAAAAAAGTTAAAAACTACTTGTTTACGAAATGATAGCGAAATGTGACATGTATAATGTCAAAGTCAAAAGTTCATTGATCTAAGTTTTGGCATCAAGGGTTTTGAAAAACGTTTAAAAACATTTTTGTAATCAGGTTTCCATAAATAAATTAAACACATTTTTACCATAGTATCTAAATATATGTAATCTCATATTTAACTAAATTATTGATTAAAAGTTATTCGTAAAACAATCTATCAAGCACAGCTAAATGTACAACCTCTTTCATTTGCAATTAAAAATAGGTCAAGAGATAGTGCTGTTAACAAGGCGAAATAACATGCACCATAAATTAACCCCTGCCAAACTCTTACAAGATTCAATAGAAAACACTGAATAAAAGCTCCGAACGTAAATAAGATTTGGAAAAACAAATACATTTTTTCCATGAACAATGGCACTTTTTTTCGTACATACAATATTATAAATAGAAATGATATAACTACAGTGGGCCCTGTTGATATGCAGTACATGTGACCTTGCGGCTTTGGGATTAACATCGGCAACAGGACAATTATTGCAAGCGAAATTACCTTTAAACAATTTTGAAACGTATAAAATAAGCAAAGTAACGATACTAATCTGTTTGTAAGAAATAACGGTCTAATTACTTACAAATTCAACTAATTTCATTATGAAAATGTTGTATCTTATTAATTCACTCCACTTTTTGTCGACGGGCACAGAATCTGTAAGCATAAAATATTTATCTGACTACATTAAATTAAACTTTTTTGAAAATGAGATTAAAATATTTTTATTTTATTTAGCCAGTCTGTAGTTAATATACGGTCTATCACCTACCATCGATTTGGAAAGATAATCTACAGAGGATCAGCAGAAGATTTGAAAATAAGTTCAGCAGTATGAGTAAGTGCATACTGGTGGACGGCAGGAGAGAGTATTGAGGAGGATTATCTACCTACCGGCCTCCCGAGTCCCGCCGCGATATCTTCCGAGGTAGGTATTCTTTGATACCGCAATGAAAAGTCTGCTACGGCCTGCGTTACTCCGAAGTTGGTCTCCAAGAATTGAACTACCTTATTTCAGTTGGATAAGACTTATAAATTAATAAGCTTTTTCTCGCAACTTCATCCACGTGGACTGCACAAATTTCATACCCCTATTTTTCCCCGTTAGGTTAGGTTAGGGAGCCAAATTTCCGCCCGATCCGTGCAGTAGTTTGAGCTGTGCGTTGATAGTTCAGCCAGTCAGTCAGTCAGCTTTTCCTTCTATATATTATGTATATAGAATAAATCCTCTGCGTGCCGTCCCGTCCGTCAATTTGCGTTGATGGCTCGTGATCCTAACTCTTTTTAAAAATATTATTACCATTTATTATCATATCAGACATCCTGTTTGATGAAATAGCTTTCTTGATGCAGAAAATAAGTTGATTTAATCAATTTCACATTTTCAACGTGCAGTTTTGTCTTTGAATCGATTCCTAATGATTATTTGTGTAAATTATATGTATTGTGATATTTTCAGAAAATACAAAACTTCCCAAAATACCCAAAAAATGACTTCTGTCATTATAGTTTTCCTCTATGTTTTCTTCATAGAGATAGTTTTCTTCTTTAGCAATGAGATTCAATCAAAATTTTTTAGTTGTTTTGGGTATTAAAAAGTTAATGTACGCTAAGCTTTATCAACATTGACTTGTTGATAAAGTTTGCGTGCATTAACAGAACTTGAATCGAGTTATTCATTTACGATTCGACTACACAAATACAATTTGTACATCTTGACTACAACACTACCTCCATAGACTAGAATTACTGTCAAGTGTCAAAATCCGCCGTCAAAATAGGTAGTCAGAAATGTCAGCCGTCGAGCGAAGAATTTCCTGTGAAGTGTTTATAGTGTGCATATTATTCAGTAATTAAGCAATGTTTAGTCATTTAATCAAGACATAAAAACGCAAAATGGAAGAGGAGGATCCCGTTGTACAAGAGGTAATTGTAAAAGTTTTACTATGATTAAAACGTGTCAAAAGAAATGAGGTTATGTTTACGTACGAAATATGATAAATGTCGGTGTTTAAAATGTTGTTTTTGTGTTCAGATCCCTGTATACTTGTCTCAAGCGTTGTCGGAACATCTGTACATATATCAATACCCGGTAAGACCAGCTAATAGAGATTGGAAAGATGTAAAAGTGACCAATGCCTCTATCAAGCCAAAGAACCATCTTGTACGTATGGAAATCGGTCTAGACACGTACAGTGATAAATACTGCCCCTCCAAAGGCGAACAAATTGCTCTCAACACTGATGGACCACAGGTATCGTTAGAAAATTCTTTGTTAGATTTCATAACCATTTCAATCTATTGACATTTGCTTAAGATTTATATTTATTATTTACTACATGCTTATGACTCCAAAATAAAATAATACAACCAGCTGAAGACTCAAGCATATGCCCCATGGTGTATAAAGAAAACAGCTCCACGAACATCTTGGTACTGAAACACTAAAAGAAAAATTGCCAAATACATTGTGGCCAAAGTAAACTAGCAGTCCAAATTGTTCCACACTGTCTAAAAAGGAAAAATAGTAAATTGAGAAATATAGTAAATATTATATAATAGAGTATCCTACACATTTGTTCATAGTAATAAAAATGCTACATTCATATTCTTAGTTGTATAGTTCCCCTACAGTCAGAAGACATCCTCCAAAAATATTACATTTTAATACACCCTGTAATTTTGTCATTTATGACCATATATTAGTAAACTACAATAATATATTTTAGTATTTTCGTATTCTTTATTATTAAGTATTTTTTTGCAATTTTAGTGCTTATATTGTTTATTTTATATGTAATTTAAGAAATATTAATATAATAGATGTATTATGATTTTAGGAATCAAGATACATAAAAGATAAAGAAAAGGAGAGATCTCAGTACTTTAGGAATGGCATTATGGATAAAATTGTGTATGAAAGCAGCGCCCCCTGTGTGGAAACACAGCACTATGCTGTAGCTGTGCTGCAGGATAAAGAGCTACATTGCACTCCTGTTCAAGGTTTGATGAAATTACCTTGAAACTTATAATATCACTCTAGATGATGCCAGTAACTTCATCTGTGTGGATTTAGGTCTTTAAAAATCGCGTGGGTACATTTTCTGGGTTAAAAAGCCTATGTATGTCTTCAGGATGCAAGGCTATATCTGTACCAAATTTTATCAAAATTGGATAACCAGATGGACAGTGAAAAGGTAACAGATAGACAAGTGTGTCACTTATACATTAAACTAGCTGATGCCTGCGACTGCATACACGTGGATTTAGGTTTTTAAAAATCCAGTAGGAACTCTTTGATTTTCTGGGATAAAAAGTAGGTTTTGTCACTCTCCAGGTCTTTAAATATATATTATTTGAGTTGCTTTTTTTCAAGTACAAGTAGATCAATTAAAATATTTTATAACTTCAGTTACATAACTAATCATCAAAAAATCATCAAATAATTTTATAACAGCTGTTAGATATATAACTTCTTGTTATATATCTAACAGCTGTACCCTGTAGGCTGTATGCATGATTTTTAATTAATAACACTTTTATTTTTGGGTAGCTTATGCTTCACTTCATCGGCGTAGACTACACAAATTTCAAACCCCTATTTCACACCCTTAGGGGTTGAATTTTCAAAAATTCTTTCTTAGCGGATGCCTACGTCATAATAGCTATCTGCATGCCAAATTTCAGGCCTATCCGTCCAGTAGTTTGAGCTGTGCGTTGATAGATCAGTCAGTCAGTCACCTTTTCCATTTATTTAGATTGATTGTTAATAATGAATATTGTATAAGTTTTTAATTGTCAATCCTCAGGTATAGTTCAACTGAGGCCATCTTATTCATATTTCGATAAGCAAGATAAACGAAAGGTCGACAAGAGCAAAGCCGAGAATTCTGATGAAGAGGAAAAGGAACCAGAGGCCCAACAGGTAAGAGAGAGTATTATAGGTCCATGGTAAGAGATTATATCTATTTATTTATTTAATCGTATGGCATTTTATTTTTAATAAGCGTGTCATTATTATAAAATACTAGTTTATGCTCACGACTTTGTCCACGTGGACTACACAAATTTCAAACCCTTATTTCACCCCCTTAGAGGTTGAATTTTCAAAAATCCAGCTGCGCGATTGCGGTAAAATGACAGCTACAATTTCACGATCGCCCGCAATCACCTCTGATTGGTTGATGCTCGCTAACTATTAGCTACAATGCCTTGTTGAAACAAGAATCGCACAAATTTAGCCAATCACAACATTTAACGATTGTAATAATGAGTGATGCATGTTTTACGAAATCGACCTACAGGTCTTATTAAACTATACCCATGCAAAAAATCACGTCGATCCGTTGCGACGTTATTGAAGGACAAACCAACAAACACTTTCGCATTAATAATAGGTGTAGTGATGAATGGAAAATATAGGTGTAACATTCATGTACATACTTACTCGTTTTTTTCAGGTGACAGTAAAATTTGCGCGCGTAGAAACTGATATGGCTAAGAAAGCACGAGAGAAATCTTACGAGTCCGTGTCACAGCGGATTGCCAACGAGCCGTGGTATGATGCTTTGTGGAAACACTCGGAAACTGATCATGCTGAGGTGAGTACAGATCTTGTATAAATATCCCCTGACACTATTGATTATGTACATTCGCTAATATGGTCTTGGACTGTAGTAATAAAATGATGTAATGTTTTGTATAGTGATAGTTTATGGGCGTAGAATTCATTATTAAAGAGAATATTTAAAACAAATAGATTTTTCGTTGTTTTTAACATAGTACATTTTATAATTTTTAAGGTGTGTTATTTTTTTTTCAGTCTCTCTATGCAGGCAAAATAAATCATTACATTTCATTACTTCGTTCGCGTGGATTTACATCTTTCAAAATCCTGCGGGAACTCTTTAATTTTCCGGGATAAAAAGTAGCCTATGTGTTAATCCAGGGTATAATCTATCTCCATTCAAAATTTCATCCAAATCCGTTCAGCCGTTTTTGCGTGATTGCGTAACAAACATCCAAACATCTGTAACGTGTACCTAGACGGTCTCGTTACACCTTTATTATAATTGTTTTCCTTTTTATTTTGCAATAGAATTTTGACACTGACAGGCATTTGTTTACATCGGTAACATAACCTCTACCCATTATTATCTTCAAGGAGACCATAGATCAGTGTTTTGACAGTTGTTTTTTTTTTAAACGAAATTTATAGTAATTGATGGAAGACATTTGACATGACTAATGACTTGTCACTTTTCTTCCAAAATTCGTACGTGATATTCGGCTCTCTCCGGATTTTTATGAAATATGAGACGTTTTGTGGCGAAATGCCTAGAAAGCAGTAATTTCGGCCTTGAAGGCTTCACCTTAATATGGATATTATGAAATAACAGCGCTAATGCGGTAAGTATCCAAATTGTATAACCTCATTGCGCCATACAATTTTCAACAAGAAAATTATATACTAACTAGAATTTTCTTGTTGCAGCTGTTCCCCTGTGTTCCCCATGTGTTCCCCTTGTGTTTCCCTATTTATCGCACTATGAGGTGATTTGCTTCAAAAATATGTGTTTGTGGAACCTGATTAGAACATGGTGTTGAAATGTCCTTTCACACAAATCGGCCTGCATCCGAAGATCTAGTGCGTCGGTTTATAAATCTTAATCAGGGAACTCTTTAAAATATCCTCCGGTGCGTGGCGAACGATATATTTTATTAATTTTAGTACAAATTTTTCATAACCCTAGGTCTAATATTTAATAATGTAAAGGGTACCTATATTTCGTAGAATTAAGATAAGGCAAGGAACGTAGGGACGCTATTCATAGTAATTTATTTTAAATATAAAATAAATAGAAAATAATTCAAATCCTTTTTTTGATTTGATCCACTAAAATATTTTTATATGACATTTGTCGCCCTGGAACAGAGACCTGATTCTTTTTTGGGATCCTAGTCGTGTTGATTCTCATGGTTTGGTGGATCAATATTTTAATTGCCGTCGTTCTTGTCTTACTTAGTGTTTTGTAATATTTTAAGGTGTATTGTAACCGTGTAACCTATTTATTGTATGCCTAGATACTAAGATGTTTGTCCTAGCATAGCTAATTTAAGTGTTCTTTCATGTTAATCAAGCGTAGCTTATTTTGAGGTATATTGTGTATTACTTATTATCTATTGCGAGTGAAATTTAATGATAAAGCTTTGTATATCTATAGATTTTGTAAACATTACCATGTTCGGTCAAGATTCTATTAGTATGTCTGGAACGGAGTATAGTTCATCACAAATTGTAAGTAATTATTATGTAAACAAGCATTTCAATCTTCAAAATTTAACTTAACATATTTTCTTGGTAAGTCTTTGTCTTTTAGAGTTCTTAATCGTATTGCCCTTAATGCCAACTACCTAAATAGGTATATTTCCTCTTAGGAAATTTAACCTTAATACTATATAGGAGTCGTCGTGGCCAATTTTCTTGGAAAATGTAAGGTGCACAGCGACAAATAACAACTTTAATATTTTATTGACATCATCCTTGGTTTTGACTTTTATATTATTTTGACATTTTATCCAAATTTAAAAACGGAGAATTTCATTGTTCATTTACAAGAAAATGATTTCTTCCTTTCTAAATTTTATACTTACCTACTTATTTTACTTTTTTTTGAATTTCATTGACTAGACAATGTTTGTAGTCCTAGGTCGTGGTTGTTTGGATTCGTTAGGATGTCATTTGATGTGATAAATGCACCGTCGAATTACAAGACTTTCTGATCGGTTATTTGGACAGATTTTGATAACAAACTGTTTTGTCACATAGATTTTATTATTACAGATGATTTATTTCGAACTTTTTACCCTTAACTAAATTAATTAACGTTCTGATGCAAGACGATGACTCAGGTCAACAACATCCTATTGCCTACTTTTCTAAATTATTATCTAAAGCTGAACAGAATTATAGCGTCACTGAGAGAGAACTTTTAGCTGTTTTGTTATCAATTGAACATTTTCGACCCTACGTGGAAGGTACGGAATTTACAGTAGTCACTGATCATGCCAGTTTAAAATGGTTGATGAATTTAACTAACCCCTCTGGTAGGTTAGCTAGATGGTCCACTCGTTTGTCACAGTATAAATTTAATATTATTCACAAAAAAGGTAGTAGTCATACAGTCCCTGATGCTTTATCTCGTATAGAAATTGCTGAAATTGTATCATGTCCAGAGGATATCCATGATCCATGGTATTCTAAAATTTTTGTAGAATGCCAGAAACATCCTTCAAAATTTAAAACTTATAAAGTAGAAAATGATACCTTGTATAAATATGTTAAGCCTAAATCTATTTTAAATCAAAATTTAGCTTGGAAAATAGTAATACCTAGAGAAAATATTTTAGAAACTATTAGAAATAATCATGATGATTTAAATTCGGTTCATTTTGGTATTCATAAAACCATAGAAAAATTGCGAATGCATTACTTTTGGCCTAGAATGTTCAAAGATGTCAAAGATTATATAAATAGATGTGATAAGTGTAAAGCATATAAACATTCAACTTCAGCTCCTTTAGGTTTCATGTCTAACCCTAAATTGGTCGATCGTCCCATGACTATGTTGTCTCTTGATATTGTAGGTCCATTGCCGAGATCTTATACAGGTTATGTTTACATACTTACCGTGGTAGATGTTTTTTCTAAATTTTGTTGGATCTTACCCATGCGTAAAGCAACTACTGGAACAATAATTAACTTATTACAAAAGGAAATTTTCTTGAAATTTGGCGTTCCGAAGATTTGCATACTTGACAATGGAGTTCAGATGACCTCTAGAGCTTTTAAACACTTTGCTAAAGAATATAACATTCCAAAATTATTTTATAACACTTTGTATACCCCTCAGAATAACCCAGTTGAACGCTTTAATAAGACTATTGAAACTTGTATAGCATGCTATGTTGAGAACGATCATAGAACCTGGTCTAAATATTTGCCCCATATACAGGCAGCTATTAATGGCACTATTAATCTAGTTACCGGATACACACCTAATTTTCTTATGTTTGGTAGGGAAGTTTTCCTCGATGGGTCCCTACATAAATTTAATTCTATCTCTGATCCTTCAGAGTTAGTTATTGGTAGTCGTTCTGATTATTCGGACGCACTTCTTACTTTGAGTAATATTTTTGATAAAACTGTTAGTAATTTGGCTAAATCATATAGACGTAATGCCAAATACTACAATGTGGGAAGAAAAGTCATTTCTTATTGTGTTGGAGACATAGTTTGGAGGCGCAACTTTGTGCAATCCAATGCTGCTTCGTTCTTTTCAGCTAAATTAGCTCCTAGATTTGTTAAATGTAAAATAATAAAGAGAATTTCAGATACTGTTTATATATTGAAAGATTTGGCAAAGAATAGTACAGGTAGATACCATATAAAAGATATTCTTAAAATTTGACAAAATTAAAACTTAAAATTAATTTTATTTTGAAAAGGACTAAACAGAAGCTAACACAATAAGGACTAATCATTTTGAGTAGGATTCTTTGACACTCCTTGTCAGTCCTACTGATTTTATAGGATTTTTGGCTATTTTGTCAATCCTATCCTTTTGTAGCTTGCGGCTATGCAGTTGCCCCGCACTACCTTATGTGTATATATTGTACATTTTTATCTTTGTAGTTCTTTTATAAGGGCTCATTTTGTATAGGATTTTTGGCTCCTTTGTCAATCCTATACTTATTTTTGGTTGCGGTTGTCTTTGTTTGCACCGTATTACCTTATTTTGTTGTAAATATGTACAGTTGTTTTTATGTGGGATTACGGTTTAGCACATGCCCCGTATTATCCTCCTGCTTGTTTCTGTTTTAATCAGTCAAGTAGTTTTGTACATATGTACAGCTCTTTTGTGGGATCATGGTTGGCACATGCTCCATGCTATCCTCCTGCTTGTGTCTGTTTAACGGGCAAGTGGATGTAAATATTTTCTTTTGGATGGGTCTTTAGTACTCATATTCAGCCTTGTCTCACACATGTGGACATGTATGCTATGTCCTTGCTTAGGCAGGACGGTGTTTTGGATGTCGCTCTTTTGTAGTGCATCATTTTGGGTGGTTCGACACTGCGCGGCGAGGGTGCCCAGTGCTTTGTCCAGTTGCAGACCATTCCGAAAACCCTTTAGCTAGGTTAGTTCGTCAATGCGCGGCGAGGGTGCCTCAGCGGGTTGAACGGGTGCAGACTAACTCTAGACTCTTTTTGTTTAGGCTAAGTGTTGTGTTAGATTGGTTTATCATTTCACGGCGTTAGTGCTTAGTGATCTGGTCAGTAGAATGCCAATTCTAATCACACACTCTTTAGAAAGTTTTCTTCTCTTCTTCGCTAGTTTGGCTTACCATTTCACAGCGTTGGTGCTACGTGTCTGGTCAGTTGAATGCCAATACTATGCAATTTTAGTTTAAGATAATTTTTTTTGCTTTGAAGGATTGCTTCTCAATCCGTATTTATTAAAGATTATTTGGTCGTTTTGGCTTGAATGAATTTAGATATTTAATTCTTCTTTTGTTTGGTAGTTCCCTTCGTTTTTGCCTTACAGGATTGTTAAGGGTAAAGAAAAAAAAAATTTTTTTTTTTTCTTTTTCTCTAGAAAGGGGAAATTGTAACGTGTACCTAGACGGTCTCGTTACACCTTTATTATAATTGTTTTCCTTTTTATTTTGCAATAGAATTTTGACACTGACAGGCATTTGTTTACATCGGTAACATAACCTCTACCCATTATTATCTTCAAGGAGACCATAGATCAGTGTTTTGACAGTTGTTTTTTTTTTTAAACGAAATTTATAGTAATTGATGGAAGACATTTGACATGACTAATGACTTGTCACTTTTCTTCCAAAATTCGTACGTGATATTCGGCTCTCTCCGGATTTTTATGAAATATGAGACGTTTTGTGGCGAAATGCCTAGAAAGCAGTAATTTCGGCCTTGAAGGCTTCACCTTAATATGGATATTATGAAATAACAGCGCTAATGCGGTAAGTATCCAAATTGTATAACCTCATTGCGCCATACAATTTTCAACAAGAAAATTATATACTAACTAGAATTTTCTTGTTGCAGCTGTTCCCCTGTGTTCCCCATGTGTTCCCCTTGTGTTTCCCTATTTATCGCACTATGAGGTGATTTGCTTCAAAAATATGTGTTTGTGGAACCTGATTAGAACATGGTGTTGAAATGTCCTTTCACACAAATCGGCCTGCATCCGAAGATCTAGTGCGTCGGTTTATAAATCTTAATCAGGGAACTCTTTAAAATATCCTCCGGTGCGTGGCGAACGATATATTTTATTAATTTTAGTACAAATTTTTCATAACCCTAGGTCTAATATTTAATAATGTAAAGGGTACCTATATTTCGTAGAATTAAGATAAGGCAAGGAACGTAGGGACGCTATTCATAGTAATTTATTTTAAATAGAAAATTATATTATAATTCAAAAACTTTTACAATTTTTCATTGTTTTGATCCTCCAACATATTTATCTGACATTTGTCGTCTCGTGAGAGAGTCCACGACGGAGTAGGCCCGAAATCCCTGCCTTGAGATTAAAGGTTCAGGCCTCTGCTCAGCTATCCGTGCGTCGTTCCTCCGGCTGGCTGGCGCCCGAATCTTATCTTATACTGTAGGGGAGGGCCATCCTTCTCCTACCCCCTATTTGCCCGCTGGAAGGAAAAAGGTAAGTATTCTCCACCTTACCTCACCATATAAATAAATTTCTTTATTTTTGTAATTTTTTTTAATTTTTCACCCGCGCATTGGGGGTGAAAAATATTTTTATATGACACATCGAAACATCCACACTTTCACATTTATAATATTATTATTAGGATTAGGATTAGGATTTATTTATTCTCATGTACATAAAGCTGGATATATGATGTTATTAAAAGACTTGGCTTCACTTCCTCTGTGAGTATGGATTGGCTCTTAAAAAACAAAAACATGCGTTTATTTTGTTATATATAATATTATGTTATATATATAGTTGGAGCGCCTGAAACTGTTCAGTGCGACATCGTCAGATGGCTCAGCACTTACGTTGAAGCCTTCAGACTATGTCCGCGCGCTCGTACCGCCCTCTACCGACGAGGCGGAAATGGCGCCTGCGACCAAGCCCTCCTTGCAGGACCAGATCAAGGAAATATTGATTAGTGGTAAGAGACTTTTGAATTTTGCATTTTTCCTTGTTTTTAGGGTTCCATACACGATGGGTACCAACACTACCAACGGAACCCTGTTACTGAGCCTCTGCAGTCCGTCCGTCTGTCTGTCAGCGGGCTGTATCTCGTGAACCCTTAAAGGTAGAGAGCTGAGATTTTCACAGAATGTATATTTCTATTGCTGCTTTAACAAGTCATAAAAATTTCAAAATGTCCCCTATGAAAATAAATAAAAATTAAAGTCTTATTTTGTTGTGCTATGGTACGGAACCCTTCGTGTGCGAGTCCGACTCGCTCTTGACCGATTTTTTAATATATTAATTTATGTTTGGTTATTTTCGTTGATTGCTTATCACCACCCATCCACGTATGCGACCATGGTACTCAACGGCGAAACAGATTTGGTGCTTGGATCAAAGGTGGTGCTGCAGGGTGATTCGCTAACTCAGTGTTCAACGATGAATGATAGCCACCGAGCTTATTTGACATTTATTTTTAATCCACTGAAGGTTTTCTAAAAACAACATTTTAATATCACTCACAGAACCAACAATGTAGAACCAAAACTGATTGTTTTTCCAGCTAAACTAATGACGTTCACCGAACTACGCGGCACGTTACGTGGGGAGGAGAGATCGGTCAGTGAGACTGCACTGCTCACCGCACTAGGCGCCGCGGCTTGTTGTGTACGGGGGCTGTGGGCGGCGCGTTCGGAAGAGCTTTATACCCGCGCTGCACCCGTGCCGCCCAGACTCATGTGTGCTGCGAGAGATCATGTGGTGAGTGCACAACCAGCTTTATATACCTTTATGTAAATTCCATATATCCATCCATACTAATGTAAGTAACCTTGTAATTTTTTTAAAATCTTTATACTTTAATATTATAAATGCGAAAGTGTGTATGTCCGTCTATTGCATCCTGGGGCTTTTGGTCCCGGAAAATCAAAAAGGCCCCACGGGATTTAAAATATCTACCTAGTATAGGGATAGTTTTAATGGAGGGGGGCATAGACGGGGCATTATTTTATGTCGGAAAACCTAATTTCAAAATTTTTAAGTTTAATGTAAAACTTTAATATGTTTCCTTTCAGCTGTACCTATTCACGCAACACTCATACGTCGACCGTCGTAAAATTGCCGCTGCAGTCCGTTTACCCCCGCAAGAAGTATTAGAAATATTGAGTTCGGTCGCTAAATATAACCCAAAAACTGGATGGGAACTCATATTACCTCCTGACACGGCGTTTGAATCAAAATACCCAGATGTAGTACAAAGGCAGAATCATTATTGGGAAGCAAGGCAAAGGCAATTCAATGAGATGCTGATAGGTGAAAATGCGCCAAAACGGCAAAGAAAGAAGTCTCAAAGAGATTCAGTTAGTTCCGATACAATGATGAGTCCCAAACAAAGACATAACAGTGTTAGTGAAGAAGATAACGAAAGGAAAAGGCATAAAAATAAGTCTGCTAGTGGTAGTGGAAAAAGGACTAGAAATATTAGCTCGAGCAGTGTTACTGATGCAACGTGATTGTAGTGGTTAGATAGGTTATCAAATTGTTTCGCTCTGCAAATGTCAGTTTTATCTTCTAATGTGTGACAAACAATAATAGTGATGTGAGCGCTATGGAAGATATGCACCATGTTTTTCTGTGTCAAAGTACAGGACCAATGGGTCAAAAAAATATAGTATTTGACATTACAATTTTTCAAGTTATTATTTTAAAAAATCATGGTTATTCAATTTATGATTATTGAACAATTTTTTTACAAAATAATAACAAATAGCAAAAAGTAACAACATAGATAATAAGTGCTAAAAACTGTTTTACAGTAAGTACAGATAAGCTATTGTTTTTATATTTTACCAAAAGGAAACGTAGGACATAGCAAATGTAGCTTGCATTTGTATAGTAATGAAATGAAATTGTTAAATCTAGTTTTATTATCAAGAAATTGTAATAGCTTAATAATTTATACTATTTGCCTGTCTAAAGGTGGGAGTTTAAATTGATATTGAGGCCGATTCTCTTGTACACAATCTCTAAACTAAACTAAATTAACAGGTCTAAATCTAGTGCTATCCTTTTCCGCAAGCAACATTGTGAAAGGGGTAGCAATAGATTTAGACGTGCCATTTAATATATTGTGTACAACGGAATTAGCCACATTGAAATAATAATTTTATTATAATTATTTTAAAACGTCTTTTTTAATTATTTTAAAAATACAGCCCCTCATAAACTTTTGCAGAAATAAGTTGCTCATGCAGGCACCCTAAAGCGCAACCATCATGATCAACCCATCACCGGCTCACTACAGAGCACGGGTCTCCTCTCAGAGTGAGAAGGGTTTTGGCCATAGTCTACCACGCTGGCCATCTGCGGATTGGTAGACTTCACACACCTTTGAGAACATTATGGAGAACTCTCAGGCAGGTTTTTCTTCATATTTAATTTTGAAAACGCACATAACTCCGAAAAGTTAGAGGTGCGTACCCGGGATCGAACCCCGACCTCCGATTAGAAGGCGGACGTCCTAACCACTAGGCTATCACAGCATTGCTGTGATCCTTTACCATCTATCAAATAATAAATAATCTAAAAGAATCATAATAAATAATCTAAAAGAATTTTGTGAATCATTAATATTGTACAAGATTAATATTGTCTTAATGTCTAATTGAATCTTGTAAACAAATAATAATAATATGTTGTTATTTTTATATACATAAATTAAACTTGTATATGCATTTAATTCTGTGGTTTGATTTTTATACTTCGAATTATATTACCTACTATAATTTATATCTTTCTACCAAGGTCTATGTAGATTTATGTAAAAAAAATATTTTAAATACATATAAAAAACTGGCTGATGCCCGTGACTTCGTCCGCGTGGAATTAGGTTTTTAAAAATCCCGTGGGAACTCTGATTTTCCGGGATAAATAGTAGCCTATGTCACTCTCCAGGTCTTTATCTATAACATGTAGCACCGTTGCGACGTGATTGAAGGACAAACTAACAAACAAATACACTTTCGAATTTATAATAAGGGTGATTATTTAGCCTTGAAGTGTCATAAAATTACAAATGATAGGTATTTAAATAAAAATCAATAACAGATTTTTGATGACATTATTTTATTTTAACACAATATGGTGCAACACAACAACAAGTAAATACTTTTAGTTCATCAATTTTTTTGCTCAAAGGCTAATGCTGTGTCCGCCAAAAATAATTCTATTGTACGTCACGTTCAGTGATAGAAATAATGCACAGTTTATGCAATGAACGAATGATTGAATAAATATTAAATATACTTAATTAGGTATAGTGCATTCAATATTAACTGGCGTATTTCCACTAAGACCGTCATTAGCAATAAAAATAGAATTACATTCGACAAGACACGTAAACAGTAGGGGTATAATAAACCAAACACTGATATAGCCTATTCATTTTTTAACGAGCCGGTTCAACCTTATATTTACCTTTTACCTTTATTACCTTTTTTTTAAATATATTTTGTTGCAAACCAACCAGTGTTGATACTTTTGAATTCACCCGTTACGACTTAATCCTATTGTTATTGCTAATGAAGTCTCAAATGGAAACACGCCAGTTAATATTGAATGCACTGTCGAAGCAAACTCGTTTTTCAGTCATCAGAAATAAAAATTGAATTCAAGGCTTTAAATTATGCTGATTATTTATGCTACAACTTCGGTGTGTGATTCACAAAATGAATTTTTATTGATGGACACACCTTTAGAAATACATGTTCAAAGAACTTGATAAACTATTAGGTATGTAATAGAACATTTTATAGTGTTTAAGTTCTTAAAATTATTTGTACAAAATATCATTATATTATTATACTTACCTTTGCCTAGATAAAAATATTAGAAAAAAGTTTAAAGAATTGTAATAATATTAAATGAATAGGTATTCATAAGAAATGTAGGTAGGTAATTTTATCAAGAATCAAAATCATTTAAAAAAATGCTCCGATTTCAAAATCACAAAATATTCTCAATAATAATTATGCTTCAAAGTGAAAGAGTTAGGTTAGTTTGTTGATATAAAATTTTAATGATACCTTCATAGTTTTGGTATTTATTTTACTTTTAAAATAATTCATTAAAAAATGGAAACTTTTCCATTGAATTAGCTTATAAATAGGTATACTTACGGTACATACACAAGGTATTTAAATCATAAAATAGGTACATAAAATCTTAAAAAACAATCATTCATAATTTCTACAATCTAAGGCTGAGATCTAGGGAGTGTACTTAAGCTTTGCTCAGACTGGGTATGGACATACTAACTAAATAGCCATGTGCTTGAGTGCAATCACACCAAAATACATAGTAGGTAGGTGATGAATGTTTTTTTTAAAGAATACTAGCTGACCTGCCCCGGCTTCGCTCGGGTGGAGTTTAGAAAATTGAGGAGGAGGTTGAATTAATTTTTTCTCTCCGCAAGAACCATCCTCGTACTTCAAGGACTATTATAAAAAAAGAATTAGCGAAATCGGTTCAGCTGTTCTCGAGATTTGCGGTGAGCAACACATTTAGCGATTCATTTTTATATATATAACGATATTAGTCATGACTAATATCGCCTTTTCTCCTCCAACTAAGCGTAATGCTTGTGCTAGGAGTGGGTACGAAAATAGTGCAACGGGTGGGATTCAAACCGCCGACCTTTCGGATTTCACTCCGCGCCTTAACCGTTGAGCTATTGAGGCTCTAAGATATGAATGATAAGGCCTCGATTCTCTAGTCTCTCTAAACTAAATTTAGAGTATCTGCATCCTTTTCTTTTTACTAATGCTAAAAAAGGAACGGAACATGACTTTCACATTTAAAGACTCTAAATTTTAGTGCACAATACAAATTTAAACAGTAGGTTCGCGAGTGCGTGCCTAAATCACGGGTTTTACCATCTAAAAATTAAATTTAGAAATGTCTAACTGCTTCTGTCCTTTTCATATTACAATAGTAAGAAGAGGGTGCGAATACTCTAAAATTAGGTTGTGCTTAGAATCGGTGCCATGCATTCTAAATTGGAGTAGTGCGCCTCTAGCCATACCATCTAGATATTATGGTGCCTGTTCTTTTGAAGGTTCCAATATTGCGATTGGCGGAGAAAACGAAAGCCGGAAGGGCATTCCAAAGCAGTGATTATACGAAACGAGGATGCAAATCGCCAGTGGCGTGCAGTTCATAGAGGCATAAATCACTGTTTACCTTACTTATAATGGATTAATGCTTATTTTCTTTTAGGTCTTGCTTGTAAATAGGGTCCTAATTAACAACTGCTTACTCTGGCTATAAGCCCTGTGCACGCCACTGCATATCGCATTCGTACGAGTCCGTGTGATTTCGACTATTTAAGTCTGAGCAAAGTCAAATTACGCTCCATATATCTCAAGGTATTTAAATCATAAAATACTTATATTATTGATATAAATCACAACAACTCTTATAAACTTTATAAACATCAACTTCAGGTAAACTATCTACTAAGCAGATTTTTAAGACGGTAGGTAAATGCTTAAGTAATTTTTATAAGTGAGTTCTTTCTGAATAAATACATAGGTAGGTAGTTACCTAGTGTTTTTATTTATTTATTTAAATAGTGTAGCTACAGTAGGTGCAACAATTCGTGCGTGCTACCTAGGTATCTATAAAGAGAACTTTTCATTCATTTCTAAAAAATATTATTTGCGTAAATAACAACAACATTAATCCTTAAAAGTGGTGGTACGACTTAAGTAGCTAAAATTAGACTTATGTACATTCAGATTCAATTAAAATATTATTGTGAAAGAAGAAGTTAAACATTTTAGAATTTTTAAATAACGATACGACCAACGAGTACCTACTTTTAAAAGCGTGACATACCAATAAAAAAACTGGCCAAGTATGAATCGGACTCGCACACGAAGGGCTCCGTTTTCGTACTTGTCTCCTCAGTCAGTGCACGTCTTCATATAACGGTACACTCAGACCAAAAGTCGGCCAATGTCGATATAGTCATTGATATTGCTCAGACTTTATTTACAGTTAAAATGAGACAGATTTATGCATATGACAAATCTGTCTCTTTTTAACTGTGACTTGTGTCAAAGTGCGTTTTACAGACATCAGACTAAGTACCATTTTCTTTGTCGAGACAAAAGTACTTTACAGTGCCTTTCTACATTAACGCGAATCGACCAATCAAAGAACCCGTTGGCCGACGAATGGTCCTGAATGTGAACGGACCATGAAATGTATGACTCCGTCCTCCGATCACGTCACAAGTCGCAACACGGTAGTGTGTCTTAACCTTAACTCTTCTTTAAAACCATAATACGAGCATCAAATAAAATATCTATAATCTAGTCTAATAAAGCATTTTAAGCAACAGTGCTAAAGCTAAACCGAAGAAGCTAATCTTGATTTGGCCAGCTCCATTGCAGAAATTGAGGTTGCAGTTGTCAGCTATAAGCCCGAAGCGGTTCTTAACGAAGGACCAGCTGCAGAGGCCGACTCGGCATTCCTCCAAGTAAAGTGGCCTCTCGTTCTCTAGGAAGAGGACTTGGTATGGATCGTTGACCTGGAAGTTGCTGTTTGGTGTGCATCTAGAAATAAAATGAAAGAATTTTAGTAATCGCATCACGTTACAAGCGCGACGCAAAACCATACAGCGCCATCTAGATGTGATAGATAGTAATTATAGTAACTATTCCAATTACTGACGCATACGCTATGTTCACTTGAGCCCTCACCCAATAGCCCCGCTCTAAGCAAGACTCATGGCCTTCCCTGCCCCTGAACTCCTGAGTCTTACATCATCGTCAACCAATAGACGTTCACTGTTGGACACAGGTCTCATGTAGGGATTACTAAAAATAGGGCCTCTGTGAAGAAAGCCAACATTAATTCGTAGAACAAATTCTTTTCTAGGGCCTTCATAAGGAAACTAACGCTAAGCCAACATAGGTATACAACTGTATGATTTTTTTGTAGGGCCATTATAAGTAAACTAACTTTTAGCCAACGCAGATATACAATATGATTTTTTTAGGGTCATTATAAGAAAATCAACGACTAGCCAACAACATAGGCTACTGTCACGTAGTTGTCACTTGTCACCCGTGAGCAATGACTGGTCTGGAATGTTCTAGAGCTCTCTTACTTGTAGAGCACGGCGGCGAGGTTGGCGTTGAAGGGCGTCATGGCGGAGGAGCTCCACTTGCGGCTCTGCGCGACCGCAGTGTGGTAGTTGTCTCCAGTAAGCGGTGCTAAGTCGCGGCGCGCGCCCAAGGCTTGCAGTGTAAGCAGCAGCATTTGAGCTTCCGTGAAGTGGATGACGGCTCGGGGTTGTTGGGGAGTTTCTAGAGAGTAGCAAGGAACCATTAATTGATTATAACACATGGTAAGAAAGTAATGGATGTAATTTTGATGGACATTTGAGATATTTTGCCTGTAAACAGATACTACTTAGCTAATTTTTATATCTAAAAAAACAAGCCTGAAAATTGTACCTTTGTCGACATGGGTCCTGAAGAAATCCATCATGTCCTTAACTCCTGTACATCCGATTTCCTGGTTCTTGGGCGAACCATAGCCGTATTTATAATACGTCAGCAAATCTTCGGAGTATTCCAAACGTTTCAGGTCATCTTTTGTAAATGCCTGAAAATAACAAATTTTATCCTCATAGCCTCAAAACCTGATAAGACAAATTAAGAAAACTAACGGGAAGATGATTTGCTGTAAAAAAAATACCTAGTGACCAGTAGCCAGTGGCATGCAAATAGTTGGAAGACAGGGTAAGCATTCAGATTTCAGGTAGAAATCATTATAATTACTAGCTGCCAGGTCATAATGAAAAATTAGCATTGAGATATATTATTAGGTACAACTGGAGTAGGTAATCAGTGCGTTTGTGCCTCTATGACCAGCACGCCACTGACAGAGTCACGCCACACTAAGGCGAGATCTACGTCACGACCCTGTTGTTGAAGTGCCTTGTCGTATCGGCACATGTCATACAGGCTGTGTGGCACGTCCCGTTGTAGTTGAAGCCGAGACGACCAGTGAGCCAGTGATGACTGTATAGAGGCCATTATAGACTCACGGCACACCAAGGCGAGATCTGCGTGACGGCCCAGGCCTTGTCGTATCGACACATGTCATACAGGCTGTGTAGCACGTCACGCTCGATGTCGTAGTTGAAGCCGAGACGACGAGAGACGTTGTTTATCATCTAGAAAGAAGAATTAAACTAAAATTAAGCTTGATACCATGTATAATAAACTTTCACTTAATAAGACACGTTTTGATCCAAAGTTGTGAAACAATTTTATAACATATAACTTTTCGCATGATGACCTCCAAACTTCGTTTTGAAGAAGGCACGCGATGATGATGATGAACATATAACGGAAGTGATGTCAAGAGACGAGAGATGTTTAAAGGGAAACAACAATGAGATCAAAGAAATATTTCTTTATGCAAACAGACCACGATCTTCAGTAAGTAGATATCTACAATCTACATACTAGATAATATGTAGTTAGGTACATATATACCTACGTATACCTTTAACAAAAAAATAATGGACCGATCCATTATAATTTTAGTTCAGTGTTTCACAAACTTTATTTGGTTTTTCCCAATATTTTGTATATCTATGTCTTTATGCAAACATTCAGTGGACAGATACCTAGATTAATTATAATATAATAATTATTATATTATATAGTAATTAGATAAGGCTAGCTTTAAGTTTTATTGTAATATTTTCAATTAAAAAAATATATATATATTAATTTCGACTATCAATAATTTAAAGTTTATGATTGCACAGTTTTTCCACCATATCGACGAGAAAGCGACTATAGCTATCGACTATTTTTCTCGCTCAAGAAACATACAATTGATGTTTCTCGCTTATCGTCGGCGGTTAGACAGCTGCCTAAAGTTCATCAAACTAGCTTACCTCTTTATATTCCTGCTTGGACTCAAAAATATGTAGCTGTGATAATGTGTCAGCATTTTCCTCGACATCAGCGCTCCAAGACGGACAAAATTTGTATGGCTGCAAAACAAACAAAAAATGTTAAGTTTTTATTAAGTAGGTATGTATTCTATTATTTTCGTTTTACATATCTTGAAGTTCTTGAATTGACTGACTCACAACGGCTTCGCATTTCGCAGTGGCGTGCACAGGAGTTCAAGCCAGTTATAATGAAAAATAAGTATTGATTTATTACAATGAGGGTAAGCAGTGCGTTTATGCCTCTATGAGCTGCACGCCACTGTTTGCAAGGGTACCTTACCCCATATTTTTAAAAATGTCACCGAATTCTCATTTGATCTTTTAATCGTAACCTAAAAGACAATATTATTATTGTTCTGAATGCGTTACCCGTAGTAATTTCTCATCGCTTTCTTTTGAAATGTCGATGTTATCCGCTTGAGCTCTGAACAGGCCTTCTGTAAAGGCCCGGAACGTTGTGCTTGATCGCTGATCGTTCACGTATTTGAACTGGAATAAAGTAACGGAATAGGTTAATTACATAATATATTATGGACTGGAACTTTTGTGTTCAGACCCTAACGGCAGTTACGCACTCCGTGAAAATACGTTCCTTTTTGTTTTGTATGGGAGCTTAGTATGACATATGTAGTAGATAATCGCTGGTATTCTCACGGATTACGAAACCTGCAATGTATAGCGTGTAAAACTCGGGTCAATGCCCCACTTACGACGCGGCATTGACTCTGAGCGGCCTACATACAAAACGTCTGTTGACCTCTAGCGTCAGTCAGATGTTTTACTTGCAATATATCGCAAACTTTTACAAAATCATAGGTTGTTTTAATATTTTGTTTCTCGTTTTTTTGTGGTACCTATCATATCAGTACCTAATCACCAGTACGTACTATCATCTGTCTTCGTTTTTGCCAGCGTTCTGGTTACACCCTGTATAAAAGCCATCCTACTTACCAGATAATCGTGAACGTTATCAGTCAATAGTCCAGGAAACCTTTGCTTCCAAGCCTGCGCGAGCTGCTGACTGGCGATATAGCCATCGCTGGTCAGGTCTCCGGCGAACGAAATGTTTAGTCGAGGGTTCCACTCCCATCGCTCTAGCAGGTTCACGTCTGACATACACATGCGAAGCTGTTGACAAGAAATGTAATGAGAATAGGGTATTTTACCCTTTTTTGAAGAGTTTCTTAATTTGATTATTAAGTGATAATAAACTACCAAAAAATTTACAAAAAAAATATTCGATCGATAAGTGCAATAAAAATGCATTTAAATATGCTGTATCAATACAATTAACTATACTTACATTCTATAGCTAACAAACAAGAATTGAAAGAATTGACTATTAATAAAGCCATAAGGAACATCCGTTTAAGTGTTTCAACGGTAATTTATCGTACTTCAATAGGTATAGGTGGTGTTCGCGTGGCATACGTAATATATTATTTACTAATCAGACGTGAGATTCCATAAGTAGTAAACCGGTTATGTAATACGCATAACAACATCTTATATAGTAATGTTGGTATGGATGCTGCTTTTAGGTAGGAACTTATTTGACTATTGCAAAAGTGCTAATAAGAAAAATGTACCATGGAATTCAGGTCGTAGGTTCACAGTTGATGTAAGAGCAAGATGACGAAAGAATTAACATGTCGGGGTTCCTGTTTATATTATTATGTATTAAAACTAACTGACTAAAGTAACTCTTATAGCAAGCCGTTTGAACAGGGCATACTTTAGTAAACTACCTACCATGCCAAGGACCAACAAATTCCTGAAAGAGCGACTACGCATCGTCAGTTCCTCTGGTGCTGCAAATGTTCATGGGCGGTGGTAATCACTTAACATCAGGTGACCCGCCTGTTCATTTGCTCGCTATCTCTATTAAAAAAAGTATACCGAGTTTCTTGCTGGTTCTTCTCGGTAGGAAAGGCATTCCGAACCAGTGGCAGATTTTTTGACGATTCAAAAATATGTAAATTTTATTTGGATAAAAATTCTTTCTATTTATATATTAAGTACAGAGCCTTAACTCTATAGCTTTTGATTACTTTGCCTGTGTTGTAAGCATATATTATACCCAGTGGCGAGCACAGGGTTTGAGGCCAGGGTAGGCATTAGTTTGGTAGGTACCTGTTTACTGGCAAGTTATAATCAAAAATATGCATTGAGCTAAGCTAAGCTAAGCTATGCTTTCATGCCTCTATGACCTGCATGCTACTGATTATACCTACCGTTAATTGAAAAAAAAATGGAATATTTACCAGACAAAAAGTTTAAAAAAGAACAAAAAGTCAAAAGAATTTAATTGTGCTAGGTACTTACATTGGTGTTTCTAAAGTTGCCATTTCTATAATTGATGATGATGTTATTTTTAAGAACGACCAGTTTCTGCAACCCTGGGAACTCGTCCGCCTCTGGGTTGTGGGAGCCGTGCCGGTTGACCATCCATATTGCGAGTGGTTGACAACCTGTAACCAAAAATACATACCTATCATAATACTGTTTGTACTTGTGCGGGTACTACAAGTCCCGCAAATTGCTAATACGCGTGGCCGCCATTTTAGTGACGTCACCACTAGACTGAAGTTTCGAGCTGATGGTATATTTTTATTTCGGCTGACATCAAAATGATGTCATTTCGATGTTAATGAGACATGGTTCCAATAGCAACAGCAATTTGCGGGACTTATACCTATAAATATCATGATGATAATAATAATAAATGAAAATACAAATTACAATAAAAGTTAAAGCTAGCCTTATCTAATTACTATTCAAATCCATGGTGGAATGGTGCCAAGAATACTGGCTGCATTTCCGCGCTGGACAACCAGGCTAATCCGTTGCGCAAAAAATTAGCCAGCCCTTCTGAGGAAGTTTTATGTCAAAGTCAGAAGTGGTCAGAAGATAAGCTCAGTATACCTACACCTCAAATTTCAGTAGACGCTAAGTCTTTAATCCCAATGGCTCATCCCTCGGACTTATATTCTTATCGTAGTTTCCAGTCTACACACAATTCATCCGTTTAAAGCCATGAAAGTGAGAATTTAATATAAGCTCCTACATATTCGATACAATCGTTACTAAATGAAGCTCTTATAGGTAAATATGTTAAAACTTAAAATCAATAGATTTTGTGATGTATCAATAGGTCCTTTTGCGAACTATTCATATTACTAGTCTAAAAATATAGCATTTTTTTCGAATATCTGTTTAGCGGCTTTATTAGAAAAAAATGCGAAAATATTATTTATATGAGAAACTTTAAAACTGTTTTGATTATTTTGAGGCATTAATATAGCTACCTACTTATAGGTATGTACTTATAGCAAATTAACATGCAATCTTTATTATAATTTTACTATCGTGTGACAAGTCATTAAAGAACCAACTACCTACTTATAGAAAAACCTGCGGAAAGCCCCATACTTACCTACTTTGTGTAAAATTTATGCCTTGTCGTGTCGCGTTCAGGACATCCGTGTATGTACAAACAATAAATTACCTACCCATCCCATTAGTTAATGTTGGTACCTTGACCTAATTAATTTTGTTTTCCACCATAGTATAATTGTAACGAATTCCTGGGAATTAGCCATAATTTGGCGTTAACTGCAAACGGCCTGGCCTTGTCGCCCTGCTAATAAATATTCATCATCGCCATTTACCGTGAACTTTATTATCATTATCTGACTTCCGACCCTCCCCTTACGTACTTAAAACTAGTCCTAATTTTTGCACACCTTTTTTAAGTTAGAGGTTAGAAACCTAATTTTGATTAGTTTTTATTACGATTAGTCTAATATTTAAACGAATTACTATGATTACTTAATGTGAAAAAAATAACGTAGTTTGACATGGAATTTTTAAAACGTGGTTATTGTAAAAGAGTTTGGGCTAAACGGTAAAAAGTTTGGGAAACGCTAAGGTGGTAAAGGCAGTTGTGTGTGAGTCACTGTGCGATATTATCACTAATGTGTAGATGTCGGAGGAGCTCTTTGGCTGCATTATCACTTCCCACGTCTAATTGCAGCCAAGCGAGAGTCTATACCTACATTAAAAAAAAAAAAAGAAAAAAAGAAAATAGAACCAAAAATATTTATCGAGCGCGTCAGATAATGAGAAGGGATGAAATGCCTATGTAAATGTAGTGTATCTCTGCATAGCTCTACCTATCTGCCCGTGCCTGCTCATGTGTAGTGATGTAGGTCAATAAAGACAAGTGTTAGCTGACCTATGTCTGTCCTAGGATTAATAATAGTCTAATACTCCATACCTAAGTATACTACACTACTAGAATGGTGTCCGCAACTTTATCCGCGTGGATTTAGAGTTTTCAAAAATCCCGCAAGAACTTGTCGAATTCCCAGGTAAAACGTCACCAGTATCAAGTACCTATTTGGTACAGAGAACTCATAGAGAACCTTGCATCCTGGAGACGTAGACGGGTAACCTTATTATTCCGGAGAATCAAAGGATTCCTTTTATTTTGAAAAACCTAAAACCTCGCAAAACTTGAATTCTTTCAGAATTGGGTTGAAAAAGTTTTTGACACCATATGTAGTTAAGTACCTAGGTATAGTAGGTATGCGAGAGGTCGAGATAGCAATCGGGAAGGGAAAGCCCCGCACACCCGCACATCCCCCGCGCTATCTTGGTGCGGGCGAGCGCGGGTGATGTCCTGGTGTGCGGGCCGTCACCCCGCCTCATACACCGATTGTCATTTTAACCTGCGCGGACTATATACCTACATAGGCTATGGTAGGTACGAGTAATAGGTACCTACCTACTTGGGCAATGGTACCTACTACATATCGATAACAAGTTCAGTTCTAACGGAACAGCTGAATACACAGACAGATGTAAATTTTGACATATTTCCAGGCTATTGATGTGATAAACAGCCCCCCAATTGTGTAAGAATAACCATTTCATGGCTATCGCAATCGTCAAGAATTCTGCCCTTTGATTGGCTGTGAAAAAATGTAAACAGCGAATCAACCAATCAAAGGGCAGAATTTCTTGACGATTGCGATAGCCATGAAATGGTTATTCTTACACAATTGGGGGGCAGATTGGGCTAAAAATGTACACGTAGGTAGATACTCCTTACTTTAGCAACAACCATGCGTAAATGGTGCACATCCCTGGTACGGGCACACGAATCTACTCATGTAGATTCTACGGGCTAGTTCCATTTGACATTCAGTTTACTAACAGGTGGGTCTGACTGAACCATTACCATATTATGGTGCATATGCTGACTAATCAGCAGGGTGATTCGCTAACTCAGTGTCTAACACTGAATGATAGCCACCTAGCTCATTTGACATTTGTTTTTAATCCATTGAAGGTTTTCTACGAAAAATTATTTAAATGTCACTCAGTGAAACAACAATGTACACCCAACCAATGTCAAACCTGCTCGGTGGCTATCATTCACCGTTAGACACTGAGTTAGCGAATCACCCCACTGGCCTGTCTTACTGTACTTTACTTTTAGTATATTATGGTAAACGGTTATAAGATTAGTTTTTTTAAGGTTGTGTTATTATTATTACTTTCAAAAATGTGATCTCAAATCCACTATCAACGTCATATAGGCTCATACCTAGGTATATGAGTGACAGAGACAACGCTCTACAAAGCCGAAATGTACATTATTTTCTGCCGCGTAGGTACTTTAAGTAGGTACTACAAAGGCTAACTTAGTTGAGTTATCAAATTGAAACAATAGGTACCTACCTACTACATTAGTAGGAATACCATTAATTTAGAGGAAGACTAAATATGGTCTATAAAGAGTGATTAATAATTAATGGTAGGTAGGTACCTAGTACAAGTAAATCTCATGGAAGGTTCTAGAATCATAAACGGTAATTTATGTGTCAGAAGGTGGGCACTGCGTGCAGCGTTCGATATAAAATTTTATGAGCGCTGTCTATTTGCGTTTCGTGTCCCTATTCTTGTACTTAATATCCGTTGGGGAAATGAAGGAAATTACGCGTATATCTAGTACTTACAAACTGTTTTTTTATTTATTTATTCAGATACAATACAGCCTTTGACTGCAATCTCAACTGGTGGTAGGTAAATTGATGATGCAGTGTAAGATGGAAACGGGTTAACCTGTATGGCAGTTTTTATTTAATAAATACTTTAGATAATAAATTTAGAAATGAACTAACTAGATTTAATTTAAAATATAAGCTAAAATCCTATTATATTAACAAATTGTAATGATCCCCATTTTTGTATGAAATGTAATGTAATGAGAGTTTCTATAAACAATTTATATTGTTTATAGAAACACTATTATTATTATTATGTATTAAGAAGTAGACGGAATGACACACTTTTTAAACCTTCGTGGTTTTTTGCTGTGTCTAAATTGGATTGATAAACATTCTCTATGTTGGTAATTTAAAAAAAAAAAAAAAAAATTTAATCCATGCCCCTTTGGTTTGTACACGGCATCGTACCGGAACGTTAAATCGCATAAAATAAAAATAAAAATCTGTTTTAGGTATGCACATGTAAAGACCTTTCTTATTATGATACCCCACTTGATATAGTTATCTTATTTCGAAAATTGAAAATAATAATTATTAGTTCATGACGACAATTTAATTTTTTTTATGTGATGTAACCACAAATTCATGGTTTTCAGATTTTTCCCCGAATGTCTGCTAGAAGACCTACCTACCTGCCAAGTTTCATGATTCTAGGTCAACGGGAAGTAGCTTGTAGGTTTCTTGACAGACAGACAGACAGACAACAAAGTGATCATATAAGGGTTCCGTTTTTCCTTTTGAGGTACGGAACCCTAAAAATGAACCCAAAAAGCGTTGTAAAGTTGTTTTATTTAAGTCGTAAGTACTTATAGTTACTTTGTTAACTTAAACTTATGCTTACTCATTATAAGGAAAATTCCGTACAGACTTAAGCCTCGGAGATTTCCATCCTTGAACTTGTAACTGAATAAATTATTCAGTATAGGTACGTACGTATACCTACACTAGATATAATATTGCACTGAGTCTGAATCGTGAGTTGGTTGTGTTAAGTGACACGCATATGGGGTGCCAGTCAGGCAACCTCCCAGTGTGCCTGGGTGCTGCTGGTCCCTTTTGGATAAGTCCGAGGGGTAGAGCAGTATTCGGACCGGTGCACCTCGGTAACATAGCATGGCTTAATTTCCGCACATGGCCAGCGTGGTAGACTATGGCCAAAACCCTTCTCACTCGAAGAAGAGACCCGTGCTCTGTAGTGAGCCCGGCGATGTGTTGATCATGATGATGATGATGATTTGAGTATTGTGAGCAATGTCATAGCTCAATGTTTATTTATTAGAAAACTAGCTTATTCCCGCGCCTTTGTCCGCGTGGACTACAAAAAAAACTCAAACCCCTTATTTCATCCCCTTAGGGATTGAATTTTCAAAAATCCTTTCTTAGTGGATGCCTTCGTCATATTAGCTACCTGCATGCCAAATTTCAGCCCGATCCGTCCACTAGATTGAGCTTTTGTGCGTTGATTGATCAGTCAGGCAGGCAGTCAGTCACCGTTTTCTTTTATATATTTAGATTTAAATTCATAACATGTTGTTTCCATACTTACGTAAATATGGAAAATCTTCAAAACATAATATGTAAGATTGTATTGAACCATGATAATATCGGCATTGTTACAATTCTATATAGGTACGCTTCGCATAACGCTCAATAACAATAAATACATGACGTTCTATGTTGGTAATGATTCACCAGGAGCTTAGCTAATAGCTTATAGTCACTTTTTCATAGTGGTATGTATCAGGTACCTTTTTTTACAAAGGAAATGCCTGGCGCATACCCCTCCGTCAGGGGAAACGGAGGTGTTATGTGGGACTGGCACCCACTAGAACCTGTGTTCCTCCCTCGACAGACTAGCGGTTGCGCGGGTATCATTAGTATAGTACAGTGGCGTGCAACTCATAGAGGCATAAAAGCGCTGCTTAACCAAGAAATAGTTAACTCGGTTGAAATTGCTCAATTCTCATTATTCTTTTACGGGCTTACCTAACTACTGCTTACCCTGGCTTTAAACCCTATGCACGCCACTGGTATAGTATTGCTACCGCGCTCATGTATCAGGTAGGTACCTACTTACCTACTATAAGCAGACCGAATTTCGCAAATCTCAGCGTATACTAGCCAAATTCGCAGGAGACTATTACTACTATATTTGTTTTCGTTTTCGTAAAAAAACGATTCAAAATGGCCGTCATACAAAACGTAGGTACTACACAATTATATAGGTACTTCACTCTGCTCATTTCAATTACATACAATTACGCAATTGTATTTTGACGGATCCGTATAAATACCAACCATATTAGTGCACAAGCGAACGCACATTTTATATGACAGCCACTACGAATCATATTTTTACGAAAACGAATACGGATGAGTGCACAAACGCCCACCTGGCTCGCTCAGACACCTAATGGGAGCAAACATGAGTGAGCAAAAGCAGGTGCACATCTCTATTCCATTTTTATGGAATCTGACGGCAATTCGACACGACTGGAGAAAGATCAGGCGCAGGATCAACTTCACGTGCTATGAGAATGTCTAAAAGAAAATCCATTTGTGGCGGTTGCCACAATATAAACTAGATGGCGCTGTTCAATCGATGACGTAGTCCCGAACAAATGTACCGCCGACAGTACTCGCACTAACAGAGTGTTCTGCAATCTGGACTATATAATATAGAAATTTCAAGATACAACCGTCGGCCCAGCTGGCGCTACCGAGCACAACCAACCGCTCGGTGGGAGATCTCCCTTTGCTACGGTCGAGCCTGTACACCGCTCCCGTACACATTATTAGTAGGATTTTACGTCCGACACGGGTCTCGAACCCCGGATCTCATAATCAGCAGCCGAGTAAGATAGCCACTAGAGTTACAAGGCTTTATAATGTAACCTTTAGCCTTTAGTGTACGGGGTGAATAGATTTAGATCTAAGATAGGACTGACTTGGTCGCACCCTTGGCTTGCGTCCACCTGCCTAGGTCTACCCCCTATACCTGGCATTAGTGACATGGAACGGATCTGTGATACGATTGATAAGCCACGCTTGGGGACATGCCGTTGGCAAGTATATCCACCATACAACCTCTAACTTCATCATCATCATGATCAACCCATCGCCGGCTCACTACAGAGCACGGGGTCTCCTCTCAGAGTGAGAAGGGTTTTGGCCATAGTCTACCACGCTGGCCATGTGCGGATTGGTAGACTTCACATACCTTTGAGAACATTATGGAGAACTCTCTGGCATGCAGGTTTCCTCACGATGTTTTCCTTCACCGTTAAAGGAAGTGATATTTAATTACTTGAAACGCACATAACTCCGAAAAGTTAGAGGTGTGTGCCCGGGGATCGAACCCCCGACCTCCGATTAGAAGGCGGACGTCCTAACCACTAGGCTATCACACCTCTAACTTGAAGGTTAGTATTTACGCATGCACGGATCTAGATAAGCTAGAGGTTAGTATATACTCTATTCTTGTTGTTTTTTATGGATCCGTATCTCCAGGGAAAAAGGAACCATTGTAGGATTACTTCGTTGTCTGTCTGCCTATCAAGACCCCGGACCTTACAAGGAGATCAAAACTTATAAGTGTACTTCCCGTTGATCTAGAAAAGCAATATCTTACATTACAGCACAAGTAAAGAGGAAAACCTGAAAACTGTGAATTTATGGTTACATCACAAAAAGAAATTAAAGAGTGTCAAGTATTTCTTGCATTATGATACGGAATCCTTCGTGTGCGAGTTTGTCTCGCACTTGACCGGTTTTGGAGTACCTAGTAAGTAGGTAAGTTGCCCCGACTTCTATAGGTAGGTAGCCCTAGTACCTATTTCTATCTACCACGAGTTATTTGACCTTTTCAAGGTTATATGGTTGTTATTTTGATTACCTACCTACTTAAAACCGGTTTCAAGGTTACCATTAACCAAAAATTAGCAAATTCAATAGATCAAATTAAAGGGACAAAGAGTCTACTGTTGCATGACGTCATACAACTCAGGTACGTCAGGTATATTTATGTATGAACCTTCTTAAGGTTAATTAGATACCTATCTAATACCTACTGGTAATCTAAGAGGAGTGCAAGAGGGAGTGGCACGCAATCACTACTATAGGTAATTCAGACTTTTGATTAATTTGGCAAAAACTCAGATAATTTTAGGGTTCCGTACCTCAAAAGGAAAAACGGAACCCTTATAGGATCACTTTGTTGTCTGTCTGTCTGTCTGTCAGTCAAGAAACCTACAGGGTACTTCCCGTTGACCTAGATTCATGAAATTTGGCAGGTAGGTAGATCTTATATCTGACATTTGGGGAAAAATCTGAAAACCGTGAATTTAGGGTTAGATCACACAAAAAAAATTAAATTGTGGTCATGAACTAATAATTAGTATTTTCAACTTTCGAAGTGAGATAACTATATCAAGTGGGGTATCATATGAATGGTCTTCACCTGTACATTCTAAACCAGTTTTTTATTTATTTTTATGCATCATAGTTTTTGAATTATCATGCAAAATGCCGAAAAAATACGACTGTAGTACGGAACCCTCATTGCGCGAGCCTGACTCGCACTTGGCCGGTTTTTTTGTCACACAATAAAACACACGTTTCTATGTGATTCTTTTCCACGCATCTAGGTGTGACTTTTTATTACTAAGCCTCCGCTGGCCGTTCGCCTGTCCGTCAGCGAGCTGTATCTCATGAACCGTAATAGGTAGAGGTGAAATATTCACAGAGTATGTATATATGTATCTATTGCCACTATAATACGACAACTAATGGTAAGGAACCCTTCACGTGCGAGTCCGACTCGCACTAGACCGGAACAAGGTTAACTATAAACATTTTTTTAAATTCATAAATTTGATAGACCTAAGATTTGCTATACAAATAGCCAAAAGTTCATATTTATTAAGCACTAGCTGATGCCCACGACTTCGTCCGCGTGGATTTAAGGTTTTTTAAATCCTGTGGGAACTCTTTGATTTTGCCCTTTCCCGGGATGTAAGCTACCTCTGTACCAAATTTCATCAAAATCGGTTAAACCGTTGACCCGTGAAAAGCTAGCTGACAGACAGACACACTTTCGCATTTAGTTGCCTACACCAAGTAGGTATCATGACAAAATACATAATAGGTAGGTAGGTACTAGGTACCTACTTCCGCTTTAGTCAATTACAAGTCTATTATATTCACATGCAGTTCGTTCAAGGTTGTATCATCCCTGTGATGTGGCACAGAACAGAACAATATAAGTGTAGATGTACCGTAAACCTATTTTTTTTATAAAAAGTATACGTACCTATAATCAGCCTCAATAGCTCAACGGGTAAAGGAATGAACTGAAAACCGAAAGGTCAACGGTGCGAACCCCGCCCGTTGCACTATTGTCGTACCCTACTCCTAGTACAAGCTTGACGCTTAGTTGGAGAGGAAAGGGGAATATTAGTCATTTAATATGGCTAATATTCTTTTTAAAAAAAAAGAACGACCAAGGCGTCGCGCGTCCTATCCTATTACGTGATGCTCGAACATAATTACGAAGAGAATGGGGTCAGAATTCAGAACAATGTCACGATTGATCACGAAGGGGGAAGAGGGTGTTGTGAATATCACGTTTCCATTTACTTAGCACGTGCACGTGTATAAAAAAAAAAGATTCCGACGAATTGAGAACCTCCTCCTTTTTTTGAAGTCGGTTAAAAAGTGGCCTAAAAACGGAAAACTCTTGATTAGATTTTAGTGAGGTTTGCACCATCATAAACATTAATTCAGGTCCAAGGTTTATTTTATAACTATAATATATTCATGTATTTTTTTAATATTTAACGAGTTAAATAATTAACGATAATTCACTATTTAGCTCGTATGTAATATGTAAGTGAAAAAAAGTTCACCTGTAACGACCTCTTAAAAGTTAGGGTAAGTCCGCTAAAAAATAAAAACAGGCAGCTGTAGCTATCTATAACCGCGAGCGAAGCAAGCGCAAGGTCTTATGGGTGTACTAATAATTTTATTGATCATCATTACCATCTCAAATTATGGCCACTGGCCCACTCCTGAGCACAAAAATGAGAATAGACCAACTTGACCGAGTGCAGATTGGCAGACTGACACGCCTTTGAGAACATTATGAAGAAACTCTCAGGCATGCAGGTTTCCTCGCGATGTTTCTTTTACCGTTGATGTAAGTGATATATTTTAGGTAATTAATGATTTTAAGCTTATTTCGTGGTTTAACGACATATTCCAGCGAAGCTCCAGTGAAGTTCCAGCGAAAAGAACAAGAAAAAGGGTAGTTCGCTCTGCCCATGACAGCTCGAACTACATCTCTCGCAGCACCGCAGTCCCGTCGTGACCACGACCCGTGCAATTGGGTTGAAATATCGACAAATGAAAACTTCAAATTAATCGTGGTATGTACCTGTTATCTATATTAAAATATTTAGGTAATTGTTTAAAACCATAATAAATTCTAAAAGTTATAAGCGCGTGCCCGGGATAGTACCCTAGATTGCCCGAATAGGAGCCCGAGGTCTTAACCACTAGACTATATAGGCTATCACCGCTTAAGGTATATTGGTATAAATGATTTGTTTAGTCTTGCGCTTCCTTTCCACACCTTTGGTTTATTTTTGTCACGGTGCCCATGAGCATGGCTCGGATAATGGGAACTATAAAATCGTCTATTAGCGTACCTATCTCCTCATTCGTTGCGTCACGCCTTGGAGGCGCTCCAAGATTTCGTTAATAATACAATTAATCTGATAAATTGCTGATGAGGTAAACTATTTTTTGATTAACTAGATTTTTTCGGTGGGAGACTTCGGCCGTGGCTAGTTACCACCCTACCGGCAAAGCCGTGCCGCCAAGCGATTTAGCGTTCTGGTACGATGCATTGATACCGAAAGGGCATGGGTTTAATAAAAACTGCCAAGACCCTTTCCAAGTTAGCCTGCTTCCATGTTGTGCAGTTTCCGTCGCATCGCGTTCCTATAATATTATGCAATTTGTGGCTGGAAAAAACGATGTGACATAGATTTATCAATTAACTAACCAGCACGTTGGAAAGCCTAGAGCGCCGTGAGATGCAAGCTCTGTTGTATCGCCTTAATAACTGCGGAGTGTTCTGAGGAGTTGTTTTTACCTAATTCCCTTCTCTTTTTTCTTTAACCGCACCGCACGCCACCGTAAGCAATGTCACCTATTCTTATACTACCTGGGTGCCTGCTGCACTTCGGCCGCCCGAATTGTGCCAATCTTTTTTTTCACGCACATGCAAACTATGGAACCAACTCCCTTCGTCGATATTCCCACTAGATTTCAACATGGGGTTATTCAAGGGACGAATGAACAAATTCGTGAAAAGCTGACAACCGCCTTGGCGGTTCCTCTGGTGTTGCAAATATTCATTGGCGGCGGTAATTACTTAACGTCAGGTGACCCGCTTGCCCGTTTGCTTAACATCAGTTTGATCCGGCTGAGTTTGTTGTGGGCTCTTCTCATACCTGGGTGCATTTGGAACCCTCGTAGCTTTAGTTTTAAGTTTGCGTAATAATTATCACCACTATATCTTACAAACCAGACCATCAAAAAGAGTAATTTTAATTTATTACCTACCTATTTTGAATAAATCATTTGACTTTGACTTTGATAGTTTAGTTAGCGCACTATTCTCTGTCGTGTGAGAAAGCACAGTGAACTTGCGAAATTCCATTTTTAAAAAACTAACTTACCCGGAACATCATGAGCTCTGTTCACAGGGATGCCTTTGTTCGCGAAGGTGTAAGCGGTCTTCGTGCCAAAGAGTAGGTAGGGGTCTTCATCCGCAGACCTGCAACTCTCTTCCTGCCCGTTCACTATCGCAAGGCACAGTGCGAAGAGCAATGCTAACCGCATTTTTACGCTGTGAAAATTAATTTTTTGAAGTACTTAGGTATCTTTTTAAATTACGGTAGGTATTTACGTAAGTATCTTGAAGAATTCTGTTTTTGTTGATTCTGACGGTTGAACTAGGTACATAAATATTTTAATAAAATTAATGGAATAGTGAAAAAAATAATTTGTTTGGTGAATGAACACGATGTCAGAAATTCAGAATAAGCTAGATCTAAAACTTTATTTGATTTTATCACGCTCGTAGACGTAGGTGCCAAAAAAAGGTTGATTTATTATAAGTCTGCACTCTGCACGGTTGATGAGAAAAGATAAAGAAGGTAAAAATGAAGTTTAGTTTGATTACCTACCTAACTATAGGTAACCTCTTCACACGTAGGTACCTACATAAGTTTTGTAAGGTAGGTAGGTAGGTAGGTACTTTTATAATTAACTGAGTCGCATTTTAGGGTTCCGTGCCTCAAAAGGAAAAACGGAACCCTTATAGGACCACTATGTTGTCTGTCTGTCTGTCCGTCTGTCTGTCAAGAAACCTACAGGGTACTTCCCGTTGACCTAGAATCATGAAATTTGGCAGGAAGGTGGGTCTTATAGCTGGCATTAGGGGAAAAAATCTGAAAACCGTGAATTTGTGATTACATCAGAAGAAAAAAATTAAAATGTATTTCGAACAAATATTGCTATTTTTGACATTCAAAGTAAGATGACTAGGATATCAAGTGGGGTATCATATGAAAGGGCTTTACCTTTACATTCTTAAACAGATTTTTATTTATTTTTATACATAATAGTTTTTAATCTATCGTACAAAATGTCGATAAAATACAATTGTAGAACCCTCAGTGGGTCTCACTCGCACTTGACCGGTTTTTTTGTACCTATGTACCTACTAACTATGAAAGTTATTCTTGTTTATTCTTAAAACTTAGAACAATTTCTGTGGGCTAGCATAATTATCTACTTTAGCAAAATAAAAGAAAATTGTAGTGTACTAAGCATGTTTTCTCGCGACCTCCATAAATTACCAAAACAAAATGCGTCACGCCGGCGCCTAAACTAAACATGAACTTCTTTACCTAGGTAAAACCATAAATGAAAACACAAATAACACTGAACTTCACAGTCATACAAAAAAAAGTAAAATTGACGCCAAAAATACCTTTTTCGCGGGAACACAGTAATTTATGATGGAGTTTTTACTCTGTGGTTAGCGCGGAAAACGCGGCGTGCTAGATGCAATAGAGCGGATGAACTGACTTGCCCGCAGGCCGCAAGGAAAATGAAACAGGCTTTGGTTTTGCTATAGAGTCATAACAGGTAGAGCGGCTATTGAGAACATTTTAATAAAATGTAATGTTATCTGCGATCTACAAGTCAGACAACATGTACCAGGCTCTGCTAAATAAAGGATTTTTTGAATAAGTATATCGACTGTGAAATAGCAACATGTCCTACATCTCGTGATGATTTCAAACTATGCTGATTTCAAACTAGGTACTTTGCAGTGTCAAAGTTCATTATATTTATGTACTTATCTAGTAATCCTGTTAAGTTTTTAAAATTGAGATAATTAGTACCTACGCGGTTGCCATTGCCAGTTCACAATCGATATAGTTACCTACAGCCATCGCGCGCTATCAGTATATGTTGTAAACTGTAGTATCTACATATTTTTACGATGTTTTCCTTCACGTAAAGCGAATTTAAAATATAAGTTAACTCATTAAGTTTTTGGAGTACAACTAAGTTTCGTACAGCACCTCGTAACTTCACTCGTTTCTCAGCAGACTGTAGTTAGGTACAATACAACTGTAAGTTAGAATTGTGAACGGGTTCTTCACAAATTAGACAATTAGCCGCTTTTAACGTTCGTCGCTTTGCTAATAAACATTTAAATATCTTAGGCTGTACGCACAGTCGTGTGCTACATAAGTTCACAAAAAAATGAATTGACATCGCGAGTAGCCATCGTAATGAATGAAATACGGTACACGTAATTACGGTGGGAGTGTAGGACGCAACAATCGGAAAAAGATGCTGTCAGGAATTAATGTATTTGAGAGAGCCGTTTTAAGAAAATGCAGGTAGGATGAAAACTTTATAGAAAACTTCAATCAAGGAGGACTAACTTCAAGGAACTCGCATAAAGAATAAACTCTACCTAGGTAGGTTCGTACCTATATAGGTAGGTAACTACTTTATGTAGCAACCCGCCCCGGCTTCGCACGGGTAGCTTATTACAATTTTCGTAGGGATCTCCATTTTTTTGAAAACAAAATATAGTGCAGGAATAATGTAGCTTTCTACTGGTGAAAGAATTTTCAAAATCAGTTCTGTAGTTCCATAAAATCGTTGTTAAAAGAAACTTACAATTTATGGCGATGTTTTTGGTTACCTACGTTTTTCATTTCGTTTTGAAAATAAAGGGGGGGAGGGGTCGACACATAGATGGGCAGACGGACACTGCACCGCAGCGCAGCGCACCGCACCGTAGCGCACCGCACCGCACCGCAGCGCACCGTACCGTGTACGTGCAGTTGTACAAGAAATAAAACTTTCATTTTTTTATTTTTATGGCAGCCATTTAATTTTTTTATTATTTGTTGTTATAGCGTAGCGGCAATAGAAATACATATTTCTGTGAAACTTTCAACTCTACCTTCACGAGATCCAGCCCGTTGACAGACAGACGGACGGACAGAGTACGGGCAGCGGAGGCTTATTAATAGGGTCCCATTGGCACCCTTTTCCCTAAAAATGGCATCTCCATACAATTTTGGCTGATTTATGCAAAGTTAACGTTAACTTTGAATAGATACCTACGTCTTACACTAGGGATTATGTATTGTGAGCTTATAGTAAACATTATCTACTTGCTTTAACGGTGAAGGAAAAAATCTCGAGGAAACCTGCATGCCTGAGATGAAAGTTCTCCATAATGTTCTGAAAGAAGACCCTTGCGTAGTAGACACTTAGTGAGCTGATGGATAGTCTCTGTGATGATGAGGTTGACAAAAATGTATTAAAAACGTTTTAAGAATTTTCCTCTCGCTTAAAATTTCCTGTAATTACGAAATGATGACAAATTAACCGTTTTAGCGATTACCTGCGGGATGACATCATGTTCCCAGGGACAAAGTAATATTGTGTGGTGTGAAGCAATCCATATACTACATAATATATACTCGTATCTATAAACTCGCCAGGCGACGCGCTGGAGCGCCGCGCCGCTGGGTTTTAGTGGGTGGGTAGCGGGGTGATTACGTATTTCGCGACAGGCGTAAATCTCGCGATCATTGCTGTCAAAAGTCCGGCTAGAGAGAGACAGCAACAGCCACAAATCAAAATAAGAGGAAGAAGAAGAGAGACACCAAATGAACTGTCGCATTGCTACTGCTGTGGCGTTGCTGTCGCTACTGCAACGTTTTACGTAATCACCCCGCGGTTGCCTCCCGGCCGGCGAGTCCCACATACCTTCCCTCCAGTTGGTTGGCTGGCTTCCAGGAGGGGGGATGCGTAAACGCATTTCCCAGCGTTAAAAAAAAGGTTCAAATCCTGCCGGGAAAAGGTTCAAATTTAACGGGGCAGTTACACGTGTTACCTGCCAGTATCACCAAGGAATTGCAAACAGCTTTATCTAAGTAATTAACATACTATAAGGAGGTACATAGTTAAGTAAACTTAGAAAAGTTTTGTTAAACAATGAGCTTATGTATGGCGCCCCACTTTCTATAATCTCGAAGAAAGCCAACGAGGTCATATTATTATCACGTTGTTGTTTGAATACTTTAATCGCTTAGAAAGTCTACACTAAAGGTACGTAATATTATCTACTCATGAGCTAATTTGTTTACGTAGTATACATTTGGACATTTCTAAAGTAACAGAGCTTAGTCTAGCTAAGTAGTACCTACTTCGTTACCGAGTCACGCGGCATCGAAACATTGCAATTATTTAATTAATACTAGCTTATGGTCGTGACTTCGTCCGCGTGGACTACACAAATATCAAACCCCTTTTTCACCCCCTTTAGGGGTTAAATTTTCAAAAATCCTTTCTTAGCGGATGCCTACGTCATAAGAGCTATCTGCATGCCAAATTTCAACCGTTCCTCCTCCTTCAGTGAAATCACCGCATACCTAGGAAAGCAGATTCCTACAGGTTTTTTATTGGATACCTAACCTCAATCGGACGAATCGTAGACGAATTGCAACAGCCAGTTGATATACCTAGTCCTATTACTTATTTTTATATTGTACCCCCATATTTACGTTTGAAATTTCTGTACGTGTCTCTACGTTTGTTATATCCGAGGTTGTACCTACCTATGCTGATATGGCAAATTGCATATTCACATGTTCGCATATTACCAGTTATAAGGTAATAACCCATCAACAGTATGCGGCTTGCGCGCGGCCTCAATTTTCATGTTCAGTGACCCGCAAACACTCATACTAGGTAGGCCATCAATCTATTGTGGATTGGATTTATTCTCATTGGGTTGGCACGAATTTAGCAAAACTACAGTTTATACCTATTTTGTTTATAACAGAAACAGACGATAAGTAATTTAGATTGTAGGTAATTTCAATTTGTAATACATAACTCAAAATACATAATTATAGTTGTAATAGAAAGATGGAATTTGTATGTTGCTCGGCGAGCTTTACAGATTATAATACAATGAAAAATTAATGAGTAAAGTAATAATTTCTATAATAATTAAAGTTTTAAAAAATATTTTCGGCGCATAGCATTTTTACAATAATAATTCTGAATTCGAAATTGCCGCCAAAGTTTTTGTGCATAGATAAATTTAAATTTGTTTTTATAAACAGCTTGTAAAATCTGGCTTCTAGTCTTTTGTTGTTGGTTTGTGGTCTTGTATTAATCATTTCACAGATTAAACTCAAATGACATATGGCTGAATCAGGCTGAATACTTACTTAAATGGAGAGGCCAGCTTCCATTATGTGTGAAAATATACAGGCTGATTGTTGCATTACATGCAACAATACAAGCCTGTATATTTTCAAACGATTTTATTTCCCTGTATATTATAATACTCTTTGGGTTTTATTACTGTCGAAATATCCGAACGGGAAATGAAAGTTGCTCGAAAAGTTGTAAAATTGTCTATGGCTTTCACTTGACGAAGGCAGAAGGCTTAACGTCGCTGTTCTAGTCTATGGATTTAGTTCACTAATGGCGTGTCTTCCGGTACCACACAATATAACGTCGAAATGGCTAAGAAAAAAGGCGATGAGAAAGTGAATCCAACACCCCAAAGTGATAATGAGGAGCAGAATTTTGACGAGGAGCCAAATTTCGATGATCCGGAAGGATTTGTGGACGATATCCCCGACGAGGGTGGGTTTCCAAAGTGTTGAGGTTGCCCCGGCCATATGCGTCACCTATGAATTATTAAGCGTTTTTCTCGTGGTTTTTGTGTTTTACGGCCTTAATAACTAAAAGTGCTGTGTATTAAACAGTTTGAATTATTAATTTGAGTGATTTATGTTGGTGATAGGTAAAAATTGCTTGCGTAAAGTTCCTAACCTCAATTTGACGTTGCACTTGCAGAATTGTTGGCGGACGTTTTAGAATCGAAGCCAAAAGAATCTGACGGCTACGAGAATGTGGTCGTCGTTGATGGGTGCCCACAGGTTGGGCCTGAGCGTCTCGAAAAACTCCAGAGTGTCATAACCAAGATCTTCAGCAAGTTTGGGAAGATAGTCAACGAGTATTATCCTACCACGGAAACTGGTGTGACAACGGGATACATATTCTTGGAGTACAACAATCCACAGAACGCCGCGGAGGCGGTCGCCGCCACTAATAATTGTAAATTAGATAAGCAGCACACATTTTTAGTGAATCTTTTTACTGATTTTAAGAAGTAAGTATGTTTCTTATATTTTCTAAAGAATTTAGTAATTTGCCAGGTTCTGTTTATAGTTTTATTCTGAATTTCCAACCACTATAAGTATAACTTGAGTTTCTGTGCACTACAACAACAAGCTACCTAGCTTAACCGTGGCAGTCAATTTGAATACTATCTATGGATAGAATGGATTGGTTGCTTAGTATGCGGGGACTCTTTAAGTGTAGACTGAAGACTGACATAATATTTCAAACTATGGGTGGTAACTGTAAAGCTTCATTATTTAGGTGTACTTGAAATAAAATTTTATTTGTGTCTACTTCATTAACTAAATTGAGAACTAGATAAACTTTAATGATTTTTTGTGATCAAAATAAGTTGATTTTCCAGCTTTGATTGTCTCACAATCAAGATTAACGTGTAAAACCAGTTCTAAAACTAAATTAAATTTATTGGATATTATTACATATTAAATTACATATAAAATACAGATAAAAAACAAGTAATAATTATGTAGACCTAGGTCTAGTAGACGTATGAATGGGCAACCCCTGCACTAATAAACACTGTATTACAGTGGGTTGCCTTCTCCATTTCTAAAAACTTGAATAAATGTTATTACAATTTGGTGCGCTAAGGTTGGACATGTTATACCGGTGTCTATTACAAGTGATAGTGGTGTGCATGTATGCGAGTGCGTGTGTGCGTGTGTTAAGGTGTGTATGTGTGTGTGTTTGTGTGGGTGCGTGTGTGTGTATGTGTATTATTTGTTGTAGGTGATATAATTACTTTCGAAGGAAATTATGATGCCAATTGAGTTGAAGCTCGAGATCATATTATTATGGCCTCTGTTCACCCTCTACAACCCACGGTCACTGTTCACCTGCACTTGTCATGATAACTTCTGTTTAAATAGAACACCTATAGGCCATATGTATCTTATTATACACGGTGAAATTTTAGTGGCTGTCTTCCCGCGGCAGAACGATGTGCCCTCAGTAGTACTATCGAAATTTTGAGTTAAACTTAAAAAATAAAAATGTTTTTGTTTTGAAATAATTAAAAAAAAAATCGACAACTCGAAAGTGTGAGAAACAATAGTAACGCGAATAGCAGGTAGGTACATCCACTCGAACCTTGCTGCCAATAAAGTGAAAAAGTTAAGAGCAAAATAGGCTCTCGCGCGTAGTTATACGACATAAACTAGCCTGCACGCACGCGGTATCACTATTGGTTCGAGGTCTCATTAGACTTGTTTTTCTCGATTGTAAATTTTACATTTTTGACTCAAAATTTTTTTATATTTATAAATCAATTGTAATACCACGACAAAATCATTTCGCTTCGGGAAAACAGCCATCAAAATTTCAGCGTGTATAGTCACTTTACAGCAATGGCCTTCTCGCTTTCCCCTTCACCTTCCCATGCTTGCACTGGAGTCTAACCAGTGGGGTGATTCACTCAGTGTTCCACACTAAATGAACTCATTTTACATTAGCTGGTCCACATTGCTGCTTCACGAGAGATATTACAATATTTTGTTGTAGAAAACATTCAATAGATTAAAAATAAATGTCAAATAAGCTCAGTGGCTATCGTTGTTGATCACTGAGTTAGAGAATCACCCCGCTGGTTGTTTGTACTATTAAATGTTAAACCACTCTGATATACTTTAATAGGTTTATTTAATAGTTCACTTATTTAAATGATTTACAATCAAGCACAATCAACTATCTGCTCTTTCTTCTAAGTGTTACCAGAGCGTCTGGAATCACATCACCACATAGTATAGCTACCCTGTAAAGCCATCCACAGAGTAGAACAAACATCAAGGTTTATCCCGTCTAATATCTAAACATATAAAACGAAAAGGTGACTGACTGACTGATCTATCAATGCAAAGCTCAACCTACTGGACGGATCAGGCTGAAATTTGGCATGCAGATAGCTATTATGACGTAGGCATCCGCTAGGAAAGGAATTTTGAAAATTAAACCCCTAAGGGAGGGACATAGGGGTTTGAAATTTGTGTAGTCCACGCGGACGAAGTTGTGAGCATAAGCTAGTTACAAATTAAAACTGGTGTTTCATCTATTGTAGTTGACAAAATTCCAAGTTTCACTTAGCTTTACTTTTTTTACTAATACTTACAACAATTTTCAGATATTCAGATATCCCTAAAGAATGGGAGCCCCCAGCGCCTCAGCCGTTCAAGGTGCAGTCAGACCTGCAATGGTATCTGATGGACCCGGATGCATACGACCAGTTCCTTGTTGGTATTGGAACTGGGGTGGCTCTCCAAGTGTGGCAGAATGCCCTGCCTGAACCCATTGTTCTCCAGGAGAGACCAGTATGTATTAAATATGTGTTTTTATAGATTTTAGGCTGATTTTCTTCCACATAGGTTTGAACATATGTTGTAAGAGATGTGTGGGTCTGAACTCTTGGCGCCTGAGCCGTGTCAGTCAGTCTGTTTGAGATTAATCTTGCAAAATATTGACGGGATTTTGGGAGAAATAGATTGCTCTCAGAATAAGAAAGATTTTGGCCACAGTCCACCATGCTGGCTGAGTGTGAATGGCAGACCTTTGAAAGTGATTTAATTTCTGAAAATGCATATAACTAAAAACTAAAAAGTTATAATGTGTGCCTGGGATCAAACCCCCAAATAGTATGCTGATGTCTTATACACTATCTATACTTGTACTTTTTTACTTACAGAACTGGACTGAGACGTACGCAGTCTGGTCTCCCCTGGGCACATACCTAGCCACGTTCCACTGGCGAGGAGTGGCACTGTGGGCCGGCCCCAAGTTCAGTCAGTTCCAAAAGTTCTTCCACCCTGAGGCAAGGTTCATATCCTTCTCACCGTGCGAGAACTATATTGTGACCTTCTCACCAAGTGGGGATCGAGGGGACGATAAGAAACTCATTATTTGGGATATTAGGTAAGTTCCTATATTCTTATAATTTACTAAATAATGCCTGCAACTTTGTCCGTGTGGATTTAGATTTTCCCGTAGTAACCTTGATTTCTAAGGAGGTGAGGAGTTAAATTTTACGCGTCATCATTTTTTTAAATTCTATTTCTCTAACAGGACAGGTCAGGAAAAGCGTAGTTTCCCACCTCCGGACGAGTATGTGACTTGGCCGATTTTCCGCTGGAGCAAAGACGACAGATTCTTTGCCAGACTCGGCCAAGATGTGCTCTCAGTGTATGAGACGCCCAGCTTTGGCCTTTTAGATAAGAAGTCTATTAAAATACCTGGTATTAGGTAAGTACTTAACATCTCAATATTAATTTCACATTAAAGAATAATCAATAGAGTTAGACATCCAAACATTATCAATATCTATAATATAAAAATGAATCACTAAATGTGTTGCTAATCACAAATCTCGAGAACCGCTGAACCGATTTCGCTAATTCTTTTTTTATAATATTCCTTGAAGTACGAGGATGGTTCTTACGGAGTATTTAAAAAAAAAAATTGAATCGACTGTTAGGCGGAACGAAGTCCGCCAGCCAGGGCAGCTAGTTATTAATATATGCAATCATGCAATGCACACTTTGAGATCCTATATTTAAACCTTATTTTATGTTTTATAACACTTTTATTTGTACAATATTTTTGTTGAAATGGTTAGGTTAGATTCTTAATTTAATATTCTAACCTACAATTTAAGATTCCATTATATACCAGTACAGTACTTGCCACAAACGTAACGATCAACTTACTTCTATTTGTAGGTTAGCGAGTGTACCTATGTATAGTTAATTTGCTATAGGCTATGCAAATGCACAGTTTCGATATTCACTGCAGTCTCAGCACATTATACATTAATTGGCTGCTCGATTGCGGTAGAATGACAGCTGCAATGACACGATCGTAACCACGTCTGATTGGTTGACGCTTGCTCACTATTTTGGCTACAATGCATTGTTGCAAAAAGAATCTCACAAATTCAACCAATCACAACAATTGAGATTGTAATAATGATTGAGGCAGGTTTTACGAAATCGACCTACTGTGCTATATTCTTGTAGCTTTTATGTAACCGTTAAACTTACTTCACTTTTCCATTAAACTTATTTCTCTTCCATTAAACTTACTTCAATTAACTTAATATTATCTATTCCAGAGATTTCTGCTGGTCACCATCCGACAACATTCTAGCATACTGGGTAGCAGAAGACAAAGATGTACCAGCAAGAGTGACGTTGTTAGAGCTCCCTAACCGCACAGAAATACGCTCTAAAAATCTCTTCTCCGTAGCCGACTGCAAAATTCACTGGCAAAAGAGTGGAGACTACCTTTGCGTCAAAGTAGATCGCTACTCGAAAGTGAAAAAAGACAAAAACGAAATCAAATACTCAGGAATGTACTACAACTTTGAAATATTCCATATGAGGGAAAAGGAGATTCCTGTGGATTCCGTAGAAATCAAGGAGCCAATCCAGGCATTCGCGTGGGAACCTATAGGATCGAAATTCGCTATTATCCATGGTGTGCTTATTGATTGATATTTAATGAATCGGTACCCTTATTATAAATGCGAAAGTGTATTTGTTTGTTGGCTTGTTGGTTTGTCCTTCAATCACGTCGCAATGGTGCAACGAATTGACGTGATTTTTTGCATGAGTATACATAAAGACCTGAAGAGTGACATAGGCTAATTTTTATACTGGAAATTCAAAAAGTTCCCACGGGATTTTTGAAAAACCTAATTCCACACGGACGAAGTCGCTGGCATCAGCTAGTACTAAAATATAGTGCCCGCGACTTTGTCCGTGCCAGTTTATGTTTAAAAAATCTGTGACAACCTTTGATTTTCCGATTTGAGAAAAAGTAGCCTAGAAAAAGTGTTTTCTGAGTAGGTATTATGTAACTGGCTTTTAACAGGTGATGCAGCAAATATATGTATAAGCTTCTACCAAGTCAACACTGGCCAAGCTCCGACTCTGCTGAAGAAGTTTGAAAGAACACCATTCAACCATCTGTTCTGGTCGCCCATGGGACAGTTTATAGTGCTCGCTAACCTTGGACTAACTGGTGGTGCTTTGGAGTTCCTGGACACTAATGATTTCACTATTATGAATGTGTCTGATCATTATCAGGTTAGTAAAAATTAAAATAATAATCAGTACCCATATTATGGGTAGTGATTATTATGGTATAAATATATTGTGTATAATATATGCGAAAGTGTGTTTTAGCGTTTAAAATACCGTGAGCCATCCGTAATCCATCGCAAGCAAACCTTCTACGCATTTTTCGTTGAAAGTAATTTGACCGGACTTAACCGGAGCAGACCAGTTCAGTCCAGTCCAGACCAGAATGCAAAAATTTGACATCCGCTCAGGATTTTCAATTTTAAGTACATAAGTAAATGAAAATCGATTTAATTTATTTAAATTAAACGCGCGAGGCACGCGCCACTCTGCCCCTGCGCACTTTTTTTAAAAATCGTTACTTGTTGCAGATATCAATCCGCATCCGTAAAAGCTCCGCACTAATTGGTGCGGATATGATTGATGCTTTTATATATACAAAATTATTTTTCCATGTCTTCAGATGTCTGGCATAGAGTGGGATCCGACCGGTCGCTACGTAGTTACCGGCGTCTCGTCTCTGAAATGCAAAATGGACTGCGGATACTACCTCTGGTCGTTCCAGGGCAAGATCCTAAGAAGGTGACTATATTATTGATATTATTATTATTATTTTTGATAGACTAAGCAGCTTTCGCTGATGCGTCTATATCAGAAGTGCTTTGAGGTTTCCAAATGTTTGTCTGATCTTTTCTTGAACTGGTTAACAGAACTTGACATTACCACATTCTTAGGCAATTTATTCCATATGTGAACAACTTTGTTGGTAGAAAAAAGAATAACTTTAGGATAATACTAGGTAATGTCAGAACCATAAACAATTTGTTGTTTTCTTATTTTACGAAAGGAAACTGTGGGGAACACCCCATAGTTTCCTATATAAATATCGCTACTTTACAATAGGACCCCAGGAACACTTCCATATTAACTACAAATAGATGTAGGAGAAAACCGGCTTTACTCACGTATTTAGTCGACGTTAGCCCGACTAGTTTCGAACCCATCCAGGGTCCTTTTTCACAGTCGCGGCCCGCACGGCCCGCTGTGACATCAGTCACGATAGCTTAAACGCTAGAATAACGACGAATAATTCCACAGAGTAATGAAAGAGGGCTTCGCTCAGTTCCTGTGGAGACCTCGTCCGCCCACACTGCTGTCTGAGAAGCAACAGAAGGAAATCAAGAAGAACCTCAAGAAGTACTACTCGCAGTTCGAATCCAAGGATCGCATGCGCAGCAACAAGGCCAGCAAGGTAATGTGTTGCAACTCTTATGTTAACATGACCATCTCTTGTTAAAAATATCAGAAAGTTAAAAACATGTCATACTAAGAGCGATCATGTACTCATCCGATCCGAATCCGTGAAAATACGGTAATAATAAATAAGTATAATATAATAATAAAATAAAAAAGTCAAAAAGTTTATTCAAATTAGGTAATAAATTACACTTTTTGATAGGCTGTTGTTGCATTTGTAAATAAAATCTACGTCATATGTCATAAGCTACCATACAAATACTACTTCGCAACGTATTTTCCCGGACTCGGATCGGATGAGTGCGTAACTGCTCTTAATGGTTTTGTTGTTCCTAGTTTATGGATATGATTAGGCTTGGCTTCGATTTAAAGCGATTTTGTTAATCATTTAAACATAGTTTCCACAAATGCAGCCAGTATTCTTGGCACCATTCCACGCGGTCATGATTTATATAGTAATTAGATAAGGCTAGCTTTAAGTTTTATTGTATTAAAAAAAAAAAAAGTTTCCACGTCATGTTAATTTTATTGATGAAGTTTTAACATGGTGATGTCTTGTGTTAGTATAGTCAGTAATAAGTATAGTTGTTAGTTAGTGTTTTTTTTTAAATGTTTCCGTGTGTTTTATTAGTTATGTTTAGTTATCATTAGTTTATGATTCCGTGGCGTCACCCGGTTCAGGGTACCAGCTGAAAATCAGCGCTGTATGTTCTTGTGCAACAAGGCATACAGCATAATGCTGAGCTGGGACCCTTTTTTCGGGTTGTGCCACACAATATGACAGTTTGTTCTGGCGCTTCTTTTGCTTGTTCTCAGGTGGAAGAAGCGCCGGAATAACCAGCTCTTAGCTTTAAGTTGTGATGTGTGGCACAATTTGTATAAATAAACGTCTTTTCTTTCTTTCTTTCTTGTTAATTGAATAAATATAATTTTAACGTTGTGTTAATTTTATTGATATTATGCTAACACAGTTTTAACATGATATTCACAGGAGCTGGTGGCGAAGCGCACGGAGCAGATGAAGAAGCACGTGGAGTATCGCGAGATGAAGTCGCTAGAGTGGGCCGAGCAGAAGCCTCGCCGTCTTGAGCTGAGGAATTGTAAGTACTTTTTTTGGGTTCCGCACCTCAAAAGGAAAAACGGAACCCTTATAGGATCACTTTGTTGTCTGTATGTCTGTCTGTCTGTCTGTCTGTCAAGAAACCTACAGGGCACTTCCCGTTGACCTAGAATCATGAAATTTGGCAGGTAGGTAGATCTTATAGCTGACATTTGGGGAAAAATCTGAAAACCGTGAATTTAGGGTTAGATCACACAAAAAAAAATTAAATTGTGGTCATGAACTAATAATTAGTATTTTCAACTTTCGAAGTGAGTGACTATATCAAGTGGCGTATCATATGAAAGGTCTTCACCTGTGTATTCTAAAACAGATTTTTATTTATTTTTATGCATCATAGTTTTTGAATTATCGTGCAAAATGTCGAAAAAATACGACTGTAGTACGGAACCCTCATTGCGCGAGCCTGACTCGCGCTTGGCCGGTTTTTTTTAATTCATAGACTAGCGCTTGGCTGCAATCAGACCTGGTGGCAAGTGATGATGCAGCCTAAGATGGAGCGCGCTTGTCTAGAAGATGCCTATTCACTCTTAATTTGAAGGTACCCATATTATAATTGTAGGTACACATTGGGGCCGATTCTCTTGTACACAATCTCTAAACTAAACTAAATTAACAGGTCTAAATCTAGTGCTATCCTTTTCAGCAAGCAACATTATGAAAGGGATAGCAATAGATTTAGACGTGATATTTTAGTTTAGTTTAGAGATTGTGTACAAAGGAGTTAGCCCCATTATTTTCAAAAACTCTAAATAAAATAAACCGGTCAAGTGCGAGTCAGACTCACAGACAAAGGGTTCCGTCTCATCGTACAAGATATAAACACTACTTTTAAATTTTTTTATTTGCTTGGCCGCGCGCCGCCGGTTTGAAATTCGCTATTTTGGTTTTTTTAATTATTATTGGCTAAGCCCTAACAGTTCCTTTTTAGGGTCTCATACCGGAAGGGTGCCAAAGTGGGGTATCATATGAAAAGGCTTTACCTGTACATTCTAAAACAGATTTTTATACATATATTTTATGCATAATAGTTATAAGCACTTATCTCTTAAGTTTACCAATCGAAAAATCTGAAATAATTATAACAGTAAACCTCAAAAAAAGTTAGTTTTGCGGTTCGTTATCAAAAGTGATTCTTACTGTTTTTCTTCTTCTATAGTACGTAACTCTCGCCTCGGTCTGCGAGTCTGATTCGCACGTGACTGGTTTTTTTAAAATAAAGCCATTAGAATTTAAACTTTTGGGGCATTTTTACCAGCCTCTTTAACTCTTGTAATTTATTTATTGTTTGATGTTATTGTTAACTACCAAATAATTAATGTTACATTTAAAATTATGTACTTCAAGTATTTAATGGTTATTTGTTTTTGTTACAGATGTAGACACGGACGGTCTCGACACCGACGGGTCGGGTGCAGTGGAAGAAGTTGTAGAATTCTTTATCAAAGAGGAACAAACGGTCATCGAGTAGTCGCCATACTTCCACACGTTTAGAGGTCGGACCCGAACTCCGACCTCCGCGAAAACTGGTTTATACTGGTTCCAACCGCTTCAAACCGGTTAAACTCTAAAAGAACACCAACGTAAAGAATCATCAACTTTTTAAATAAACAGACTGCATATAAAAAATCCTTTTTGTATCAATACTCCCCAATATTATAGTCACAAAATATATATAAAAAACTTTTTTCCAATATGTGCAGTGCAAAATTTTGGCTTAGTAATTATTATTCAATAGGTAATGTTTATAGAAATCATATTAAATTGATACGTTTCAAATGGACACTGGCCTTTTAATACCTGTATTTATAGCTTTTTGATATTTTGTTATATTTTTGATATATATTACAAAATAGTTACTGTATGTTATTTTTTATTTAAGTTATCTGTACAAAATAAAATGGACTGGATTAAACTGGGGTTTTTGGAGTATAACCTTAAAATTACATGATAGTGAATGTGATAGATTGGTTAGAATGGTATTTGACAACTAACCTTTTTATCAAACGTCATAATGCGCACTGAGTACGCGATATTCTATGATATACTGGAATGATACGTCACATAATTATGACGTACTTTTTAGGGTTCCGTACCTCAAAAGGAAAAACCGGCTAAGTGCGAGTCAGGCTCGCGCAATGAGGGTTCCGTACTACACCGAGCCTGACTTGCACAATGGCCGGTTTTTTTAGTTTAATCGATAATTTAAAATGGTTATTACATGTAAAACTAACAAAGGACGTGGATTTTACGTATTTTGAAAGACCCATCTCTTTAATAATCAATGAGAAATTATTTTTGATGTAGTCAAATACCCAATTTGAGTAATGAGCATTACAGAAAATCTTCTGAATTCATTGATTAATAGAGAGCAATAAAAATAGTCTTAGCAAAATTGGTTCAGTAAAATGTAAGCTATGGACCGAATCTTGAAATCGAGGTAAGTTAGCTAGACTATTCTATCATCATCATGGTCAACCCATCGCCGGCTCACTACAGAGCACGGGTCTCCTCTCAGAGTGACAAGGGTTTTGGCCATAGTCTACCACGCTGGCCATGCGCGCCTTTGAGAACATGGAGAACTCGCAGGCATGCACTATGCAGGTTTCCTCACGATGAGTGATATTTAATTACTTAATACGCACATAACTCGGAAAAGTTATAGGTGCGTGCCGAGATCGAACCCCCGACCTCCGATTAGAAGGCGGACGTCCTAACCAATATTCTATCCACAGTAAGAATAGGAAATGCGTAATCCCATAACAGAGCGCGCACTACGCTGCGGCAACTTGCGGTGCGTTTTAAAATCCGTAAAGAATTTAAATCTATCAAAATCCGGTGCGGAATTAATTCCGAAGTGCGCGCGCTTCTATGTAGTAGTTCACAGATTTTGTTGCGAAAAGCGGGTACGGAAATTAACCGTGGTGCGCGCCAGCTCTTAATGACAGAGATTAGAGATTTGAAAAAAGTGCTGTTTGCTTGGTCAAGCACAAAACTACGTGCTTGACGTCAAGCCGCTTGACCATCTCGGAAGCCCATTAGATTAGATGAAACGGCGTGTCATAGAGCTATGAGAAAGGCGTCATGTCCCGCTGTGAAAGTGAAAGTGCACGCTTCGTTTTAACACTTTGTCACGCGCGTGACGCTCGTAACACTACATTACTCTTTGCATTAACTTGTTCATAAAACGACGCCTGCTGGTACGAAATGGGAAACAATCGTGCTAAATATCGTTGAACTTTTAAGATCTATATTTTCTTAGCTGAATTAAAAGGTAAAGTCGCTTCTTGCAAAAAGCCTTGCAGAGCTGAGTAGCAGGCAATTGGGGTGTGAGGCGAGGGGACGCCCCGCACGCCCCCACGTCACCCGCGCTCGCCCGCACCGGGTTACCGGGTGTTACGTCCCCGTTTGGCATTTCGACCTGTCGCGTACTACCTATACTTACACAAATATAGAGCGATGCACGAGATGCGCCTCTTGTCTTGTAGTAATGCGATCAACTAACCTATAAAGATTGGTTCAAGTGATCAACCTTTGACATTTTAAGTTTTAATTTTAACCCTTGAGCTTGACTTCAAGCACGTCGACTCGTGTAACGTGTGACACGCCATTCGCCAGAACGATTAAAAGCCCACAAGCGGCAAACTTTACCTAGCCTTGTTCCTATTTTACATTACATTATCTTACAAATTCAATAATAGTTTTATTGACAATCAAAAAGTGTATACAATGATTGGTAGCCATTTCGAATAAATGCTTTGAGTTTGAATTTTCCTAAGTACATTTGACCAATATGTATAGTAGGTACGCAGCCGAAAGTAATGTGCATCGGCCTTTAGAATGACATTTCGGCTTTGTAGAGCGTTGTCCCTGCCACTCATAGGTACCTATGTGACGTTTTGTCGGTCTCAACGACAGGGACAAAGGACTAAAGGTCGATAGGTATACATTACTTTCGGCCGCGTACTGTACGAGGGCTCCTAAGGTGCAATATTTCACCCCTTGACATTATCTAACGTGGTCGTTGCCCACACCGTGTCGTGTCGTTTGCCGGCACGCGATATCTTTGTGCTTACTGCTATGGCGTGACTGCTGGCGAATCGCGACGCTACTGTCCACGATTTGACGCAATCATGCATCATTATCAACCGATAGACCTCCACTGGACATAGGTCTCTTGTAGCGACTTCCACACGCCACTGTCTTGCGTATTTTGCTTCTTTATTTCTATCTGCGCCCCAAGCACATCGATGCGACTCTTTTCCATCGACCAAGCCGCGAGATGTGTCGCGCTTATTGTGCTCGGCCTGCCGTAAATATAGAGACTGATACAATATCAACGCACAATTCAAACCATTGAGTTCTAGTAACTCGAGATTTTTTAAATTTCAATTTAATAAAACTGAAGAGTATGAGAAATTCCACCTGAGCTAAACTGGGCAGATCAGCTAGTTTTTAGGGTTCCGTACCCAAATGGTGCCAACAGGAGCTTATTACTAAGCCTCCACTGTTCGTTCGTCTCTCTGTCTGTCAGTGGGTTGTTACTCATAAACCGCTATAGATAGAGAATTGAAATTTTCACATAGCGTGTTTTCTATTGCCGCTATAACAAATAACAACAAAATATTATTACAAAAAACCAAGATGGCGAATTTCAAAATGGCCGCTATGCAGTTTTTTATAAAGTACAGTGTAGGTAAATCTTGCACAGTACGCGGCTAAAAGTAATGTATATCGACCTTTAGAAGGAGATAGCAGATTTGAGAGCATTGTCCCTGTCGTTGAGACCGGCAAAACGTCATATATAATTACACAGATTAGAGAATGGTCATATAGGTATGAGTGACAGAGACAATGCTCTACAAAGCCGAAATGTCATTCTAAAGGCCGATGTAGGTACATTACTTTCGGCCGCGCACGCTACGATGATACGCAACCCTACGTCCAACTCACACTTGGCCGGTTTTTTTATCTAATGAAGTTGTAAGGTAAGGCGAAATATTTCAACCCTTGACATTTCCTAGCGTGGCCGCTACCGAGTCGTGTGCACGCGATCTCGCTAGTCGCTGTGCTTTCGCGTGACGACTCAGTGCTAATGGTAGGTACAGTATTATAATACCTATAGGTATTCTGTGATGCTACTGCAGGTGATTTGACGCAGTCTTACTTGAGGAACCTGCAATTTATTTCCTCATAGGCTGATGCCATACATATAAATTAAAACAAAACGCATCGGCATCGGGCAGATTTAAAAAAACAAGTGCGAAACAGGTTCGCGCACCGATAGTTCCGTATTACAGTGGTATTTTGACTTCTTCCTGCGTCGCTCCTTCAATATTGAGGATCATGGCTCCCTTTTGATATAATCTTTGCTACGATGTTTTTCTATTTTCCTCTGTTTCGCGCCGCGTGGATTGCATTGCAGATAGGTGTGTCGACCGCCTCTTTTATTTGGTCTACCCAACGTCTCGGGCTACGTCCGCCGTCGTCGTCGTACGTCGGTATTTTGACATTTGTACGATAATTTATAAACTATGATGCATAAAAATAAACAAAAATCTGTTTTAGAATGCACAGGTAAAGCCCTTTCATATGATACCCCACTTGATATAGTTATCTTAGTTCGAAAATTATAAATACTAATTATTAGTTTATGACCACAATTTTTTTTTGTGTGATGTGACCACAAATTCACAGTTTTCAGATTTTTCCCCTAAAGCCAGCTTTATAGCTGGCTATAAGATCTACCTACCTGCCAAATTTCATTATTCTAGGTCAACGGGATACCCCTTAGGTTTCTTGCCAGACAGACAGACAACAAAGTGATCCTATAAGGGTTCCGTTTTTCCTTTTGAGGTACGGAACCCTAAAAACTACATTTCGTAGTTGACTTACATTACAACCCACCTTATAGCAATAGCTTACCCGGGGTCGGGCAAATCGCGTCGCTTATACGCTTTTCTCCGAGAAGGTTTCTGTGATTTGTTTATATTCCAGCAGGAGTGGAAGACACTCCAGTCATATCATCTATTTTGTAGGACAATTGTTTTTCCAGGTTTATTATCCAATTATCTCAATATTCAAAAAAAACTTACTGTTATTCAGACAATTTCGACACGCCACCAAATCGACAAGTGTTATTATACCTGCGTAGTAAAACCCCTATCGAGAATTTTCACATAACAAAACTTGGACGTCTCGTCAAAAATTTAGCTTGTTATTAATCAGTAAAAAAATCACTTGGTTGCCACCAAGTTGGACTATTAGATAGAATAGAATAGAATAGAATGTTTTTTTATTCATCAAGTGCTTATGAATAGTCAGGTAGTTTTAATTTACCACTGGTTCGGAATGCCGTTCCTACCGAGAAGAACCGGCAAGAAACTCGGCGGTTGCTCTTTTTAATTTTTCAATTTACAATGTTATTATACCGTACTATACAAGCCATTGCAGCCCCGTGCATTGCTGGAGCGAGTCAAATCCAAGCTTTTTTATCGTTTACATAGTCTGCGACTGTATAATATGCTTTTTTTAGGAGCATACTTTTAACACATTTTTTAAACTTGTGTAAAGGCAAGTCTAAAATTGCTTGTGGAATTTTATTATAAAATATTACACTCATTCCCACAAATGACTTTCCAACCTTCCAGATTTTAAGTCAGCTAAGGAAATCTTAAGTAAGTGTACTTAGGTACTAAAATGCGTCGCATGCGACCTTTGGGGCTTTGTGCGGTCACCATTGTGCATTCAACATGATACCTAGGTACTTACATACCTAGTACTTACCACATAGATAGCGTCCATTTGTTTTCTGTCGGAAAGGGTACGAAATGACTTAGCATTTGTTTTGCCCCGCGTTTGCAGGGATTTGTTTAAGATTAAATCAATCTACCTAGGTAAAGTACCTACCTTTTCTATAGACTTTAGTCTGTAATAGGACTTACTTACCAATGGCACTTCCATAGTAACTAGGCAAAAATAGTACTTAACAACTAACAAGGTGAATAGTATGATTTAGTTATGACCTATAGCTTTATTTGTTTACGATCTTAAGATTGATTTTACATGCACCTAATAGGTAGGTACTCGTAGGTACATGAAAAATGCGCAGACCGTAGACTTATCTTTTTTATATATAAAATTCGATGTCCTGACTGACTGACTTATGTGCATCAACATACATCATACATATACATCAACGCACAGTCTAAACCGCTGGTCCTGAGAGACATGAAATGTTGAGGGTGTGTTCTTTGTAATTTGTATTTGGCTTGCCGGTCACAAATGAAGAAATACGTGTTCCAGGATTTTTGGAAATGCAACCCCCACCGCGATTTTAAATTCTTCTAAATTCCACCCGAGCGAAGCCGGGGCGTGTCAGCTGGTATATTATTATACGTCTTAATATACCGATGGCGCAAACAAAGCGCGGACGGCGAGTGGTGACTACTAATAGTAGGTCTTAGGTACAGTACGCGGCAGAAAATATTGTACATCGACCTTTAGAAAGAGATAGCGATTTCGTAGAGCGTTAGTAGCTGATTCCGACAAAAAGTATGCGACCTTGAACCTGGAAAACGGATAAAGGAAAACATCGTGAGGAAACCTGCCTGCCGGAGAGTTCTTTATAATGTTCTCAAAGGTGTGTGACGTCTGCTAATCTGCAGATGGCCAGCTTGGTAGACTATGGCTAATACCTTTCTCAATCTGAGAGGAGACCCGTCCTCTGTAGTGAGCCGGCGATGGGTTGATCATGATGATCATGAAAAAGGTACTCAATGGGTCAATGGTGAAGGAAAACATATGCAGGTTTCCTCACGAGGAGACCCGTGCTTAATAGTGCGCCGGGGATGGGTTGATCATGATGATGATGAAATACTCAGGCTGTGAATTGTCTCAGCCTGAGTATAAGAAAAGTATCCGCGATTTCACACCACTCCACTCTGTGGGTGCCGCGCCTAAGATTTTTAAACGTGTTTAATTGTACTTGTATGACACTGTACAGTCGACTGACTGTATATACGTAGAAGATAGAAAGGCAGTAGGCTTAAGAGGTTACGGTTAGGTATAATACAATATAACTATGTAGTATGTATATAAAATAACAGCTGCATAAAATCATGCCGTCCGCGGCGCAACGCAAATTGTTATGAGCGCTCATTGAAATGCAGATTCGGGGTTTTATTCGTAGACGCTATCAAGAGATATTTTTGGGCTATAATATTATATTATGTAACCGCACTATTATGTAACCGTATAAAGCGACTAATTTTATTTGCTACTAGATGATGCCCGCGACTTCGTCATTAGGGATTTAGGTTTAATATAAATTCAGTGGGAATGCTATGATTTAGCGGGATAAAAGTAGCCAAAATCCAAATAACTGCTGACAGTGTCTACTGTTTGAAAGAATACCGTCATAATTATCATATATACAATACCTATCTATTCTATTCGTCCCACAGCATATATTTTAATTTCACAAAGTAGTCGAGCAGGGTACAGAATATAATGTAATGTATGTGTAAATATTTTATCTTTTTTTTTCCAAATAATATTAGCCATGGTAATCATGACTAATATTCCTCTTTCCCCTCCAACTAAGCGTAGGTAAGCTTGTGCTAGGTACGACAATAGTGCAACGGATGGGGTTTGAACTGGCGACCTTTCGGATTTCAGTCGGCTCCACTAACCGTTGAGCTATTGAAGCTCTAAATTTACTGAATTTATTTATGCACTGAAGTTACAAGTCCGTTACTTCATACCTCGACGTCAATATTTATATAGGTACTAGCTGATGCCCGCGACTTCGTCCACGTGGATTTAGGTTTTTGAAAATCCCGTGGGACTCTTTAATTTTCCGGGATAAAAAGTAGCCTGTGTCACTTTCCTGGTCTTTGACTGTACCCATTACCCATGCAAAAAATCACGTTGAACCATTGCTCCGTTGCGACGTGATAGAAGGACAAACCAACAAACAAACACACTTTCGCATTTATAATAAGGATACCTACTGCTGTTACGAGTAAGATTTATTTGCTACAAAAGCAGAATGACCTGAATAAGCCATGCCTATGAAATTTTTCTTTTATTACTTTGTGAGTACTAAAAGGAGGGAATTTGGCTGACCATAATACAAACCGCATTTTAAAAAACCACATACGTAAGTAACCGAAAATTTTCAGTGAATGAACGCGCATGAGCGTAACGCCCGGCTTCGTCCATTCAGCGAGCTCCCTTCAGTTTTCAGTTTCTCTGAAAAACTACGAACGCACGCACGGCTCCCCGCGTAGGTATAACGTCCGAACTAATTTGAATTTGTTCGATACGTAATCTGTGATGACTGTGAAGTGTAAGGACTAGAATTTAATTTAAAAGAGAGGTTGCACTTGATTTTTTTAATAGTGTATAAAAGTTCTGTGATTTTTTTTAATCCGGGGATTCTTGGTAAGTTATTAATTAATTTATTATTATGTATTTGTATTAGAAATTATACTGGTGCTAGATAACAATGCCATATGTTATCTTGAGTATTTTGTTTAAATAGTTTTAGCTATAATTTAGATTAAGCGCACTTATTCTATGCCTATATTTGTACAAGACAAGGTATCTACTGATATTATGTACCCATTTTTTTTTTAAATTTTACCTAAATATACCTAGATTTTGGGGTTATTCAAGGGGCGGACCAAACAAATTCCTAAAAGGCCGGCAACGCATCGGCGGTTCCTCTGGTGCTGCAAATGTTCATGGGCGGCGGTAATCACTTAACATCAGGTGACCCGCCTGCCCGTTTGCTCGCTATATCTATTAAAAAAAAAAGATACCAATGGTCAGGTTAAAGTTACGAAAGAGTTGCCGATAGAGCTTCATATGTGAACACGGTAATTGAAGTAATTATAGGTACATAACTTAAGTATGTATTACTTAATAATTATTACTAAGTAAGTATCTATGAATTACGTGCAAAATTGCAATAAGTACATGTAAACTCATTACGATCTGTAGCTAACAGTTTGTGGTAGTAACAATATCCCAATTTAGCAATGACTGCAATTAGGCACATAAGTAAGTAAATGTAACTTAATTATTTGAAAAGTTATAATGGATTCCAACATCAATGGTTATAATCGACACGAAATCTCACGACAAAACATTTCGAATTTAGAAGGGACTACAGAATTAAAACAAAACTAGAACTACAGAACCAAACTTACGATCTAAGTTTGATGCTTTCTTTATTGTGAGAGAGGCTTGCCTTGACGACAATCATGCCTGAGAAACAGAGCAATGATGAGGTCTTGGTTGGAGCGCGGTTGCCTACAAGATGCCCTCTTGGCTTTAAGGTATTAAGTAAACTCTCGGTACCTACCTACTTAGATGGGTAACATCTTAAGAGTAGAATAGAAGCATGACAATATGGTGAAGAATTCTTCTAGTTATATGTCATATCACTACATCAACAAGTACCTATAAGTCATCGAAAGAGTCCGACTCGCATTGTCCGGTTTTTAACTACCTTACCTACCTTATAGGAACTTCATCATCATCATCAACCGATAGACGTCCACTGCTGGACGTAGGTCTCTTGTAGAGACTTCCACACGCCACGGTCTTGTGCCACCTGAATCCAGCGCCTCCCTGCGACTCGTCTGATGTCGTCCATCTACCTAGTGGGGGTTCTTCCAACACTGCATGTTCCGGAGCGAGATCGCCATTCCAGCACCTTGGGACCCCAACGTCTATCGGTTTTACGAACTATGTGCCCTGCCCATTGCCACTTCAGCTTCGCAACCCGTTGAGCTATGTCGGTTGCTCTATAGTTCTCCTACGGATCTCCTCGTTTGATCACGTAGAGAAACTCCAAGCATAGCTCTCTCCATCGCCCGCTGAGTGACTCTGAGCTTTCTTATGAGGCCCATAGTTAGCGACCATGTCTCGGATCCATATGTCATCACTTGCAACACGCACTGTTCGAAGACTTTTGTCTTCAAGCACTGAGGAATTTTACCTTGTTATATAGGAACTTACCTAGTTCTTATTAAAAAAAAGGTTCAATATATCCCGCGCTTGTGCGCTGTCAGCTAAATTAAAAGATGGAGTGATACATCTCGGGGAAATGTGTCGCAGACTCTCTTCGGAACAAATCTATTTTCATTAGAGATACGCTTCCCAGTATTAACACTTTGTGATGAGTTGCCTGTCCCTTTCTTCCTTATTTCGTTTATTTGTACATTTAATAAGACTGTAACGACAAAAGGAAAGGACACAGAAAGACGAAAGATAAACTGTAAAGATCATTATAATGCGTCACAACTAACAACAGGAAAAAGTCTTGACGTCTTAACTAATATTTTGATTCAGTATATTTTTAAAGAGGTCCGGGGGTTCAATCCCGGGAACGCAAATCTAACTTTTCGGAGTTATGTGCGTTTTAAGTAATGAAATATCACTTGCTTTAATGGCGAATGACAACGTCATGAGGAAACCTGCATGGCTGAGAGTTCTGCATAATGTTTTCAAAGGTGTGTGAAGTCTTCCAATCCGCATTTGGCCAGCATATTGGACTATGACCAAACCACAGAAGATTTCTGTGGGCCAAGCCCTTCTCATTCTGAGAGGAGACCCATGCTATGTGGTGAACCGGCCTCAAAATTTTCGGAGTTAACTATAACTCCGAAAATTTAGAGGTACGTATCCGAATCGAATCTTCGACCTCCCGAATATGAAGCCAACATTTTAACCACATGGCTATCACCGCATCAAGCTAAGGATACACAAATTCAGACAAAAATCAGTCTCAGACAAGAAACAGTCGTTTGCGCTATCTCTAATTGGAATTGATAACAATACAAAATTGCTGATCGCTATCACAACATGATGAATATCAGCTCGATCGAGTAAAAGCTACCGTTGCGATTTTATCTGACCTCTGACAGTCACCATTAACACGAAGCGGCAAGCGAATATCACGTTTTAAGTTGATATTACGTAACTTGATTGATTGATGTTTGATCACACCAAGCTAAAACTACACAGCCACAACACTGCGGTGCGACAACACGTCGCAAAAACAATGCCGCATCGCGATGCGATGCGTTGGCAATACGCAAAAATTACATCGCTTACGGCATCGTACGAGAAAAGCCGTGAACCGCACTACACGTATCCTACGTCTATTGCGTTAAAACGCATCAAGAAAAACACACACAGCACAGAATGGCAGACTGAGAGGTGTAGACACCGACTGAACGGGAAATGGGAATACGTCGTCGTATCGTAAGTTTGTACGGTGCGACACCGCATTGGAAATTTGTACAGTGCATTATGCGACATCGCATCGTAGTGTTGTGGTCTCAGCCTACGTCGTAGTCGTCATTGTCTTCGATTCCATATACCTACTGCTGGAAATCTCGTCGTCGCTGATTGACTTTGATTTTTCTTAGGATGCCCATAAAAATTAGTGAACAGGTCTCAGAACCGTACTTCAAATACTTTTGTTTTCAGACATTGAGGAATTTTGGACGAGATCTTGAAGATGGCAATCGGAGTATGAGGCAAGGGGACACGTCACCCGCGCTCGCCCGCACCAGATTAGCACTGGGACTGTACGGGTGTGCGGGGCGTTCCCTCCCCGATTGCCATCTCGACCTGCCGCGTGATATAGGTACTTAGCAGTATATGTATAGGTATATTTCACATTCCTAAGTAATTCCTAATGGTTGGGGGGTAAAACAAGCCATGTCGACAAATGCCATTATTCTTCTTTGGTGGGGAACACAAAATACGCTTCCGAAGATTCCGAAGCATCTTCACCCCCTCGTTTTATTACATTTCCCGCCTTTTCCTTACATTTTCCTTCTTTAAGCTACGACTGAAATTTGTCTTCGTTAACCTGACTGGGAATACTTTTTAACATTCCGCAAAGATTTAAAACCTTTCTTCAGGTTTGAAACAAAAAAAATATATATAATTATAATATAAAGATACCTAATAGAGAGAGTCTGGGAGTTACTTACGCATAGTTAGCTTACACTTGTTGTCTCTCAAAGCCACCGTGATCCAAACTTCATATTCGCTGATCGTTCCTCCCTGTTTTGGGGACAATACGTAGATAAACTTTCAGCTTTTATAAAATTACGAAGTTCTGGCCCTCCCGGGCTCAAAGTCCATAAAGTATTCCACATACATATACCCAGATAATTATGAAAAACATAACCCTGTCTTTGCTGACGCGTAGTCAGGTAAAACTGCTTTAATTACTGCATCGCGTGAAGTTGTGACATCAAGAGCGACCAATCCATAGGTTCTAAATGTTCTACATTTTAAATGCGTACCTACCTTTGAACAACACCCCTCTACCCAAATCGGGGTATTGCTATCTTTTTAATTACAACAGTTATCCCAGATTTAAGGTAGAATCATTCTTGTAATAATGAGTAGGTTTATATTCAGGGCAAACGCTGGCTAATGTAACCAAGCGCATGAGTGTAAAAAACCGGCCTAGTGCGAGGCAGACTCTCGCACCGAGGGCTCCGTACTCGGGTAATTTTTTCGTCATTTTTCACGATGAATCAAAAACAATTATTAATAATAAGGTTTTATATAAGCGCCTTTGGTCAAATTGAAAAACTAAGGCAAAATACTGTAGGAAGTTAGCACTTTAGCTCTAGGAAACGAAAGGTCTAATTTCTCAAAATTTGATCAGTCATTGACATTTGGAATTCCCATTAGGACGAAGCTAAATACTCCTCGCTTAAGGCACTCTAGAAATTCGGCGTATTCGAGAATTCGAGATAGTTGGGTTGTTTAGGACGTTTAGAACGGTAGAGATGTTTCGAATTAAGGGAGAGTGGTAAAAGTGTTTAGCAAAAGGTTAATTTCCTACAATTTCTGGATTAGTATCAGCCCAAAATCATTATCATGATTGTCACCTAATCTTGTGTCAAGAAATTATTCTTGCCCGCGTGACACTGCAGGCTATAGTTTTTCATGCTAGAATAGAAAAATAGTCAAAAACTAGCCTCGTATCACCCGTGGAATCAAAGCCCGGGGATAAGTCTATTACTTAATTATGATAAAGTGCTACCTAGTTTGTTAGATTTATTAAATAGTTGCATAAAAGTTACTTTGCTAACTGTCTGTACAATTTTTTATTTTGCAATTTAAACAGATCTTCGAAGGTGATGGTATAAAAATAGGATCTTTGCTTAAATTCTATATAGAAAGTACTGGTATAAAAATAAGATTTATGCTAAAATATTACACTTATCAAAGGTACTGATGTAAAAATAAGAGTTTTGCTAAAATAAAATAATATAATATACTATAAATAGTATACTAAAAATAAGAGTTGACGCTAATTTTTGGCAGTAGAGTACACCATCCGTGTTTTACGAAGGTACGTTTTGTTTTTTTACGATTCATATGTTCGATGTACGCTTTTACTAATAGCGTAGTACCTACCTATGTACATATATGTAGAGTAGGCTCTCATTAGTAGAGTGATTGTAGGGTTCTCATGAAATCGGGTCATCAATTTTTTATCTACAGCGTGAAACTTTCGCCAATCATATCATATCATACTCGATGATGCAAACGACTTTGTCCGTGTGAATTTAAGATTTTAAATTGCCTTCCTCAGGAGTCCTTGATTTCCTGGGATAAAAGTAGTGTCTGTCATGAGAGTATATCAAAAGTTGTGTATGTCAATAGCCGACGTAAGAGTGCTCATGCAAAAAATACGTCGATAAACCAACAAACAAACCCACATTGTGTTTAATTCTGTTGAACACTAACTCTAGTCTGTGTCTGTGTGTGCGTGTGTGCTGTGTGCGTGTGTGTGTGTGTGTGTGTGTGTGTGTGTTTGTTATTCTTTCACGCAAAAACTACAAGACGGATTTGGCTAAAATTTGGAATAGAGATAGATTTTATACCTTGGATGTGTACCTAAGTACTTTTTATCCCGTAAAAATACATGGTTCCCGCAGGATTTTTTAAACGTAATATACGAGTAAGTATCCACCCGAACAAATAGGTAATATAAAGTATGACGAGTTAATAAATAACGAGGTATAGGTAATAAATAGTAAAATAGGTATTAGGTACCTACTTGCGCTTATATGCACTTATTATACATATTTATTTCACCCTAACTTTCTTGTTCGTCGTAAATAACTGTATTCACATTTCTATGCCATCATTTTAGCACTTTTTTAATAAACGCGACCACAAAGTTTATTCGCAAACTTTTAGTATTAATAACGGTTTTGTGCGATTCGAAAAGTTTCTGGAGTGAACTGAATACAAAAACAATATCGGTTCGTGAAATTTACGAGTTGTTATAGTATTATAAAATCAATCGATTTCGCAGTTTTTCTTTGGCATGCTACAGGTATACCTACTTGATTGTAAATTACCTAAGCCTTTTTAGGAAATGCTTTCTTTTCCAAAAGAAACATTATCACGACTTGTTCTGCCATTATGTAATGAAATGTAACACATTTTAAATACATCTTTGACAACATTGGGGGCGATTCTCTGGTACACAATCTCTAAACTAAACTAAATTAAAAGGTCTAAATTTAGTGCTATCCTTTTCCGCAAGCAACATTATGAAAGGGATAGCAATAGATTTAGACGTGCCATTTTAGTTTAGTTTAGAGATTGTGTACAACGGAATTAGCCACACTATATGAAGAACTCTCAGATATCCAGATTTCTTTACGATATTTTTCTTTAGGTAAGTAGGTAATTAGGTATATTTAATTAATTTCGGTATTGCTTACAACGCGTTTCATTAGCAATTCCGAATTCCGAAAAGTTAGAGATGCGTGTCTGTGTTAAATCTCCGGAATCCTGATCCTCCGAATAGGAGAAACATTTAACCACTAGGCTATCACCACTTCACAAATAACGTTACTCGCTACTACTACAAGATAAAATTACTGTCATAGGTTTTCAATTTTTCGCAAACTTTTCCGAAACATCCGAGATTTTGCATAAATCATTCAAACAATTTCATATGTGGGTATAACCTACGTAGTGCAATCTCCATATTTATTGGATCAAAATGTAAAATATTCGGCTGCTCGTAGCAGTTCCATTTGAAATATGTTTAATAATATAGTTGAGAAAATTCTTAGAATAAAAATATACCCAATATACAGTGTATTTTACTACAGGTAACTCTCGGTACCACTCAGAATATCGTCACGACGATCAACCCAGCGCCGACCCGCAGAAGGGTAGTCCACCACGATGGTCAAATGTGGATTGGCAGACTTCACAAGCCTTTGAGAACATTATGGAGAATTCTCAGGCATCCAGGTTTCCTCGCGAAGTTTTCCTTCACCGTTAAAGCAAGTAATATTTTTGCGAAAAAGTTAGACATAGTGCCCGGAATCGAACCCCTAATCTCCCGAATATTAGGCGGAAATCTTAACCACTATAGGCTTTCACGGCTTTGTAATATCCGGTTCTGTGTGTCCGGAATATGTAAGAAAGAAAAACTAATTTTTAATTTGGAAAATGACTACAAAGTTGTTGGCGAAATCACATAGTGTGAAACTATTGACAAATCGGTAATTTTCGAGTCCTGTTTACATTCAAGTTCGGTGAGCGAGCGAGAACTAACAAACAAATAAACAACTAGCAAATTTGATTGAATCAACACTCCGATAGTTGTGTTTTGTCACACCGAGTTACTAACTTCTAATCAGGACTGTTTTGAGCTAACTTGTTACTTTACTGGTGTTTACTAAATAACTTTTGCAAGACTATACGTTCTGCCCTGATCTGACTCTCCCTTTACATTCTGCCGTCCTGACTCCTGTTTCTAAAAAGCGGTTAACTGCAAAAAGTAGTTAGAGCTACTAGATCAAGGGAGCCATAGAGGCTTAAGTTTCTTTTTTATAAAATGAATTTAGAGCGCTAGGGTTACTATATAGAATTTAGATGCCCAGACTTGGTACATGATATTTGATTTATAGAGTCAAACTAAATACAAGCTTAGTATTGGTTTTATCTTTTTAAAAAAACGGGTTTAAAATTTAAATTCGTTTTTAATTCCTGCTGGTTTCAAACATTTGATAACTTACTGTAGATACATTGTATGTGTGTTCAACATAACTGTAGTACCAATGTGTGCCTAGCCTATTCCAGTGGCTTTGAACACAGCCTTACACAATAACTACTAATTAAATAGAGTCAGTCAACAAACGAATTCAAAACTTACTAGAACATAATTAAGTTTACCTACCGTCCATCATAACTAATTCAATTATATTCTGAGTTTCTGAGAGTTCTATACTAATGGAATTGACCAATGAAATGGGCTTTCATTGCCAAAGAATTAGAGAATCGGTAATTAATTGACGTCAATTTAAATATATAAAAGGAAAAGGTGACTGACTAACTGATCTATCAAAGTACAGCTCAAACAACTGGACAGATCGGGGGGATAATTGGGATGCAGATAGCTATTATGACGTAAGTAAACCCCTAAGGGGGTAAAATAGGGGTTTGTATTTTATGTAGTCCACGCGAAGTTCCGGGCATAAGTTAGAATTACTGATGTAAAATCTCTATGTAAAAGTTATATTTTTACATGTAAGGTTCGGCAAAGTAACAAAAAATTACTAACCATGGCAATTGTGCTACTCATAATATTTATATGCGAAACAATCGCTTGAAGAGAATGTTTAACAGTAAACAAACACAACGAACTAACTTTGATTGCGTTCAAACTTCGCCTCGCTTCACGTACCTACTTGCGCTTTGTTAGGAGTTAGCTTAATCAGTGGGTAGGTACCTACTCCAAATTAAAGCTTTTTATTAACATAACTAACTATCAAACAACTTAAGTCTTAAGTCTTAACTCAGGACTTAAGTCCAGTTGCCCGATCGGTAGTCAAAGTTACGGTCACCGTTTGATCAACAATAAAAGTAAAATAAAAAACATTCCGACGAATTGAGAACCTCCTCCTTTTTTAAAGTCGGTTAGTAAATGGATTGCCAAAGTCATCGTCTTCCATCGCTGACCCACTAGTGAGCAAGTGTCTCCTCTCAGAATGAGATGAGTAGGTCATAGTTCCCCACGCTGGTGCAGATTTCAAACATCGTTCAGATTTCAATCATCTTTTTTAAATTCTCAAATACGCAGGTTTCTTCAACGTTAACGCAGGTTTTATCGGTATCGATTATAAATCGGTCAATTGCGAGTCGGACTCATGCACGAGGGGCTCCGTACTATCGTACAAGAGAAACACTTTTTAAATAATTTGAATTTTTATGGAGACTATATTGAAATTCGTATTATTTTTTATTATAAAGGCAATAGCAATCACGAGATACAGCCCTCTGACAGACAGACGGACGTACGGACAGCGGAGGTTTAGTAATAGGGTCCTGTTGGCACCCTTCGGGTACGGAACCCAAGGATAATAATAATAAAATGTGTAGCGTTTCCTACCAGATGTTACAGAAGTATCTGTTACTTGCACGCTACAAACATTGTTGAAGTTTTAAACGCGGACGTTTTATTGTGATTGTGCCATTCAATACAGCTGGCATTTTCCTTTACCCTTAAGTCTATATATATATGTCGCAGGTATATTGTCAAATCAGTGATATTAAAATTTCACTAGTGATATTATAATTAAACGGTAGATTAACAATCAACTTCATTTCTCACAATTTAACGGTCTGGTTTTAGCGTCATTGTAATGTCACGGGAACACTATAGTAATATTGTAAGGCAATGCAGGCAGGCATATATTGACAATTTCACTGGTCGTTAGATTATGAGGCCGTCTCTGAGTGGTCCGTTTCCAATGTCAATTTTGCAATCAAGAGTTGTTATTAAAAAATCACAAACTATTGTAATAATATCATAGAAAGTAATAAGTCACGTAGTAAGACACTTTTCTGAAGGAGGACTTTTTGACCAATCAGAACGCTCGACGTCTCCCACTGCTAACTTCACTCATAATATACCTAGATTTATTATAATGTCACTATAATGACCCCGTGACATTACAATATCACTAAAACCAGACCGTTAAATTGTAAGAAATGAAGTCAATTGACAATCTACCGTTTAATTTTAATATCACTTGTGAAATTGTAATATCACGGCTTTGACAATATACCTGCGACATATATAAATTAATGTACATGAAAGCAAATAAATAAATCTAATCTAATCTAATCTAATCTAAAAGGAAAGCTGACTGAATGACTGACTGATCTATTAACGCACAGCTCAGACTACTGGATAGATCGGGCTAAATAGAATGATCTTGCTAATGAAATAACCCAAAATTTTAAAGTTATAAGTAGCTTATCTTGATAGAATATATAAATTTTTTTTACAAAAAAATAAAAACCGACTTCGTTACACAAACACTAAAAATTGAAAAATAATTTAATTTATTACCGAATATATTATGTATACAAGAGTTAATATAGTTCCATAATAATACTTTTTGGTGCCGGTGCCAATTAGCTTTAGCTGCGCGAATCGTCTAGACTTCATATTTTTATGGGACTCCACCATGGCACCTCATTGGTTTATTTTATCAATTTTTAGTGTTTGTGTAGCGAAGTCTGTTTTTATTTTTTTTGTAAAAAAAATTTATTTCACAATTTTTAGTGGCCCCATGGAATTATGCTATGACTGGTTAAAAGTCTACTGTTTACTAAGCTATTACACTGATTGCGAGCAATTTACTCTTATCCGTTGAGGAGTTCCAGTATCTATCTTCGAAGATGTTCATCAGATCTTCACCAAATTGAAATGGGACCAACTTTGAAGTATACCCTTTCAAACAAAAAAGAATTTTCGAAATCAGTCTAGGCGTTTTCGAGTAATCGGGGAACATACATAAAAAAAAAAAAAAAAAAAGATCATAATAGCTATCTGCATGCCAAATTTCAGCCCGATCCGTCCAGCAGTTCGAGCTGTGCGTTGATAGATCAGTCAGTCAGTCAGTCAGTCACCTTTTCCTTTTATATATTTAGATATTACACTCATTTGACATTTGGCATGCAGATAGCTATTATGACGTACGTAGACATCCGCGAAATTTTTGTTGTCCACGTGGACGAAGTCGCAGGCATAAGCTAGTCCCTGATATCAATAGGATAGATGCCATAAAATACCTACTTTGAAACCCGAGCATTAGAGAGTTAAAACTTTCAAGTTCGTGGTGCTGGGACTTTATGGCTGGTTCACATTATTCCGCAAGCATAATACTTACCTAATCTAGTTTTATTAAAAATCCTTCGTTTTCCCGCACAAAAATATAGTCAAGTCAATTATAGTCAAGATAAGGCATCTTTAGAGGTCGATTCAAACGACATACTGTCATATTCAACGGTTGTGTAATGAGGGATGTCGTCTGAATCGTTCTCTAAAAAACCGGCTAAGTGCGAATCAGACTCGCACACTGAGAGTTCCGTACTACAATCGTATTTTATCGACATTTTGCACGATAATTCAAAAACTACTTACTACATCTCGTTCAAACCAATTTTCGGTGGAAGTTTGCAAGATAATGTACATCATATTATATTGTTTTTAGTTTTATCATTCTCTTATTTTAGAAGTTACAGGGACACACACACACACACGTTTTACCACTTTGGAAGTGTCTCTCGCGCAAACTATTCAGTTTAGAGAAAAATGATATCATTTTTGAAGACCTATCCATAGATCCCCACATGTATGGGTTTGATAAAAAAATTATGAATTTGAGTTCTAAGTTTTTTTTCTATTTTTATGTGAAAATCTTAATGCGGTAGTCGTTAATATACATAGTTGTATAGGATATGGAGGACTTCATCCATTCAAGTCAGGTGCAGGTGCTGGAAAGAACTTTAGTTACTGAAACAATGTGAATAGGCTATTATTCAGACCAAAGCTTACAAACATCGCGAACTCGTAGCAATTTAGATCGTAGCTAAAGTTTAGCGTAGCACTTATAGCATGGGTTTTTGCTACGCCAACCAGTTTCAATGCGGTAATGAACTAAATGCGGTTGCAGTTACTCTATACTCATACTAATATCACTATCCATAATAATTATAAATGCGAATGTGCGTTTGTTAGTTTATTGGTTTGTTTTTTATTTATAACTAGAGGATGCCCGCGACTTCGTCCGCGTGGATTTAGGTTTTTTTTAAATCCCATGGGAACTCTGAATTTTCAGGATAAAAAGTAGCCTATATCCTTCCCCGGGATTTAAGCTACCTCTGTACCAAATTTCATCAAAGTCGGTTCAACCGTTGGGCCGTGAAAAGCTAGCAGACAGACAGACAGACACACTTTCGCATTAATAATATTAAGTATGGATTTAAGTACTATATTTTCTTTAGGTATCTACAAAGAAACTAAATTTAATTAAACTAAGTAGGTATCTCTATCAACCCAGTTTATGTATTAAAATCACAGAAATCAGAATAAGTATAGAAGCGTTAAAGAAGCGTGAGATTGTTGCTGCACTGACGGGGCAGTAATGGGCAGGGACCCATCATTGCGCGTCATTATGGTAGATTTATTTCACAGCATTAGAATTAAATTTACTTACGTAGATTTGGAGATTGATGCTAGAAATTGTGATTATTTGAATTACACGAGATGTTTTATAGAATCATATCATGACAAATAACGTAGGTATGCAATACCAAATAGTTATTGCCATAGATTATTTTGTTGTCTCTGCTGCTTGACAAACGTTCAAAACATCGAGTTCACAGAAGCTTTTTACGAGTTCATATTCGCGATCAGCTATTTGCAGGGATGTTACATTGGAGTTTTAAACAAATTGTTAAAGTTTCCATATTTTGAAAGTAAGAAAAAAGAAAAAGAAAAAACGTTTTTTAAGCTGTGCCACACATTACCAGTTAAACCTACTGGTTAGGTTATCCCGGCGCCTCTAATACTTGAGTAGTAAAGTCAAAAGACCTCGAGCAGAAGAAGCGCCTGATTAAACTGTCATGTGTTGCACAACCCGGAATAAAAGGTCCCGACTCAGCATAATAATGCTAATTATGTCTTGCACATGTACAAAAACATACAGCGCTGGTTTTCAGTAGGAACACCGATTCGGGTGGCGCCACGTAATTGTTCTTAACTATATTATATTTTCTATGAGTGTAACACTACGAGGCTCATCATTTTTTGGTACACCTAGGTACCCATCGGTCCTAACCTCAAACGTTACGGCCATTATCGGACATTGCGTATATGCGGACTCGCGGTATTTGTATTCGTATAGAGAACGAGCAATTTCTAATTCTTTTTAAAGTTCTGTGACCAGAATAGGTAATGTCGGTGCTATTGAGTTTATACCATCCACGGTTTGCATGCAAATACACTGTCGGTATTAAGTTTCTCTATCTTTTCTCTCAATGTGCGCGTGGCTTCACATTATTTTATGAAGGGTAGTTAACTAGTTAGTGTTATCTCTAAAATGGTTGCCAGTGGTGCTATAATTGTTATTGTAACCCAGGGGTGCTATCTATAGTCTGCTGTGGAATGGACAGTCTATTACAGTTGTGGTCGATAGATAAAATTTTAACATGAACTTTATTGCAAATAAAAATAAACAAATAAGTACCTAATACTATATTCATCAGAAAATACCTACCCAATAATTTCAGGTTTCTAGTTTTTAGGGTTCCGTACATCAACATTTAAACAACTTAAAACAGATTTTTATTTATTTTTATGTATATGTACGAGAATATATTTTATAGCAAAACTTTCTTCAATAGAATCATAACCGAGCTCAGGTAGCCAACTGAATCCATAAAATTTACACAAAAATACCATAACCAATACAGTCACGTAGAGTACCGACATACGTGAGCAAAGAACTCCGTTAACACGCATAGAGATTCGTGGACTCTAAAGCACTTATTCTCCTAAACACAAACGTGTAAATGGTTGTATAGCTTCCGCTTTCCGCGTACGTTTCATTATTGTTATAGTGTAAGAGATAGAATTATGTTTAAAATGTTTTGAAGAAAAGTGTGGGTAAATAATTTCCTACCATAAAGTAAAGAGTAAAATAAATCTGTAGAACGGCTAAAGCTCAGGTTTTTGTCGGCGCATACCCGACTAGTTTCGAACCTGTCCGGGGTTCATGGGCATGTTCACTCAATACGGCGCAAAGATGACTGCGCGTCGCGTGGGCGATGCCGCCCAAGGCATTCTGTGAGAGGGGCTGAGTTTGAAAGGGATATGGTTTTAAATCATCTCCATGGTTCCTGCTGGTCTAGTCGTTCCATCGATGGTAGAAAGGTTGATGTAAACCAGTAAACACTAATAAAAGTAAACATTGCGGTACGCAACCGCGACACGCAACCGCATAAGATCCACTACGCACGGTCAAATAGTCGCCCAGCGACTCAGTCGACGGCGACCGTGAGAATCTGTAATTTGTATAGAAGTCGGTCGTCGTGTGTATGCGCGGTGCTTACGGTCGCCGTCGACTGAGTCGCCGAACGACTTGCCGATAATAATGGGTCTTAATATACTTAATAAGACACGACACATAACAAACTAAGCTTATATGTTTAATATAGAACAGGTTCTTATAAACACTTATAAAAAACTAGATGATACCCGCGACTTTGTCCGCGTGGATTTAGGTTTTTAAAAATCCCGTGGGAACTCTTTAATTTTTCGGGATAAAAAGTAGCCTATGTCCTTCCCTGGGATGCAAGCTACCGCTGTACCAAATTTCGTCAAAATCGGTCGAATGGATGGGCCGTGAAAGGCTAGCAGACAGACAGAGAGACGGACAGATAGACAGACACACTTTTGCATTTATAATATTAAGTATGGAAGTATGGAAGTAAGGATTATTCACCCGCTCTCAGAGCTACAGTAAATGGAAATCTGAAGGAACTCTTCAGTTGGCATTCTCTGAAAGGAGGCTTTGTAGATATAATCAAAGGCCCATTCGTTTCATGGTTTGAATTTAGTCGACAGACATAACAACTCTTGTAGATAAACTGTGACGGTTTGTTGAATTTTTGATAAGTTTGTGCAATTGTATTTTTTTACGCTTTATTATTGTGGTCCCAAGGTGCTAGAATGGCGACCTCGCACTGGAAACCGCAGCATTAGCAAACCCCCTCCCTCCACTAGGTGGACCAACGACATTCAACGAGTCGTAGGGAGCCGCTGGAGTGTGGAAGTCCTTACAAGAGGCCTATGTCCAGCAGTCGACGTCTATCGGTTGATGATGATGATGATGATGTTTTATTATAATTTAATCTCTTGAGTCTAGCTAGTATCTAGCTTATTCGGCTGCGTATAATGAGGACTTGTGTTTAAGTCCCGACTTGACCAAACAGTTATTGAATTTTCTGTCGATACCTTGTTTTACATCTCCGTGCGCAAGTAGAGACATTGATCCTTTGTCTGATATCTATGCGGCCGTATCGGTTAGCTGCCTCATCGGATTATGAGAGTGAGGGAATAGAGATTGCACATGTGTTTGCGCACACACTTGTGCACTATAGTATCGCCTGCTTCATTAGCTAGTGTCTTATGAAATTAGTTCAGGAGAACATTTTTCTTAAAACAGACGTAGGTATATAAATAAATAAGTTTGCACAAAAGTCCAAAATCCTCTTACGATTTATTTTAATGTAGATAACGGGTACATACAACGATTAATTTTTGTTTTTTTATTTATCGATATTTCAACCCAATTGCACGGGTCGTGGTCACAACGGGACTGTGGTGCTGCGAGAGATGAAGTTCAAGCTGTCAAGGTCGTTATCTACATTAAAATATGTCATGAAACCACGAAATAAGCTTAAAATCTTACGATTTATGTTCTATAATCCGTCGTATTCATGCAACAAAAGGCCCAAAAAGGCTATGGTGCTAAAAGAAACTTATTTATGTGGTGCAAAGTGGCAGTTTGTCTCAATTTAGATATGGCGGGACGCGCTTTTTTCCTTTCTAGAACATCTCATGAAATGAAAAGGTATTTTTATACAATTTACAACTTACCTTATACGAGCTAAAGCTCTAAACAGAATAGATATACCACATAAGGAATAGTTAAAGCCTTCGAAATAAGGCTTGTATTTGTATTCTTTTTGTGAGTTAAACTTCTCTTGGTTTCTTCAGGTAAGTATATATGCTATATTAAGTATATAATGATGCCTACGACTTCATTTGCGTGGAACTATGCTTTTGAAAAAATCCTAAGCAAACTCTTCGATTTTCCGGGATAAAAATTAGCCTTTATCCGTATACGGAATGCAAAATATCTCTATACGAAATAGATGATGCTCGCGATTTTGTCCATGTGGATTTAGGTTTATTAGAAATCCCGTAGAAAGTCTTTGATTTTCCGGGATGCAAGCTATTTCTGTACCAATATTCGTCAAAATCGGTCAAAGGCTGTGAAAAACTAGCAGACATACAGACACACTTACGGCACATATACATATAATATTGGACCAGAGTACTTACCCATTTAATCGACCAATAAAATTTCCGTCTTTTTCATATTTTCCTATCAAAAAGTAGTTGGGATTCAATTTGAAACCAGTCAGTAACTTTGCAGTTTGCTGATCAAAGCCCGCAAATGGTGAACAGCTCGGTTTTAATAGAATTAAAAACAAAGAACAAGCGTCTTTTCATAGAGCAAAATTGATGTTTAACATTATAATAGAAAATTGAATTTTTCTGCTCTAAAGGCTTCGACAGGCAACACGCCGCGCCGCGGCGGTCGCGCTCTGCGGAGCGCACTTGCACGTTAAATACGGTTTCTTCAAAGATATTATAAGTAGATGTTTTATTTCCTGAAGATGGATCAGCCTTGGTTGTAGTAGTGAGTGTACCGATAAGCTTTAACGTATTTGTGTGCGTAAGTAAACCGCGTCACGGTAGAGATTGAGCACACTATAACAATGTGTACGTGTGCACTCACACAAACATAGCCCAACGGTCTTCGTGAAATAGAACATTTATATCAGTGCCGGCTATACCCATGGTGCAGGGCCTACGGGTGTAAGGTTTTACTGGGTTCTAAATTTTAATATTTTTGAATTAACGACGAAGTTGTGCAAATCCAAAGGGTAAATCTGACCCCATTAATGTTACTATGCTGTCTGTCTGTCTGCATGTCACACGTGTCTGGCCTGTAGAAGGAACGAATAACGAACCTGAAATTTTGGTATTTTGTAAAACGTTGACCCAAAACTGAATATTGAATTAGAAATTGCTGGAAAAAAACCTCACCCTAGCATGTGGCTACCTCAGTAGATACAGGTATCATTGTCTAGGTGTCTAGTATCAGTGTCGAGTACGAATATATTTTCTATTCTTTTTTAGCTTAAAAAAATAAAGACGTGAATGTGAAAGTGCCCCTATAGACGAAGACCCAACTCCGAGCTATAAACTATAAATTGCGTTTCGATAAACACAAATTCGACTTTCCCACCACTTTATTCCACGAAGACGCACGCACAAAACTTTTTATGTTCGTCATTCGAGTTATTCAAACAGTTTCGCCTTCGATTTTATAGCTGGTAGGTATAACAAAGCCTTTGTCCCGCCGGAAACGTCGACGAAAGAAACTGATTTACATTCGTTAAAGGTACACATTCAATATCGCGCGAAGAAAAGGGGAAGTTATAACCATTTTCGACGTTTTCCCCGACTTTTTTCGACGAAATGGCAGTAAGTAACTTTTTTATAAAAGACACACGCGTGTCCTGAAGGACTATTAAATTTATTTGCGACGTGCATCCACTGAGAATGATTTCCATTATTACATTTTAGCTACAATTAGATTAGAACGATTTATTTTATCTTTACATTTTTGTAAATCTACACAATGGTGCTGATTCTGAGAACACCTAAAATTTAGAGTATTTGCATCCTCTTCTTACTAATGTAATATGAAAAGGACAGACACAGTTTGACAGTTTTAAATTTAATTTAGAGCCGTCAAACGTCGTGACTTTAGCTGCCAGTCGCGAGCTTATTGTTTAAATTCGTAGCGTGCACTAAAATTTATAGTCTTTAAATGTAAAATTCATGTTCCGTCCTTTTTTTTCAATATTAAAAAGAAAAAGATGCAGATGCTCTAAATTTAGTTTGGAGAAAGACAAGAGAATCGGCGCCAGTATCTATCCTCTTTAAGGGCAAGGTGAAAAGTTCTTGGCCTGAAAATGAAAGATTTTATTTGTCTACATGATCTTTCTTGACTTTAACACACTTGGGCCAGCGTTCCTCTATCATCATCAGTAGATATTCCTTCACGGCAGTGTAGTAGTAGTACTGGACGGGTGTAAAAATATTCACCTACGGCCATTTCAATTTATTCATTGGACGCAAAGTGCTCCCTGAAATAAAATTCTTCAATTTTGGAAGAAATCAGCAAAATAGGTGAGATGGCCGACCAAATCGTAACCCAAATCCCGCAGTTTTCCCATCGCTAACGCACCTTTGTGTCCAGGTACGTTGTCCTGCAGAAAGATGATTTTTCTGATGATTGAAAAACGGAACCCTTATAGGATCACTTTGCTGTCTGTCTGTCTGCGTGTCTGTCTGTCTGTCGGTCTGTCAAGAAACCTACAGGGTACTTCCCATTGACCTAGAATCATAAAATTTGGCAGGTAGGTAGATCTTATAACTGACATTTGAGGAAAAATCTGAATACCGTGAATTTAGGGTTAGATCACACAAAAAAAAATTGTGGTCATGAACTAATAATTAGTATTTTCAATTTTCGAAGTAAGATAACTATATCGAGTGGGGTATATTATGAAAGGTCTTCACCTGTGCATTCTAAAACAGATATTTATTTATTTTTATGCATCATAGTTTTTGAATTATCGTGCAAAATGTCGCAAAATACTACGGAACCCTCAGTGCGCGAGTCTGACTCGCACTTGGCCGGTTTTTTTCTTCTTCAACCCAGGCCTTATCGTGAATTTTGGCATCCAGCTGATCAAAAAGGTTGGATTAATATTCGTTTACAATGTTCTGCCTTTTCCAAGGTAATCAATGAATAAAATCCCTTGGTATCCCAAAACAGGCAACAGGTAAGTAAATAATTCAGTACTACCGATTTTAATTTCATAACGTAACCACTTTGAGTACTTGCTAAAGACTCCATACAGACAAACTTGAGATTTTAAACAAGACAAGGTTTATTTTACTTGAACGCTAGACGCTAGTGTTTCGAGTACCTGCGCTCGAATTTTATCAATGTTGGTGTGATGTAAAATCTCATATGGTGCGTAACATTTTGAGATCTCACTCGCCATTTTAGTTCTATATATTGTATCAACTCTCACATCAAAAGTACGTTTCACCTTTAAAATAAGGGCTAAAATCGTACTTTTGACATGACACTGTTGATACATAGAGCTAAAATGGCGAATTAGATCTCGAAATGTATGCATTATGATTATATTAAGCGCACTGATGACTCTCTGCCTGTCGTGTACACGATCTGCTACAGGAGCGGTTTTAGGAAATTTAAGCTTCACATTAATTTATTGCGGATCCAAAACAACCTGTGTACTTGTATAGGGCCGCTAATAATTTTTTGTGCTGAGCAATAAATAAAAGGTTCTTGAAGGATTAAATTGAAATTACAAATTCATTCGTGCATTTGAAATTTATTATGTACCGTTTTCGCTATGAAATAAGAGTTTTGTCCACTTTCTTACCGCGGTTAATTGCATCATCTGGTGAACGAAGAGATCATTTTCTACGCTAAGGTTTAGCCGAGCTGTCCAACGCGGGCGGAAATACAGCCAAGCACCATTCCACGCAGGCATGATTTAAACAGTAGGTATGGATAAGGCTAGCTCTAGGATTTATTATTAGAATTGAGCCTTATTTTCCCAAACATATTCTTTTAATGAATATTTTCCTAATTTTACGAACACGTAAAGTGCACCATCCAGAATGAAAACACAGAAAAGTAATTTTGTCATAGAAAATTGAGACAAATTACTTTTTCAACTTTGCATAAAATACGTCTTGCCTAGCAAATAGCGAAGTCCTTAGTACTTACTTATCAAAAAGTTCAGTCTATCCCACGGCGCTTATTGTTCAAGTTTTCTATTCGTTTTCCGGTAGAATTGCTAAACTTCTACAATGCTTTCCATTAAGATATTGTTCATGTACCTACTTCATCGATTTATTGAAAATCATAATTTATCCGTATTTTTATTTTCTATCCCGATACACGTTAGCTCGTGACTGGGATCTCGGCTGGTGGTAAGTGATGAATGGCTGTTTCATTAAAACTGTTACTCAGTTTCCGACCACACTAGGCCAGACCCCCAGAATTGCCCCTGCCGGGAATTGAACTCTATGCACTAAGGTATATAATATATAGTATATATACCCGTTGTCCGTCTGTATCAACGATTTAAATTTATAATATCTACCAATTTTAGCTTGAACAAAGCCTAATTGGCTATTGCATTGGGATAGAGCTTATTTACATCCAAATTACGTGTCTACCTACCCTAATTCCATTGAAATGGCATGAATGTTTAAGGCCGTGTTGCTATTGGCTATATTGGCCGTTCTAAAACTGGATTGAATAGTATTAGCTCGTACGAGTATTATTTAAAGCTTTTGTGCGAAAGAACTTGAATTGACTAAACTGATTAAACTTTGACCTAAATCGGTAATTGATAAGACTCCGGACGAGTTTCCACCCCTTCGTGATATATTATGTCGTTGACATTCCATCTACACGCATAAAACGCTTTGCGTTATCATTCCTCATACGCATGCAGGCTAGTATTTGGAATACTCTTTCGAGATCTGTGTTTCTTACCAATTACATTTACAATCGGGGTATCTTTGACAATCTTCTAGGCAAACGCGTCGCATCGTAAACCACATCATCACCTCCCTTAAACGTGTTATCATCGTTATCATCATAGGAACGGCGTTCCAAACCAGTGGTAAATTAAACTATCTGACGATTCAAAAGCACTTGTAAAAGTTTAATAAAATTGAATAAAAGTATATTCTATTCTATTCTGTCATTAATCCGTCGGCACTGGCCCACTATTGAGTACGGGTCTTCTCTCAGAATGAGAAGGGTTTAGGCCATGGTTCGCCACGCTGGCTAAATGCGGATTTGCAGACGTCACACACATTTGAAATCATTATGGAGCCATGTAGGTTTCCTCACGATGTTTTCCTTCACCGCTAAAGCGCAATTTAATTGCTTAAAACGCAGATAACTCCGAAAAGTTAGAGGCACGGGATCGAACCCTAGACCTCCCGAATATGAGTCTGAGTTTTCTTATCGATTAATTATTACTGTACAATCTCTCAATATTAGCTTATTCTTGAAAATATACACATATTTGCTTAAAGTATAACCGTCTGTTCTTAAACAGATATTGTCAAAGTTTTTCATTAATAGACGTCCTGTAGGAAGCTATTTGTACAACTTTGGACCTGAGCCTGACATCAAAATTGCCTTTTCATGAGTTTGGACCCTCTTTTAGGGTTTCATTTGCGTAGAGTGATAGTACGAACAACGTTGTAAATGAGTTTGATTTAATAGAAGTTGAAGCTGTTTGTCTAGTGAAAGTCGAGAGTGAAAAATGGCGACAAATAAAATAAAATTAGGTACTGTGCCGTAGATAAATTAAGAATAAAATGTATTTGATACTTTATTTTTGAAATGCAAACTCTTTTAGGCGCGTTGTGTGACTTTGGGATGGGTGAAAACTTTGAGGTTGCTTCACCGACATAGTAATGTCCTCAATAGCTCAACGGGTAAACGAGTGGACTGAAAAGCGTTCAAACCTCGCCCGTTGCACTATTGTCGTATCTACTCCTAGCACAAGCTTAACGGTTAGTTGGAGAGGAAAGGGGAATATTTTGTCATTTAACATGGCTAATATTCTTTAAAAAAAATTGAAAGTACTCGGAATGCCGATAAATGTAAAAACTAAAGTAATACTATAAAAGTCTAATTTACAAATTACGTAATTTTGGATACTGCAACTAATTTGAGATGATGATGATATTTCTAGCTATGGACCTTACAATATGGCGGAAATACTCTCCTTTTATTAGTTATAATTAGTTTACTTATTATTAGTTCGCCGCAAGGTCGCCAGCTTATCAGTGTTTTATAGGATACATTTCGGAGAGTGTGCTCAGGAACTTTTCGATCTTGTCCCCCCTTCACCATTTTACCACCGAACCGCAAGACGTCGGGCGAGTTTCCATCCTTATGTCGTCGACATTCCATCTACACGCACGAAACGTTTTGCGATCATTCCTCATACGTATGGCTAAGGTTTGGAATACTCTTCCGCGATATGTGTTTCCTACCAATTACAACCCGGGTATCTTTAAAACAAGAGTGAATAGGCATCTTCTAGGTAAACGCGTCCCATCTTAGGCCACATCATCACTTCCCATCAGGTGTGATTGTGGTCAAGCGTATACATATAATGAATAAAAAAATAAATAAAAAAAAAAGTTTATCTAACTTCGACGTAATGACTAATGACCTACTTTCACCAGTTCTTCCCAACTTTTTGAAGGCGCCAAATATGCAAAGTCATATTTTAATTTTGAAGGCACACAGGCATTGCTTGATACGTAAAATATCACTTTAGATCCCGTAAATTGTAGAGGTTTGGTGCACCCCAAATTAATTTATAACGACGTCGTTAGTCGTTACCCACATCTCCTACGAATAGGTATACTTAAGCTGGTCGTTATTAGTTCTATGGATAGTTATGTAGTTCACTAGATCATCTAGATATTTGTATGGATGTAGAGGATACACTCCAGAGATAAAAATCCGGCCGAGCGCGAGTTCCGTACTCGGCATTCCCCTTTCCTCTTCAATGCGTGAAGCTTGTGCTAGGAGTACTTGTACGACAATAGTGCAACGGTTGGGGTTTGAACCGGCGACCTTTCGAATTTCAGTCCGCATCGGTTAAGCTATTGAGGCTCTAAATGGTTTAAAGATATAGTAAACAGTTGTGAGGCAACAATGTTCTTGTGTTACAGTTTATTGTTACGACGCTCGCGCTCATAACTCTCTGCAAAGAGGGAGTTTCCGCCGTCTCTATTTTATTAGTGTATCAAAGCGGAGTAACGAGCAAACTTGAATAGACAATCGTTTTATATAGCAAGAACCTGTCCAGCTATTTCAATTAAAAAATGTGTTTAATGTTTATCTATTCCTTGATCAATCTTCTTTTGTTACATAGCACAAACTTAGCGTTAGGGTCCAATTGCATGACAGATGGTCAAAGTTATGTTACGGTTATTAAACTTTCATATCCAAACCCAATCTGTACTTGGCCAGCGTGGACTATGACCTAACATTCTGAGAGTAGACTATATAGGTAGAGTTGGGGATGATGATGGTGATGATCCATAACTATACTTATATTTAAATGTTGAAGTGTGTCTGTCTGTCTGCTACCTATTCACGGTTCATCCGTTAAGCCGATTTTAACCAAATTCGGTACAGCGATAGCTTGCATAGCTAGGGATCCTAGCTTTTAGTCCCAGAAAGTCATAGAGTTCTTAAAGGATTTCAGAAGGAAAAACCTAAATACACACAGACGAAGTTGCGGACATAACCTACTTGATCAGACAAACAGAAATAGCTTGCATCCTGTAAATGAATATAGGCTACTTTTTCTCCATGAAACTCCTTCTCATTCTGAGAGGTAACACGTTCTCAGTAGTGAGTCGGCGATGAGTAGATCATGATGATGATTATAAACGTGAAAGTGTGTGTCTGTCTGCTACCTTTACACGGCCCATCAAGTTAACCAATTTTGAAGAAACTCATGCACAGAGATAGTTTGTAGCTGAGGAAGGAAGGACATAAGCTACTTTTGTCGCGGAAAAACAAAAAATACCCACGGGATTTTTAAAAACCCGAAAATTACGCTTCATCCTAGTAATAATAAAAAACTGTCGTAAAAATTAAAGTTAAAATAGTTTATCACAGAAAAATTAATAACCATTATTTTGTCCATGACCCATATTTAACAAAGTAAGTAGGTATACATTCTCAATTATTAATCTTCAAAGTAGGTACCTACGTATTTAAAATTCGAATGAAATAAGTGTGTGTTATCCTGATAAATATTTAAATCAGTCGTTTTGTTGAATAAAACTTTGTGTTAACCCGAAAATATTTAAATTATTCATTTTGTTGAATCGATCCAGATATCTGGGTCAATTTGGTTCAAAAATATTGACTTATTATAGTAGCTGATATTTTTCGGGCAATTTATGAAGCACCGATTGCCAGTCTTTTTGTAGTTAAGGTCCCGCAAATTGCTATAGCGCTGGAACCATGTCTCATTAATATGGAAATGACGTCATATATATTATATTTAAGTAAAAATATACCATCAGCTCGATAGCGGCCACGCGCATTAGCAATTTGCGGGGCTCTAATCATATCACTGTTCAAAAAAAATTTTTTTTTTTTAATTCAGATACAAGTTAGCCCTTGACTGCAATCTCACCTGGTGGTAAGTGATGATGCAGTCTAAGATGATAGCGGGCTAACCTGGAAGGGGTATGGCAGTTTTTATTAAACCCATACCCCTTTGGTTTCTACACGGCATCGTACCGGAACGCTAAATCGCTTGGCGGCACGGCTTTGCCGGTAGGGTGGTAACTAGCCAGCCGAAGCCTCCCACCAGACCAGACCAGAAATTTAGAAATTATAAAATTCCAAACTCCTGCCAGGAATCGAACCCGGGACCTCCCACTATTAAGACCACAGCGCTCACCACTGCGCCAGGGAGGTCGTCATTCCTTGCAGAGCTATTCTAGTCGGCATCATCTTGTCAAACCCAAGTTGTCAACCCGTATCAACAATATTCGATTTACTAAGCCTTCTTCTTGTTTGCTTATTGAATAAATTACTAAAGACTAGCTTTTACCCACGACTTTGTCTGCGTCCTGTAAGTTATAGTATATAAGCACTCGGTAATAATCTTAATATATAAAAGCAAAACTCGACTGACTGACTTACTGACTGACTGACTGACTGATCTATCAACGTACGGCTCAAACTACTGGACGAATCGGGCTGAAATTTGGCATGCAGATTGCTATTATGACTTAGGTATAGGAAAGGGCATTCTTAAACTGATTTTTATTTATTTTTATGCATAATAAAAGTTTAGTTTAGTGCATCATCACTTACCATCAGGTGAGATTGCAGTCAAGGGCTAACTTGTATCTGAATTAAAAAAATAATAATAATAATAGTTTTTAATTTGTTGTGCAAAATGTCGAAAAAATACGACTGTAGTACGGAACTTTCGCTGCGCGAGTCTGACTCACACTTGGCCGGTTTTTATTTAATTACACCCTGTACAGAGTTCATACTTCGGCTGCTGGAAACAAGACGAATGAGGTCTGCATGATGATGTCTCTATGATCTAGGTATAACTCAATGCTACATACACGAGTTTCATATAAATTCTTCTTTAAATAAACCCTAACATATTATTCCACTTCAAAATTTTTATCTATTTGTAAAAGAAAACCTGTAATAATATGCGCACTTTTTTATTCAAAAGAGTATGTTTAACTTGGAACGCGGGGGTTTTTATTTTAATTTTTATTCAAATACCCGTGTTCATTCTTCTGACATAAAATATAATATTCGCCCCTAAACTGTGGCCTTTAATTCAATGCTTTCAATCCAAAAAATCTTCTTTATACAACGTGAAATTTTAATGGTTGTTTTTCTGCATAAAATACATAACCATAAAATACATCGATGATCTGGCTCTGATATGTGATACAATTGACTTTTCTTTGTCTTTGCATATTCTCGGTATTTTCGCTTCTTACCTATATCCGAATGAAAATGACTAAAATTTGAAAGTGTCTGTTTGTTCCTTCAATCACTCCGCCATGGGCCAGATCGACGTGTTTTTTTTGTACAGACATAGAAGAAGAAGAATTCACTCTAGTAAGTGAATTCTTTGACTTAGGCTCGGTTGTTTAAAACCGTTTGTTATCGTTACATACATTCGTTAAAATGGTTTTCTTTGCCATTTTGTTCTGTAACGCCATATTTAACGGTTACGTGTCAGTTAAAATTTACTGAAGCAACCGTGCCTAACTGTACGATAGCTAAGCAATATAAGAACTACTTAGGTATACAGGTCTATTATCCCCACGTCAGCTCGCCTTAACACAAGATATCTAGCAGGAAGGCGATCCATGGCGACAGTTCACTGAACCGATCCATGCTATTTTGATTATCTACGTCATTGTATTCAAGATGTACCTAATGGTGGTTTCTCACGGGACGCGAAAGTACGAACTTAGCTGCATTTCTTCCTATTTATAGATTTAAGTGACCTTTTTTGCGTAGCAGTGTTTTGCAAGTGAGAGATTACAAACATGTTTTATTTGGCTATGATTCCTTTCAACACGCGATGTCAGTAGGAAGACAATTTACTAAACGACCCATGCTTAGTATTGTGTTTATCTACGTCACTGTATTCAAAATGTAGGTAATAATTTAATGGTGATATAATGATGGTTTTCACGGGACGTTACAGCACAAACTGTATTTATTCTTATTTAAAGACTTTTGGTGACCTCCCCTAGCACATCGGTGTTATAAACGAGAACGCTGCTTCGTATTTTGCAACATTTTGATAGAATTCGAGTCATCATAACAATATTATGTAAAATTGTCTTTAACTGTCTTATTTTAAAGCGTCTATACATCTACAGCTAGCGTTCTAAGGGAAGGGAAATTAAAATCAGTAGCACTGAATTTTTGACTTTAAATCAAGGAACTTTAGGTTCACTTTACTCTGACATTATTATGTGCTTGATTTTTGCAGCATTGATATTATGATGTAGAATCTCAAACTAAGCACACTGAGCTGAGGCTGATATCTATAGAGCGCACTTTGACTTTGCTCAGACTTTAAGATTGAGTTAAAACAAGACAGATTTATGTGAGTGATAAAGCTCTGTCTCGTTTTAACTCTATCTTAAGTCTAAGCTAAGTCAGAGTGCGCTCTATAGATCTCCCCCTGAGTGTTTGTCGCGATCTTTGGGCGGGCGCGGCGTCGCTCATGCTATCGCACGCCTTGAGAAGCCACCCTAAAATAAACTTGTTTGTGTCATCGATGTTTACATCATCTGCTTTTAATAGGCCATTATGTAATGCGTACTCAATATAAGAAAGTCATCTGATAGCTATAAATCTTCACCCTAATAAAATAAAACTAAAATATGGTTCAGTTCTTTAAACAACTCGATGATTTCATAACAGCATCGTCTAGGCCGTAGCCAGGAATTGATTTCGAGGGGAGCGGTTGCGCCTGACTTGACGATGTTCCTAGGAACTAACTAGGAGATACTACTTAGCAACTAAAATTTTGTCTTTCAATAAAGAGAGCTTGCTATTGAATATTATTCGCGCTTCTGAAATCTTTATACATAAAATTCAAAGTCCGGCTGGTCCTAGAGACATGAAACTTTGAGGGTGTGTTCTTTGTAAAGAGTAGGTATCCACTAAGAAAGGATTTCTCGAAATTCCACCCCTAAGTGGGTTAAATAGGGGATGAATGTTTTTATGTGTTAAAAGTATGCTCCTAAAAAAAGCATATTATACAGTCGAAGACTATGTAAATGATAAAAAAGCTTGGATTTGACTCGCTCCAGCAATGCACGGGGCTGCAATGGCTTGTATAGTATGGTATAATAACATTGTAAATTGTAAAATTAAAATTAAAAAGAGCAACCGCTGAGTTTCTTGCGTTTTCTCGGTAGGAACGGCATTCCGAACCAGTGGTAAATTAAAACTACCCGACTATTCGAAAGCGCTTGTAAAAAGTCTTTGGGTTTTCGGTCACAAATGTCTTCATTTGTTGTTTCCCAAAAACCAAATTGGTCCATGATTTTTGGAAATTCAACCCCACCTCGATTTTCTAAATTTCACCCGAGCGAAGCCGGGGTGGGTCAGCTAGTTTTTTATACATTTTAAAATTTATTTTGCTTCATGTCTGAGATCAGGCGGAGGGTTTGAACTCCTAAAACCCTCGTCGCTTAAAGCTTTGCTTAGGGCCTGTTCGGGACGTTAATCCTAGCCAGGTTCAATTACCTTTAAAAGGAATAACAGATTTTACTTCTATAGTACTTACCTAGAGTTTGATTTTATCTTTAAGAAAAAGCATCTACAAGTGGCGTACCTACTCGTACGAGTATATGTACGTCTATACTCGTAGAACGAAATGGGTCAAGTAGGTATTCTTATGTTGTTATGGCTGCAGGGACTGTTCTTTGTGGTAAACTTTGAAGAGTGTAAAGAACGTAGATAAGTGACGTAACAGAGGGAAATAGAAATCCACGAGGAAAATAATAAGTAGGTGAGTCGATGAGGTGTGTCAATATTGTCTGCTAATCTGCACTGGGCTAGCGTGGCAGACTATTGCCTAAGCCCTTTTTATTCTGAAAGGAGACCCGTGCTCAGTAGTGTTGATCATGGTGTGGTGGTCACTCCATTGTTCCATACTAATATTATAAATGCGAAAGTGTGTCTGTCTGTCTGCTAGCTTTTCACGGCCCAACAGTTTAACCGATTTGGATAAAACTTGGTACAGAGGTAGCTTACGTCCCTGGGTCGGACGTAGACTACTTTTTATCCATATTTTGAGCAGGTTTTAACCACTGACAATTTATATAAATTATCTCTGAAAATTTTGAAGAGTTTAAAACTTCAAATCTTTAGGTACTTACTCTGAAAAATTTCAAGTTTCAATATACGACAATTTTTCAAGCAAACTTTATCTTTAAAAGAATAACGATATCCTTAGTTGTAAGAAACTTTAAAGTTTGCAATAACGAGACTAGTAAAATAAATGTTTTGCAAACTTTTCGTAGAGCAGAATTTCGGGAAAATTTAGCTTCTTGTATACATAATTTTGTTTGCCATACCTAAGTTTTAGAAAGCTATAACTATAATTCAGACTAGGTTTCTCAGTTCAATAAAACAGACTTCGAAATTTTTCCACATAGAAAATTATTGAATAAAATAAGCAAGTAAGTATGTTTATATTTTAGATTTCTTTTGAGCAGTATTCCAAAGCTTTTATTTTTATTACCTGTTTTATTATACTTAAATATTTTAAACCTAAATCCACACTGTACGTTATATCTAAGACTTATCTATTTGTTGCAGAGATAGCTTGCATCTTGGAGACTGGTTCCCATAGGACTTTTAAAAATCTAAACTTAAAAAAATGCTAGGATTGGGTACGACAATAGTGCAACGGGTGGGGTTTAAACCGCCTGATCTTTTAGTTTTCAGTCCGTTTCTTTAAATGTTGAACTATTGAGGCTCATATCAAACTTATGCAGACGAAGTTGCGCTTATCATCCACTCTACTCGTACCTACAGTTCTTGCATTTCACGAGGGCGAGTGGCTCATGCTTGTGCTTAAGTCGTATCGGTATAAGTAGGTATAAAAAAAATGTATGCATTTATGCGAGCGCTTGCTCGCGACCGATTGGTCCGACATGCACGCACACTTACGCAATGCCCGTGTATACGACGTAACCACAAGAATAGTTCACTCGCCTTCGTGAATTGCATGAAATGTAACAACGTTTCTTTTTTATCAGAGTGAATTTTTGTCGTTGGTTGCACGTAACATAAGAAACATAGATAAACTTCTGTAATCTGTGATAAGAAACTTTGTTAAACACGAGTAGATATCTACTCATGTGTTTTGTTATCCACCTGCGGAGCTCAACGAGTTACTTGCGAGTTGCGAACTTAGTTACGTAGCAGCTTGGGATTTCAGTTCATCTTATAGGTTTCAAGGCTTCTTTAATATCAGGGAACCGGGAGATTTCTGTTGCAGAGTAAAATTTTACGAAGACCTCGGTTTTGTAGTGGACTCCTAGACGTAGGATCATCAGAGGCTCGTTATTTAACCGACTTCAAAAAGGAGGTGGTTTTCAATTCGTTCCGTTTTTTAAAATTGTTTTTTTCGAGGTTTCGTTTGAAATTTTGGGTCATGAAAAGCTAGCAGACAGACAGACAAACTCACTTTCGCATTTATAATATTAGTATGGATTATAGTGTGGAAAAACGGAACCCTTATAGGATCACTTTGTTGTCTGTCTGTCGGTCTGTCAAGAAATCTACAGGCTACTTCCCGTTGACTTAGAATCATGAAATTTGGCAGGTAGGTAGGTAGGTCTAATATCAGACATAAGGGGAAAAATCTGAAAACCGTAAATTTAGGGTTACATCACACAATAAAATTTAAATTATGGTCATGATCTAATAATTAGCATTTACAATTTTCAAAGTAAGATAACTATATCAAGTGGGGTATCATATGAAAGGGCTTCACCTATGCATCCTAAAACAGATTTTATTTTATTTTATACAGCATAGTTTTTGAATTATCGTGCAAAATGTCGAAAAATATGACTGTAGTACGGAACTCTCGTTGCGCGAGCCTGACTCGCACTTGGCCGGTATTTTTTTAAATGTGTGTACATCGATTTTTTCGAGGTTTCGGTTGACATTTTGGGCTATGAAAAGCTAGCAGACAGAATTTCGCATTTATAATAGGTATTAGTATGGATTATAGTGTGGAAAAACGGATTGTTGTTTTTTAACAAAATGTTTGGTAAGAATCTTCATGTGTAATCCCAACACCACTAACCTTACCCTTGACGCTAATATGTTTGTCTGTTTTTTATTCCATTTATATGTTCCGAAAAAGGATTCCGAAAATCTCGAGCTGTCCAATATGAAAAGGGGGTTTTATTAAAAGGGTTTTACCCTTATATCCCGGTAGCGGATATAAGGGTCGCGCATTCGCTTCAGACAGATTGATATATCGTTTCATTAATTAATGACTTGGCACGTTGTTGGAAGCCTTGTAGCTTCTTTATCCTACTCGTATGTATGTATTATTAAAAGATACGGACTTTCTTTAAGCTACGGAAATTAGGTTTTCTTCACGAAAATTAATGGAAATGTCTTCAGACTACATATTTTAATATTTAAATATAAATTACTAGATGATGCCCGCGATTTTATCCGCGTGGATTTAGGTTTCTAAAAATCTTGTGGGAACTCTTTAGTTTTCCAGGATAAAAAGTTGCCTATGCCTGTCGCTGTAAAAAAATTCGTCAAAATTGATTGAACGGATGGGCCGTGAAAAGCTAGCAGACAGACTGACAGACAGACAGAAAGACGGACAGACACACATAGACAGACAGACACACTTTCGCATTTGTAATATTAGTATGGATAACTACCTATTTACCTACGTTTACTTTTACTTTGCTTCTATTAGAAATCACGTCATGCATTACCAGACACTTAGTAAACACGCAGAGAAACTTTCAGCTTTTATAAAATAATGAAAATCTGGCACGCGCTGGCTCTTAGTCCATGAATTCAGAAATCAAAAGTCAATCAATGCCTATACACTCAATCATGTTATTGAGTTAATTACAATTCCAGAGCGTAATTTCTCGCAGCTCATAAAGTGGAGGGTGTGACGTCACCGCACGAGATGTCGGAAATTAATAATATTAGTACTTTAACGGTGAACTATGATAATGTAATAAAGCAAATATCTCGGCCTGAATTACTGAAATTAAATTAAAGTACACTTTAACTCGGGAACTTATCATCATCATCATTTCAACTTATCGTCTATACGAACTTAGGTCTACTCCCAGAATGAGAAGGGTTTATGCCATTGTACACCACACCTTCCATTAAGAGCGTAATTTCTCGCAGCTCGAAGCCATAAAGTGGAGAGTGTGACGTGTGGTGTGACGTCACCGCACGAGATGCCGGAAATTACTTAATAATATTAGTACTTTGGCGGTGAACTATGATATCAGATATTGTAATTAAGCAAATATCTCGGCCGGAATTACTGAAATTAAATTAAAGTACATTTTAACTCGGAAACTTATCATCATCATCATTTCAACTTATCGTCTATACGAATTTAGGTTTACTCTCAGAATGAGAAGGGTATATGCCATAGTACACCAAGCTGGCCAAGGGTTGATTGGCAGACTATGTAACCGACATAGCTCAACGGGTTGCGAAGCTGAAGTGAGGCCGAAGTGGCAATGGGCAGTCCCCCACTAGGTGGACGGACGACATCAGACGAGTCGCAGGGAGCCCTACAAGAGATGTATGTCCAGCAGTGGACGTCTATCTATCGGTTGATGATGATGATGATGCTAGTGGTTATTTCAACCAATTACAGATAACTCATCATAATGAGATTTATATTGGAAAGGTACAATAAGCTGTAACACAGCGATACATTTACGTCAAATCCTTATCACGGTGATTAGATGATAGTGGTGAACCAAAACACGATACCAAATAATTAAGAGATAACACTGTATCCATTTTTCGGTACAAAATAAATTGTGTAAAGCTCTTGACACTAATTACTACTTTACTACGCCTGTATGAGAATAAAATAGAAGAAGAAAACGAAGAAATTTATGTTTTCGTTCGTTTTCGCTCATGCAGAACTAAATATATTTATTTTGCTCCGTACGCACTTAATATTCGATTACGAGACATAAACATATTTTTAAAAAAAAGTCCGGGTCAGGCTCGCGCACCGAGGGTTCCGTCCTACAGTCCTATTTTTTCAACATTTTGCACGATAATTCAAAAACTCAGATTTTTATTTATTTTTATGCATCATGCATAAAAATAAATAAAAATCTGATTTAGAATGCACAGGTGAAGCTCTTTCATATGATACCCCGCTTGATTTAGTTATATTACTTCGAGAATTTAAAATACTAATTATTAGTTCATGACCACAATTTTTTTTTGTGTGACAGACAGACAACAAGGTGATCCTATAAGGGTTCCGTTTTTCCTTATATATAGTATAAGTTTTCATCTTAAAACCTTTTTATACTCATGTCACGTTACCTAACTAAAAAATTTAGGTAAAAATACTGTGATAAAAATTATAAATTTGATAATAGGTAGGTACTTGTAATAATATGTTGTAAGTAGGCCACCAATAACTCCCTTGAGATTGTTTATCCACCTGTAGGAGAGTCTATATCTGTAGGAGAGTCTACTTCGCACCTATTTGCTTACCTCAAAACTTTGTCAATTCAGTAGCAGTGTAAAGTAATCCTATTTGTCCTCATTTGGAAGAAATGGAAGCCGATGATTTATCTCCAAGCTCCTTCAGAGGAAACGTAAAATTAAATTGTAATGGCGGCGAGATTTCGAGGAAGCGAAAAAAATGTTCCTTAAATATTTGTTTATCTTGCTTTCGAGACTTGGGGAAATAGGTAATGGGCAGGATTTCGCACGCGGCGAAAAAATTTGCTTTTGGATCGCTGGATTAATTATTGATTTCAGCATTTTTGTTCTTAGGCCATGATAAATACGTTTAAGTGCAGAAAATAGCCCAGAGAGAAGAAGAAGAAGCAGAAGACATCTTTGAGTACCTCTACCTAAAGTCATTTAATTTTATTGATAGACTAGATGGTGCCCGCATGGATTTAGATTTTTACATTATAGAGAAAACCTACATGCAAAAGACAAGTTTCTAGACAGCACAGCGGTTTGTGATCAACGTTATTATTACTGAAAGTGGTTATCACTTACCACGCGATAATAAAGGGTCATGTTGTGTTTTCATAATTTAATAACCACGTTTTATATTTTAACTATACCTACCATAGACCTATAAATTACTTACGTTAAAAAGAATTGTTGAAATTATGTTCTGTCGTACATATCTAATTCAGAGAAAGTTTCCACCGTGCATGACGTAAAAGGTTTTGTTGATTTTTGGTTTTAAAGGGACTCCAACTTTTGCCATCGTCCCTCTAACTTTTCGGAGTTACGTACGTTTCAGGCAATTAAATATCACTTGCTTTAATGGTGAAGGAAAACTTCGTAGGGAAACCTGCATGCCCGAGTGTTCTCTGCCGTTAGTAGAATGCTTTCTGCCAATAACGTCATATTTTACCCAAACCACTATGTATTTTACCTACATCAAGAGTGAGAATAGAATATAAACGAGGTTTCCGGGCTAGTTCCGAAAGTTAATATTTTCATTTTTTATGAGTTCCTTACTCTTCCTTCTATTATTAGGTTAATGGCATACTAACTTCGAAAGAGCTCGTATATTATGATTTTTATTAGTATCAATATTGATATTAATATCTCATTATTATAAAATTGTAATAATTTGTCTGATTACTTTGTTTATGAATCACTACCCCTATTATAATAATTAATGCAAACGTAGACCCACGCTGCCTAACAAACGGACCTATGCAGCTCAAATACATCGCCTGCCTGCGCACAGCGCAGCGTGCAAAGCAGTGGGACAGTGCTCTAGAAGCAATTGTCTATTTTTTGTCAAATAGTCTCCCCCATACCGTACATCTAGATGTACCTACCTACTTACCTTTGTTGCTTCGCTGTCCGCTCTCAATACGTGGCACGATTTTTTACCGAGCTTTAACAAAAACTACTTTATGACTTGTGCAGAACCGAATTATTTATTACTAGCTGATGCCCGCGATGATTATGAACGGATGGGCCGTAAAAGGCTAGCAGACAGACACACTTTCGCATTTATATTATAAGTAGGTATGGATTCTTACTTATGAGCCTCAATAGCTCAACCGGTAAAGGAGTGGACTGAAAACCGATAGGTCGACTGTTCAAACCCCGCCCGTTGCACTATTGTCGTACATACCTACTCCTAGCACAAGCTTGACGCTTAGTTGGAGAGGAAAAGGGAATATTAGTCATTTAAGATGGCTAATATTTTTAGTAGTAAAATTACCTGACACTTTATTCGCATACGGTGATTACCTTTAATTAGCTCGTCATTTTATCTAAGAACTTTTGTATTTTTAATTTTGTGTTTGATGTAGATTATTAGCTGTTGGTGATCCTAATAAATGAAAAAAAAAAGATTTAAAAAAAAAGAAAAAAAAGAAGTTCCTTGATTGTTATGCGGATATTTTTATTTTTTTACCAAAAACATTTACAATAAAGAGAAAAAGAGAGTAAAAGTGGACAAGGAAGCATATTTTGGCAAACTTAAAACCATCTACAGGATTTTAAACAATAGCATTGATGATATCGGATCGGATAATATGTTGACGATGTTACGCCATTAAAAGCCTTTCGAGAAAAGGGCGAGACGAAGAAAAATTGCCGTTTCCCCCGCCTTTGCCATTCCTTATCGAGTCAAATGCGTCTTTCTTTTGTTTGTCACTAATGGAAGCGGAATCTTAGATAAGTTGATTTGTTAGTCTTCACGATCAATGGTGAAATTTTGCTATATCCTATAATTTTGCTATAATAATAATTATTATAGCTACAGTTCTTGCATCTCACGAAGGCGAGTAGCTCATGCTTGTGTTTAAGTCGTATCGGTATAAGTAAGGTAATGTGTGCGTTTGCGAGCACTTGCTCGCGACTGATTGGTCCGACATGCACGCACCCTTACGCAATGCACATTTATAAACGTCGTAACCACAAGTAAAGTTCACTCGCCTTCGTGAACTGCAAGAACTGTACTTAAATAAAATATTAGGTATCTGTTGCGAGTATGTTTACTAACTAAAATAAAAACAATAAAGTTCCAAAATAAATAATTAACCACAACCTTAAATAGTAAATAGGTAATGTAAACCGTAAGTAATTTTACAAAAAAAAAAAAAATTTTTTTCTTTAAAAAGAATATTAGCCCTGTTATGACTAATATGCCCCTTTCCCCTCCAATTAAGCGTAAAGCTTGTGCTAGGAGTGGGTACGACAATAGTGCAACGGGTGGGGTTTGAACCGGCGACCTTTTGGACTTCAGTCCGATCCTTAACCGTTGAGCTATTGAGGCTATTTGTCAAGCGGTTTCATTGTACAAAAAAATTCGAATAACATATTTCGTCGGAGCTGTAAAAATTTCTTACAAAGGTACATTCTTTCAGTGACGCTAATTCTTTCATCGCTTTAATTTATTACGATAGGTAAGAAAATAAGGGATTCCGCCGGGTGTTAAGCGACAGCTGGACAGAAAAACACCTATTTAATGATAATTTTTTATGTAGGTACTTAATTTTATAGGTATTTTAGTGGGGAAGTTAAATGACCAAATATGGAATACCATTTTGAATGGGACCCAAATATAGTCATCGTCATCATGAACCCATCGCCCGCGGTGGCAGAATAAGAATAGTTTGGTCATAGTCTACCACGCTGGCCAAGTACAGTAATGTCAGACTTCAACTCTGACTTTCCGAAATTATGTAAATTTTAAGCAATTAAGTAGATATCACTTGCTTTACCAATGGTGAAGAAAAACATCGTAAAGAAACCTGCATGGGCTGCATGCCTGAGAGTTCTCCATTATGCTCTCAAAGTCTGGCAATCCACACTTGGCCAGCGTGGTAGACTTTGGTCAAACAATTCTCATTGTGAGAGGAGACCTATGCGATGGGTTGGTGATGTTATTGGTTGATGTTATTACGTTTTTTTTATTCAGATACAAGTTAGCCCTTGACTGCAATCTCACCTGGCGGTAGGTGATGATACAGCCTAAGATGGAAGCGGGCTAAACTGGAAGGGGTATGGCAGTTTTAATTAAACCCATGCCCCTCTGGTTTCTACACGGCATCGTACCGCAACGCTAAATCGCTTGGCGGCACGGCTTTGCCGGTATGGTGGTAACACCATGTTATGAGATTGAGTAAATGTTAAAATAATATTACCTTTATTTGAAAGTTCTATTTAAAGAATATTTTTTCGCATCAACGCGGCCTTTAAAAATAATATCGAGTAGCAAAAGCAATATTAAATGAAACAAAAATGTATCCTACCAGAATTAAATGCAAATAGGCATTGCAATTCCAACAGACCTACTGAATCAATTTTTTCACTTCAATTATTTAGGTATTAAATTGCAATGTCGAGTCGTTTGTTATGATAAAAGTTTATTACTTAGATATTATTAAAATAATTATTATTAATGTTTTGCTAACTTATTTCTGAGTTTCATAGAAAAATATCATATTATATACAAACTAGCTGATGCCCGCGACTTCGCGTGGATTTAGGTTTTTAAAAAAACCCGTGGGAACTGTTAGATTTTTCGGGATAAAAAGTAGCCTATATCACTCTCCAGGTCTTTAACTATACCAATGCAAAATCAGGTCCATCGATTGCTCCGCGATTGCGACGTGATTGAAGGACAAACCAACTAACCACACTCGCATTTATAATATTGGTAGTGAATTAGTGATATATTTTTAAATCAGAGTTGAGTAACCGACATAGCTCAACGGGCTGCGAAGCTGAAGTGGCAATGGGCAGGGCACATAGTTCGTAAAACCAATAGACGTTAGGTTCTCAAGGTGCTGAAATGGCGACCTCACACCGGGAGACGCAGCGTTGGAAGACCCCCACTAGGTGGACGAACGACATTAGACGAGCCGCAGGGAGCAGTTGGATTCAGGCGGCGCAAGACCGTGGCGTGTGGAAGTCCCTACAAGAGATCTATGTCTAGCAGTGGACGTCTATCGATTGATGATGATGATGATGATGACGTTTGTGTGTCTGTTCAAAACATTAGGCTTTATTTAGACAGATCTCGGACCGTGCAGGTACATGCTAAACACATCACGTACAGCGCAGTATGAAAATCACAGAGATAACCACGACGGGTTTCGCACGCGTGACATTAGGGCGTAGTCCCCATAATATTGCGAACATAACCATATATTCCTACATAAATGCGTTCATAACATTTCTCGGATGTCTCTGTATTCTTAACTCGTACGGTAAACGCTATATAAACGCTGTATTTATTGCTGGTCGCACATTATGAACGCACTGTCCGCGCCGCATTCAATGCATTTTCAGTACTGTAAACACGAATGACGTCACCCTTCCGCCCTAGTCACACGCTCTAATAGAATAGAAATACATTTATTGTTTGATCCAACACACGATAAACACAAATATTTACAAAAAAAACATTCCTTAAAAGCTAATCCAACAAATAGGGTACTAGTGTCTACAATGTGTCGTGCCAACGAAAAGGCCCGAACTCAGCTGAATGTTGGTGGATACACGATGTAACCACAACGCTGGTGACCTGGTGACAGATTCTACGAATGCAGTCGACGTGGACTGTGACATCATTCGCGTTTACACAGAGACATCTAACCACGACAGGCTCCACACGCCTGTGCGTAATAAAGCGAGCTAAACCAAAAATTCCCGCATAAATGCATTCATGACATTTTTCTGTCATCTTTGTATTTTTAACCCGTATCATATTGTATTAGTTACTTTCGTAAGACGCACCGTACCTAAATCGTGCGTCGTTTTCATACATTTGTCATCAAGATGCGAATTTCATTGTCATCACTATAAGCATTTCCGCACCAGCCGCACATGCTACGTGAGCTGTCGACGTCATCTAAATTTTTATACGACTGCCCAAAAAAGGAGTGTAGTGTTTTCAGAGTCCATGTATGTAGATATGTATCCGAGTTTCTTTAGTCTTCTAACTAAATGCCTGAACGGGGTAATATCGTTAGAATTCTTATATTAGTCCAAGTGACACTGGGGCCGATTCTCTTGTACTCAATATCTAAACTAAACTAAATTAACAGGTCTACATCTAGTGCTACCCTTTTCCGCAAGCAACACTATGACAGGGATAGCAATAGATATAGGCGTGTTATTTTAGTTTAGTTTAGAGATTGTGTACAAGAGAATTGGCCCCATTGGCTATACATTGTTTAAAAAATTTAATATTGCGACTTGAAATTGTTTTTACTTTTTAGTTGTTTTCAATTTTATTTATTTATATCTGTTTAGCGTTTTAAATGCTTTCTACGTGTTTTTGTTCATGTTACACAGTGTATGAAATCCGTTCTTGCTAATGTGTAATGTAAGATAGAAGATCCAAACCACACGAGATAAGAAGAATAGCTACTTGCGAATCCGACCCAAATGCGGTTTTAAGTCTTACTTTTAGACGCATAAATATGTAACGAAGAACTACTGCAAGGTTACTTCTTTTTTTCACATAATATTTATTAATATCATAGTTTGGCACGCGTGACATTAGGTGCGTAGACAAAACGACCGTCATATAATATTGCGAACATTACCATAATTCCCACATAGTCACGGTTATAATATTTCGTCGAGGTTTATAATATTTCGTCGAGGTTTATAATATTTTAGTATTCTGAACACGCTCCTTAAAAATATGGGCGTTATTTCTATTACACCCACACAAATTGATCTTGTAACATGGGGTATTAAATGTGTTCTCGCTGATGAATAAGACAGAAGATATAAAACTCACGAGAATAAAAAAGACAGCGCTCTACAGAGGTGATTCAAATGCGGTAGTCTAGTTATCACTTTAGAGGCATATGTAACGCATGTACCTACTTCTAAATAATAATAATATCATCGTATTTACTATACAGAATTCAGTGTAATTTATTAAGAATAAATAATGTAATTAGTAATTAATAAACTATGTCTAATATTAAATACTAACTAAAAGATACTAATCTAAAAGTGAACATCTTAAAAATTTACTTAAACAATGAAACTAAAACTAAAACCTAAAAAATATAATATTATAACTAAAAAATATTATTATAAGGAGTCCCTTTAGGCAAGGTTCCGAAGATACTGGCAGCGTTCCCCCTTTGAATAGCTAGGCTAATTCTTTGTCCGAGGTAGCTGCCAGCTCTTCGGTCTCCTGTGATGTCGACTAATCCGTAGTCGTTTGATCCCGGCCATGCACTTCCAAAATTCCGGAAGGATTGTGTGAGTGAAGGAGATTGCTTAAGCAATAAAAAAAATTGCTTTAGCGGCGAAGGAAAACATCGTAAGGAAACTTGCATTCCTGAGAATTCTTCATAGCTGTGTAAAGTCCGCTAATTCGCACTTTAGCCTAATCAATTTTCAGATGGTTCAGATGATTATGAGGACTGCTTTCGCAATATTAACCGACAACGATGCAACGGCTTAAATTAGTAACCTAATATAATATCTCAAAATTGTTTCAATGAAAGCAATTATAGCTACAAACGTAAAAGTAATTTGAGAGTGTTCTAATTAAAGCCATTAGTTGTAGTCCCCGGCCATTGCTGTTTCGCAAATGAATTTAATTCAAGAGTCAAATGTTCATTCACAATTCCGTTGACCTTTTGACGATGGATCCTTTGCAAATTAGATAAAGTAACGTCTAAAGGTCAGGTTTGTTTCTATAACTAAGGTTTTGTTAGACACTTTAGAGACGTTATCAAGCATGTCAATTTAGTGGTACGTTATGTGAAATTTAATGAAAGGGAGCCTTCGTACATTTTCAACGGGCATGATCGTTCGCTCTTGATGAAATTCGATTAGGCCCGACGATAATGTCTACAGAATACCTAGTAGGTAGATAGGTACATCTGGGTAGGGTGGGACATGAGCATTAGACATGATTTTCGTCTTACTCATATTCATTTTTTAGCCCACCTGTTGAGAAGCTCTGCATTAATAATCTCTGCAATAACGACTATGTCATTGGCAAATCGAAGGTGAGTGATGTACTCGTACCAGGTCCGTTTCAATCCAGAAGCTTAACCTAATCTTAAAGACGTCTAACGTCTTTCAAAACAGCGGTAAAGAGCTTTGAGGAAATTACGCCCGCGTCACACATCAGAAATTAATCGTTGAGAGCTCACTCGAAATTATTGTAAGTATACCTAGAACACACTATCCAGTTAGTGTAATTTTGAGAAAGAGAGAAGTAAGAAAAATGATCCCGACGTTCGCTCTACGCTTCAGATAAAATCTTTGGTTATACCCGTCCTATTATATTATGGGAAATGAAAACGGGATAAATATAACTACACCCGATTTATGATAGTCCCTAAGTCGTTCGTGTCACCTGTTCCATTATGAACGGAATGGAAAGGTATTATTATAAGATTCTCCTTCCCAGAAGTTTGAGTGTTATCCGGGAATACTTGGTGAGATTATTACTGGGGAAACTTTATTAACGACTAGCTTTTGACTCAGTCGTGTTTGTAAAGCCACGATAGCTACTGGTTTAGACATCCGCCTCTTATTCGGGACGTCTGAACTTATTTGAATTACTGATGTCAGTTGCTGAAGCACACAGTCATGGTAAGACCACAAACCGGCTTTCTATGCAGAGACGGTCATCCCTATTCGGGAGGTCGTGTGTTCGCTCCTGTAGGTACATGAACGTCTAACTTTTCAGAGCTGTGTGCGTTTAAAAAAAATCACTTGCTTTAACGGTAAAGGAAAACATCGCAAGGAAATAAATATGCATACCTGAAAGTTCTCCATAATATTCTCAAAGGTTTGTGAAGTCTGTTAATCTGTATTCGGCCAGCGTGGCCCACTATGACCTAAATCCTTCTTCCATTCTGAAAGGAGACCCGTTCTCAGTGTTGGG